>NC_044032.1:452830471-453469223 GCF_901765095.1 Microcaecilia unicolor | reverse complement strand
AAACCCACTCTATGTGGGGCCACCCAAGTGGTGAAGGTGTATGTCTCAGGGCAAAAGCAGGAAGCTAAACAGGTGCAACCCTGGTCAGTCACTGGATGGGAACCCTAGGGAACCAAAATCAGTGGTGTAACCTTTTTCTGGATTGCCCATGTGAAAGTGATTGGAGGGCATAAAAAGAAACTATCTCAAGAGCCCAATGGAGAGAAAGACCCCAACCCAATTGGATAATATATAATATATATTATATGAATGGGGTCAGTCTCTTTCTCTCTCTCCTCCCTTTCTGGAGTCAAATGCCTGGTGGAGGTGTGTATCCCAGATTAGATAAATGGCAAGTTAAACCCACTCTATGTGGGGCCACCCAAATGGTGAAGGTGTATGTCTCAGGGCAAAAGCAGGAAGCTAAGCAGGTGCAACCCTGGTCAGTCACTGGATGGGAACCCTAGGGAACCAAAATCAGTGGTGTAACCTTTTTCTGGATTGCCCATGTGAAAGTGATTGGAGGGCATAAAAAGAAACTATCTCAAGAGCCCAATGGAGAGAAAGACCCCAACCCAATTGGATAATATATAATATATATTATATGAATGGGGTCAGTCTCTTTCTCTCTCTCCTCCCTTTCTGGAGTCAAATGCCTGGTGGAGGTGTGTATCCCAGATTAGATAAATGGCAAGTTAAACCCACTCTATGTGGGGCCACCCAAGTGGTGAAGGTGTATGTCTCAGGGCAAAAGCAGGAAGCTAAGCAGGTGCAACCCTGGTCAGTCACTGGATGGGAACCCTAGGGAACCAAAATCAGTGGTGTAACCTTTTTCTGGATTGCCCATGTGAAAGTGATTGGAGGGCGTAAAAAGAAACTATCTCAAGAGCCCAATGGAGAGAAAGACCCCAACCCAATTGGATAATATATAATAATATATATATTATATGAATGGGGTCAGTCTCTTTCTCTCTCTCCTCCCTTTCTGGAGTCAAATGCCTGGTGGAGGTGTGTATCCCAGATTAGATAAATGGCAAGTTAAACCCACTCTATGTGGGGCCACCCAAGTGGTGAAGGTGTATGTCTCAGGGCAAAAGCAGGAAGCTAAGCAGGTGCAACCCTGGTCATTCACTGGATGGGAACCCTAGGGAACCAAAATCAGTGGTGTAACCTTTTTCTGGATTGCCCATGTGAAAGTGATTGGAGGGCATAAAAAGAAACTATCTCAAGAGCCCAATGGAGAGAAAGACCCCAACCCAATTGGATAATATATAATATATATTATATGAATGGGGTCAGTCTCTTTCTCTCTCTCCTCCCTTTCTGGAGTCAAATGCCTGGTGGAGGTGTGTATCCCAGATTAGATAAATGGCAAGTTAAACCCACTCTATGTGGGGCCACCCAAGTGGTGAAGGTGTATGTCTCAGGGCAAAAGCAGGAAGCTAAGCAGGTGCAACCCTGGTCAGTCACTGGATGGGAACCCTAGGGAACCAAAATCAGTGGTGTAACCTTTTTCTGGATTGCCCATGTGAAAGTGATTGGAGGGCATAAAAAGAAACTATCTCAAGAGCCCAATGGAGAGAAAGACCCCAACCCAATTGGATAATATATAATATATATATTATATGAATGGGGTCAGTCTCTTTCTCTCTCTCCTCCCTTTCTGGAGTCAAATGCCTGGTGGAGGTGTGTATCCCAGATTAGATAAATGGCAAGTTAAACCCACTCTATGTGGGGCCACCCAAATGGTGAAGGTGTATGTCTCAGGGCAAAAGCAGGAAGCTAAGCAGGTGCAACCCTGGTCAGTCACTGGATGGGAACCCTAGGGAACCAAAATCAGTGGTGTAACCTTTTTCTGGATTGCCCATGTGAAAGTGATTGGAGGGCATAAAAAGAAACTATCTCAAGAGCCCAATGGAGAGAAAGACCCCAACCCAATTGGATAATATATAATATATATTATATGAATGGGGTCAGTCTCTTTCTCTCTCTCCTCCCTTTCTGGAGTCAAATGCCTGGTGGAGGTGTGTATCCCAGATTAGATAAATGGCAAGTTAAACCCACTCTATGTGGGGCCACCCAAATGGTGAAGGTGTATGTCTCAGGGCAAAAGCAGGAAGCTAAGCAGGTGCAACCCTGGTCAGTCACTGGATGGGAACCCTAGGGAACCAAAATCAGTGGTGTAACCTTTTTCTGGATTGCCCATGTGAAAGTGATTGGAGGGCGTAAAAAGAAACTATCTCAAGAGCCCAATGGAGAGAAAGACCCCAACCCAATTGGATAATATATAATATATATTATATGAATGGGGTCAGTCTCTTTCTCTCTCTCCTCCCTTTCTGGAGTCAAATGCCTGGTGGAGGTGTGTATCCCAGATTAGATAAATGGCAAGTTAAACCCACTCTATGTGGGGCCACCCAAATGGTGAAGGTGTATGTCTCAGGGCAAAAGCAGGAAGCTAAGCAGGTGCAACCCTGGTCAGTCACTGGATGGGAACCCTAGGGAACCAAAATCAGTGGTGTAACCTTTTTCTGGATTGCCCATGTGAAAGTGATTGGAGGGCGTAAAAAGAAACTATCTCAAGAGCCCAATGGAGAGAAAGACCCCAACCCAATTGGATAATATATAATACATAATATATAATATATATTATATGAATGGGGTCAGTCTCTTTCTCTCTCTCCTCCCTTTCTGGAGTCAAATGCCTGGTGGAGGTGTGTATCCCAGATTAGATAAATGGCAAGTTAAACCCACTCTATGTGGGGCCACCCAAGTGGTGAAGGTGTATGTCTCAGGGCAAAAGCAGGAAGCTAAGCAGGTGCAACCCTGGTCAGTCACTGGATGGGAACCCTAGGGAACCAAAATCAGTGGTGTAACCTTTTTCTGGATTGCCCATGTGAAAGTGATTGGAGGGCGTAAAAAGAAACTATCTCAAGAGCCCAATGGAGAGAAAGACCCCAACCCAATTGGATAATATATAATATATATATTATATGAATGGGGTCAGTCTCTTTCTCTCTCTCCTCCCTTTCTGGAGTCAAATGCCTGGTGGAGGTGTGTATCCCAGATTAGATAAATGGCAAGTTAAACCCACTCTATGTGGGGCCACCCAAGTGGTGAAGGTGTATGTCTCAGGGCAAAAGCAGGAAGCTAAGCAGGTGCAACCCTGGTCAGTCACTGGATGGGAACCCTAGGGAACCAAAATCAGTGGTGTAACCTTTTTCTGGATTGCCCATGTGAAAGTGATTGGAGGGCATAAAAAGAAACTATCTCAAGAGCCCAATGGAGAGAAAGACCCCAACCCAATTGGATAATATATAATATATAATATATATTATATGAATGGGGTCAGTCTCTTTCTCTCTCTCCTCCCTTTCTGGAGTCAAATGCCTGGTGGAGGTGTGTATCCCAGATTAGATAAATGGCAAGTTAAACCCACTCTATGTGGGGCCACCCAAGTGGTGAAGGTGTATGTCTCAGGGCAAAAGCAGGAAGCTAAGCAGGTGCAACCCTGGTCAGTCACTGGATGGGAACCCTAGGGAACCAAAATCAGTGGTGTAACCTTTTTCTGGATTGCCCATGTGAAAGTGATTGGAGGGCATAAAAAGAAACTATCACAAGAGCCCAATGGAGAGAAAGACCCCAACCCAATTGGATAATATATATAATATATATATATTATATGAATGGGGTCAGTCTCTTTCTCTCTCTCCTCCCTTTCTGGAGTCAAATGCCTGGTGGAGGTGTGTATCCCAGATTAGATAAATGGCAAGTTAAACCCACTCTATGTGGGGCCACCCAAGTGGTGAAGGTGTATGTCTCAGGGCAAAAGCAGGAAGCTAAGCAGGTGCAACCCTGGTCAGTCACTGGATGGGAACCCTAGGGAACCAAAATCAGTGGTGTAACCTTTTTCTGGATTGCCCATGTGAAAGTGATTGGAGGGCATAAAAAGAAACTATCTCAAGAGCCCAATGGAGAGAAAGACCCCAACCCAATTGGATAATATATAATATATATTATATGAATGGGGTCAGTCTCTTTCTCTCTCTCCTCCCTTTCTGGAGTCAAATGCCTGGTGGAGGTGTGTATCCCAGATTAGATAAATGGCAAGTTAAACCCACTCTATGTGGGGCCACCCAAATGGTGAAGGTGTATGTCTCAGGGCAAAAGCAGGAAGCTAAGCAGGTGCAACCCTGGTCAGTCACTGGATGGGAACCCTAGGGAACCAAAATCAGTGGTGTAACCTTTTTCTGGATTGCCCATGTGAAAGTGATTGGAGGGCAGTAAAAAGAAACTATCTCAAGAGCCCAATGGAGAGAAAGACCCCAACCCAATTGGATAATATATAATAATATATATATATTATATGAATGGGGTCAGTCTCTTTCTCTCTCTCCTCCCTTTCTGGAGTCAAATGCCTGGTGGAGGTGTGTATCCCAGATTAGATAAATGGCAAGTTAAACCCACTCTATGTGGGGCCACCCAAGTGGTGAAGGTGTATGTCTCAGGGCAAAAGCAGGAAGCTAAGCAGGTGCAACCCTGGTCAGTCACTGGATGGGAACCCTAGGGAACCAAAATCAGTGGTGTAACCTTTTTCTGGATTGCCCATGTGAAAGTGATTGGAGGGCGTAAAAAGAAACTATCTCAAGAGCCCAATGGAGAGAAAGACCCCAACCCAATTGGATAATATATAATATATATTATATGAATGGGGTCAGTCTCTTTCTCTCTCTCCTCCCTTTCTGGAGTCAAATGCCTGGTGGAGGTGTGTATCCCAGATTAGATAAATGGCAAGTTAAACCCTCTCTATGTGGGGCCACCCAAGTGGTGAAGGTGTATGTCTCAGGGCAAAAGCAGGAAGCTAAGCAGGTGCAACCCTGGTCAGTCACTGGATGGGAACCCTAGGGAACCAAAATCAGTGGTGTAACCTTTTTCTGGATTGCCCATGTGAAAGTGATTGGAGGGCGTAAAAAGAAACTATCTCAAGAGCCCAATGGAGAGAAAGACCCCAACCCAATTGGATAATATATAATACATAATATATAATATATATTATATGAATGGGGTCAGTCTCTTTCTCTCTCTCCTCCCTTTCTGGAGTCAAATGCCTGGTGGAGGTGTGTATCCCAGATTAGATAAATGGCAAGTTAAACCCACTCTATGTGGGGCCACCCAAATGGTGAAGGTGTATGTCTCAGGGCAAAAGCAGGAAGCTAAGCAGGTGCAACCCTGGTCAGTCACTGGATGGGAACCCTAGGGAACCAAAATCAGTGGTGTAACCTTTTTCTGGATTGCCCATGTGAAAGTGATTGGAGGGCATAAAAAGAAACTATCTCAAGAGCCCAATGGAGAGAAAGACCCCAACCCAATTGGATAATATATAATATATATTATATGAATGGGGTCAGTCTCTTTCTCTCTCTCCTCCCTTTCTGGAGTCAAATGCCTGGTGGAGGTGTGTATCCCAGATTAGATAAATGGCAAGTTAAACCCTCTCTATGTGGGGCCACCCAAGTGGTGAAGGTGTATGTCTCAGGGCAAAAGCAGGAAGCTAAGCAGGTGCAACCCTGGTCAGTCACTGGATGGGAACCCTAGGGAACCAAAATCAGTGGTGTAACCTTTTTCTGGATTGCCCATGTGAAAGTGATTGGAGGGCATAAAAAGAAACTATCTCAAGAGCCCAATGGAGAGAAAGACCCCAACCCAATTGGATAATATATAATATATATTATATGAATGGGGTCAGTCTCTTTCTCTCTCTCCTCCCTTTCTGGAGTCAAATGCCTGGTGGAGGTGTGTATCCCAGATTAGATAAATGGCAAGTTAAACCCACTCTATGTGGGGCCACCCAAGTGGTGAAGGTGTATGTCTCAGGGCAAAAGCAGGAAGCTAAGCAGGTGCAACCCTGGTCAGTCACTGGATGGGAACCCTAGGGAACCAAAATCAGTGGTGTAACCTTTTTCTGGATTGCCCATGTGAAAGTGATTGGAGGGCATAAAAAGAAACTATCTCAAGAGCCCAATGGAGAGAAAGACCCCAACCCAATTGGATAATATATAATATATATTATATGAATGGGGTCAGTCTCTTTCTCTCTCTCCTCCCTTTCTGGAGTCAAATGCCTGGTGGAGGTGTGTATCCCAGATTAGATAAATGGCAAGTTAAACCCTCTCTATGTGGGGCCACCCAAGTGGTGAAGGTGTATGTCTCAGGGCAAAAGCAGGAAGCTAAGCAGGTGCAACCCTGGTCAGTCACTGGATGGGAACCCTAGGGAACCAAAATCAGTGGTGTAACCTTTTTCTGGATTGCCCATGTGAAAGTGATTGGAGGGCGTAAAAAGAAACTATCTCAAGAGCCCAATGGAGAGAAAGACCCCAACCCAATTGGATAATATATACATAATATATAATATATATTATATGAATGGGGTCAGTCTCTTTCTCTCTCTCCTCCCTTTCTGGAGTCAAATGCCTGGTGGAGGTGTGTATCCCAGATTAGATAAATGGCAAGTTAAACCCACTCTATGTGGGGCCACCCAAGTGGTGAAGGTGTATGTCTCAGGGCAAAAGCAGGAAGCTAAGCAGGTGCAACCCTGGTCAGTCACTGGATGGGAACCCTAGGGAACCAAAATCAGTGGTGTAACCTTTTTCTGGATTGCCCATGTGAAAGTGATTGGAGGGCGTAAAAAGAAACTATCTCAAGAGCCCAATGGAGAGAAAGACCCCAACCCAATTGGATAATATATAATATATATTATATGAATGGGGTCAGTCTCTTTCTCTCTCTCCTCCCTTTCTGGAGTCAAATGCCTGGTGGAGGTGTATATCCCAGATTAGATAAATGGCAAGTTAAACCCCCTCTATGTGGGGCCACCCAAATGGTGAAGGTGTATGTCTCAGGGCAAAAGCAGGAAGCTAAGCAGGTGCAACCCTGGTCAGTCACTGGATGGGAACCCTAGGGAACCAAAATCAGTGGTGTAACCTTTTTCTGGATTGCCCATGTGAAAGTGATTGGAGGGCATAAAAAGAAACTATCTCAAGAGCCCAATGGAGAGAAAGACCCCAACCCAATTGGATAATATATAATATATATTATATGAATGGGGTCAGTCTCTTTCTCTCTCTCCTCCCTTTCTGGAGTCAAATGCCTGGTGGAGGTGTGTATCCCAGATTAGATAAATGGCAAGTTAAACCCTCTCTATGTGGGGCCACCCAAGTGGTGAAGGTGTATGTCTCAGGGCAAAAGCAGGAAGCTAAGCAGGTGCAACCCTGGTCAGTCACTGGATGGGAACCCTAGGGAACCAAAATCAGTGGTGTAACCTTTTTCTGGATTGCCCATGTGAAAGTGATTGGAGGGCATAAAAAGAAACTATCTCAAGAGCCCAATGGAGAGAAAGACCCCAACCCAATTGGATAATATAATACATAATATATATATTATATGAATGGGGTCAGTCTCTTTCTCTCTCTCCTCCCTTTCTGGAGTCAAATGCCTGGTGGAGGTGTGTATCCCAGATTAGATAAATGGCAAGTTAAACCTCTCTATGTGGGGCCACCCAAGTGGTGAAGGTGTATGTCTCAGGGCAAAAGCAGGAAGCTAAGCAGGTGCAACCCTGGTCAGTCACTGGATGGGAACCCTAGGGAACCAAAATCAGTGGTGTAACCTTTTTCTGGATTGCCCATGTGAAAGTGATTGGAGGGCATAAAAAGAAACTATCTCAAGAGCCCAATGGAGAGAAAGACCCCAACCCAATTGGATAATATATAATATATATTATATGAATGGGGTCAGTCTCTTTCTCTCTCTCCTCCCTTTCTGGAGTCAAATGCCTGGTGGAGGTGTGTATCCCAGATTAGATAAATGGCAAGTTAAACCCTCTCTATGTGGGGCCACCCAAGTGGTGAAGGTGTATGTCTCAGGGCAAAAGCAGGAAGCTAAGCAGGTGCAACCCTGGTCAGTCACTGGATGGGAACCCTAGGGAACCAAAATCAGTGGTGTAACCTTTTTCTGGATTGCCCATGTGAAAGTGATTGGAGGGCGTAAAAAGAAACTATCTCAAGAGCCCAATGGAGAGAAAGACCCCAACCCAATTGGATAATATATAATATATATTATATGAATGGGGTCAGTCTCTTTCTCTCTCTCCTCCCTTTCTGGAGTCAAATGCCTGGTGGAGGTGTGTATCCCAGATTAGATAAATGGCAAGTTAAACCCACTCTATGTGGGGCCACCCAAATGGTGAAGGTGTATGTCTCAGGGCAAAAGCAGGAAGCTAAGCAGGTGCAACCCTGGTCAGTCACTGGATGGGAACCCTAGGGAACCAAAATCAGTGGTGTAACCTTTTTCTGGATTGCCCATGTGAAAGTGATTGGAGGGCATAAAAAGAAACTATCTCAAGAGCCCAATGGAGAGAAAGACCCCAACCCAATTGGATAATATATAATATATATTATATGAATGGGGTCAGTCTCTTTCTCTCTCTCCTCCCTTTCTGGAGTCAAATGCCTGGTGGAGGTGTGTATCCCAGATTAGATAAATGGCAAGTTAAACCCTCTCTATGTGGGGCCACCCAAGTGGTGAAGGTGTATGTCTCAGGGCAAAAGCAGGAAGCTAAGCAGGTGCAACCCTGGTCAGTCACTGGATGGGAACCCTAGGGAACCAAAATCAGTGGTGTAACCTTTTTCTGGATTGCCCATGTGAAAGTGATTGGAGGGCGTAAAAAGAAACTATCTCAAGAGCCCAATGGAGAGAAAGACCCCAACCCAATTGGATAATATATAATATATATTATATGAATGGGGTCAGTCTCTTTCTCTCTCTCCTCCCTTTCTGGAGTCAAATGCCTGGTGGAGGTGTGTATCCCAGATTAGATAAATGGCAAGTTAAACCCCTCTATGTGGGGCCACCCAAGTGGTGAAGGTGTATGTCTCAGGGCAAAAGCAGGAAGCTAAGCAGGTGCAACCCTGGTCAGTCACTGGATGGGAACCCTAGGGAACCAAAATCAGTGGTGTAACCTTTTTCTGGATTGCCCATGTGAAAGTGATTGGAGGGCGTAAAAAGAAACTATCTCAAGAGCCCAATGGAGAGAAAGACCCCAACCCAATTGGATAATATATAATAATATATATATATTATATGAATGGGGTCAGTCTCTTTCTCTCTCTCCTCCCTTTCTGGAGTCAAATGCCTGGTGGAGGTGTGTATCCCAGATTAGATAAATGGCAAGTTAAACCCACTCTATGTGGGGCCACCCAAGTGGTGAAGGTGTATGTCTCAGGGCAAAAGCAGGAAGCTAAGCAGGTGCAACCCTGGTCAGTCACTGGATGGGAACCCTAGGGAACCAAAATCAGTGGTGTAACCTTTTTCTGGATTGCCCATGTGAAAGTGATTGGAGGGCATAAAAAGAAACTATCTCAAGAGCCCAATGGAGAGAAAGACCCCAACCCAATTGGATAATATATAATACATAATATATAATATATATTATATGAATGGGGTCAGTCTCTTTCTCTCTCTCCTCCCTTTCTGGAGTCAAATGCCTGGTGGAGGTGTGTATCCCAGATTAGATAAATGGCAAGTTAAACCCACTCTATGTGGGGCCACCCAAGTGGTGAAGGTGTATGTCTCAGGGCAAAAGCAGGAAGCTAAGCAGGTGCAACCCTGGTCAGTCACTGGATGGGAACCCTAGGGAACCAAAATCAGTGGTGTAACCTTTTTCTGGATTGCCCATGTGAAAGTGATTGGAGGGCATAAAAAGAAACTATCTCAAGAGCCCAATGGAGAGAAAGACCCCAACCCAATTGGATAATATATAATATATATTATATGAATGGGGTCAGTCTCTTTCTCTCTCTCCTCCCTTTCTGGAGTCAAATGCCTGGTGGAGGTGTGTATCCCAGATTAGATAAATGGCAAGTTAAACCCACTCTATGTGGGGCCACCCAAGTGGTGAAGGTGTATGTCTCAGGGCAAAAGCAGGAAGCTAAGCAGGTGCAACCCTGGTCAGTCACTGGATGGGAACCCTAGGGAACCAAAATCAGTGGTGTAACCTTTTTCTGGATTGCCCATGTGAAAGTGATTGGAGGGCATAAAAAGAAACTATCTCAAGAGCCCAATGGAGAGAAAGACCCCAACCCAATTGGATAATATATAATATATATTATATGAATGGGGTCAGTCTCTTTCTCTCTCTCCTCCCTTTCTGGAGTCAAATGCCTGGTGGAGGTGTATATCCCAGATTAGATAAATGGCAAGTTAAACCCCTCTATGTGGGGCCACCCAAGTGGTGAAGGTGTATGTCTCAGGGCAAAAGCAGGAAGCTAAGCAGGTGCAACCCTGGTCAGTCACTGGATGGGAACCCTAGGGAACCAAAATCAGTGGTGTAACCTTTTTCTGGATTGCCCATGTGAAAGTGATTGGAGGGCATAAAAAGAAACTATCTCAAGAGCCCAATGGAGAGAAAGACCCCAACCCAATTGGATAATATATAATATATATTATATGAATGGGGTCAGTCTCTTTCTCTCTCTCCTCCCTTTCTGGAGTCAAATGCCTGGTGGAGGTGTATATCCCAGATTAGATAAATGGCAAGTTAAACCCCCTCTATGTGGGGCCACCCAAGTGGTGAAGGTGTATGTCTCAGGGCAAAAGCAGGAAGCTAAGCAGGTGCAACCCTGGTCAGTCACTGGATGGGAACCCTAGGGAACCAAAATCAGTGGTGTAACCTTTTTCTGGATTGCCCATGTGAAAGTGATTGGAGGGCATAAAAAGAAACTATCTCAAGAGCCCAATGGAGAGAAAGACCCCAACCCAATTGGATAATATATAATATATATTATATGAATGGGGTCAGTCTCTTTCTCTCTCTCCTCCCTTTCTGGAGTCAAATGCCTGGTGGAGGTGTATATCCCAGATTAGATAAATGGCAAGTTAAACCCCCTCTATGTGGGGCCACCCAAATGGTGAAGGTGTATGTCTCAGGGCAAAAGCAGGAAGCTAAGCAGGTGCAACCCTGGTCAGTCACTGGATGGGAACCCTAGGGAACCAAAATCAGTGGTGTAACCTTTTTCTGGATTGCCCATGTGAAAGTGATTGGAGGGCGTAAAAAGAAACTATCTCAAGAGCCCAATGGAGAGAAAGACCCCAACCCAATTGGATAATATATAATACATAATATATAATATATATTATATGAATGGGGTCAGTCTCTTTCTCTCTCTCCTCCCTTTCTGGAGTCAAATGCCTGGTGGAGGTGTGTATCCCAGATTAGATAAATGGCAAGTTAAACCCACTCTATGTGGGGCCACCCAAGTGGTGAAGGTGTATGTCTCAGGGCAAAAGCAGGAAGCTAAGCAGGTGCAACCCTGGTCAGTCACTGGATGGGAACCCTAGGGAACCAAAATCAGTGGTGTAACCTTTTTCTGGATTGCCCATGTGAAAGTGATTGGAGGGCATAAAAAGAAACTATCTCAAGAGCCCAATGGAGAGAAAGACCCCAACCCAATTGGATAATATATAATATATATTATATGAATGGGGTCAGTCTCTTTCTCTCTCTCCTCCCTTTCTGGAGTCAAATGCCTGGTGGAGGTGTGTATCCCAGATTAGATAAATGGCAAGTTAAACCCACTCTATGTGGGGCCACCCAAGTGGTGAAGGTGTATGTCTCAGGGCAAAAGCAGGAAGCTAAGCAGGTGCAACCCTGGTCAGTCACTGGATGGGAACCCTAGGGAACCAAAATCACTGGTGTAACCCTTTACTGGATTGTCCATGTGAAAATGATTGGAGGACATGAAAAGAAACTAATTCAAGAGACCAATGGAGAGAAAGACCCCAACCCAATTGGATAATATATAATATATGAATGGGGTCAATCTCTTTCTCTCTCTCCCCCCCTTTCTGGAGGTAAATGCCTGGTGGAGGAGTGTATCCCAGATTAGATAAATGGCAAGTTAAGCCCTCTCCATAGGTAAATTGATATTATAGTGTTTAAGATGCTTTCCTTTTCCTTGTGTTACTTGTAGAAATGACTGCTTGTGGTATGGTAGAATTGCTCTATAGGTCCTGAGTGTTTTGTATTCTCGGCATGCCTAGTACTGGATTTGGGGGGGGGGGGGGGGGGTTAAAAAATGACCGGCCCCGGGTGTCAACTACCCTAGGTACGCCACTGGCCATCTGCAGAGTTGGACATCCAAATCCTGCCTTTGCTAAACTGAGATTTGGACATTCCTGTAATATGGACAGCAGAATGCCAGTTTTCAGACATCTGAAACATGAATAGAGGTTTGAAAATAAGTACCATTGTCTACCCTAATACATTTAGGAGGTCATTTTAAAAGCCTTGGGTGGCTTTAGAGCAGTGATTGAAGGAAAAATTGAGATTAAACCCCTGATAATTGAAATGATCTATGTGAGGGAACAGGCAAATGGTTAGAACAACAGGCTGTGAACTAGGTAAGCTGTGATGGCTGCCTGGAGTAAACCCAGGTTTCCTTAACTGCACTCCCTCACTGGGCACTTAATGGAACAGAGCTAGTTAGCTTAGCCAGGAGGACATGGCCCAGACAAAGAAAGTTAAAGTCTCAGAGTAGGAACAGAACAGGGAGGCCCCAATTAAGGAGTTAGGGATTCTCTAAGGGAATTGTAGTCTCTGAAGACAGGTCCCAGGAAAGATAGGAGCTGCCTTCTACTTATGCCTCTAGAACCTTTGTATAAGGAAACAGAAGACTGCCAAGGTAGGGCATTATCCCTTGGCCTTGTGAAGTTCTAATCCTTGAGTTTGGTTAATCATGAACTATGAAGGCAGGACTAGTTTGGTTAGTGCTCACTGAGACTGTGGGGCCCGGTCAGGGACAAGGGATGCACAGGAACATTACAAGAATTTAGAGAAAGAGACTTTTGTTTACTTTATCTAGTCTGTGAAGTGAACTGGCCCTACCCCATTTGTAAATACCAATAAAGTGTGTTTCACTTTCACCTCTGAATGACTATTTGTTGAGGTTCCATGCCTGGCTGCAACCTCGCTACCACAGAAACCCAGTTCCAATCCCATTACAGCTCTTTGGGAGCTTGGATAAGTCAACCCTCAGGTACAAATATAGCCTGAATGTCCCCTGGAACAGGAAAATGTCTACTCTACTCGAGCTACAGACTGAACTGAACTGATAGTTACAACTGAAAAAAAGATGTGAGATAAAGCCAAAATTCCTCCCTCTTTCGTAAAAATGTGATCTTAGGAGCTTGGCTTAAGTGTTTACTGTTATATGTGTAGTTTTCTGAAATAGAGTTCTTACACTTGTAGGCTACAAAAAAAAATCAACACTGACACAGATAAATACTAATGCTTTCATGTACAAGTTGCTGAGTGATGCCGCACTTTGCACGTGTAGTTTTCACAAAATGCTTGCTACCATTGCACAGTTGGGTAAATAAATGTATATTTCCTAGGGATGGACCTATACATATTATACAATGGGCTCTGAGTTCATCAAGCTTTTTGTACAATCGTCAGGGAATTATGAGCATCCCAATTTGGCCATCCCATTTTCAATCTAGATGAACTGTGCAAAATAAGTATGGGATATGGGAGTTAAAGGGTAGGCTTCACTGTTCGATGTAATACTGCTTTGATAGATTGAAATTTCAAAATAGAATTTGTACCCAGTTCTGTGGATGTGTTCTTCTGTATGTGAAATTCCTTACAGCCTGTGCTGTGTTTTGTCAGTCTCATTGAGCCAGGCTTTCTTTGTTGCTACTGAAAGCCATCTCCAGTCAGGAGATTGTGAGCTGTCACCTAACAATTACTCCTCAGTGACTGCCTCTTAATTAACAGATTAAGCAGCATCTGATGCTGCCAGGTTAAGAGGATTTTTCTCTCTCCCCCTCTGTCTCATTTGCTCTCTGACTTATTACAGTGGGAGGATTTCTGTGTGAATTAGTGAGCTTTTGATGTAAGATACACGCTAATGCTCACTCATTGGCTTTCACCTTTTCTTGCAAGCCCATGCTGCTGTGTTACATTCAAAAATCCTTCAACATCTGCCAAGATGTCCTGATTGCTGAGAAATGTAATGAAAAACTAAGGCATGCCCTTTCTTCCAGTTAAGGTTTTGCCTGGGGTGGGATGGAATAAAGTAGAAAGAGGCATACATCTAGTAAGTTGTCCACAGCTCAGATGGGAAAATTCCTGACCTACCAGTGTTGTTAGTCAGGATTTAATGATATGTATTTTTTTGTCCTGCTCTTCAAAGGGAAGGAGTCTTGTATAATCACCCTGTCTATATATATATGTGTCCCACTAATAACTTTCCTGTTTAATGTCCTATCCACACCAAATATTTGAACATGTCAGAAGCGACATGAGAATTGTGAGAGAAGTTTTTTTTTCCTAAGCCACATATTCTACTAACACATGGGCAAAACTGTCATCCCTTAATAAATTACTTTTGCATGTGTTTGGCATCCAATACATGTCGGATTTTTATGACATGCCAGTGGATCTGTGGAGATCATGAAAGCATATTTTTGAGGGAACAACTTATTCCACTTAGATCTTCTCGTTCATACTTAAACCTCCATTACCCTGTGTGTTCTGGTCTCAAGTATAAAACCACATACGCTTCCACCTTTTCCTATATCGGCACTCATTTGTGGAATACATTGCCTAAATCTGTAAAAACGGTTCAAGATCATCTGACTTTCAGGAAGTCTCTCAAGACCTACTTATTTGGGCAAGCTTACCCTAAAGTTCCCGTCCTGCCTCTGTGATTCCTGGACTCCAACTCATATAAAGATCTTGTGAACTTAACTACTTTCTCTTAACCCTGTACCTTCCCGCCACCCGTATCACTTTCAATTTATTGTACTTTCTTGTTTGTTAACTAAATGTTGTAAGCTACATTGAGCCTGCCAGCGGTGGGAAATTGTGGGGTATAAATGATATAAATAAATCAAATATATAAATGACAAGTGACCGACTCACCCGCAAATGCGCAGTAGAGACTTCCCTCTCTGTCCCGCCCTCGCGTCAAGACGTGAATACATCAGAGGGCGGAACAGAGAGGGAAACGGATGCTGCTGCTGCCGCCAGGAGATGAAAGAACATCGCCAGCGCACCAACCTCCACCCCCCCATCCCTGACGTTGCTGCCGCCGCTCCCGCCCCCCTCCATATCAGGCCCCCTGCACTGACATGACAGCGCCTCTCACCTCTGTGTGGAAGCGCTGTAAGTAGCAGCAGAGCGATCTGCAAGAAATTATGAGGGTCTTTTACTAAGGCACAATTACGTTTTTGGTGCGCGTTAAAATTGTGGGCACGGTAAACATTAGAGACGCCGATGCATTCCTATGGGTGTCTCTAACGTGTAGCTTGCCCACAATTTTAGCACCCACTAAAAACGTGGTGCACCTTGGTAAAAGACCCTCATAATTTCTTTGCAAATACAAATCCACCTATGCATCCAGCTTTTCCTACTTAAGAGCACAACTATGGAACGCACTGCCAAAAACAGTAAAAACTACGCTAGATTACCTAAATTTCCGGAAAGCACTAAAGACAGACCTGTTCAGAAAAGCATACCCCACCGACCCAACATAAAAATACTATACTGGACAACTGCAACACAGTGTAACCAAAGACCGTATTGGACATTACCTGTCTCTTCCTCCCCCTCTCCCTCTCTAACTCCACCCCCCCAATTGTACCCACTATACATGTACCTTATCTACCACAATATCACCTTGTACTCATTCATACCTTGTATTTGTTCAGACCGGAATTGGCCAACGCCGTTAATGGTAATATGTAAGCCACATTGAGCCTGCAAAAAGGTGGGAAAATGTGGGATACGTAAGTACATAAGTACATAAGTAATGCCATACTGGGAAAAGACCAAAGGTCCATCGAGCCCAGCATCCTGTCCCCGACAGCAGCCAATCCAGGTCAAGGGCACCTGGCAAGCTACCCAAACGTACAAACATTTTATACAAGTTATTCCCGAAATTGTGGATTTTTCCCAAGTCCATTTAGTAACGGTCTATGGACTTGTCCTTTAGGAAACCGTCCAACCCCTTTTTAAACTCTGCCAAGCTAACCGCCTTCACTATGTTAGCATATATATATATATATATATTTTTTTTTTTTTTGCAAATTATCCCTCCTGTTTACTAAGCTGCGCGGCAATGCCGACACAGCCCATTCAAAGTGAATAGGCTATGTCGGCATTAGTGCATGGCAGCTGCTAGCGCGGCTTAGTAAACAGGGGAGTATAGCATATAGGGGCTCCTTTACTAAGGCAAGCTAACATTTTTAATGCGTTCTAAAAACAAGCAAGTGCTAAACGCTAGAGATGCCTATATATTCCTATGGGTGTCTCTAGTGTTTAGCGAGCGCTAATCATTAACACATACTAAAAATGCTACCGCACATTTGTAAAAGACCCCCTTAGTAATTTATTGGTTTCCCATCTGATCAACACCATATTTCTTAATTCTACAAACAAGCATGCACAATTGTCACCCCGAAATATGTTTTTGGTTTTGCATCCGATCCAAACCAAACTTTCTGAATAGATCAGGAGTTCCATGGGGAACATGATGGTCATATTTCACAAATCCACATATGCCTTACATACATACATTCAATATGCCTTCTAATGACTTTTGGGGTTTTACATCCTATTCATGTCAAATTTTCAGGAAATGTGTATGTGTGTGTGTGTGTGTGAGGGGGGGGGGGGGTCTATGAAGATTGTGATAAAGGGATTTTAGAGATCTATATTTTCTACAAAAAGGGCATGCAAAAATGCCCCAAGTAACTTCTTAGTGTAGCATCTGATCCATAGAATTTTCAGGATATGTCGCAGAGTTTGTGAGGATCGTGCGTTATTTCTGGAGTGAATCCATTTATTTTGTGAGTATGGCTATGGGTCATGCATTTGATACACTGCCTTTTTGTGGTACAACTAAAGTGGTTTGCAAATTATACGCAGGTACTTTCTTTGTCCCTAGTGGGCTCATAATCTAGGTTTTTTCAATTGAATATATGAATATATGTATGCAATTTTGTCACTTTTGCATCCAGTCTGTCGACCCATATTTTCAAGAGATTTCTAAGCTATTTTTTCCAATATCCACCTGCATGAGTTTATGTGTTCTGGTTTAAGGTTCAATCTGGACCTTCCTGTTATTTATTATTACCTACATTTATTTGGAGGGGTGCTGCCCCTTTAAGAGAGTCATATGGAGTCATGGAAGACAATTACAGCATTTAATGTATCCCAATCAGGCCAGAGTATCAGCTGTTCCTTAGGAGAGTACAAACTAAGTGAAAGTTCTGTGCAAATCACACTTTATCAGAGACTGCTGTTGTGGTCTACACTGGAGAGTCCTGGCAGGAAGCAGCATTAGTAGTGATAGAAATAGGATTGCTGCATCAGTGATCAACTGTACCTGGGCTGCTCCATCCCATGTTTCTTGAGCAGCTAGTCAGGCACCAGGAAAGGTATAGTTTCTGTATTTCTTTCCTAGCTACCTTGGCAGTCAACTCCAAAGACCACTAGAATCTGCCAGGGGCACAGACTGATGCTACTCCATGCTTGTGGGATAGCTGAGCAAATGTTGGTAAGGGTGCAGTTCATCTGCATACAATTAACTCAGTAGACTCCAGAAGACACACTAATGCACTTGGGCTTTCACCAGCTGACTAGGAGACATATGCCGTATCATTAATTCAGGTCAGTAAATTTTTCCCTCTTCTGCATTCCTATGGATCTGCTACATCTTCTCCTCCTAATGCTAATTCTCCCCAATCATGTTTCAAATCTACTTTACCCATTTTCTACATTTTTTACCTCACTAGCCATTCTGACTCCTTCCCTAACTCTCGTACCACTACCTATGTCTGCTAATCCATAACCTCAACCCTCTCTCCTCCCCTCCCTGTCCTTAGATCTCTCTATTGAATTGTTCCTTTATGTAAACCGCCTTGAACCTCCAGCTGGGATCTGTGTGGTATACAAGTTGTAGATTAGATTAGATTAGATTCTGTCTTCTGCCCTCTCTGATGCTCTTGCGCTTCAACATTTTCTACCTCTTGTCCTGCAATCTCTACTCTCTCTGAAATCACTTCATCTTTGTTACTGCCATCACACCTCTGTATTCTTTTCCCTTCACCTCTGGGCTGGGGATTTCATTTTCAACCTGGTCATCCAAGGCTATTCTCACCCCATCTGTGCACTTCAAAGCATAACTACTCTAGTCTTATCCCTATCCCCATCATTCCTCCCTCTTCTCTAACTTTCTCTACTCCCTGTGAAATGGCCACTCTTTTTTCAAAAGGTTTGTATGCATTCATAACCTCTCTCTCATACTCTTCATCTTCTCACTTTGATTGAGACTTGGCTTTTCCTTGAAAACCTGGCTTTTGTTGCTGTTTTCTGTCATGGAGGTTATTTTTCTCCCATAACTATCACAATTTAGGCTATGGTGTTCACTTGAGACTGCTTGTGTCACTCTCATTTTGGCTTCAATCCCTTCTTGGACCTCAGTCCCTCTTTTTCTTCCTTTGTTGCCCAATCCATGTGCTTCTTATTCTTATTACCTCTCTAGGTAGCAGTTGTTAATTTATCCCCTGATAATTCTCCTCTTCCTTTTCCACTCCTATTCTTGGTTTCATTCATCCTTGAACTATCTTTCCTTCCCCTCATTCTTGGGACAGTAACTTCCTTGCTGAGGATCTCTCTAATTCTTATGTCTCAGTGCTTCTTGATTTAACCTTCTCATGCAACTTCTAGTTACACTCTACCTTCTCTACTCATCAGCATGGCCACTGTTGTTTCTCTCTCTCAAAGTTCTCCACCTCAGTTCATCCCTTCCTTGACCATCTTAACTACCCTACCCAGTGGCGTACCTAGGGTAGTTGACACCCAGGGCTGGTCATTTTTTAACACCCCCCTCCAAAATCCAGTACTAGGCATACCGAGAATACAAAACACTCAGGACCTATAAAGCAATTCTAGCATACCATAAGCAGTAATTTCTATAAGTCACACAAGGAAAAGGAAAGCATCTTAAACACTACAGTGATCACTAGAACATCAATTTACCTATTGTAAAACGAAACCAGACAGAATAGTACAGATCGTCGATCTTGCAGTCAATGCCAACTGAAAGCCATGTCTTTTTCACAAACACAGAGACACCCTAATCCACTATAGAATAAGTAGTCATAAACTTTCTATTTAGACAAAAATTAAACTGAACCCCCCCAAATTGCAGACTTTGCATACAATGCAACACCACAGAAACAAAAAATGTCCCCTAGTACTGTGCAAAATATAAAGACAGCAGATGTAAATTTGAAAAAACTAACAAATACCAATCATCACTTTACATATTAACAAAGAGAAATAAAACAAATATAGACAATAAAATAATACCATTTTATTGGACTAATACATTTAGCTTTCAGAAGCGAAAACCTCCTTCCTCAGGTCAATACAGTATAGTGCTGTTACAGTATCCCTGACCTGAGGAAGGGGGTTTTGTTCTCCGAAAGTTAGTCAAAATGTATTAAAATTAGTCCAATAAAAAGATTACCTTATTTACATGTTCTATTTATAAACATTTATTAACACATCTACAATACTACTTTATCCTAAAGCAAAAAAATAAAAAAATATATTTTATTTACAGTTTGTTGTCTCTGGTTTCTGCTTTCCTCATCTTCTTTTCACTGTCTTCCTTCCATCCAGCATCTGTCTTCGCTCTCTCTCTCTGCCATCCAGTGTCTGCCCTCTCTGCCGTCCCCTCCACCCAATGTCTGCCCTCTCTCCCTGCCCCTTCCATCCACTGTCTGCCCTCTTTCTCCTTTCCATCCAAATCTGCCCTCTATCTCTGCCCCTTCCATCCACCATCTGTCCGTCTACCCTCTCTCCCTCCCCCTTCCATCCACTGTCTGCCCTTTCTATCCCTTCCATTCACTGTCTGCCCTTTCTCTCTGCCCCTTCAATCCACCATTTGCCCTCCCATCCATCCAGGGTCTGCCCTCTCTCTTGCTCCCCCTTCCAACCAGGATCTGTCCCCTCTCTCTGCCCTCTCTTTTCGGCCCCCAGTTCCAGCCCCAGCCCACATCTCATACCTGCCTCCCCTTTTCAGCCCCCAGTTTCAGCCCCACTATCCCACCAGTCCCCAGTTTCAGCCCCAGCCCTTTTCTCCCACCAGTCCTGAGCTTCAGCTCCCAGCCACTTCTCCCTGTCCCCTTTTCAGCCCCCAGTCTCCACAGTTTCAGCCCCTGCCCCTTTTCAGCCCCCAGTTCCAGTACTAGCCCCCTTATTCCACCTACACTCCTTTTCAGCCCCCAGTTCCAGTCCCCTTCATCCACATGTCTTGCATTAGGGCCCCCCTTTTCAGCCCCAGACCCATTCTCCCATCCGCCCCAGGCAGGGCCCCATTCTTCCTCCTTCTCCCTTCTCAGATCACAGTTCCAGCTCCAGGCCCCTTCTCCCATCTGAACCCCCCTCCCAGACCCAGTCCCCTTCTCCCATCTGAGCCCCTTCCTACCCCACCCAGACCCAGTCCCCTTCACCCATATGAACCCCCTCCCAGACCCATTCCCAGTCCCCTCCCATCTGAGCCCCCACCTAGTCTCAGTCCCCTTCTCTCATCTGAGCCCCCCCAGACTCAGTCCCCTTCTCCCATCTGAGCCCCCCACCCAGTCCCAGCCCCTTTCTCCCATCTGAGCCCCCCCTCAGACCCAGTCCCCTTCTCCCATCTGAGCATCTCCCCTCCCCGACCCAGTCCCCACCTGCCTACCAGCTCCATCGGCAGGCGACCCTCTTCTCCTGCCACCCGGCCGACACCCAGCCTTTAAAAAAAATCTGTGAAGCACCTCGCGTCTGCGCTGCTTTAAATGAAGCAAATCACCTCGTCGCGTTGGCCCTTCCCTAACTGTCTTCCGCCCTCGCGGAAATAAGAAGTTACATCAGAGGGTGGGTCACAGTGAGGGGGCTGACGCGACGAGGTGATTTGCTTCATTTACAGCAGCACAGATGCGAGGCGCTTCACAGATTTGTTTTAAAGGCTGGGTGCTGGCCAGGTAGCAGGAGAAGAGGGTAGTCTGTCGACAGAGCTGGTGGTAGGCAGGTGGGGACTGCAGCACCAGTGGAGCACCCCCCCCCCCTCCGCACCTGCTGACACCCGGGGCGGACTGCCCCCACCGCCCGCCCTTGGTACACCACTGACCCTACCACACCACCTAATCTCACCATGACTAAAATATTTAGGAATCTACAGTTTACTGACCCTTGCACTCACTCTACCAGTGTATCATCCTTTGGGTTATTCACTATATTATCAGAGGCTGTTGAGGAGGCAGTGTCTTCCTACACCACTATACTGTCTTGCTTGGATACCTTTGATTCTTCCATTCCCTGTTCTGACTTCCAGAATTTGCTCCATACATTCCATACCCACTCCACAGAGTACCTGTGGCTAAAGTCATATACACATACTGACATTGTATGTTTCACATTCATGATAATCTCCTTCCAGTCTGCTACTGTAAGACTACTAGGTCTGTCATGAAATGCCTAGCCACCTGCCTGGGGCTACCCTGCGGCCATTTAGAGGGTCTATCCCTAGCACAGCTCATGTATACCTGCACCTGTCGCTTGTGCTCTACACTAACACCCTGCTCCCACCGACTGGGTCACAACTACCTCTGGGCAAGTCTTCCACTCTCTAATTATCCCCAGTGGTTTCTAGGTTACTGGGGCCACACCCCAAATGGTCCCACAGTTCCCAGAAAGCACTCATAGACCCAACACACAAACCACCAGGATTCTTTATCAGTACAGACAGGCAGAGGCAATAAACAATTGTTTATTGTCTTAAAAAATATATTGAACAATGAACAAAAAATGTGCAATCAGCAAACAATAACAGGTAACTGAAATATGGATCAATTATAACACCAACTAAACATTTATTTACTTCCTAAAAAGTACCTGAGGAGATCAGGACATATAGCTGCTCACCAGTTATCAAATATAACTGTTTTTTTACAGGGCTTCAGAAAAGAGCTTTCTCTCTCTTCTGGGCTGAAACTGAAGCAACAGCCAGCAACTGCTGAATAATTTCAAACTCTAGGCCAATCAGAGCCCAGAACAACAACATTTGAAAAAAAGCTGGTTACATCCCTGCAAGGAACTTCCTATTATCTCTGTTAACTAAAGAAGGAATCATTCACTTATCTGTAACAGCTTTAAGCATAAACATGCACCACTTGCTGGCCGAACTAGAGAAATACACTTCAGAATTAATTTAGGCCGTTTATAGGCTTAAAACACACTGTTCTGTCACAATGTCCATCTGACAAATTCTCTTATTTTCAGCCCTCACCATCTCTTTGCTATATTCAACTCCCTGCTTAAAGTGCCTTCATCTCTAGCCCCTCAACCTTTACTCTCTGCCTAGACTATGGCTGATTACTTCCATGACAAAGCTACACAGAGTTAATATTGAGTTCTCTCCACTAGGTCACCTCCATCTACCCTTCTTCCACTTAATTCCACCCCCTCCCCTTCTTGGTTGCCAGTAGCCTCAGGATTTCTTGCAGTGTTGCTGAACATTGACTGGAGAGCTAGGACTGACTGAGAGCCAAGTGTTAAAGTACCTGCATATATTTCCAGAATACTGCAAACACTATTCTGTTTAATATATTGTATTATTTTGCTGTGCATTATTTTGATTTTATTTTTGGTATATAATTCCCTAGAGTGTATACAGTGTACAGAATACCATCAGTAACAGTGGTACTGAGGGAGGTAGCTGGTAGACAGAGAAGGAGTTCTTTCCTGCTGTGCTCAGAAGTACCCCTTCTGTTCCTTTTTTTTTTTTTTTGAGTGGTGCTTATACGGGTAGGGGTGGGGGGGGGGGGGGAAATAGGTTTCCCTGTAAGCTGCACTAAACATCCATTAGCTGAGTAAAATTCAGAGTAGCTATAAACATAAACTACATGTGAATAAGCAGGGAAAGCATGCAGAGCATGATTCATGAAATTCTCGCCAGCCTCTCTGCGAGAGTATGTGTGTGTGTGCGTGTGTCTGTGCGTGTATCTGTCCATCTGTCTGTCTGTGTTTTATATCTGTACTTTGACCTAAACACATAAATATTAAACAAGGCTGCTGCAAAATAAATACATATACAGTGATAACCCAAACATGTGTCAATATCACATCACATCAGAGAATATGTATTCACATGTTTGGGTTATCACTGTACATGTGCTTATTTTACGGCAGTCTTGATTAATATTGTGCCCCCTGATATTCAGTGCTATTTAACCGACCAGAATGACTGCTGGCCGGGTAAATAGCTCTTATCTGCCAAAATTCAGCGGGGATAATCAGCTATCCCCTGCTCAATATCTATTGTTAGCAGCTATTTTTAAAGCTGATTTAGTGGCCATATTTGGCTGTGTGAAAACGTGGGATATCTTTGGCCAGTTTAAAGATAATTGTCTAAGTCTGAGTATTAACTTAGCCTGTTATCTTTAAACTGGCCAAAAACAAACCGGATATTCAATGCCGGTCACTGGAAAAGGCCCAGCATTGAATATATGGGCTCAGTGCCAACCGCAGGAGTTAGGCGGTCAAATTCCAGTGGTCTGAATATTGGCCCCTATGTGTTTATGTCAAAGTACAGTTTTGGGTATATTTTTCTTTTTATGTTAAAGTTTTTTATTCTAATTAATGTAACATTTTATTTTATATCCGTTTACATTATAGAATTGATCCCTAAGGCAGGTGTTAGTTACGCCGAAACACAGCCCGTGTTGGGTCATCAATAAAGCATTCCATTCTTGAGAGCCCCTTGTGCTTTTTTTCTGGACTGAGGGCACTGCTGGGTCATCGGACATTGGAGCAGCAGAAAGAGGTCCCACGGCTAATGGTAATAACATCATTACTAGCTCGGGGCTTCAGGAGTGGTGAAGAGGAAATAAAAAAAGGAGAGGCAGGAAGTGTAGGGGATCCTCATCTTCTTCTTCTTTTTCTTCTCCTTTTTTCTCCTCCTTCTTCTGGTGGTGGGTCTGCTACTCAAACGGGGCTTCCTGGGGACAGAGGAGCGCTGGCGTTAGTGACTTTAACTGAGCTTTGGGAAAAAGGTACCACGTGCCTTGTGCATGAAAATCAGAAAAAGGAAAGTGCATAGATGTTTTTAAGTTAATGGAAGGCAGGGTACAGAGGAAAGACAAGAAGAAGGCCAAGCAGGATGGTGCCAAGGAGGAGCTCAGGAAAATACCCAGGACTATAATTAATTGGGTTAGGTCTTTTTAAAGATTGCCCCGGGGCAAAGTGGCCTTTTTTATTGGCTTATGCTGATACCATTTTACACGCGAACCAGTGATTTGGAAGATGGGCCTGGCTCAATTATGATGAGGCCTTCCGAGACAAGATGGAGGAAAACCTCCATATGGACTGGGGTACCCAGGACATCAACCTTTGGTTGACACATATGGCTCTTAGACCTGTGGTGAGTGGGGCAGTGGGTGTGAGAAAAGGAAGTTCTCAAACTGTGGAGGCGGACCAGCCATTTTGGAAGGCAGCCCCCCATGGGACAGGCACCGGTAGCAGGGAATCAGTTGTGTGTTGGAGACGTGATAAATCTAATTGTCTATTCCCAGACTGCAAATTCAGACATGCCTACTTGAAGCGCAGGTTGGGACACCCAGTCATTATGTGCCTAAAAAGAGGGGCCATGGCTGCTCCACCAGCGGGAAATTAAAGGGGTATTCGATAAGACTCCCTACCCCGTGAGGCCATACTCCCTTGGCTGAGAGTGTATGGTGATCGAGGCGCAGCAGAATTGTTAGAAACAGGTTTCAGGGAGAGTTTTTTGGATCCCCTTTTAGGGTGAGCTGCAGGATTTGGGGATTGCTAATTCCTCATCCATGAGTCATTTTAAGAGCATGGTGCATGAGAAGTTGGAGGACAAGATAGGACGGGGCGGATAGAGGGACATTTTTGGGAAAAGCCTTTCCCTGTGCTTACCTTGTCCCCTCTTGCTGTAATCCCTAAGAAGGAACAAGGGAAGTTCCATCTGATCCATAATCTTTCACTCACCCCTGGGAATTCGGTGAAAGATGGTATTCCCAAGGAGCTGTGCACAGTTTGCTACACCTCCTTTGATTGTGCCTTACACTTGGTGCACAGTGTGGGTGAAAGAGTACACATGATGAAAGTTGATATTGAATTAGCTTGTTGCCTATTGGCAATACACTCTATCTCTTTCCCTCTGTTGGGTTTCTATTTTGGTGGGATGTTTTATTACGATAGACATCTGCCCATGGGCTGCTCAGTCTCATGCTCCTTCTTTGACGTTTTCAGCACCTTCTTGCTTATCCAACAGGGACACTTTGGTCCATTACTTCGATGACTTCTTTTTCATTAGACCGCCCAAATCTAGTGTGTGCAGTGACTTCATGGTTACATTCATGGCTGTGACTCGGGAATTTGAGGTTCTCTTGGCTGCAAACAAAACGGAGGGTCTCTCATTAGTTCTCATCTTTTTGGGCATAGATAGACTCTGTGTCCATGGTCTCTAAACTCTTGAGGGAGAAAGTGGATCAGGTTCTGGCAGCCACTGACAGAGCCCTGCAGGCTAAGGTTACCCTACATGCCATGAAATCCTTGATTGCCAATCTGAATTATGCCAGTAGAGTTCTTCACATGGGGAGAGCATTCTGTAGGAGATTGTTTGCTCTTATGGTGGGGATACGTAAGCCACATCACTTTCTCAGATTGCCTGCTGGGATGCGCGAGGATCTGCAAATGTGGCAATGTTTTTCACGGGACTTTAATGGGACACAGGCTTTACAGGGGGATGAAGTGTCCAATGTTGAGTTAGAGTTGATTTCAGATGCCTTCAGGGGAATTGGTTTTGGAATTTATTGTCAGGTTAGCTCCAAGCTAGAAATTATGGAATTATTTTCTGTAGCGCCGGAAATGGCACGCACTCAAGGTGGAACTACCACCGATGGCTACGTTAGCTCCGGGTTGCTTTGTAGCAAGCCCATAGCCTTGTGGCAACCCTTTAGTAAAAGGCCTCCCTAAGTGACTTGCCCAGGGTCACAAGGAGCTGCAGTGGGAATTGATCCTAATTCCCCAGGTTCTCAGCACACTTCACTGATCATTAGGCTACTCCTCCACTGTAGAACCAGGACTTGCAACTTTCTAATTTGAGGGTAACAAGTTTATTGCTAAGCATTGTGTCAGTCATTATAAGGTCCTTCTTCCTGGCCACAGAAGACTCTGCCATCCTTTTGAGCTATGGTTCTCAGCTCTTATCACAAGAGGCAAAAAGGAGAGGGACATCAAAGCAACAAACTACTGGAAGGAAACGTATTCTTTAACAGAAGAAAGGATGCATGACTAACACTTTACTTGAGTGAAAAAAGGAAGCTAAAGAATGATCTAGGGCTACGGCTTTAAGCTCTCCTCTGACGCTGGTAAAGTGGCTCAGATTAGCCTTCTGAAAGAGGAATTCCATCAAAGCCCTGTTTTGTTTTGTGCCCTTTTTTTTAATTTTTGGAGAGAGGGAGGGTTGGACATTCTCTTAAGACAAATAATCCCAATGAGAGATCAGTTTAATGCTGCTGCCCTAGTCACTGATTATGAACCTCAGTTGCACAAGAAGAATGGGGAGCAACTTAATTATCTGCTAATCCCCTCCTAAAGAAGCGCCACAGGATGTGAACAGACACAAAAACACATCCCATCCTGGGCCGAAAAGCACTGCAGTAGCCACTTTTGAAGCAGGCTCGTTGGAATTTTTTGCTTTTGATTCAAACTGGAGAAATGATAAGTGAGGAGAATGCCGTAGGCTGAAAGCTGGCTAGGGTGTTTTTTTTAGACATGGGTTGAGTACTGGAAAACAGCAGGCACTGCTTGTCTAGGATAATTCTGTGTCATAGTGAGGTTTCAGTGCAGTCCTGAGGTGTTTCTTTTTTGGCTCTTATCCTGGTACATTCTGAGCTTGCTTTTGCATTGAATTGTCATGACATGGAGAAATTTGGCCATAGAAAAATGCTCGGACATCTACCCAAAAAGCAAACTGTAATTATATGTAATATAATTCATTCCTACTTTTTCAGCTCGTACCTCAAATTTTTTTTTTTCATTTCTAGAAATGCAAAGAAAGTGCTACATCAGAAGCAGAAAAGCCAAAACTGATTTATCTGATCTTTTGGAACTGTAAGAACTCATGTTCACTGTTTCTGTACAAGAAATGAAATGAGGGGTGACAAGTGAACTTCCTGAGCCATGCGGTTCAAATATTTGATCAATGTTTCTGGGGTTTTATTTTGCTTTTGAAAATAAATTTAATACAAATCATATTTAAAACTGATCTTAGTAGAATGCAGCAGCAGAAGTGGTGTTCAGGCACTGAGGATTAGGGAATGCCAGCCATTATACACTAGCGACACCTACAGATGGAATTCAGATTGCATTAGTATTAAGTTAAATGAATGTCAAGACCTATGACGCCCTAACAAGGTCATCACTGCCATTGTGATGTAGTAGAGCAGTGTTTCTCAACAAGAATATCGGCAGTGAATATGCAGGAGTTCTATTTGCATATGCTGCCTCCAGTATATGCAAAATTTTCTCATGTATATTCATTGTGGGTATTCTGAAAAACAAACAGGTCAGGTATCTCTACGGAGTAAATCAATAGCCACTGCTTTATAAAGCAAGGAGAGTGATTCTTGTTGAGGAAGTGGGGAGACTCCTGCTAGCCATGAAAAAAGGCTCATGGTAATTCAGTATTAGACCATGCTCCCAAGTATTAAGGGGGTAAATGTATAACAGTGTGCCTGTATTTAAATGCCTACAGGCACCTATTCTATTTAGGAAAGTAGGTATTGCCTAGCCTTTTTTGAATAGTAGCATAACAAGGTATATATGTGCATAGTATTCTATTTTTTTATTTTTATTTCTTTATTTATAACCATTTAAATTTTTACAAGCCATTTTTAAAATATGGTGGTGCCAGGTGGGGGAGAATAGCGGCAGCCCAGCGGGTCATGCAGGAAAGAACATGTTCCCTCCCTCCTCCGCTGAGGCCACCAGATCACCAGCAGTGCGTCGGGCATCCGAGCAGAGCCTCTGGGCCCCCTAGAGCCTCTGGGCCCTCAGGCACTGCTCGTTGCTCAAATGGTCAGTCCGCCCCTGTGGCATACTAATTTTATGAGCGGAAAACTTGCAGCTAATGGGGTGGGGGGGGGGGGAGTGTGCTGGACACAAAGGTTTTGTGTAAGCATGGCTTCTTTTTGTGCATGTCCAAACAAAAACCAAAGTGTCATCACACATCAGTGCTAGTTCTTCTGTACCTAAATATGAACCTTGCATAAACTGCTTGTATGTGAAATTTTTGCAAGGGTTATATTTAGGCGCAGAGAACCAGGTGCCAATGTGTGATTTCATTTTCGGTTTTGTTCAGACTTGCGCACGTGTTTGTAACCTCCCGTCTGCCTTTGAAACTTCTGCTTGCAAAACAAGACAAGACAAAGCTAGCAATTAACTCTCACAGACTGACATGAAATCCTCTCTGCAAGACCTTCTATGCTGCCCCTGACCTGGAGAAAAAATTCTGGCACTGTGTGCACATCAAAAGTGAGCAGCATATTCTCAGCATTGCACAGAATACTTAAATGAGCTCAATGCCATACATTTTAATACAACACGTGGCCGTGTCACAAGCTCAAGCCCTGTCTATATTCTGTACCCAATAACATTTGCAAGTACTCTGCAGTAACCACATGGTTAGGCTCACAGTGTCTTTCTGTATCGATGCCTTAGTCTTCTATTGCTCAAGTAACAAATTATATTGCAAGCCCTCCAGGGACAGGCAATACCTATCATATCTGAATATAAGTCACCTGAAGCCACTACTGAAAAGGTGTGAGCTATTTCCCAAAAAGACTCTTTTCCCCAGCCTTAAGGAGATCATGTAATCAATACATGGCTGAGGCTACTGGCCACTCTGGGGTTCTGTTAGCCCTGCCTCCCCAGGACCTGATACCTGAAATGGGATGTCAGTATAACACTCTCCATTATGCCATTGGAACAGTCCCACATTTGTCCCATTTATTTGTTGTCAGTGATAGATCAAAGCACACAAGAAGTTCACAACAGAGAAAGTTCTGTGCTTTAAGGCTTATAAAAATACTTCTTTAACTGTACATCTGCTGTCTAACAGATGTTTCTTCTGTCTTTCTTTTTACTTAATAATGGGATGGCTAAAATTCAGTCAAAACCAGGTGGTGTAATTCACAAAAGTTACGACCTGGAATTTGCCTGGGAATAGAGGTTCAATTCAAAGTCTTTCAGCCTGTTCGTTTTATGAGGGTGATCACTTCTGAAGACCATGCTAAGGCACAGAGTGATAATAGCTTGACACCTTTAGTTCAAAGACCCCCAAACAGAACCTGAAGCTTTGATGGGAAGTCTTGGTGGGTGGTTTGGAGGCCTCCAATGAATTAACAACACTGCCACAAATTAGATGTAAATTGGAACCTAATGAGGAGGAGGTCCTTCTTGATGGGGCCTGGGCTTCACAGCTCATTATTACTTCACACTCAGAAAATAGGTGTGCGTATATTGGGCACATGGCATCAGACATGAAAAGGGGTTGAATTAGCCCAAGTTTAAAACTTGTGAGTAGAAGCACTAAATATCAATACAGCAACAGGTTTCTAGGCTAATGTGATTATCCTGGGAAGGAAATGAGGGGAGGGAGGGTGTTGGGAGAGAAGCACAATTTTTTTAAATAGCAGACCTAACGGTCTTGAGACTGAGGCTAAAACTGATTTTTTAAAAATGTAGCACTAGCAACAACCATACAATGCCACTTCATATTCAAATAGTTTTGAACAAATTCTTTTCTGTATACAAAATCAGTGAATAGGCTGGAGAGGAAGAGTGGATACAATAAAATGAATTCATCACTTAAATAATTTGTATCTGCATCTTATCTTGGATCTAAATAGAAAACCGTGTCAGATCTTCTGCTGGTGCCTTAATAAAATACTTTTTGGGTGATACTCCCTGTGTGGAAATCAGTGTGTTATCCTCTACTCTCCTGTTTGCACTTGAGCCTCTCTCCTGTTTCTGGACAATTAGGAGCCTACACAATCATAGAAACATAGAAATATGATGGCAGTCTGACCATCCTCAGTAACCACTAACTCCTCCTTTTTCTAAGGGATCCCACGTGCCTGTCCCACGCTTTTTAATATTCTGACACAGTATTTGTCTCCATGACCTCCACCAGGAGGCCATACCACGTAGTCACCACCCTTTCCGTGAAAGAGTATTTTCTTAGATTCCTCCTAAGCCTATTTCCTCTTAACTTCGTCCTATGTCTTCTCATTCCATAGTTTTCATACATTTGAAAAAGGCTCTCCTCCTGTACATTAATGCCACTGAGGTATTTAAATGTCTCTATCATATCCCCTCTCTCCCACCTCTCTTTCAGCGTATACCTGTTGAGATTCATAAGCCTGTCCTTATAAGTTTTATGATGGAGATTGCTTACCAATTTAGTAGCCGCCCTCTGGACAGACTCCATCCTGTTTATATTTTTCTGTAGGTGCGGTCTCCAGAATTACACGCTGTACTCCAAATGGGGCCTCACCAGAGAATTATACAGGGGCACTGTAACCTCCTTTTTCCTGCTGGCCATCCCTCTCCTTATGCACTCAAGCATCCTTCTGACTTTGACCATCACCTTTTCTACTTGTTTGGCCACTTTAAGGTCATCAGACACAATCACCCCCCAAGTCTCTTTCTTCTTCCATACACAGAAGCACTTCACCCCCTATATTGTATATCCCTGTGGATTCTTGTAACCTGCAGCACTTTCACAGGGAGGTGAGAGGAGCTGTCAGGTCAGTGCAGGGGGCCCGGCACAGAGGGGGGAAGGAGCGGCAGCGGCGAGGATTGCTGGAAATCTCGCCCGTTTTAACGGGCTTAACGGCTAGTACATTTATAAAGTATCCCCTGGATTCTATATAGCACACCTAGAGATCTGCGCCAAAATCGGTGTGGATTCTATAACAACGTGCTTAACTTAATAAGCTAATGAGTGCTGATAACAGCACTTAACAAACAGTAATGAGCACTAATTGGGCAGAGAGAGGGCTACTAGGATTACACTGGATCACCAGGGACTTTATCTTTTTTTAAGGGGGTTGGGGTGGGTGTCTGGAGGTCCACTGGACTTCCAGCCCTGTGTCCGGAGGTAAGGGTATAAGGTAGGGTAGGGGGTTTGGAGGTCCACCAGACCTCCATCCGCTTTTGTGTGCAAGGGGTAGGGACTTGTGAGCATGTGGATGCATGCTGGACAGGGTCTCCCCATTCCTCCTCAATGCCCAGACAATCCTAACACCAGCTCTGAGCTGGCATAGGGTTTGCCACGGAAACAGCATCCTTGTTTGGTACTCTGCTCACTGAGCATTGGGGAGGAATAAGAAATGCCCTGTTTAGCATGCATTTGCATGCTCATTGCGTTTAGAGCCGGCGAGCACGTTGTTAGACGCACTTGCCAGCTCTGATCATCAGGCAGGAGAAAATACAGGCGCTAGTATGGCATTATTGGCCTTTAGCGCCCGAGTTTGCTTTTGATCATCTGCCTGTCAGTGATTTGTTGTAAAGAATTGCTAGTGGTGCTGTTAAAGGTACAAGCAACCATGGGATTATAAAACAATCAGAATTCTCTGTGCTTTGTTAAAATCCAATGACACTCACAAAGCATGTTCAAGGACAAGTCTCTCTCTCCCCTTCTTCCCAGGAGAGAAACCTACTACAAGAGGATTAGTGTTTGGCATTATTTTGTATTCATAAAAGTGAAATAAAGTGAAGGACAGAAAGCATGTTTTATTCAATATCTGTGATGCCTGTGATCTGATTGTTTACATTCATATCCATAATCCTCCATAATTTCACCTCTAACCTGAGTCTCTGCAATTCATATCACTTGCTCTTCGATAAAGGACAGATGGTTGCTCGAGGGGGAGGGTTACCGAATCCCCTGTGCATCCTCTGTAGAAGCAGAGCAGTTACCCAGTTCCATAGCTGCCAGTTTACCCAGTTCTAGGAAGGATGCTTCAGGCTACTACTGGACTTCAGACAACCCTATCTTGATGCATTCTTGGATCTGCACCACTGGATAGAATCAGGGACTAGCAAATACCAGCCAAGTAGCCAGACTTGGATGGGGGGGGGGGGGGGAGGAGGGCTGAGCAACCCTCAAATACCTGAGCAAGCAGGATCCCCATCAACAGAAGCAGTCCTCCAGCCATGGCCTAGCAGTCAGAAGTGTTTTCCATGGGTTGCTGCCTCACTAGGTCTTCCCCCTAATGTTCAGTTTTAATGCATTTGTCCAGGGGGAGGGGCTCGATATTCTTTGTGTATACTCAGGCCATTGGTGGAGGACTACTTCCACTGGTAGGGCTTGGGGATTCCATTAGACAAAGCAGTAGATGATGACAAATGTATTTGGGGGGGGGGGGGGGGGGGAGGCTGAGCCAAAAGTGGGGGAAACCAGGCCCTCCCGCCCTCCCCATGGTAACACCACTGGAAAATACCATACTGCTTTGGGATGAAAGTTAAAAACAAGGACTGGCCACAAAGTCTCCCTCATGGTACTGGATAATTTGGTAGCTCTTCATAAACTGTGAGAAGACCAGTCCCATGATTCACAGTCAACATCATGGTGTGGCATGGCATGGCACTGCACAGAGACACCAGATTTAATTCCCAGCTTGGACTCCTGTTGATTGTCTGTGCCAGAGCCGGTGGTGGGAGGCGGGGCTGGTGGTTGGGAGGCGGGGACAGTGCTGGGCAGACTTATATGGTCTGTGCCAGAGCCGGTGGTGGGAGGTGGGGCTGGTGGTTGGGAGGCGGGGATAGTGCTGGGCAGACTTATAAGGGCTGTGCCCTGAAGAGGACAGGTACAAATCAAAGTATATACAAAAAGTAGAACATATGAGTTTATCTTGTTGGGCAGACTGGATGGACCGTGCAGGTCTTTTTCTGCCGTCATCTACTATGTTACTATGTTACTTGGGTCTGCACTGGTACAGAGATTACTACTAGTACTACTACTGCTTATTATTGCTATAGCACTACTAAATGTATGCAGCGCTGTATACTAAACACGAATGAGACAGTCCCAACTTGACAGAGCTTACAATCTATTCAAGACAGACACACAGGACAAATAAAGAATTAGGGAATTACTTATTATGGGAGCAATTAAAACAGCACCTCAAAAAGGTGTGCTGTTAGACTAAATTTGAATACAGTCAGAGACAGAGCTTGACTTCCCAATTCAGGAAGTCTATTCCAGGCATAGGTGTAGCAAGATGAAAGAAACGGAGTCTGGAGTTGGCAGTATAGGAGAAGGGCACAGATAAGTGTCACAGATTCAGGGACGGTGAGCCCTTGGACTGCAGCCAGAGTTGTGGCAGACAAGCCACCTGGGCTGGCACAGGGCAGGAGTCAGAACAAGTCAGGGCTAGGTAAGGCTAGACTAGACAAGACAGGCTAGAATAAACCAGGAGACAAGACAAAGCTGGACTAGGCAAGACAGAGGTAAGGCACAGGGGCTAGAACTGGAACCCAGACAGGACAAGGCAAGACTTGGAACTAGATTAAAACTGGGTCCAGAAAAGGACAAGGCAAGGACTGGATCCAGACAGGACTAGACTGGACAAGACAAGACAAGGCTAGGCACAACTGGACAAAGCAGACAGGCAAGACAGAAGCTAGATCCAAACAAGACAAGAAAGCAAAGCAAAGGGCTAGAACTGAACCCAGACAAGAATACAGCAAGACAAAGGAACAAGGCTAGAACTGGGTTCAGACACAGCAAGGCAGGGCAAGAACTGGATCCAGACACAGGACTCAGCAGACAAAGCAGGACCGAAGCTAGGCAACCAGAACAAACAGAAGCAAGACTATAAACAAGGCAGGAACAGGAACCAGGAATTGGACTTGGCAGGAACAGGAACCAGGAACTGGCCTTGGCAGGAACAGGAACCAGGAACAGGAACTGGCTTGGCAGGAACAAGACTTGGCAGGAACAGGACAGCAGGAACTGGACTTGGCTTGGAAAGAAGATGTGTTGTTTCCTCTTCAGTGATTTAAGAAAAGGAAGAAAAGTTGGCAGGGGTTGAAGAAAGGTTAGAAGAATGGAGCAGGGGAAGGAGAGGCAGAGGTGACTTGGTTGAGAACTCAAGGTTAATCTTGTCATGGAAGTGCTCACCTATAGTCTGTGTAGAAAGGGGGGGGGTGTTGGAAGTGAAGTCACTTTGAGGAGAGAGTTCAGTGCAAGAGTGAGGGTTAAAGCCAAGAGAGTTTGTCAAATGGATGGAGCAGTCTTTGGCATGTGAAAGAGCAGAATGGAAGGAGGTATGCTGGAGTTTGGTATGCTTTACAGAATAGGGAATGGGAGGAGCGAGAGTGTCCAGAGAACAGAATAGTATTATAGGAAGAGACAGCCTCATTGACAGACTTGGATAATATAGTGGTTGAGAAGAGAGATGAAACAGTGGTGGAGAGAGTGCAAGGTTTGAAGTCCTGAAGATTCCTAAATGTATTGGTAGAGATTGGACAGGATGGAGGGGGGGGGGGGGATGATTAAGTATGAAAGATATCAGATTATGGTTAGAGAGGGGAAGAACTGAAGTAGAGAATTTGGAGAGTGAGCAGTTGGAGAGGAAAACAAGATCAAGGCAGTGGCCATTCTGGTGAGTAGGGGTAGTGGAGCACAGCTGAAGACTGACTGAATGAGGATGTTAAAGTGAGAAACTTAGAGGCTTAAGAGTCAGAGGGGTCATCAGCATGAATGTTAAAATCTCCAAAAATGAAGGAACAAGATGAAGGTTTGAGAAAGAAGGAAAGCAAGGAGTCAAAGTCAGTGAGAAAGGAAGAAAGGGACTTATCGTGTGGGGGGGGGGGGGGGGTGTCCATAAATGCCTGCCACCTGGAGAGGTAGTGGAGTGAATAGACTTATGGGGTGGGCAATATATAGATGGAGTTCAAGATCCTTGGAATAATTACCAGTCAATTCAATGGCAGAACACAAACAATCTTATAAGGAGTAACTGGATAAGATATAGAGCAGGGGTTCTCAATCTAGTCCTCAGGACACACCCAGCCAGTTAGGTTTTCAGGATACTCACAATGAATATGCATGAGATAGATTTGATTTTAATGGAGACAGTGCACACAGATTTATTTCTTGCATATTCATTGTGGATATCTTGAAAACCAGACTGAGGATTGGATTGAGAACCCATGATATTGAGAGATCAGATCATCTCAGAGCTTTGCCCTGCAAATCAATCCAGAGGTTACTATAGCACCTTCTCTCTTAAGAGACTGAGAGTCTCTTTCAATTCTGCATGACAGCTCAGGACCATATTTAAGAACATAAGAATAGCCATACTGGGTCAGGGCACTGGTCCATCTAGCTCAGTAACTGAAAACATGGCCGAAAATTGAATATTATCATCATAGCTAGGAGCTTTGGTAAGGCCTGAGACTTTGGTTCAGGATTTAAAATGAGAAAAAATCTTACAGGCCCATGACTTTAACCTGAACTTCAAGTGTGACTGCAGAACTCATGATCTGTTGTGACATTCATGCAGCAGAAAGAGGAACGGGCGTAGGTGGAAAAACAGAGTAACATCATTTAGCAACATAGTGGTCATAGATGTTTTGGTGAAAAATAGAACAAGATAACTCCTCAGGAAGATGACTAGTCTTCCAGTAAGAGCTGGTTTATTATTGACTTTTCCAGTAAATACTAATCAACTCATTATCATAATCAATCAGTGTTAACTATGACATTAACATATATCCAATATGTCAGATTACTGGTATCCTAAATGGACATATAAACGTGATTGTACTTCCTACTTCAAAGGGAGTGAAACAGTCATAGCCAGCACTTTTGTGCAAGCAGGGCTGCACTCTCATGAGAAACCAATCAATTGTATCTGAATTGGCAAATAATCCTATTGCTTTCTCATAAGTAGCCTTGAGTCTTTTATATCTATTAATTGGCTTTGGCTGGTAAATAAAACATTAGAGACTCAGACACAGAGAACACCTATGTGTAGCTGTGGTACTGTATTCCCACAAACAACTGATTGTACATGTTGCATGTATATTCTTTGGAGTCTCAGATATAGAGGTATTCTTGTGTAGCAATGTTCTGTACTCCCAGTGAGATATCACTGATCTGCTAATTGTACAAATACTTGATAAGAAATAAGGTATCTAAATAAATTTCTAACTGATGCAGCCTTGGATGATTTATTTCTTCCTAGGTATTGGTGGGTAAACCACCATATTGGGAGGGATAAATATACCCTAAAAAAATACATTGGTGACTCCGATGTGATTCGAACACGTAGCCTTCTAAAATAAACTTTCAGCCGAAACTGAAACTGGGCAGAAAACGATTTTGGGCTGTTTTTTCAGCACCATAACCAAAACCAAAACTGAAATTTGTTTGGCCTCTACGTAACCTCATTAGTATTGTGATTATTATGCTAAATTAAACATGTCAGTTAATGACACTGTTAGATTACCAAACCTTTATTGATAAAAGAGTAAAGCTTATATTATTCCATTCACAGGCAGTTGATTCTTAAATGTACAGTACATTAGGAAAGCATTGAATTGCAATTTAATTTTGATATTGTACGCTAACAAAAAGCCTAAGCACTTACCCCCAACTTCCATAAAAGTTGTTAAAATTGCGCATGCAAATTTTAGCAAGCTCCCAATTTGCATGTGCAATTTAATTGAATAATGAGCTAATTAGCACCAATAAATGGCTTGTTAACAACCAATTAGTACTAATTAAATTTAATTGAAATATACGCATGTAAATGTACGTGTGGGATCTGCATCTAAATTTTACGCTCAAATTCAGAAAGGGGGCGCGGAAATGGGAGGGTCATGGGCGGAACGGGGGCATTCCTAACATTTACGTGTGTTGTTATAGAATGAGGGGGATATGCACCTAATTTAGGTGTATACATTTGCGCCACATTTCAAATGCCCATGCCTAAAGATAGCTGCGATTCCTGGGCGAAAGCGCTATTCTATAAACTGCAGCACACTTTAAGTATGGTTTATAGTATAGTACTTTTTCCAGAGCCGATTTTTTTGACACCATATACTACAACTACTACTTATCATTTCTAAAGCGCTACTAGACGTACACAGCGCTGTACATTTGAACATGAAAAGACAGTCCTTGCTCGACAGAGTTTACAATGTAATTAGGACAGACAATCAGGACAAACAAGAGATATGGGAATATTAAAGTGAGGATGATAAAATACAAGTGAATAAGGGTTAGGAGTTAAAAGCAGCATCAAAAAGGTGGGCTTTTAGCTAAATTTGAAGACGGCCAGAGATGGTGCTTGACGTACCAGCTCAGGAAGTCTATTCCAGGCATATGGTGCAGCAAGATAAAAGGAACGGAGTCTGGAGTTAGCAGTGGAGGAGAAGGGTGCAGATAAGAGAGATTTACCCAGTGAATGGAGTTCCCGGGGAGGAATGTAGGGAGAGATGAGAGTGGAGAGAAGGTTTTTTAGACTGATGACGACTCTGCACCTTATCCTAAACAGATTGGTCAATCACTGGCAAAGGAAAGGAAGCAGTCTGCAAATAGAAATAGTGCGAAAGCACTGTGCAGAATTTCTGAAGTCTTTTCCTCCATTAGAAAGTGAAAGTTTCCAAAGAGAGTATAACTTGCATTCCAGAGTACTATTATTATTAGAGCAAGTTTGAATACCAATAACAGATACTTTGCTTTCTCTTGGGGGTCTGTTTTGATCATTCTTTTTCTTTTCAACCTCATATTTCTTGTGTGATTTCAAAAATCCCTTTTGGCCTTATAGAAAATATGATCTTTACATCCTTACTTGGACGATTATTTATTTATTTATTTATTTGCTGCATTTGTATTCCACATTTTCCCACCTATTTGCAGGCTCAATGTGGCTTACATTATGTCGCAAAGGCGGACATCATTAACAGAATACAAAATGTTGTTGCAAATAAGGTACAAAAAAAAAAGGTAAATTAGAAGTAATAAGTAAGTAATTTGGAATATGTGAGTTTATGCTCTGGTGCTGAGCAGACTTGATTATTTTAACTCGCCTTTTGGCCCCAGTACTCAATGACGTCAGCTTATTCAGAAGACTGCAGTCAAACTAATTTGCAATGCTTGAAAGTATGATCATGTGTCTCCTTTTCTGGTTCAACAACACTGGCTCCCTGTTTCTAGCAGGAAACAGTATAAGATTCTGACTCTTACTCATAGGGCTTGCTATACAGGGTATCCATTGTATCCATCCTCATTTATTAATCCGTATAGATCATGTTCTCTGAATTCACAACCTTTGATTATACCTTCATGTAGGAAGTTCCGCTGGCAGTCTGTAAGAAAGAGAAGACATGTCTTCTAATGCTGACTGCGAAGGCAAGTTTCTGCACTAGGGGGGGTCTTTTACTAAAGTTTAGCTTGAGTTATCTGCAGCAGGGCCTATTTTATTCCTATGGGCCCTGCTGCAGATAACTCAAGCTAAACTTTAGTAAAAGACCCCCTCGGTGTTTGGCTGCTACTGTAGCTGTGTTTATCTATTTTGTCTGTTTTGGAGAATCAACTGACTAATAGTCTAAGCCCCTGATGTAGCCTCTAGGAGGCATAACATGGCCATGTCGGGCGTTGTGTGATCCACACTGATTGGAATAAAAGTTTTACCAACTTTAGAAGATGTATCTTCTGCTTCTTGTGGATTGCTTGATATCATCTGCAGATCGTAGTTTCCTTTGTTTGGTTTGTCCTGGAACCTCCGTCCTGGAACCTCCGCTGGGACTCCTCGTGATAAACCATGTTTAGCTGTTTAGCACCTTCTCTTTGGAATGTGCTCCCTATTGATCTTTGTTCGGTACCATCTTTCATTAAGTTTAAATCCAAGGTTAAAACATGGCTCTTCCTTTCAGTTTTCAATGGTTTATATTCTCCACAAAGAGAGCGTTGGAACAGAGTATCCCTGAGTTTCTAAAGCTTCCCTCCAGATATTGTATTGCATCGCTCTATTGAATAATTGTTTTTTGTAATAAAATAAAGACTAAAAAAAACCATGGCTTTCCCGGTGATTTTGTGATAAGGTCATTAATTGTGCTATTAGTGTTCTATCTAACTTTTAGCTGATTGTTCCCCTTTCCTGTGTGTCTCACAGTATTGTTTCCAGGCTATTGTTGTTCTATGCAGGCCTTTTCTTAAGTCTCTAGTCTTTAGTTGTTCCTGACATTGCGTGGTTTCTCTTTGATTATTTCTTGGCAGTTTTGTTTTTGGTTTACTGTTGGTTGTTTTTGTTTATTTATCCAGAATTTTATGAAAATAGTGTTAGCTACTATGATGGTTTTACCAAATGTGTAGGTTATAAATCTTGCAAATAAATAAGTAAATAAAATATATCAGTGATCAGGATCAGAGCACAAGCATTGTGAGAGAAGGTATCATGGAACATGAGATTGAGAGAGAGCCTTTAGAGGAGTGTGACACACTCCTGATGAATGAGACTTGGGATCTCTGAAGCTGATAGCTAGAGGCCAATATTCAGTTGGCGGTCAGCATTTTTTTAAAAAGCTGACCATGGCCAGCTAATTTAGCCCCGGACATTCAGTGCCGGGCAGTGTGTGCACCCACACTGAATATCAGGGATTAACTGGAAATCCAGTCACCACTGGATCTTATGCTGGTCCTAGTCAGTGTTTAGCTGGGGCCTGCTTAAGACAGTTATGCAGTCCCAGCTGAATAATGGCCAGAATCTGCATAACTTTTGAATGTTTAACCAGCCCCTCCAATCTCCCTCCTCCCCCAAAATGACCCCCCTTCCAATCCACCTTCATCACCTACAACAGCAATACCAACTACCCTCACCATCACCATAGGTCCCCTCTGGGCCTACATAGTGTCACGGCCATAGCCAAGCCCCCGCTTCCAGACTCACCTTTCCTTCCAGTGGCCTGGCTCTGTGGCTTCTTTCCACTGTATTCCTCCTGCACTGATGACTCTGCTGCCTGTTTCCCTGTTCTCCAAGCTTCATTCCAGAGTCTATCCAAGACTCAGTCTGATATCTCAGTCTCGCTCTGGTGCCATGCTGTGTTCCTCAGAGCATTCTAAGCCTGTCTTGTTCCTGAAAGCCTTGTTCCAGAAAGCTTTGCTCCTGAACCTGGCTTCTGAGAGCCCTGTTCCTGGCTCCTGCTCCAGCCAAACCCTGTTCCTGGTTCCTGCTCCAGCCAAGCCCTGTTCCTGATTCCTGCTCCAGCCAAGCTCTGTTCCTGGTTCCAGCCAGAGCCTTCTTCCTGGGTCCTGCCAGAGTCAAGCCTTGTTCATGGTTTCTGCCTAACCTAGTACTCTACCTAGTGCTGTGCCTAGTCCGAGTGACATGCCTGCCGCAGCCAGTTTTCCATTTGCTGTCCAAAGGCTCACCTTCCCTGTGTTTGTGACACAGAGTATTCCTAGTGGTCCAGTGGGGGAGGAGAGCAGGAGCAAGCCCAACTTGTTCCTGCCTCTAGAACATAAGAACATAAGAATAGCCATACTGGCTCAGACCAATGGTCTATCTAGCCCAGTATCCTACTTCCAACAGTGGTCAGTCCAGGTTACAAGTACCTGGCAGAAATCCAATTAGTAGCAGGAGTCCATGCTACCAATCTTGGGGCAAGCAGTGGCTTCCCAATGTCCAACTCAATAACAGGTGACCCTATGGTGATGGGGTGGGGGGGGGGGGTATTGCTGTTGCAGGTGGTGGAGGGGGATTGGAGGTTCTAGGAAATGTTTTTAAAAATTATGTGAGTGGCCACCAATATTCAGTGCCGGCACCTGCATAACGAAGCTGCTGAATTTTAAGACAGCTTTTGAGCTGCCCTAAATTTGCCCGCTTAGCTGCCCTAAATTCAGCCGTGTCTGCAGGTGCTGGCACCCGCATAACTACTGCCCCCTCCCCTCTGTACTACCCATGACCTGCCCACTTTTTTATAACTGGTCAAGTGCCTCTGAATATCGGCAGTTGGGCGGCCTTGATCAATTTAAGCATGCAGGAGCCTCTACTGCCCACTAAGTCGCTTTGGATATCAGCCTGCTAGACTTTTTGAAAATCATCCTACATGTTTTCCAGCTAAAATTCTCCTTAATTTAGAGCCATACAACTTTCTTTTCATTGAAAAAGGTTTGCTCCATGTGCATTATTAATATTTATCAGGGCTTGATTTTATAAAAGGATGCTTATGTCAGAAGTCTAAAAAAGTGCTTATTTTATAAAGGCAATATAGGCCTCAATAGGGTCCCCAAAGCAGTTTCAGTAGAGTGTAAATGCCGCTTTTTAGCAGATTTATAAATGATCTGGAAATGGGAATAATGAGTGAGGTGATTAAATTTGCTGACAACACAAAGTTATTCAAAGTTGTTAAATCACAAGAGGATTGTGAAAAATTGCAAGAGAAGCTTACAAGACAGAAGACATTTAATGACATTTAATGTGAGCAAGTGCAAAGTGATGTATGAAGGGAAGAGTAACCTCAACTATAGCTACATGATTCAAGGTTCCACAATGGGAATCACTGCCCAGGAAAAGGATTTAGGTGTCATTGTTGATGATCCGCTGAAATCCTCTGCTCAATGTACAGTGGCATCTAAAAAAACAAATAGAATGTTAGGAATTATTAAGAAAGGAATGGAAAACAAAACTAAAAATATTATAATGCCTTTATCTCATCACCACACCTAGAAAATTGTGTGCAATTTTGGTTACCACAATTAGAAAAGGTACAGAGAAGGGCAACAAAATGAAAAAGGGGAAGGGACAACTTCCCTATGAGGAAAAGCTAAAGAGGCTTGGAGAAGAGACGGCTGAGGGGAGAAATGACAGAGGTATGAGTGGATCGGGTAGAAATGAATTGCTTTTTTACTCTTTCCAAAATACAAGGACTAGGGGCATGCATTGAAGCTACTAAGTAGTAAATTTAAAACAAATTGTAGAAAATACTTTTTCACTCAACGTATAATTAAATGCTGGAATCCGTTGCCAGAGAATGTGGTAAAAGCAGGGTTTAAAAAAATGTTTGGATAGGAGACACCAAGGGAAGAACTACCTACCAGAGTCATTCAAAGAGAGCTTTGTTCTGAGGCTGTTTGCGATGTGGGCACTGAACGGTGGCATCTGATGTAATCGAGGGCGCCGCTGCCAGAAGATGTACTAGAAGACACTGGGCCTGCGGCGTGGCCATAAGACATCTGGCTGCAGGGGCATGGCTGAAAGAACATGGCCAAAATGGCATGCCAAGCCTCTTTGGAGCCCAGAGGAACTAGAGACTCTGCTAGTCAATTCCCAGAGTTTAAAGGTACCTCCTTTTTTTCTCCCTCTTTACTCCTCCTAAACTCTCAGTATGGTTAAGTGAAAAGGGAAATCTATGGGAGTGATGTCCAGTACACCTCAGACTGTTAGTGCTATGGATAAACACTTGGTGCCAAATGCACTTTCATCTTAACAGAGTATTGTCAACCAATAAGAGGCCAAGGGAGGTGGGATCCAGCCCCCATTTTAAATTGCTGCCCTTGCCGCTGCCTGCCAGTGTCTGGATCAAGGAGGCGAGGGAGATAGTACTGTTGACTCCGGTGGTGGGTCCTTTCCTGATGGTCTGCTGTCTGAGTCAGAGAGCAGATCTTCAGGAAGGGGATCTGCAGCCCACCACCAGAAAGGAGGAGGCAAAAGACAGTGTGCAGTAGCACACCAGCAGCGCAGTAGTGCCAGAGTCTGAGTGACTCAGGGTTCAGGAGCGGAATGGAGCTGGAGGGACAGGGGCCCGACGAGGATGACGTATTATTGTGGGGATGGGGAGGAATCCCACGGTACTAGTGTCGGTCGGCAGCGAGCAAACAAGTTGCTGAGTAACGTAATGCCTCCCTGAACATACCTCAGTACTTTCTGGTGGTCTAGTGGGGGAAAGCAGGCAGGAAAGATCCCCACTCTTTCCTGCCTGCTGTGCTGCCACTGATCTCATTTGCTGCTCACTCCTACTTTGTCTTTAAAATGGCTGCTGAGACTCCACGGAATTCTCAGCAGCCATTTTAAAGACAAAGTGGGAGCGAGCAGTAGATCAGTGGCCGCGCAGCGGCCAGGAAAGAGTAGGGGTAGGGTTACCATATGGCTCCAGAAAAAGGAGGACGGATTGAGCCAACCGGGTTTTACTTCCATTGCTTTCCATTGAAAGCAATGGAAGTAAAACCCGGCTGGCTCAATTACTTTCATTGAAAGCAATGGAAGTAAAACCCGGCTGGCTCAATCCGTCCTCCTTTTTCTGGAGCCATATGGTAACCCTAAGTAGGGGGATCTTTCCTGCCCTACTAGATCACCAGGAACTACTGAGGTATGTTCGGGGAGGGCAGAGCGCACCCACCCGGTGCTAGAGCAAGGAGGTTGTATGAAAACAGGAGACGGGGTGAGGTCAAAAATTGAAGCCAATTTGGTTAGTCTCTGTTTCCCCTCCCCTGCCGAGCCGTCATTCTGGGTACACTCAAAACAAAGCAAACAAACCTATGAGATGCTGCATCCGTGTTGTCGTTCTTTATTGTTAGTAGCATTTTTATTTAATTTCACTTATATTTTCAAACATGCCAACTTGTGCAGCATACAGATGTACACAGAAGAAGTATAATGATGGAATAACTTTTCATAGGTAGTGATTTGTTATAAATGGTAATCAGTGTCATTTGGAGGGGCTGATTATAGGGATACCCTAGCACATGTTATATTTGTGCAGAAATTTTTTTTCTCCTGGAAAAGGGTCACTAAAACAGACATCATGTTGTGAGAATCAAGTCAAGTGCTCAACATTCAGAGTTTCTAGCTATCTATTTATTTATTATTTATGACATGCTGATGCTGCTGATTACAATTATTATTATTATTATTAGCATTTGTATAGCGCTACCAGACGCACGCAGCGTTGAACACCTGACACAGAGAGACAGTCCCTGCTCAATAGAGCTTACAATCTAAAATACAGACAGACAAGACAAAAAAGGGGCGAGGGAAGTACTGGAAGGAACAAGGGGGGAGGGCAAATGAGTAGTGGCTAGGGGCCAAAAGCAGTGGTGAAAAGGTGGGTTTTCAGCATAGATTTGAAAACAGGTAGAGATGGAGCTAGACGTACAGGCTCAGGAAGTCTATTCCAGGCATGAGGTGCTGCGAGAGAAAAGGAACGAAGCCTGGAGTTAGCAGTGGAGGAGAATGATTACAATATCAATATTCATATTGACCATATGAATATTGGGCTACTTTGGGTTGGAAAAGCTTTTGCCATCTCGCAACACTGCTGGGCAGGCAGCCCATGGAAATGGCTACCAATGTGTCTGCATTATCCTGTTCCAAGGAGAACCCTGTTTCCAGAGAGGAACTGCATTGTAGTAAATTTCTCTCAGGGAGCTGAGCACTGCCAATTAGGATTACTTATAAGGGAACTAAACACTGTTTATTTAAGAGTCATATCCTGAATTGTTTACTTGTTGATTTACTGAGCTAAAATTGTATCAAGAAAATAATTGCTTGCTATTTTTGTTTGTATAATTAACCACTGCTTGTATGTGTGCCTCTGTCTGCTGCTATGCTCTTGGTACTTCCTGGATGGGAAGTTCGCCTTTGCCATACTCATGTTGTGGCTGATTAGTAGCTTGAAAGCTATCTTTCTGCACTAATTGGATCATTTTCCTTTCTTTGTTTTTTCTTTTGCCATATGGTGGTTGGTTTTACAGCTCGAGAGTTTTTTTTTCTGATGTTCTTGGAATTTAATTTTATTTATGTTCATGATATAAACAATAAAAACAAACACAATTGATTCAGTCATTCTCTGCCTGATATAAAGTAGCACATCTAATGCCACCAGTCACCGTCTTCCCTTCATGGTCCCTTTTCTGTGCAGTATAGATGTGTGTTATCTGCCAGAATCGTTTCATTCTGAGATGTAGGATTTCCAATTCTTGTTAGACCAAGTGTCTCAGGGCCATATTTCTTGGGGTATAACTTTTGTTGGCAAGATTCAGTGGCAAAGTTTTGCTAAAGCTGCTCCTAGGCAGTGGTGATTTTTTGATGGGTCCAAGTTATGTTGCTGACCCATAATCTTTTGGAACTACAGCAAAATAATAAAGAGTAAAATCAGGATGCTGAGCCTCAAACTTGAGTGATCTATAACTGCAGAAGCCATTAACCTGATAAAGGGTATCCTTACATTGCAGAGAGATTGGGTACTGGAGGTGAGAGAAAGAGCAAGGGGGATGGGAAAGTGAGCCAGGGGAGCTGGAAGCATAAGCAAGTGACTGAAGGGGACGGGCAGGTTAAGTGAGCAAGGTTGGATGAATGAAAGTGAGGAGGTTGGGTGGTGAAAGAGTCAGTAAGGGTGCTAGAATAGTGAGAGAGTGAGCAGAGAGATGTAAGAAAATGAACAAGGATGACTGGAGTTTGAAAGCATGAACGAGGGGGTCTGGAGAAACAAACTGAGAAAGAGGGATGAAGGAGAGAAAGCAAGTGGGCTAGGGAATGAGAGGAGTGGGGGTAAAAGAAGAGAAAGAAGGGATTTGATATACCACCTTTCTGTAGTTACAACCAAACTGGTTTACTTATTATATACAGGTACTTATTTTGTACCTGGAACAATGGAGGCTTAAGTGACTTTCCCAGTGTTACAAGGAGCTGCAGTTAGAATCAAACCTGGTTCCCTTGATACTCAGGCCACTGTACTAACCATTAGACCAGTCCTCCAGGGAAGCTGCAAGGAGGGTAAGGGTGAGCAAGGGAGTACAGGGTATAAGAGAAGGAGCAAGAGAGTGTGACGAAGAAGATAAGGGAGGTCTGGGGTAAGGGTGATGCCAGACTTGGATATGACAGGGGTGATACATCTTTCCAGATTTTGCGAGACATGCTGCTTTTGATACCTTGAATCATACCAACTAGCTGCTATTGGATTTGATGGAATAGTTTTGGATTGGTTTCATTCGTATCAGACTGGTTGTACTGAAAAGGTTGACCTGGATCGCTGTCTGCTGATCATTATCCCATTACTATGGAGGTGCCTCAAGGATCCTCTTTATCAGCTATTTTAACATCTATATGTTGTCTATTTGTCAGTTGTTGTGGGAGCTTAATGTAGCTTGTTGACTTATACGGATGAATGTGATTTTATTTCTTCCCTTTCAGAGGAGATTTGTTTGTGTTCTTTCAAGGACATTGGTCTGTTTGTTAAAAATTCAGGAATGGATGTCCTCTAATTGCCTAGGTATTAATTGGGCTAAGACTGAGATTCATGCCTCAAACTGCTTTATCCAACATCCTACAACTCTTTCCTGGGGCACATTTCAATACCACGTTATACTCATATTAAGTATCTAGGGGTCATTATAAACTCAGCACTTACACTAAAATCCTATGTTAAGTATCTAATTTCAACTTCTTACTTTAGATTAAGATTATGTAGATGCCTAAAGAAGATTTTGCCACCTGACAACTTTTTTATACAGTTCTTCAGGCTTTGATTTTGGTGAGATTAGATTAATTCATTGCTGTTAGGGCTATCTCTCACAGTGTTTAAAGCCCTTCAAGCATTTCAGAACTCTGATGCATGAGTGTTGACTAGTTTGTCCCATTGAACATGTAAGTCCTGCTCTTACATCCTTGCATTGGTTGCCACTGTTTTAGTGTGTTAAAAGATGATTTGTTTTAAATTTTGTTCAGCGAAACTCCTTATTATTTCATAGCATCCCTGAATTCATACATGTCTGCTAGGACTTTATACCGTGTGAAAACAAAAAGGGAAAAAACTAAATATCCCCCCACACACAAAAAAAATCACAAAAGAAAACAAGAAGAACTATATATCAAGGCAAACCTTATCACAACAAAAGTCAAAATAATAATAACTAGATTTAATAAGTAGACACAAATCAATTTCATAAAAAGACACAAAGGCATCAGATGGTAATCAAAAAAGCTATAAGCTCTCTTATAGCGCACACCTATTCCAGATCAAAGCTTGTAATGGTTCATCAATCACTTGCCACAGTGTCCATCCTTTTAGTGCTAAATATCATTGAACAATATACATATGACCAAAAAATGAAATAAAGAAAAAGCAACTACTTAATTTAAATGTGCTATGTCCGCACTCCTTGCTAGCAATGTTGGCAAAAAGAACACCTGATACGTATTTTAGAAGAATAATGGCATTTCAGTCAGAGACCTGCATCCGTGGTAAAAAGAGGTAGTCACAAGATACATTCAAAAATGCTGACAAACAGAATACGAGCTTAGAAAACCACTCCCTTCACAGGCAGACTTTACACTGTGGCAGTACTAAGATGGTAAGAATTAGCAGCAGGCAATTTGTAACATCTGATTGAGACCAAGAACAGAACATTTAGTGGCTCTTTTACTAAAATGTGTTAGATTTTGCAGTTACCGTGCCTTAACACAAAAACTTACTGTGCTATAAGTGCAAATTTAATGCAGCAACTATTGGGGGCATGCCCAGCATGTACTTTTGCTGTTCCCATGTTAAGACATCTATTAATGTCCAGTACTTTGGTTCCAATTAGCATGGATGCACTTAGCATCCCTTATTTAGGAATAAAGGAGTGGCCTAGTGGTTAGAGCACTTGTAGAGCATTGGTCTTGCAATCTAGAGGTGGCCAGTTCAAATCCCACTGCAGCTCCTTGTGATCTTGGGCAAGTCATTTAACCCTCCATTGCCTCAGGTACAAACTTAGATTGTGAGTCCTCCTGAGACAGAGAAATATCCAGAGTACCTGAATGTAACTCACCTTCAGCTACTACTGGAAACGGTGTGAGCAAAATCTAAATAATAAATAAATATGTGCACAAATGCTGGTGTGTGCTATGTGCAATTTTTTCTCCTTGCCCACTCTCCACTCAGGTCCCACCTAGTTACCACCCTTAACAAAGTGCTAGTTACCACCCTTAACACACAAATTTGCACGTGCTAACCCAGTGCATAAACAGTAACCACACCTGTGCAGTAGCAGTTACCATGTGATAATTTGCACATTAAGGGCTGAATTCAGTAAATGGTGCTCACAGCCTGGCATTCTATAATGGACATTCCAGGATGGGTGCCCTTAGAGAATACCATCTTGCACTGGGACCCTCGCTTGGGTGTGAGGAATTACACCAAATGAAACCAGGTATAAATCCCATCCCAGCACTCTGTTGGGTGCAGGTCCATGCTATTTTTTAAATTTATTTATTTTATTTCCATTTTGCTCACACCTTTTTCAGTAGTAGCTCAAGGTGAGTACACTGGATATTTCTCTGTTCCAGGAGGGCTCACAATCTAAATTTGTACCTGAGGCAATGGAGGGTTAAGTGACTTGCCCAAGATCACAAGTAGCAACAGTGGGATTTGAACCAGCCACCTCTGGATTGCAAGATCAGTGCTCTAGCCACTAGGCCACTCCTCCGCTCCACTATAACACTTCACACATTTTAAGGGAACGCCCCTGATCTGCCCATGCCTCTCTCATGGCCACACCCCCTTTGCAGATCTGCAGAGAAACACTTAAGCATTAATCTATAAATGGGCGTGTAAGTGTGTTTTTGTGTGGATCTGCTGATTCTGCCCCATTTCAGCACCTTGCATCTGTTTGAACACTTTTCCGTGCTGAAAATTCAGCACAAAAGTAGCGTCTCATGTTTGGCGTGATAAATAGAATTCCCCCGTAACTGCCTAACACTAAGGACCCCTTAATGTTTCTGTTCCATTTGAGTGGAATAATTTATCACCTGAAATTAGAATGTTAGTGAGTTTTCTTACTTTTAGGAAGTGGGTAACGAGGGATTCTTATTTTGTCAGGCATTTGGCAAATGAATGACAGCTACAAATAAACAACGTTATGACTAATTGTTGAGATGTGAATATGTTGTCTGGACTGTAAAATTTGTTTTTAATATTTATATGTTTGTTTTTACTGTACCCCGCCTGTAACTGTGGATAGTTGCTGGCTGTAATAGATAAACAAATTGATAGATAAATAACTAAAGTCTGTGTCACTGCTGGCTAAAAATTTATCCCTGTCTGCATGCCTTCTTCTACAAGATTTACCCAAAGGTGGGGGTACAAAATCAAAAGTTGGTTCAGGGCACTGCAACCCATTGAACTGGTCCTGATCTGTACTATTATTTACAGGCTGGATCACATCTGCTTTTCCAAATCTAAACTTAAAATGATTACATTAAAATCAGGTTTAATAAGTAGGAAAAGTAGGGCAAAAATGCTGGGCTCCATCCAGCAAAAAGGAAAGTGGAGAAATCTGTCCTGGGGTGGGGAGTATATGGGAGAAAATGCTAGGGGGAGGGGTCTTCTCTTCACTAATCCACTGGAGTTTCAAGGTGACCAGGTCTCAGGTATAATGAAGGTTTTGTCTGTGCAGTTCTGTTTCTAATTAGTGGTCCCTTATTCTGAATTTGTTCAGAGTGTGATAGAGACTGAGCATGTAGTGATCTGAGAATGAGTTCTAGGGCCCATTACTATATTTGCAGTACTGTCTTCTCATAGGAATTGATTCTGTGTGTGTCCAGGGTACTAATGCTATCATTTATACAATCATATACACCACCAGTGTGACACAGTTTATGCAAAATAAAAAAAAATACATCAGTGAAACTACATGATACACTAGCTAAAAATAATCATAAGGAAGCCCAAGGCATTGCTATTTAACCTGGCATGGGATGGTAAGTTTGCTTCAGAAGTTTTGAGGTATTTTTGGCAGGGTTTTGTGGTGCATCAAAATGTGCCTGGTAGTCAAAGAAACTTGGTGTATTGTTAATGCAATCTGATTGTAATTGGTTTAATATAATCAAAAATCGCACTCTCCTTTTCAACTTTTTCAACAAATTAATTGCTGATCGATTAGGTGGAAGTTATATATCAGTTATGATAGAGGTAAAGGATCGCATCCTTACAGACCTAAGGGTCACACTCGTGTTTGCTTATGGATTATAAATAATGCGTTATGTTTTAAATTTTAAACAAAACATTTGAGTGTCTGCCAGCTTGTTGGAGCACGTGTAGCATGCAGAGTGAATGCACACTTTTTCACTCGACCATAGGTGTGAAATTGTCTGACTATAGCTACTGATCACTCTCTCTCTTCAGCCACAGTCCCTTTCCTTTATTTTCCTACATCTCACTTTCTCACCTTACTGCTGGACCTGAGATTCCTGGCCCTCCTAAAATCTTATTGTTTACATAAGCCATCTGTCACCAGTGATTTCAGTAAGTGGCAGAGGAATGGTCCATGCAAGTTTGTCCTGTTAAGGGAAATGGGACTTGATATACCGCCTTTCTGAGGGTTTTGCAACTACATTCAAAGCAGTTTACGTATATTCAGGTACTTATTTTGTACCAGGGGCAACGGAGGGTTAAGTGACTTGCCCAGAGTCACAGGGAGCTGCAGTGGGAATCGAACTCAATTCCCCAGGATCAAAGTCCACTGCACTAACCACTAGGCTACTCCTCCACTGGGCACTGGGTTTGCATATCAATGGCAATTTCAATGACGCTTTTCCATGAGCCCCAACAGCTTTAAAGTGGTGGAATCAGGCAGGTCTCAGTTCCATTACTGTATAGCCTCCCACACTGTGATGGTCTGTACTTTCACCATCCAGCCTAACCAGCCTACTGGAGGATGCCCAGTCTACTAATAGGCTAATCCCCCTCCTAAATGTTTCCATCCTAACTACATGCCTAATAGATCTACTACTACTACTACTACTATTTAGCATTTCTATAGCGCTACAAGGCGTACGCAGCGCTGCACAAACATAGAAGAAAGACAGTCCCTGCTCAAAGAGCTTACAATCTAATAGACAAAAAATAAATAAAGTAAGCAAATCAAATCACGGGAAGGAAGAGAGGAGGGTAGGTGGAGGCGAGTGGTTACAAGTGGTTACGAGTCAAAAGCAATGTTAAAGAGGTGGGCTTTCAGTCTAGATTTAAAGGTGGCCAAGGATGGGGCAAGACGTAGGGGCTCAGGAAGTTTATTCCAGGCGTAGGGTGCAGCGAGACAGAAGGCGCGAAGTCTGGAGCTGGCAGCAGTGGCGTAGCCAGAAGGCAATTTTTGGGTGGGCCAACAGGTTGGATGGGTGGGCACTAGAGTTGCCAACTTTTTTGAAAAAGAAAAAAACAGCAAACCTGATGCACCCATGCTCTGTCCCTACCCCACTCCCCATAACTTCAATGAGGGTTGCAGTGCAGGTTTCAGTGGCTGCAGGCCAATTGAGAGCTAAGGGAAGTACAATAGACTGCATTATTCAGCCCCACTGAGCCATGGTCCTCCAACACATATATGGTATTGAAGCCAAACACATTCTGCATCCAGAGAACCTCCTGGCTGTCCACCAACAATGGATACAGAGCACAGCAAGGACAATTCTCCATAAAACTCATATAAAGAAATTTTGTTTTCTAGTGTAATCTCAATTACAGACATATTATAAATTAACTTTAAAAAAATCTATAAAACAAAAGTCACTCAGAACCTAGAGCAAATCTACCATGCCAACACTAACTTCCAAAAACAAAGATCCTACCTATGAAAAAGAAGTGCCTTAAATATTATAGTAGGGCCCTAAAATACAAATACATTTATCAGGAAAGCTGAACAAGCCAAATTACTACAGAATGCTACATGGCAACTTCATGCTAACAGAATACCTCAGTCACACACACAAGACACAAATGCCAAATACAGAATAAGTGACCACAAACTCTAGAAATATAAATTAAACGGAAACCCCAAGAAACTAGACCTTGCATGTAGTACAACACCAGAGAAACAAGAAAGAAAGGCATTTGCTCCTGTGCAAAATATAAAGATGGCACATGGTGTTAGGGGATGCAACTAGGGCAATTGTGCTTGGTTCCTTGGCCAGAGAAAGCCTGCATGCTGGAAGTTGAAGGCGCAGCCTGGTAATGGACTTTGGGGTCCTTTCCTAGATTTCTGTCCTGGACCCCAGCCATGTTTACCATCAACTTTGGCAAGATGTACACTCCAAATCCAACATATTATATTCACAACATTGAAAATAAAATATTTTTTATACCTTTTTATTGTCTGGTCATTTTTTCTCAAATCATATTGGTCCCAGTCTCTGGTTTCTGCTTCCCTCTGTCTTCTCTTAACTCACTTGCCAGGGTCTCCTATTTGACATTTCTTCTTTCTTCAGGTCCATCATCCATCTCCCATCTCTGTTTTCCTATATTTCCTTGTTCAGTATCTCCCCTGTGTTCATATCCCCTCATCCATCATCATTCCTCTGTGCACCTATGCACCCCATGCCCAGCATATCCCTTCTGCGTTCCTATTCTCTCCCTTGTCTGGTATCTCCCCCCCCCCCCCCCACCCCGTGTCCATATACCCCCCTCTCCAGTGTCCAGCATTTTATCTCTATTCCATATCCCCGTTTCCCCCCCCCCCCCCCTTGGTCAGATATTACCCCTCTGTGCCCATGTGCCATCTCCATACAGCATCTCACATTTGTGTCCCTGTCCCCATGCTCCCACCTAATGCCCATCATCTCCCTTCTGTATCTGTATACTTCCCTATGTCCCCTTTCTCCCTCCTCCACACCAATGTGTCCCTCTCCTCTCTGATCCCACCCCCCAACCAGCTTCTCTTCCTCTCTTTCCTTCCCCTTATGCATCTGGCTCTTTCTCCCTGCATCTCTCTCCCTTCCCTCTGCATATCATCATCTGCATATCCAGCACCTCTCCTTCAGCCCCCCCCCCCCCCACACGTCCAGCATCTGTCTCCCTTTCATCCAGCCCCCCCTACATGTTCAGCACCTCTTTCCCTTTCATCCAGCCCCCATACATGTCCAGCACCTCTCCTTCACTTCAACCCTCTACATATCCAGCACTTCTCCCCTTTCCCTCCACCCCCCTGCATATCCAGCACCTCTCCCCTTCCTTCCACCCCCCTATATATCCAAAACCTCTCCCCTTCCTTCCAACCTCCCCTCTGCAAATCCAAAACCTCTTCCATTCCCTCTGCAAATTCCAAAACCTCTCCCCTTCCTTCCAACCTCCCCTCTGCAAATCCCCAAACCTCTCTCCTTCTTTCCAACCTCCCCTCTGCAAATCCCAAAACCTCTCTCCTTCCTTCCTTCCAACCTCCCCTCTGCAAATCCAAAACCTCTCCCCTTCCTTCCAACCTCCCCTCTGCAAATCCCAAAACCTCTCTCCTTCCTTCCAATCTCCCCTCTGCAAATCCCAAAACCTCTCTCCCTTCCCTCCAACCCTCTGCCCCTGGCAAGTCCAGCACCCTTCTGTTCCCTCCCCTCCCTGCCTCCCCTTACTTCTGGGCCAGCACGCAGCACCCCACTGACTTCCTCACCCTCTCCCACCCCTGCCGCAGCGCTTCATTTAATGTTGTCGGCGCTGCAGTTACAATTTCCCACCCCCGCGGTGGTGCTTTACACTTTACCTGACAGCAACGCTACAGATGCAGCGCTGACGTCTGAAGTCCTGCTCTGGGGCCTTCCATGCTGATGTAACTTCCTGTTACGGAGGCGGGACGCGGAAGGCCCCGGAGCAGGACGTCGGACGTCAGCACTGCATCTGTAGCGTTGCTGTCAGGTAAAGTGTAAAGCACCGCCGCGGGGGTGGGAAACTGTAACAGCAGCGCCGACAACATTAAATGAAGCGCTGCGGCAGGGGTGGGAGACGGTCACGGTAAGCATCTGCTTCTGGGCGGGCCTGAGGCTAAACTGGGTGGGCCTGGGCCCATCCAGGCCCACCCGTAGCTACGCCCCTGGTTGGCAGTAGTGGAGAAAGGAACAGATAAGAAGGATTTATCCATGGAGCGGAGTGCACGGGAAGGGGTGTAGGGAAGGACGAGTGTGGAGAGATACTGGGGAGGAGCAGAGTGAGTACATTTATAGGTTAGTAGAAGAAGTTTGAACAGGATACGAAAACGGATAGGGAGCCAGTGAAGCGACTTGAGGAGAGGGGTAGTATGAGTAAAGCGACCCTGGCCTAGCAAACCTCTACTACTTAAAGACTTTCCCCCACTATTCAATACCATTTAACCAGCCAGGAACAATACCTAGCCAGTTAAATGGCACTTAACCCTGGCCTAGCAAACCTCTACTACTTAAAGACTTTACCCCACTATTTCCTCATAGGGAAGTCGTCCCATCCCCTTTATCATTTTTGTCGCCCTTCTCTGAACCTTTTCTAATTCCACTATATCTTTTTTGAGATGCGGTGACCAGAGTTTAATACAATATTTGAGGTGTGGTCTCACCATGGAGCGATACAAAGGCATTATAACGTCCTCATTTTTGTTTTCCATTCCTTTCCTAATAATATCTAACATTTTATTTGCTTTCTTAGCTGCAGCAGCACACTGAGCAGAAGGTTTCAACTTATCATCAACGACGACACCTAGATCCCTTTCTTGGTCTGTGACTCCTAACTTGGAACCTTGCATGACATATCTATAATTCGGGTTCCTCTTTCCCACATGCATCACTTTGCACTTGCTCACATTAAACGCCATCTGCCTTTTAGACGTCCAGTCTCCCAGTCTCGTAAGGTCCTCTTGTAATTTTTCACAATCCTCCCGCGATTTAACAACTTTGAATAACTGTGTGTCATCAGCAGATTTAATTACCTAACTAGTTACTCCCATCTCTAGGTCATTTATAAATATGTTAAAAAGCAGCGGTCCCAGCATAGACCCCTGGGGAACCCCACTAACTACCCTTCTTCATTGAGAATATGGACCATTTAACCCTACTCTCTGTTTTCTCTCTTTTAACCAGTTTTTAATCCACAATAGGACACTACCTCCTATCCCATGACTCTCCAATTTCCTCCGGAGTCTTTCATGAGGTACTTTGTCAAACGCCTTCTGAAAATCCAGATACACACTATCAACCGGCTCAACTTTATCCACATGTTCGTTCACCCCTTCAAATTTTGTTCTTTATAATAGTCTGTACCATTTTGCCCGGCACCGACGACAGACTCGCCAGTCTATAATTTCCCGGATCTCCTCTGGAACCTTTTTTAATAATCGGCGTTACCTTCCAATCTTCCAGTACCATGCTCGATTTTAAGGATAAATTACATATTACTAACAATAGCTCCGCAGTTCAGTTCTATCAGTAATCTGGGATGAATACCATCCGGTCCAGGAGATTTGCTACTCTTCAGTTTGTAGAACTGCCCCATTACATCCTCCAGGTTTATAGAGATTTAATTCAGTTTCTCCGACTCGTCAGCTTCGAATGCAATTTCTGGCACAAGTATCTCTCCCAAATCTTCCTTGGTGAAGACCGAAGCAAAGCACTTGTAACCACTCGCCTCCACCTACCCTCCTCTCTTCCTTCCCGTTCACATTAATTGATTTGATTTGCTTACTTTATTTATTTTTTGTCTATTAGATTGTAAGCTCTTTGAGCAGGGACTGTCTTTCTTCTATGTTTGTGCAGCGCTGCGTATGCTTTGTAGCGCTATAGAAATGCTAAATAGTAGTAGTAGTAGTAATTTCTCCGCTATGGCTTTGCCTTCCCTGATCGCCCCTTTTACCCCTCGGTCATCTAGCGGTCCAACTGATTCTTTTGCTGGCTTCCTGCTTTTAATATACCTAAAAAATATTTTACTATGTGTTTTTGCCTCCAATGCAATCTTTTTTCGAAGTCCCTCTTAGCCTTCCCTATCAGCACTTTACATTAGACTTGACATTCCTTATGCTATTTCTTATTATTTTCAGTCGGTTCCTACTACCATTTTCTGAAGGATTTTCTTTTAGCTCTAATAGCTTCCTTCACCTCACTTTTTAACCATACCAGCTGTTGTTTGGTCTTCTGTCCTCCTTTTTTAATACGCGGAATATATTTGGTCTGGGCTTCCAGGATGGTGTTTTTGAACAGCATCCACACCTGAGGTAAATTTTTGACCCTCACAGCCGCTCCTCTAAGTTTTTTTTTCACCGTTCTTCTCATTTTGTCATAGTCTCCTTTTTTAAAGTTAAACGCTAACGTATTTGATTTCCTATGTATACTTTCTTCAAAGCTAATATCAAATCCGATCATATTATGATCACTGTTATCAAGTGGCCCCAGCAGCATTACCTCCCACACTAGTTCATGCGCTCCACTAAGGACTAGGTCTAGAATTTTTCCTTCTCTCGTCGGCTCCTGTACCAGCTGCTCCATAAAGCAGTCCTTGATTTCGTCAAGGAATTTTACCTCCCCAGCATGCCCTGATGTTACATTTACCCAGTTAATATCGGGGTAATTGAAATCACTCATTATTATTGTGTTGCCCAGTTTGTTTGCATCCCTAATTTCCTTAAACATTTAGGCATACTTTAGAGAATACACCTAGGTGTATTTTTTTCCATGAGAGATTTTCAGGCGCCAAATGTAGAATCTAGCCGATTGCGCTCCAGGGACAGCATATTTCTGCATGAATGTGCCAGTAAGAACAGGCACATGTGCTCCCATTTTATAAAGTACAAACACACACATGACAATCCTGTTCTCACTTCACCTGTTTTCTATCTCTAGGAATGCCTATGCATGTATCATATAAAGGTAGGTGCTACGTATCTGTGCCCTAATTTTTGCCTGCATATATCCCAAGGAAGAACCTACTTGCGTATGTAAAATGCTGTTCTACATGGTTCAGTCCTTTACAAAATTATCCCCAAAGTGCCAAACTATTAAAAATGAACTTATACATTTTTTTTCATTGCTGCTACAGTACATAGGCCTGGGTTTCCCATTAGACTCATGCCCAGGACTGCCTATTCCACACGAGTGCTGTGAAAATGGGTAGGTAAGCTTTTTTTTTTTTTTTAATATATTAACAAAATCAATAAAACATTTAATTGAGTAGAGGAATACCTTAATAAATCAGCAGGCTGAGAACTAAGGACACCAGGGTTCAAATCCCACTGACACGTCTATCGACTTTGAACAAAACATTTCATTCTCTATTGCCTCAAGCACAGACTTGGATTGTAAGCCCTCCAGAGACAGAGAAACATCTACAGTACTGGAATATAACTTGCCTTGAGGCTTGAGCTAAAATCCAAATTAATAAAAACTAAATCTTTGGTAGGTTTGTGGGTCCCTCTGCTTCAACATCTCATCACTATAGTCCTCTCCCTTCATTCCTCCTGCAGTCAGAAGGGGAGATGGAAGATCCTGTACCTAGGGGCACATGAGGTATAAATCTGGCCCTGACAGTACCTATTTGCTTTTCTTTCTAAATACTGGAGAATTCAGCTCTCAGAGTATGTATTATTACTGCCCAGCAGACCAACTATAGCAAGAACATGTCTCTTGACTGCCATCTAGAGGCTTTTATGCATTGAGCAGGGAGAGACAGATTTTGAAGAAATGCTACACTCAAACTCTACTCTCTCTGGGGTCCTTTTACTAAGGTACTACTACTATTACTTATCATTTCTATAGCGCTACTAGACGTACGCAGAAAGATGTGCTGAAAAATGTCCTGCGCTAGTGTAGGCACGTGTTTTGGGCGTGCACAGATCCATTTTCAGTTCACCAGTAAAAAATGGCTTTTTAAAAATTTTGCTGAAAATGGACATGTGGCAAAATAAAAATTGGTGCACATCATTTTGGGGTCTGAGACCTTACTGCCACCCATTGACTTAGTGGTAAGGTCTAACGCAGTAACTGGGCAGTAGGTCTACACTCACGAGTGGCCTAGTGGTTAGGGTGGTGGACTTTGGTCCTGGGGAGCTGAGTTTGATTCCCACTTCAGGCAAAGGCAGCTCCTTGTGACTCTGGGCAAGTCACTTAACTCTCCATTGTCACATTGAGCCTGCCATGAGTGGGAAAGCATGGGGTACAAATGTAACAAAAAAAATGCCGGGATTACTGCTCATCTTTGCCACATGTCAGATCGGACGCGTGTAAAAAATGAAATTACCTCCCAGGCCACGCGGTAACCGGGTGGTAACTCCAAATTGGCACGCATTGGGTGCGTGTAGGTACCTGTGCAGCTTAGTAAAAGGGCCCCTCTGGGAGGTGTGCAACTAGAGTGAGAGAGAGAGCTCTCGATAGAAATTATAGTTGCCCTTGATCAGTGATTCTCTGCTCAGGCCTAGCAGTCTTCCTAACAGGTCTAGTTTTCACAAGATCCAGTGCATGATAAGGCTTGTTTGCATTAATTTAAGTTATAAAATGAGGCCCTATTTGAGTAAAAGGGAGAGAGACAGATCAGATGGTCTCCTGTGCATTGGGACATTTGTTTCTGTTATAGAATTTATTTCACTTTCCTGTCATTCTCTGTAGGTCACAACACACAAAGTAGGATTTGAAATGAACACACATATCACCCGTGGGAATTAAAGAAACAGCTAGTTGGATGTTCCCTCGTGTATTATAGTGTCATTCCTCAATGCCATGCTTGGGAGTGTAACCCTCTTACAGCTCAGTCTTCAAGCATCATAAAATGGCATGGAACTAAAACACACAGTCAAGATTGAAAGTAAGAGAATATTTGAATGTGATACTTTAAGACTGAGTCTGCTAATAACTTGATTCCAGGTGTAAGTATTTCAATGTTTCCACTGAATAAGATCTTCCCTACTTTGCAGGAATCAATTCATTAGAATACAGCATTTCAGCATTACTGTATGGCTTATACTTTTATTTTCCCAGGGTGCAAAAAGATAAAATGCTCGTGGTAAATTAGGCCTTAACGTCACCTATTTTTATTGCCGTGCTTACAACTGAAATGGACTGCACGAAGAAATAAGTGGCAAATTTGAATAGTGACAGAGAGTTCAGCTATGATAATCTTTTTTTAAATTATTTGAAGGCACAGATTGAAAGGTGGCAGAATCTGAAATCCTCTGTAATAGCTAAAAGGTCAAAAGCAACTTAAGATCTAAATTCCAATTCCAGGAGAAGCCAGACCTCATGCTATAATTGTTTAGATATGTCGCTCTGAAAACTGATCTGCTTGAAATGCTGATCAGTGCAATTAATCCCCTTTGTTGCTTAATATAAAAAGATACTCTATATGTGCTCTGGAATTAATAAAGTGATTACCTCCCCACCCGTCTTGTGTTTAAAGTTTCAAATTCATCTCATTACCCAAGAGATGATGATATACATTTAAAGTCAATATTTGTTGCCCTTAGTTACCCCATAAAGTGCATTGTTAACAGTCCATTTACTGATCTGTCTGGGTGCTCCGAGGCCATGGCTCATTGTCAGGGTCAGAACAGGGTTAGTGTCAAGGCGTAGGCCGTGAGCACCCCCTGATTAAATACAGTTTCTTCAAACGGATGTTTATCTTTTCAGACTGGCTTGATCAGGATGGGATAAGCCATTTGCTAAATGGCAAGGGTCTCCAGGATTAAAGAAGCGGCTGATGAGTGAGTCTATTATCTGAGAAGAACATGTCAGAATCGTACTAAGACCCAAGGTGACAAGGAGGCTTAAAAGTCACTGCTGGTGCAGCTGCTGTATTGATTTTGCAAACTGCACAGCACTGAAGGAGGCAATAGAAATGATGGTGCCAAATGGATGGATTCAGGAATACAGAAGCCTGTCCCTAGGATGACTGCATTGTCTTTCTGCAAACTGATCGGCTGGTCAGGGGCACATGGAAATGTCCTTCCACATCTACATCTACTTCTATCAGTTGTTGACTCGTTTTGTACAAGTTTAACCAGTGCATTTTTTCTAACGACTGAGGTGCTGGTACTCAAATGCTAGGCCACCCTTCAGGGGTGGGGTGATCACTGAGGGACCCACCCCACAATAGCCAGGCCCCCTGCAACCAGTCACAGAATCTATGACAAGACAGAATTGGTGTGTAGAGCCTGAGCTCTTTCATTAAAACTTGGGGACCATGGGTCAATTTTAGCAGACAATGGAAAAGGTGCCAGTACTCAGTACCCCCTCAAAAAAAGCCCTGAGTTTAACCCAAAGACAAGTTGCAGCAATAAGTGATGTGACAAACTGAAATCTGAGACTAGAAATTCTATGAAAAATCATTGTGTACTACAGGAAATGCTTTAACTGTATCCCAGAGGAAGGATCCATACTTAATCCAAACGTGTCAAACTGGATCTAAACATTTTTTTATATTTGGCCTAGCAGTTTCCTTCATCTATCTAGGGATTTTCCTCTCTCGTTATATCTTCCACCCAACTCAGCCCTACCATTGGTGTAATGATCCTTGGCAGAACCAGTAAATGTAGCTCACTCTGAACATCAATTAACATGGACCCTAAGTATGGCCAGAAGTTGTCATGGTTGAGTGGTGGCTCAGGTATCCTTTTCTCAAAAACTGTGAGTACCGTCTCCTCAGAACCAGCCAGCCTAAAGAAAAAAAAGTCCTGGACTGGGAATCAAACCCAGATTTTCCATGGGACCGTCTACAGTACTTACCACTAACCCCCTAATTCTATAAAAGTTGGCAAAAATTGCGTATACAAACTTGGGCACGCACCCAATTTGCACGTGCAATTTAAATGAATAATGAGTTAATTAGCACCAATAATTGGCTTTTTAACAAACAATTATTGGTGCTAATTAGATTTAATTGGACTTTATGTATGCAAATTTTGGTACTAGATCCGTGCCAAAATTCTAAGCACAAGTAAAAACGAGAACACTGAAATATGCATGTCGTTATATAATAAGGGGGATACGTGCCTAATTTAAACATATATGTTTGCACCATGTTTCAGTTGGTGCAAATCTGCATCTAAAGTTAGGTGTGATTCCCAGGCATAAGTGTTATTCTATAGACCGTGCCTAACTTTAAGCATGGCTTATAGAATAGCTTTTTTTTTCTTTTGAGGAGTGGCCCAGTGGTTACAACACCAGTCTTGACATCCAGAGGTGGCTACTTCTTGTGATCTTGGGCAAGTCACTTAACCCTCCATTGCCTCAGGTACAAAATTAGACTGTGAGCCCTCCAGGGGCAGAGATATACCCTGAGCTACTACTGAAAAAGGTGTGAGCAAAAACCAAATAAATAAATAAATAAATAAATAAATAAATATCTTGAATTCACCCCTAGGTGACCAGACTTGACATTTTTCTATGACTCTAAATAGAAACATAGAAACATGACGGCAGATAAGGGTCAAATGGCCTATCTAGTCTGCCCATCCTCAGTTACCACTAACTCCTCCTTTTTCCTGAGGGATCCCACGTTTCTGTCCCATGCATTCTTAAATTCTGACACAGTCCTTGTCTCCACGACCTCCATCAGCCCTCTTTCCAGAGTTTTCCTTCATTTGAAAAAGGCTCACTTCCTGTACATTAATGCCACTGAGGTATTTAAATGTCTCTATCATATCCCCTCTCTCCCGCCTCTCTTCCAGTGTATACGATTTCAAGGTCTCTGCATTCTCTTTGTAAGCACTGCTACTATTTGCATGGCATACGGTCTTTAACACCATTTTGACTTTCATTTGATTTCATTGGAACCTCATAAGAGCCAAAGGCAAGTCATAGCCTTGGTGTTATTATGTAACCCTTATTAAATGTCAACAATAATGACGGTGTTAATGTATCTTGGCCTCTATGGAATGTTGGTAGAGTCCATTAACAGGAAAAAGAGATGGAGTTGATTAGCAAGATAGTACTGAACCTGCGCTAAAGCCTTTTAGTGTTTCTTCTATAAGGGGCAACTAAGCAATGCTATAAGAGAGAGCTGGAGTGGGAATAACCTGACTTAGGTAATGCTCTGGATATTGGGATTTTTAAAGTAAGAGAAGTGTTTGGTAGGGATAGGGAACTAGAACATTTTTGTTCCATACGGTTTCCAAGAATGTTTGTTTTATTCATTTTCCTTTGGCCATTTTGTTGTCATGGAAGCAAAGTTATTGAATGCATGTTCTTTCAAAAGAGTGCACACTGTTTGCAAAATAGGCACGAGTGCACACTCTTATTCACATAAGTACATAAGTATTGCCATTCTGGGAAAGACCAAAGGTCCAGCATCCTGTTTCCAACAGTAGCCAATCCAGGTCACATATACCTGGCAAGATCCCAAAAAAGTACAAAACATTTTATACTGCTTATCCCAGAAATAGTGGATTTTCCCCAAGTCCATTTAATAATGGTCTATGGACTTTTCCTTTAGAAAGCTGTCCAAACCTTGTGCCCAATGGTTTGAATGTGTGCACTCTCGGGAAATGAGTGTGCAGTCTTTGCATATAGTACATACTCTTTCAAAAGAGTATGCATTATTATAGGCAAGCAAAATGTGTTCTTTTTCTGCTCATTTTTGTTTGTTAATGACATGGGATATGTTGTTGCAAATGACAGACCATCCCAAGAGTTTGGAGGGTGCATGGAGTGACCATGGTTACAACCATGGGCGTAGTTTGACTGTTTCACTTGGGGGGGGCAAAGGATGGGGCGGAGCATATTAGCATATTCATTTGCATGTATATATATATATATATATATATATATATATATATATATATATATATATATATATATATATATATATATATTCAAATGAATATGCTAATATGCTTCCAAACAGGCTGGAGTGACCTGCATGGCACGACTATGGTTAAAATCTTAACATTAATCAAAATGGAGTAGCCGGATGTGTCAGTGACTGTGTGGCTTAGCACAAAACTTACTGGTAAGACATGAGAAGAGGCCTAAGTGGATCTGGCTTATGCTTTTTTCAGTTGTAACTCAAGACAAGTTACATTTAGGTATAGTAGCTATTTTCATGTCTCTGGAAAGCTTACAATCTAACTTTGTACCTAAGGTAATGGAGGGTTAAGAGGGTAATTCTATACATGGTGCCTTAAAAATCAGCACTGTAAAACCACGCAGTTAGTGTGATTCTATAAACTATACCTAAAGTTATGTGTAGTTTATAGAATACACTCACACGTCATTTGTGCAACTAAAACTTAGGTGTACCCATTTAGGCCACCTAAAACCAGGTTTAAATACCTGTGCCTAAGTTAGGCGCAGATTGGGTGTATTCTATAATAGTGCGCATAGTTTTTTGAAACACCCACAACCCACCCATTCCACGCCCATGGCCATCCCCTTTTCGACTGCACATATTAGAATTTACAGACATCATGTAGAGTGGAGGAGTGGCCTAATGGCAACCCAGGTTCAATTCCCACTGCAGCTCCTTGTTACCTTGGGCAAGTCACTTAACCCTCCATTGCCCCAGGTATAAAAATTTTGATTGTGAACCTTCTAGGGACAGAGAAAGTACCTGCATATAATGTGTACAGCACTGTGTATATCTAGTAGCACTATGGAAATGATTAGTAGTAGTAGAATATGCCTAGAAAGTTGTGTGTTTTAATTCTAATTAAGACCAATTAGTGCCACTAATTGGTTATTAAATACCAATTATTGGCACTGATTGGCTTGTTAGTCAATTAAGTTTTGTGTACAATTTAGCCGTGCGTCCAAATTAGGCGCCATATTTAGAATTTGGGGGTAAGTGACTTGCTCAAGATCACTAAAATGAGTGTGGTAAGAACCAAACAGGAAGATGATAAGTCCTGGAATAACCTACCAGCAGAGACAGTGGAATATAGGACAGTGGCAGGAGTGAGGTTGAAAGGTCTGGTATAAGACTTGAGAAGCTGGTATTGGTTTAAGAATGGGGGTGATAGAAATCCAGAGAGGGAGGCAGCTGGGCAACTGGAAGGGTCAGTTGGTCTGTATCTATGGTCATGTGTAACTTCATAACAGGATGCTTAGGTTAATTGGGCAGGAAGGTGCCTACATTTTTGTCTAGTTTATAAAGACACATAGGGGCCAATGTGTCTTTTTAAAATATTAGCACAAATCCTGCAGAATTCATGTCTTCCTTGAAGGCACAGTCATTTATGTATGCTTGGGGGCAGCTCTAAATGTTAGCATATAAAGTACATGCATGTGTACATATTTTATCAGATATGTGCATAAATCATGACAACTCCTCTCCGAAGTACAGCTACTCTACAAATATGGTAGGCATGACTTAATTTTAAAAGAGGTAATTAGATTGTAAGCTCTGTTGAGGAGAGACTGTCTCTTCATGTTCAAGTGTACAGCGCTGCTAGTAGTGCTTTAGTAGCGGTTTACAAAATTTCCTCCCTATTGTTTTACCCTGTTACTGTGTCCTGAGAGCAGAGATACTACCCTAAAATGAACAAGCTGGATCCTGAATTATAAGGATCAGCTTCCCTGGAGGGATAAGCATTCAGGAGTTAATAGCACTAGTGAGTCTCACAAAAGGGATTTTTGCCAATGGGTGGTGAAATTACTGAAACCCATGAGATATTATAATAGAAACTAAGCATGAGGGTATTAAAAAAAAAAAGGATGAGATACTGAAGACTTCTTTTGGCAACCAATGATTCATAGATCTAGAAGGTTGTTTTTTGAAAAAAAAAATCTTCCCAGGAATTAATCCTGTAAATGTATTTTTATACATTTTATTGAAAAAAGAAATAGGAAATGGTGTCATACAGAAAAATGGGCTGGCTACAAATTCCGTGTGACACCACTGCAGGACGGCAACACTTCTGGTGCTCAGTCAAACTGCACAGCATGAAAAACTAGTATTTATGCCTTCCTATGAATTGAGAAATCAAGAAGTCAGCAAGCATTCGCTCTGATGTCTTATTTGGTTCCTAGAAGACCATTTTCAAAGTCATTTGCAGGGGAAAATAGGAATTTTCCCACATAAATTACTAAACCATCTGAAAATTACCCTTCACAATGTACATACTTTTAGCTGCATTTGGAGGAGGTGTTTCTGAATGTGTGTTTGAACAGGAGCAGGAAAATAATGCATGGAGATGACATTTTTAACACTACAGATGCTATTTGCTAGGGAAGATGCACCCAAACAAAGAAGGTGCAAAGCTCACGGATACTTTATACCTGCGATAAGTTTCAAAGTGGAAGTCCACATGTATTTGGTAAAGACCAAGGAGCCCTTTTATTAAAGAGCGATAAGCAGTTAGCATGCGAATTAACATAATAACTGCTTCTTCTACGCACATGCACCGTTACCGAGATGGCATGACGGTTAGCGTGTGCTAATTCACACATTAACTGCATGTTGTGTTAGGGCGCAGGCACTGGGAGGGTCATAGGCAAAGATAGGCATGGACTGCATAATGCAGTAAAGTGTGCTCTACTTATCACATGCTAAACGTCACTTTTGCAATTAGCACAGCTACTTTTTGGGATAGATTCTATATATCACACCTAAAAAATAATTAATAGAGAAAAAAGGAGTTTATGGAGTGGCATATAGGAGTATATGGAGCATGGAAGGACAGTGCAGAAGCTAAGGTACAAGAGAAGATGGAATAGATCAAAATCAGAAAGAAGGAAGAGAGGAAATGAAGCAAACTGGAGAAAAAAGGCCCTGAAAGAAGAGAAGTGGAAGACATTGAGACCAGAAGAAAAGCCCCAAATCAATATGATTAGAAAAATAAAATACCCAGACAGCAAACAGAGAAAACACTTTATTTTAAATGTACTGATTGGCTTTGGGAGTGTGCATCTCTGATGTCTGTATTTTCCACAGTAGAGGAAGAAATATATTTTTGTTGCATTGCTTATAGATCTGTATTCTTGGAGTTTCTACTTCTGATATGTGCTTCATTGCTTATTTGGTGATGGGGGTGGCATCTGGCTCCAGGAAGGAGGGATGAACTATGCAACTTACAGGAGAAGGGGCAGCTAATTCCGAAAGGATGAGTTTCACTTTAAAATGGAACCAGGCTGCTGGCACTAACTTTTCAATATATTTTGCAATTGTAGACATCTCCTCGGAGAGGAGCAGTGTTACAAGTCCGTTTCGGCTTTTTACTATATATTTTACAAATCCCTTTCTGAAGAGAGGAGACCTGAGAGGATTATATCTTGACAGTTCCCTTGGAGTATACCTTTTGAATTACATTTACCAAGGTTGTAAAGACCCCTGAGGCAGGCCTTTTGGCCGAAACACGGCCGTGTCGGGTCATTTTTATACAGTGTAATTTTTTTATTTTTTATTTTTTATTTTTAAATAAAATATACAAGTGTTGGTATCCTCACCCATTCTCCTCACTTTTTATCTTTCAATTGGAGTAAAGTATCTTCAGGAACTACTACTGTCCAGTCTTGAAAGTGGTGGCATAGCCACCAGAGCCTTGGGGGTTCAGGCCCCTATATTTGAGCTCAGGCCACCTTCAAACCTGCACCATCTCTTTAAATGGCTGGCAGGGTTGCTGTAGCCCTGTCAGCCAAAGAAATTTGGTGTCCAAGCCACTCTCTTCTTCCTTGTGCTGCTGCTGCTGTAATGTGGAAGTCCGTAGAATGCTTCCAGCTGCCAACGCCGGGATTTCTCCTCACCCATTCTCAATTTGTGCAAGAACTGAGCATGCTTGGGGAGTCCCGGAGTCAGCGGCTAGAGGCACACCACAGATTTCTGCATTACAGTGGCAGCACAAGGAGGAGGGGAGGGGCTTGGCTACCAAATTTCTTTGGCTGGTGGAGCTTCAGCATCCCCGCCAGCAATATTATTTTTAACATGGGGGGGGGGGGGGGGGGGGGGGGAGAGAAGGGAATGCATTGCTTCCCCAGTGCGCCCCTGGGCCCTTCCAAAATTGGAGGGCTGCTTGAAAGAATAAGATTTTAGCGGTGTTGACTAGGGATTTGCATTTGATTCTGGGACTGTATCTGTTGCAAATATGTGGCAGTGCATTGGGGCTTCAAGTCTTGGAAATCTCTTTGTGCAGCTCTCTCTGTGGGGGTGGGGGGTTCCCATCACAGGAATAAAAGAATAATAGAAAATAAATACATTTACAGGCTGGAATCATCATGTTCTAGATCTCATAATTATTTTAGTGTTCCATTAATCTGTAAATAAATCCTTCAGATATGGAATTAAGGGGTGTGATTCATATGATTCAGTATGAACCTATTAGTAATTCTGAAACCAGATCATAACTCTACCCCCCAGAGCAGAGATGAATGCAACCCAGCCAGAATTTGACTGTCATTAGAATCAATCAGCAATATATATTTATTAGGGTTTATTTACCACCTTTTTGAAGAAATTCACTCAATGCGATGATTTGGAAAACAAGACGAGCTTCATTCTTTGTCATCATGTTCCTGTTGTTGGGTTACTGAGTCCTGTACCTGAAAGAAACATTACATGAGAAAATAGGGTAGATATTGTGTTCTAATTATTAGAATGCTAGCCAACACAGGAAAGCATGCCAATAGTGAAGTGCTTCAAACTTCAGAATTCATTCCACAGGAAGAACACGATAATCCTATTTAAAAGTTTAGTTTAGATTAGTTTCATGATTTATATCCTACTCCATAACCAATACGATGGAGGTTAGGCAGAAATACAGTTGTAAAACAATATCAATATGCCAATTATACTAAATAATAATAAAAATACAATAAAAAGGAATAAAAGAGCTAAGCATCAATTCTTAGCCCATGGGTTGGAGCTGTGGGGAAAAAAAATTAGTGAGATACAGGAGAAGAATGTCGTCTGCATAAAAGTAAAAATGATATCTCAGTGGAATGAATAAGAGAGGCCAGAGGACATAAAATACATTAAAAAGGAGAGGGGAAAGAACCGAATCCTGCGGAACACCACAGTTCAGGGGATGACTTAGGGCTGCAGAAGAAGAGGTGACAACAGTAAACGATCTATTTTCAGGAAAGAAGAGAACCAAGAAAGAACAGTGCCTGAAATACCCAAAGTAGTGAGACTGAATCAAAAGAGAATGATCAACCAGATTGAATACTGTAGAGAGATCCAAGGAAATAGCAAGAACTTCTCTGTGCTTATCTAACTGAGAGTAGAATTCATTCAGCACAGCAGTGAGGACAGTATTAGTTCTGTGATGGGACCTAAAACCTCATTGTTTTGGATGCAGGGCCAGTGATTTTTCAGAAAACGCTCTAGGATTTTAGAAAGATAGCAAAGATTGGAGACTGGTCGATAGTTAGCAGGGACTTCAGGGTCAAGGGAAGGTTTTTAAAGTGTGGGTTTCACAATTGCATTTTTCCATAATTGAGGCACACAACCAGAAGAAAGATTCAAGTTAATTAAAGTTAGGATTTGTGGTATCAGGGCAAGCTCATATATCGGTGCATGCCAAGTTCCAGTAACAAAGTAAAGACAACGATTGTAGTATATAGAAGCCAGGAGCCCCGGAGCTACTGATCAGGTTAAAGAAGCAAAGGGAAATTTGGATTTGACTCATGTCTTTTTCAGTAGTAATTCAAAGTGAGTTATATTCAGGTACACTAGGTATTTTCCTGTCCCTGGAGGGTTTACAACACAATAGGCTGATGCACAGAACTCCGGCGTTGTAAGGAACAACGCCGGGAAATACTGCCGGAACAACGCCAAAAATAATTTCCCAATGCTCAACACTAATGGTATGCAAACTATATGCATGCTGTTAACATTGAGCATTGGGAAGTTAAGGGGGAGGAACGTGCCTGGTGCATGCGCACAAGAGCTGTACAGTAAGCAAAGCTCTTGTACTCATGCCCAGTTAAACTAGGGAGCAGGGAGTTCAATGCATGACCAGGGGAAAGAGGCACCGGTACCTTCTGGGACCATTATGATCTCCAGCACAAGACAAGAGAACACTAAAAAATGTAAACAAACATTCCCCAATGTTCTTTTTTAGTGATCATGACTGATGATCTGACAGCAAAGCAAAGTGCCTGCGATGAAGGGGTCAAGGAGAAGCAGTGAGAGGATCTGCAGGTGTTTCATCCTTCAGAAGCTGGCTGCTAGCAAAAGATCTTTTAAGCTAGGTCTTCGTGGAAAGCTCGTTGTCCCAAAGCCTGATCCAGAGCAAGCCTTCAGGTCCCTATTCCCTGGAGACCCTATTACACTGGAAACCTAATGCCAGCTGCAGAGGATTGACTATAATTGCGCTAATCTTTGGCATGCATGCTGTTCCCAGCACTAGAGACCTCCGAGTATTGTGCACTCACTAATGCTGGCATTAGTCTGGTGCTAATTGCCTCTAGCGCCAGCATTAGGTGTTGAGCATCGGCCTATAAGTTTGTACCTGAGGTAATGGAAGGTTAAGTGATTTGCCCAAAATCACAAGGAGCAATAGTAGGATTTGAATGTGGCTTCTCTGAATCTCAGCCTCCTCTGCTAATTACTACGCTACTGATTCACTTCTCTACCCAGTAGGTGCCTTTTGTGGGAACAGAAACAGAGGAGAACTGCCACTTAAGATGTTTGCCCAGAGACGATGAAGGAGGTACCAGCAAGATAAAAATGGGAAAAAAAGGAGAAATTTGCAGTAAGTGCAAGAGCAGACAAAAGACCTCAGGTGTGGGAGGAAAATTCAGCACAAAACAGGAGTTGCCTATTCCCAGAACCTAGGGAGACACCCAAGAAGCAAAGAGGAATACTGGGACTCAGAAAATAAAGCACGATTCAAAGGATAAGAGGCATTCAGGAGTCACACTTGCATTTATTTAGTAAAACATAAATTTATTGAGACGGTCTTTCTGAGAAAAGAGAGTAAAACGTAACACTATACGGAATGTGGCCCTTCACTATAAGAACAAGACTGAGGCAGTTTTAATTGGCCAACTATCTTCCTAAAATGACATGGATTGGCTCCAAAACATTGAAAAGTGGGTGGGAGAAAGGGAGTCTTTTATCTAGAACACAAAAAGTTGAGAAACACTGCACTAGAGGAGAGGAGAAATAAGAAAGATATGACATAGATGTTAAAATACTTCAAATAAAGTGTAAGAAGCAAATCACTTTCAGAGGAAAGAAGGTTCTAGAATAGAGAGTTGCATGGGGACAGAAATCCAACCCATCCCCGCCCATCCCCACTGGAATCTTACCCATCCCCACCCATCCCCGCAAAAATTTAAACCATCCCAACCCGTCCCCACCCATCCCCGTAAGAATTTAATAGTACATAAAAGAAAGTTCCAGTCAGCTCCCTCAGTCTCTTTCTGGATTTGAGCCACAGCACTGTAGGTAAGGAAGGAATGGAAGTTGGAACTTGGAACACTCTGGTGTGCACATGTAAGATTTGTCTCTGATTCACTGGCAGTGTGTGCTGAGAGGTCGCCACATGCATGTGCCAGTAGGTCAGGTGACATCTGATTCTCGTGCCTGTGTCAGAGCTGAGGTCTGTGCACCAGCCTGGGAGCAAAGAGGATTAATAGTAACATAGTAAGTGACAGCAAATAGACCTGAACGGTCCATCTACTCTGCCCAATAGTCACACTCATGATCAATTCATCATTAAATCAACGAGTGTGATATTATATACTTGATTATGGTCTTTCTTTCGTGTTTCTGGAACAAAGACCACAGAAGTCTATCTGGCCCCATCCTTATGTTCCAACTGCTGGAGTTGCCATCGAAGCCCACTCCAGCCTATTCATGTTCTCATTTGTGGGACACAGACCGTAAAAGTCTGTCCAGCACTGTCCTCATGTTCCAGCCACTGAAGTTGCTGTCTAAGCCCTTTCCAGCCCATCCTACACCAGATTGCCATGTATGAGACACAGACCATACAAGTCTGCCAGGTATTAGCTCTAGTTCATCACAGCCAGAGTCGCCATCTAAGTGTCACTTGACATATCCACACACATGCAGCCATTTAAGGTTAGCTTTTATATAACTTCCATTTTCTAATTAGAGATCCTCTGTGTTCATCCCACGCCTTTTTGAATTCCGTCATCATTTGTGACTCTACCACCTCCTTAATGGAAGACTTTCCACATTTATGCTGTTAAAGCAAGGAAGAAGAGGAGGAGGAGGAGGAGGAGACAGAACTCAAATAAATTGGTATTCGGTAGATGAGAGACTGGTGCAGGTGCAGCTTACACTTCCACGGGAAGCCCACAGAACTGGTTCCATCCCCGCGGGAACCCCGCAGGAACTGCCTCCGTCCCCGCGGGAACCCCACAGAACTGCTTCCATCCCCGCGGGAACCCCGCAGGAACTGCCTCCGTCCCCGCGGGAATCCCGCTGGTTCCGCGAGATTCCCGCGGGGACGGAAGCCGTGCAGCTCTCTATTCTAGAACAACAGGTCATGTATGAGGCTTAAGATGGTCTTTGCCTTGCAGGGCTTCTGCACTCCCTGGAATTGCTAGTTCTGGGGATATAGGAGCCAAAAGCTAGCTTTGCCCTCTGCTGGGATGCTGAACACACATTCACTTGCAAAGGGTCTTAACGGTAGCCCACATTGATAGCTATAGTCGAGCAGGGACTGTCTCGTCATGTTCAAATGTACTGCGCTGCGTACATCTAGTAGCGCTATAGAAATGATAAGTAGTAGTAGTAGTATAAGGGCAAATCTACATAAGGCATACCTCCATTTACATGCGTCTGTTGCGTGTAAGTGTAGGATAAGCACCATTTATGCACTTGCTTGTCTAAAGCACTAATCTGTAAGCTTGCACATAAGAGGCATAGCGCACAATTGAAAAGAGGGTGTACATGTGGGGGGAGTGTGGGCGGGGCATGGAAATGTCACCTATCAACACACGCATCTTATAGAATACTATCAGATACATGCGTTTATTGAGGGATCTAGGCGTGCCCTCCTACAGCTGCTATTGACTTGGCATGAGTAGGCACACTAATGCGAGTTTTGTGCTAGTCTTCTATAATGGCATCAGGGCACCCTGATGCTGTTATAGAGTTGCCACCGTCTGCACTGCATCGGGGCCACAACAAAAAGCCACTAATTTACAGAATTGCCTCCTATGCCCCTTAGGGGGGGAAGTTATCAATGTGTGCTACTGTTAAGCACGGTTCCTACTATGTTGTGGGAGTCTTGTCAGTGGGGGGGGGGCTCTGTTTCACTATCACATTTTCAGTAGCGAGGGACAGGCAAACGCTGCAAGACTCCAGGGAACCTGCTTATCCTTAGTACTTGAAAACACAATATTGAAGCACCCCCCCCCACACACACACACTGTCAGCAATTAAAGAATGACACGGGGATGAGGACCCACGGTAACCATGAGGATGGGGACAAGGACAGAGCCTGCAGGGACAGGGCGGGGACAGAACCTGTGAGGATGGAGCAGGGACAGATCCCACGGGGACAGGGCGGGGATGGGGACAAACTTTGTCCCTGTGTCATTTTCTACTCTGAAGCCTGTTAATGAACTGGACTGTTATTTATGTTTGAGTGATGCAGACGACAATATTTTAATTTTTTGGAGAAACAAGCAAACATGCTGACCACCAGTGAGCCTTCCTCCCAGATAATGTAACCAGTCTTTCTGCGGAATCTCATTGAGGTGGCAAATTTTTGCAAAGGCAGTTAGATATCCATCTATATCACCTCTGGTATCATCAAACTTTGAAAACAGGTTGGGCCCGATCCAGGCTGTGGATCCTGCCTCGGGCCTTGGCGCAGGGGTTGGGTTGGAGCTTTGGATATGAGCCATTTCCATCTCAATCTTAAGTAGAGGAGTGTGGTAGCCATGTTAGTCCACTCTTAAGGTTATCAATAGAAATCAAACAAAATAAAACATGGAAAAGAAAATAAGATGATACCTTTCTTATTGGACATAACTTAATACATTTCTTGATTAGCTTTCGAAGGTTGCCCTTCTTCGACGAAGAAGGGCAACCTTCGAAAGCTAATCAAGAAATGTATTAAGTTATGTCCAATAAGAAAGGTATCATCTTATTTTCTTTTCCATGTTTTATTTTGTTTGATTTCTATTGATAACATCTCAATCTTTAATTTCTGAAGCTGAAATCCAGATCCTCTTGCCGCTGTCACTCTTCCTCTTCCCACTGTCACTTTTACCGTTCCTTTCACCGCTGTCGCTCTTCCCATTCCTCTCACCATAGCTGGTCCAGCTGCTGTTGCTCTTCCCGTTCCTTTCGCCTAAGCTGGTCTAGCCGCTGGCACTCTAGCATGTAGATCTGCTGGATCTCAGTCAGTGGCATACCAAGGGGGGGGGGGCGGTGGGGGGCGGTCCGCCCCTGGTGCACGCCGCTGGGGGAGGTGCCGCGCGCCTGTTGGCTGAGTCCGCTCGTTCCCTCCCTGCTGCTCCCTAACTGATTAGCATAGCTGTGCCCGCTCTCTACCCCCAAACTTACCCCAGCACTAAAAAATAAATTTTATTTTTCAGCACGTGGGAAGCGTGCACAGACCCAAAAAGTACCGCAGAACACCTGCACTCGTGCCATGGTAAGCCATTTTACCGTGCGGTAAACATGCATTAGGGCCCCTGAATCTGTAGTTATAGAAAGGGGAGACAGCATTGTGTTACATTGTAATATGCAAGTTTCAGCTTGCAGCAGCGTACCAAAGGCAGGGCGGTGGGGGCGGTCCGCCCCGGGTGCACGCTGCTGGGGGGGGGGTGCAGAGAGCAGCCGCACGCCTGTCGGCTCCACTGGTTCCCTGCTCCCTCTGCCCCGGGACAGGTTACTTCCTGTTCTGGGGCAGAGGGAGCTAGCTGAGCCGAGAGCTGCGCTGCTGCTCCCAGCAACTACAAATGCACCCGGGGAGGGGGGTTGATGCGCTGGGGGTTTGTGTCATGCTGCACCTGGGGGGGGGGTGCGCATCGGCGATCCGCCCCAGGTGGCAGCCGACCTGGTATCGTCACTGTCAGCTTGTTAACTTTAAAATAAAAATGTCTGCAACTTTTTGATCCCTGCATAATTTATAGATACCAAAACAGCTTTTTTAATGCTCTTCCCAGGTACTGTGAGGAAAATGCTTTGTATAGCAATTTCTTATAATATTTGTTCTTTCCTTAAATTACAATTGTTGGTAGTTAGACACATAACATTAATTGGATGAAAGGAGATTACAGGTCCAACGATAGTGGTTTACAGTTAAAAATAAAAGCATAATTAATTCATTACCATTTTAATTTTCTCATGCTGATCAAATTACACATTTAAGGAAGAGCACTGCATAATTTGACCTCACACCCCCCACCTTTCTTTTCTGTTCCTAGCCTATGGGCAGGCTCAAAAGTATTTTTTACAGTTAAATATTAAAAGACTAACGATTAGGCGAGGGGGAGATCTTTGATTTCACCAGCAATCATGCAAACAGGAGCCAGATGCTGCAGCTGAATTACAAATGCCACTGTTGAGAAGGCAGCTCTCCTTACCAATGTCCAACACTCTTTTTCCCTCCCTCGCTGTGCTTACCTTTTCCTCCTCCTCCCCTTGTCAATTAACACATCAAAAAGGCACTAACTCTGAAGGCAAACAAACACTCCAGAGTACAAGGGACACTTTTGTAGGGTGTGTGAAAAGTAGATAGGACCTCCTGAGTGAAAAAGATAGTACACAATGCGCCTTCTGGCAGATAGGACCCCCCCCCCTCCACCTTCCCCCACAGAGTGTAACTGAAGTTTTCCTTCCCCTAACTGATCCCTACGCCCAGTGCACTCTAGCTGAAAGCATCCGCTTTGATCCCTTTGCTTTGTTTTATAAAATGGTAAAGTATTGTTTATTGTGATTTAATATACCACCTCTTGGTATATCAAAGCAGTTTACATATACATATAATCAAAAGTGAGGAAAGGAACTTTATAGTTCATATAGGATAGTTGACAAAAAGGACAGGGAGTGGAAGAGACAAGTATAGAGAGCAGGGTTGCCAGGTGGAAAATTTTTTTCCCACCCAAACGAGCCCAAATCCAGCCCAAAACCCGCACAAAGTCAAACCCCACCCCTGACACCCCCCCCCCCCGCGTCATCACCCCGCCCCCGCCGTCATGAACCCCGCCCCTGCCGTCATTGGCCCCGCCCCTGCCGTCATTGGCCCCGCCTCCCACGTCATCTGCCCCACCTCCCATGTCATCGGCCCCGCCCAGAACATCAATAACCCCGCCCAAAACGTCACTAACCCCGCCCCCCAAAGCCGAAAAAAACGCTTAAAAAACCGCCCAAAAGACCCCAAACAAGCCCAAAAAACCGCAACCCGCCGCGGGCAAAAATTTCCTGCGGCGGGTCGCGGAAAACCGCCCAATTGGCCGGTAAAACCGCCCACCTGGCAACACTGATAGAGAGGAGGAGAGACTATTTGATTGGGCAAGGAGCAGGAGGGGGGTGGGAGGTAAGGAAGCTAACAGGTAGCCCGAGACTGGAACACTGCACACTTTAAGTGCTCCCAAAAGTCTAATTGACAGACCTGAACTTCAAATAACAAGGTTCAAGTTGAAGGGTCAGAGGAAGTTTGTTCCATAGTTTTGGGTCAAGAAAAGAGAAGTCAGAGTGCCAGGTGAAATCAAGCCATGAAAGAGTCAGCAGTGGAATGACCAATCTATCAGAGTTCAGCTATAGAGCGTAATGAATGACAAGTATAAGGAATGGTGTGTGATGCTAAGTACGATGGACAACCTGTATAAACAGCCTTATGAGTGATGACAGATATTTTAAACTGTCTTCTATATTTGATATGTAACCGGTGATACTGTATCAAAACAGGCCTGATACGATCAAAAGTTTTGGGTTATTCAGATTTTTCTGTGGGGGCAATATTAAACCCAAATTTCAATGGTAGCCCAGCGCTTATATAGTATTCTATCACTCAGTAACTGTCAAATTCTCAATTGCGGTGACTCGTTTCACATAAGGACCTTAGCCTTGTGACTTGCACATTTCTTCAGTGGTCCCCAATTCTATTCATTATTATAACTATAATGCCATTTATTTAAAAGTCAAACTTTTTACTTTTAAAATTTGAATATCTCACAACAGGGCCATAGCCGCTAATATAGCTCATGTTTCACTAGTGCTGCATCAGGGCGTACTCAAAGAGTACGAACAGGCGGGCTTACTTACAGGTTTTTTTAGGGAGGGAACAGACTTTGGCTTCCAAGCTACAGAAACTTCTCCGGTAATCAATAATTGACAGAAGGAAAGGAAAAGGTCCCAGAGAAGGAGCATGAATCCAAGCAGAGGGAAAAGGATCAAGAAGGCAGTTGAACAGGAAATCAGTTTTGTGAGAGAAACACTACATAGTAAGTGATGACAGATAAAGACCTATATGGTCCATCCAGTCTGCCCAACAGTCAGATATCATATATATAAATATAAATAAATAAATAAATATATATATATATATATAGTATATATATATATATATACAGTAAAATCCGCTTAAGTGCAAGGGTCTGGGACCAAAGAAATGCATGCAGTTAACCAGAGCGTGCACTTAACCGTTGTGACCCAAAGAAGCTTGACATCTGATAAACATATGTACAGTACTGTTTTTTTTTAAATTTAAGATTGTTTTTATTCAACATTTCAATAAAGAAAATCATACAATACACTTAACTGCAGCCACAAGGCTACCAACTCTCCAAAGCAGTACTGTTTATTATTATACGCCCAGTATACAGTCTCAGTTAACTGACATTAGGCTTACTTGAAGTAATCAGTTATAGTCCTCTGTACACTCTTGGGTCTGTGAGTTCTATAGACTACGTCTGCCAGACGGTAAAAACTGTCATAGCACTGACATCCAGTGGCCTTCAGATAGGCCCGAACGGTGTTGAGATTCTCCAGTGCTCTTGCAAAAGTGACAAGAGGAGGTTGTTGAATTTCGTCAGCATGTGCCTCGCTGCTCATTTCTTAATCTGTTCCATCATCAGCCGTTGTTGCCTGTGTGTAGGCGCATATCTCCACATCAGTGCTGTCTTTAGCTGTTTGTAGATCGTAATCAACAGCTATGTAGCGATGGAACACCTCTTCAGTAACACCAGCTGGGATGTCAATAACCTCTTCATCTGACACGTTTGCAACAGCTGCATCTGTTTCATCCCTCTCCACATCCTTAACAAAGCTTGCCCACTTGTAGCAGTTCACAATGGTTGCCTGTGTAACATGATTCCAGGCTTCTTTCTGCATATGTAGGGAATCCAACAGTGATAGATTACGAGCCAGTTCAACAGCACGTTTATCCTTGCCAGTCTGGTCATCCATAACGCTCATCAGACGACGTAGCACAAGAGCCCAATAATGTTGTTTGAAATTGGCTATTATGCCCTGATCCATAGGTTGGATCAGAGAGGTAGTGTTTGGTGGCAGGAAGACCACCTTGATGTTAGACAGTCTGACATCATCCCTGTGTGCAGCACAATTATCACAAAGCAACAAAATCTGACGCCTTTGTGCCCACATTCTAGTGTCTAACTTCTTTAGCCACTGCTTCCAAATTTCCCCAGTCATCCATGAATTTGCGTTAGCCTCATATGACACAGGAAGTCGCTTAACTTTCTTGAAGCAACGGGGCTGTGCTCTTTCCAATGACAAGGGGTTCCAACTTCCCACTCCCATCCATATTGCAGCAAAGGAGGATCGTCAGTCGGTCCTTCAACGTTTTACCTCCAGTAGTTTCGGCATGTTTCTCTCCCGTGTGAACTTTCTGATACACTTTGAGATTTACATTACAACCAAAGCTTTTACCACACTTAGAACATGTGAATGGTTTCACTTTATTGTGGATTTTCTTGTGTATTTTGTACGTTTTGCATTTGGATGTATTTGTTTGAAAATGGACCAAAAAATAAAACACCCAAATCACAAAACATTTTTCCAAACAGCATTTTCAAAAGGAAAAGAGAGACTTTTTTTTTGTAAAAAATTACCTTTCCTGTTCTGATTTTGGACGTTTTACAAAAAATGTCCAAATTCAGGGCTAGATGCATCAACCAAACGTTAAAAAATCTAAATCGTAAAAGTGCTTAACGAATTTGAAACAACGAAGAATGCACAAAAAAAAACAGCTCAGAAATGTTCGGTGCGGTATTGAAAAGTACAATGTATCATCCCCATCGTTAATTTGCCCCTTAAGCATGCGCAGATGCTCTGAGCATGCCACAAACGTATTAAACCTACGTAGGTTGCTTACGTCAGACTGGGGCGTGCAAGGGGACGATCGGATCTAGCTCTCCTGCTAGATCAGAGAGCATAAAGGCTTGCAGGTCCCGGACCTAGCAGGAGAGTGCAGTTGAAGATGACTCTAAAAAGAACAACCCTTGTAAACCCCCTTTTGTAACAAAAGACCTCTTTCACTGTGATGGAACAAGAAGGGAGGGGGAAGGGGCAGCTTGTTTACAGTACTGGGAAATTGGCTTCAGGGGATAGCAGAGTGTGTTAATTTTCAAAGCTGTGGGAGAAGGAGAGAGAGACAGGATTTTTAAGCTGCAGGGAGAAGTGGGGAGCAGAGTCTGTATGATCTGGGGGGGGGCGGGGAAAGCCGTACATACAGGACGCCTCTGACAAGCGCCTTTGCCCCTAGTAGTGATGCAGGGGGGAGCAGAGAGCCACGTGTTTGTGTTTGTATCTCACTTTTCTTTTTAAACATACCGGCTTGGATTTTTATGGTGCAGGGGGCAGCGAGAGATGACAGCTCAGGCCTTAATGACAGGTCTGAGCTCACGTAAAATGTCTGATGGTAAATGATTTGTTGCAATCATCGGTATGGTTAGTGCATTCCGAATTGTCCACATTTCAATGGTAGTTTCTTGTTTGCATTCCGTTTTCGTTAGCTGCTTGCTTCGTAGGAAAAAGGCCTTTAATGCATGCAACGGTTAGGAATTTCCTTCGTTAAAGGGTTGTTAGAGGGTCGTTAAGGTTTAGTGCATCTAGCCCTCAGAGTTAGACATCATATCCAAAAATGCCCCTTATGCATTTGACTTGCCCAAAGTCACAAGGAGCAGCAGTGGGAATCAAGCCCATGTTGCCAGGATCAAAGCCCGCTGCACTAACCATTAAGCCACTCCTCCACTGTTTTGGACATTTTGCATTTGGACGTTTTTTGTTCGATAATGGACCCAAAAAAAGGCCATCCTAATCACAAGATGCCCATAGCATTTTTGAACACAAAAGATAGACGTCAAAAATGACCTTCTTTCCTGTTCAGAATTTGGACGTTTTTGTAAAACGTCCAAATTCTGATTTAGACTTTCTATCGAAAATGCCCCTCTGTGTAACTTTACAAGTCTAAGTGCTTTGAAAATATGCCTCACTTTCACCTTTTAAAGGTACAAGCACTGAATACTCTATACAAACAACATGCAACCTACCTCCATGAACATGGGGGGCAGAACATCCACCTCTGGCCTTCTTTCTTTCCCGATATACCTGAAAAAAGTTATCACCTCATTTACGCCATTTTTTCTTCTGTGTGTGCTTTTACATAAAAACAGAGAAAAATGTAGGCAAAAGACCACCAGACCTAACCAGTCTCACCATCCATGCCATCTACTCTCCCTATCACTTCCATAAAGATCCTAAGTACTTGTCCCAAGCTCTCTTGAATTCGGATACTGTTTTCAACTCCACCAGTTCCACCTGGAGGCTTTTCCACTAATTCACTACTCCTTGCATGAAGAAGTATTTCCTCAGATTACTTTTGAGTCTTTGCCCCCTTGTTCCAGAGCTTCCTTTCAACTGAAAGAGACTCATCTCCTGTGCATTTATGCCACATAGGTATTTAAATGTCACTATCATATCTCTCCTCTTCCACCTTTCTTCCATAGTATACATATTCTCTCCGATATTCAAAAGCATTTATCCAGCCAGGCTTGGCACCTGGCTTGATAAATGCTCCATAACCTGCTATCTGGCAGTATTCAGTGGGGGATAACCGGCTATCTCCTGCTTAATATTGCCAGTTTGTGGCTTGAAGATAACCGGTTATATCAGGTGATATAACCAGGTATCCGTCAATTTTCAGCCCTAGTTTAGTGGCCAAATATGGCTGCTTGAAAATGTGGGGTATCTATGGCTGGTTTCTAGATAACCGGTCAGGAGCTTAGCCAGACTTGCCATTTCGGGTGGGCCTCAAGTTAACCTCTGTGGGACCTTCCTACCCCTACGCCTGTACATACATATAGATTATTTTAAAACTTTCTCTCTGTTCCTTCAATCATTCTCCCCCTCTGCCCAGCATCTGCTCCTCTCTTCCTCCCCAGTCTACATCCAAGCCATCACTGCCAGCGATTCCAGTAAGCAACCTGCACCAGCCCTGCATGATTCCCTCTACCACATCCCCACCAATGAAGAAACAGGAAATGACATCATTGAGAGTGGGATGCAGTAGAGGGAAGCCTGCAGGGCTGACACAGGTTGCTTACTGGAATCGCTGCTGACAGCTCACAGGTAGATGGGGATGGGGGGTTCAGAGAGAGATGGTCAGCTGCCATGAGAGAGAGGGAGCGAGGCACTACCAACGAGGTGCTTTGGGGCAACTTGAAACCGGGTAAAAACAAACTGGATATTCAATGCTGATCACCAGAAATGGATTGAATAGCTGGCATCACTGCGGACCGCTGGAGTTGGCTAACTCCCACGGTCTGAACATCAGCCCCACTGAAATCATTAAGTCTGTCCAATTATGCTTTTTTATGAAGACCACTGACCATTTTAGAAACCACCCTCTGGACCGCCTCCATTCTGTTTATATCTTTTTGAAGGTGTGGTCTCCAGAATTGTACACAATATTCTAAATGAGGTCTCACCAGAATCTTATATAGAGTAATCATTACCTACTTTTTCCTACAGGCCATTCCTCTCTCTATGCACCAAAGAATCCTTCTAGATTTCACCATTGCCTTTCTACCTGATTGGCCACCTTAAGATCATCACATACGATCACATCCAAGTTCCATTCCTCTTTTGTGTGCAAAAGTTAATCTTCACTCCCTAAACTGTACTGTTCCCTTGGGTTTTTGTAGCCCAAATGCATGACCCTGCATTTTTTTTTGCATAAATCTAAGCTGGCAAATTCCAGACCATTCCTCTTACCTTTGCTAAGTCCTTCCTCATGTTATCCATACCATCAGGGGTGTCTATCCTATTGCAGATTTTGGTGTCATCCACAAAGAGGCAAACCTTACCAGGCAGCCCTTCAGCAATATCGCTTACAAAAATGTTAAAAAGAACCAGCCCAAGATCCGAACCTGGCAGCACACCACTGGTAAAATCCTTTTCCTCAGAATTAGCTCCATTTACCACTACCCTCTGTCACCTTCCACTCAACCAGTTCTTTACCCAGTCAGCCACTTTAGAGCCCATATTGAGGGCACTCAATTTATTAATTAGTCTTCTATGCGGAACACTGTCAAAGGCTTTGCTAAAATCTAAATATATCACATCTAGTGCTCTCCCTCAATCCAACTCTCTGGTCACCCAGTCAAAGAAATTAATCAGATTTGTCTGACAAGACCTGCCTCTAGTGAAACCATGTTGCCTTGGGTTCTGTAATTCATTGAATTCTAAAAACTTAACTATTCTGTCTTTTAAAAGTGTTTCCATTAATTTACAGAAGTCAGACTTACCAGCCTATAGTTCCCAACCTTTTCCTTACTTCCACTTTTGTGGAAAGGGACCACATCTGCTCTTCTCCAGGATCACTCCCTACTCTAGAGAAGCATTGAAAAGGTCAGCCAGTGGAGCTGCTAGAACTTCCCTAAGTTACTTCAGTACCCTGGGTGTTTGCCATCTGGCCCAATTGCTTTCTCCACTTTTTGGCATTCAGATTTCTTTATTTGTTTCTTTCAGCTTTATATTCTGTGTCCTTATTCTTGTGATCTGTATTTTGTGAATACTAGCTTTTTGCCTTTATTTTTGCAGTCACTTCTTTGGAGACCCAAATTGGTTTTCATTTCCTCTTGCTTTTATTATTTTCCTTAGCTATAGATTGGTTGCCCTCTTTATAGTCACTTTCAGTTTAGCCCACTGTCTTTCTCCATATTTCCTCCCACCCTGCCAGCTACTCATTCAGGTACTTATTTCCCTATGTTACTGATGTTAGCAGGTTTGAAATCCAGGAATTTTATTTATGTATTAGGACTTATATACCACCTTTCTTTTAAAGTCACCCAAATATGACTGGATTCCACCTTAGCTTTTATATCAAACACCACCATGTAATGATCACTGCTGCCCAGATGGTTGTCTACCTGGGTATTAGACAAACTTTTTTTTCCATTTGTGAGTACTAGATCCAGTGTTCACCATTCCCTGATGGGGCCCATCACCATATATCTGAGCAAAGCCCTTGATCATTCTACTTTTTTCCAGATTTTCAGATGGAAATGATCCACATCCAGTACATTAAAGTTGTCACCCAGTATCATCACCTCTGTATCATCACCCAGTGCATATATAAAAGTCACTGAATGTATTGACTTTTTAATTAATTGCTGCTTTCATATGAAGATGGAGAGCTGGTTTCCAGAGAAGCAATAATTATTTTATATTTTCTAGAAGAAGAAAAAAATAATTAAAAAATAATAAAGAAAAATTTTTTTTAATAAGTGGACTAGTATCAATAAAGTTTATGATGCTGGCAGGAAGGAGGTTTTTTGACCGATGATTGATTTATTGCTAAAAGTCAGTTGTTTCAATCCACATATTATTTAGTGGAAAAAAACTTTTTGCAGTCTCTGAGGTCTTTTTCGTCCTGCCAGATAGTGGTTTAAGAATAAGCATTTAAAATGACTTATATGTGTGCATTTCCTTCCACCGTCTGAGCTACAGTTTTTGAGTTACAATCTGTGGAAGGTTTGTTTCTCCATTAGTTTTTGTTAAGTGTTCATCATCCAGTGCATACACTTGTAGCACATAGAAATAGCAATAATAATAATAATTATCAAATGTTCCCTTATTATGGGAAGAATAATAGATGCTGAGGTCACCATTTAAGTCTTTTGTCCAAATATTTTCAATACGAATCTGAATTGTTTAGTCCATGCTTGTTAAAAATGATAACACCCCCCCCCCCCCCCACCACCACCACCATTATGGCGTAGACAGCAGCCTGTAATGATAATACCAGTGGCAACACAATTCCTTGGATATTCACTTTCTTTATCCCATGTTCTGCAGTGTTTAGCATGCCTAAAGTTCTAATGAGCGATTATCAATTTTATCTTCAAAACATTTCCTATTGCTTTTCTGCTGTAACAGAAGATGCTAGCCTGCACAATGACTCATCTTTTGTGGGCCTATGGTCCCTTGAGCAATCCCTGGATGTCTCAAGCTGCCCTTCAGATACCGAGTACCTCAACATGGAGGCTGGCATGGGACAAGTGAACCAGTTCGTGTGAGGAATTTATGCAATGAGACTCTGTGCTAAAATAACCCAATTTGTGATAAAAATAACCCGACAGAACAGTAGCCCATGTTGATAGCTTCCCCCCCTAAATGCTCTTAAAATAAAAGCCATGGGACTAATTTTTAAAAATTGATGTATTGTCCCCATACCCACCCTGCCCTCCTCCCTCCTAATATGCATACTATAGTAAAATATTGCCCCATGGCCCTAATCTCTTTCCATCCCACCTCCCGATGTGTAAAATATTTTTAATTGCCCCACAGTCCCTTTCCTATTATCTCCTGTCTCATATTATATATAATATTGTTTTAAAAAATGTTCTACATTAATCTTTTCTTTTCCTTAATCCCTACTATATAAAAATTGTTACAAAAAAAAAAAAGCCAAAACATAACAAAAAGGAAATCCTACGGTTTCTGTCCCCTTCCTTCCCTTCACAGCCTCCCGGCATTGTGAAAAATATAAAAACATAAATCTAGTAGCTCACATCCCCTTCTCTCTCTTCTTTGCTGCAAGTAATCTGAGACTCTTCTATCTTCCCAGCCAGCCCTCTATCTTTATATGGCTAGGAAGGAGGCAGGTGATCCCAGGGCATCCCTATAGGTTTTTAAAACATCTTTATTGACTGGAAGAGGAAGACTTGGGGCTTTTCACCCTTGGGCAGTACTCAGATCATTTGTAGTATTCTACAGATTGTAAGGCTCAACCCAGTATTTTATCATCACTCATCCAGGAAAGGTTGTGTGGTATTTGGGTCTTCAGCTAGTTGCTGCTGTATCCGCTCTTGTGATTTGTATTTCTCTGCCCTGATTGGTTCTTCAGGGGCCAGTGTACAGGGTGTGAAGTTTTTCTGCCCTTCTCTTGCTTTGTTCCTTGTTGGGTCATTGCTTCTTATTTCACGTTTTTTGTTTTAGGTTCCTGTGTTCCACGATTCTTGCCTTGTTCCAGTTTTCCTGGATTCTAATCCTGCTGTGGGTTTTTGCCTTGATCCAGCTATCTGGATTCTAATCTTTTTTTAATTGGTTCTTGCCTTGTTCTGGTATTTATGGATTCTACTCCTGGTATGGATTCTCACTTTGTTCCAGTGTTCCTGGATTCTAGTCTTGCCCTGGTTATACCTTTTCCTTCTTTGTCTTGCCATATTTTTCCTTGTTTAGGTCCTGCTCATGGTAAAGTGCTGTTAAACTTGCTTGCTATAGAAATGGTTATATACTGTTTAATTTATTTTATTACATTGAAGGCAAAGTGCCATTAAACTTGCCCTTGGGATATTTCTGTGAACCTTTGCTCTCAAAAGAGCTTATCCTTAAAGAAAACCTAAACCCTGGAGGCAGCCTACATACTGGTTCGGGGTCTGACAGAGAGGGAGTAAAGGAGGTGAGGGAAAGGGATATAAGCCATGGGATTTTTTAAAAATAATTTTCATTTCACAGGGAGGGTGCAAAAGGAAGGAAAAGGATAGGAGCATGGGGGTTTCTTGTCTATATAATTTCACATAGTGAGAAGGGAGGGAAAAGGAAGGGCAATGCAGACGTATAGCAACATTGAACATATACATTATGTCTGGTTTAAATATTGACCCAATAGTTTATTTTGCAATGAAAGAAATTAAAATACTTAGTGGAAGTAGTAAATGTACATAATAGAAGTATGGATACAAAAGTGGGCAAAATATAGTAACACTAGTAAAAAAGGCCAGTTTCTGAGCACAATGAAACGGGCGCTAGCAAGGTTTTCCTCGGAGTGTGTATGTTTGATAGAGTGTGTATGAGAGTGACTGTGTGAGAGAGAGTGAATGTGCGAGTGTGTGTGTGTGACAGAGAGAGATTGAGACTGGGTGCGAGTGTGTTTGTGTGAGAGAGAGAGTGTGTGAGAATGAGAGTGTGTGCCAGGGTCCCCCCCTCCCCTCCCTCCCAGTTCCAGGGTCGTCCCCCTCCCTCACTCCCAGTTCCATGGTCGTTCACTCCCTTCTTCCCTCCCTCCCCCCCCCCCAGTTCCGGGGTCATCCCCTCCCTCCCTCCCAGTTCGGGGTCATCTTCTCCCTCCGCGTTTCATGGTCCCCCTGCCTCCGAGTTTCAGGGTCTGCCTCCCTCCCTCTGTCCGAGTTTCAGAGTCTCCCTCCCTCCCTCTGTCCGAGTTTCAGGGTGTCCCTCTCTCTGAGTTTCAGGGTCTCCCTCCCCCCTCCCCGCACCCCAACTGTCCTCCCTCCGAGTGTCAGGGGCGTCCTCCCTCCCTCCCAGATCTCTGAAGGGGGGGCCGCTCCATGCACTTGTGAATTAAAGCTCTATGGGAAGGGGGTGGCTTACTACCAGTGAGTGGTGGTACTTTGAACCAATGGAAGCTGTCAGCCATGACAGCCATCTCGTCCCGTTACGTCGGGAGCCGGTGGTGGCGGGCGCTGAGAGAGTTGGAGTTGTGTCTGTGTCAGTGTAGTCAGTGGAGAGGTGCACACGGAAAGGATGTGTGTGTGAGTGTGTCCCAGCCGGTGGGCGCGCACTCTCTCTCACCAGCCATCTCTGTGTAAGCAAGAAATGTACGGATGGAGGGGCTGCTGAAACACAGCACCATAGACAGCCATCTGCCATTGGCTGTCCTCTCGGTGGCCGCTCCTCCTCTCCCCTCTCACGTCGCAGCGCTCCTCCGGGGTCTTCCTCCAGGGGCAGTGACGTCGAGGGGAGAGGAGGAGCGGCTGCGGAGAGGACAGCCAATGGCAGATGGTAGCCAGTGACGTCAGTCTGATCTACCGACGGAAGCAGACCACCTCCAGGGATCCACGGTCCCAGGCAGCATCCGAACGTTGGAGGTGAGAATTATATAATGTGATTATGAGATAATGAATTGAACATATATACTTATCTCCAAGCCATTCACCTGTAACTTGGCCACTCTGAAAGAGCTCATGTAACCCAGACTGTGTGAGACTGAAAGCATCATTGTATAAGCTTGTAAATGTGCCTGCCATATCAGTAATGAGACATTTGGCATAGCACACCACACTCTTCATTTACAGTCTCTTCATTTCTGCTCTTTTTATCCATATCTTCATATTTCTGAGCTCCATTGCACCTCTCCTTATCATCAATAAATACCTTCTCCAAGTTCTTTCTGCATTTTGTCACCATTTCCAGTCCTTCATTTTTCTCTTTTTCTGTCTTCTATAGCTGTTATCTACCTTTGTTCATTTGTATTCCTCTTCTTGGCTTTATCTCCTGTTTCGTTCTAACTCCTTCTAGCCTAAACTTCTCCCATCCCCTTTACTACTAGCACCTATAGAAAGGGTCAAAAGCCTCAAGAAGAATATACAAAATATTTATTCCTTAGCGTCTTCAACCTGGGCTGGTGGAACTAAAGGAAAGAAAATTAGCAGGTAAGACTTAATTTCTCCTTCGTGCGCTTACAGTGTAATCAATAAAGATATTGTAAAAACGATGGAAAGTACTTCTCTACAAAGTGCTGCCATGTTGCAGTGAGGACTCAGTCCCTTGATCTGCAAAGTGTTGGCATCATTTGTAGATGTAAGGCTTTATACTGAGAGTTAAAACTTGGGACACTTTGGGAAGAAGTTTGAGACAGAGTTTGCATAGGGGAATCATATATAGAAAATATGGAAGAAACTATATAGACCATGCCAGATTTCATGGTCAAATTCTAAGGCATAGCTATGGGAAGAATTCTCACTCTAGTTACAGCTTGCAGGTAAGCATGTCAAAGAGAATGCATCTAATGAATGGGACAATTCAATGATACTGTTTAACCGACAATTGTAGCTTTACTTTCATTTAATTGCCTGACATTGCTGACAACAAGATACTTGAAAAGGCGCACCAGGAGAGTTCACAGCGTAATATTGGGTTTAACAGTTATAGAGCTCAAGGGAACTGGTAGATAAATGATAAACTGTAAGTAGCTACCATATTCGTGGTTGGGGGCTGGGGCAGAAGGATAAGCTTGAGGCTTATGAGCATCCAACCAGTGAAGCACTTGCCATGCCACCGTTTTTAGGGGAGCACCTACTGTCTCCCACACTAACCCAGCGGCACTGCCCGATTACCGCCAGAAATGGCATGAGCTGTGGGTGAGAACTACCGTTGGGCTGCTGCGATAGCCCAGTGGTACTTCTGGTTTAGCAAGCAGTAAGCCTGTGTTGGGCTTACCGCCTTATACTAAAAAAAACCCTAAATGAGGAGAAAGAGAAGTTTGGGGCTGCAAGGGGTTTGAAAGCCACATGCAGAAGAACAGAGGAGGTTCAAATCCTGTCCACAGGAGAGAGGAATACAGGCAATGCAGGAGAACAAAAGTGATAGCATAATACAAAGGAGACCAAGGAGCACCACAACTGTGAGACACTTTGAAACTGTTTGCCATCACTTTACTAGATTCAGTAAATGGTGCCTAAAATATTGACGCTGAAAAAAACTGTTTAAGCAGAATTCAATAAGCCACGCCTAAAGTTAAGTGCAGTTTATAGAATAGCACTTAAGTGCAGGAGCTGTGCATACATTTAGGCATGTCCTTCATCACCAATGAAAATGTAGTGCAAATGCCCATGCCTAAAGTTATGCACTGAGACCCCTTATTCTATAATTGCTTACATAACTGGAATCCACGCCCATGCTTTGCCCCATAATGCCCATTTCCACACCCCCTTGTCGAGAACATGAGTAAAATTTAGATACAGATCACACGCCTAAATTTATGTGGATACATGTTAATTGCAAATATTTCCTTGTTAAAAAGTAAATTATTGGTGCTAATAGGCTCATTATTCAATTTAGATGCATGCACAATTTGGACGCGTGCCTCTCAAGGCACGTTTTTGACAATTAGGGGGGATAATTTCTGCCTCCAGTTATGATTTTCTAACACCGATCCCTTTGCACTCTAAAATTTAGAGTCCATTTTCTCTATAGAAATGTCAGGACAACAAGGTTGAGATGAAAATTTAAAATTATAATTTAAAGCAATCAGGAGCTAGACCTTAATCTCATAGTGGCACATTATTTGAGGCCAGGCAGTACATGTTATTTAAAAATACAGACAACTCTCCACCAGGAGCTGAATGACCACCGACACAGGCCGCAGACAAGCCATTAGATACCAGCATTTGCTTATTGGTTTCAATCATTAGCCTGAAAGTGAAAACACTTACCATTACTGACCTGGAGTGGAGGAGTAGCCTAGTGGTTAGTGCAGTGGACTTTGATCCTGGAGAACTGAGTTCAATTCCCACTGCAACGCCGTGTGACTCTGGGCAAGTCACTTAACCCTCCTTTGCCCCTGGTACAAAATAAGTACCTGAATATATGTAAACCGCTTTGAATGTAGCTGCAAAAACCTGAGAAAGGCAGTATATCAACTCCCATTTCCCTTCCATGATGGGAATCTCTAAGACTAATGATTGGAAAATAAACTTCCCAAATGTTACAAGATTCAGTTTGAAAAAGGTAGCACTCTGAGTCAAATTTCTATTATACTTTCTGTACAAATGTGTAATCTGTGGATTTTTTAAAAATTGATTTGTGAAAAAACCATCTAGAAAGGAAGGCCTGATCCTTTGCCCTGAAGATGCTCTCCCAGGCTACCTGCCTAGGCAAAATGGCAGCACTTAACAACTGACTTCTTTCAAATTATCCTCCAATAAGGTCACCATTTTTCTACAAACAACAAGGATTGGGGTGGTGGAGAGGGAAGCGAACTGAACACAGAGTTCAAATGTGAAACGATTAATAAACTAAATGGAATGGAAGAGAGATAAGGCTGTGCAGCCCTCTCTCCCTATTTAACATTCATTGAATTGAATAATCAGCTCTCATTATCTTAAATTGTCTGCATATTTGCCCTCAATATGCTAATTTAAGTTCGCTGGGAGCATTGTCTGCCTATTTTGACTAAAATATTATTTTGCTTTATTGTGCAGTGTTGCTAGCTGAGGGGCATTCCTGTTACAATTTTCCAATCAAAAGCCCTTCCTAAAGTCTATTCTCTCAAAGTAGATTTAGATTATTTGGACCTAGTTTGCCTATAAATGGCATTCCTGGGCCTTCAAGTAAAATTAGAGGCTTTATCTATTTCTTGTAAGGGGATGGACAGCTTTATCATGCATCTCACCAAAGGTAAAAAAAAAAAAAAAAAAAGAAAAAGGGAAATTGCTGAAAAGATGTTGAGTTTATTGTATTACTAAGCTGAGGGAGACAAAGGGGGTGGAAATCCTGTGTCTTCATATGTTTTCTTCTACTCCATCAGTCCACCCACTGGATTTTATTTATTTAACCTTTTAAAGGGATACAGATCCATATATATATATATGTATATGGAGAGAGAGAGAGAGAGAGAGATGCTTATATTCCATCTAAACCTCCAAAGTTCCAGGCAGATTACAAAAGATATAGCTAGACATTCCCTCGGAAAAATAGTCAAATATAAATATAAAATTAATATATTTTTATTATTATATATGTTTTATTTATGTGGGAGATAATTCAGTAACAGTGTGCCTATATTTAGGCAACTAGTGGGGGCATGTGGGCAGCCATTTTCCTTCATAGAACCCTGGAACCCTTTTTCTCCTCTTGGCTCTCTTTTGTCTTGATTGTGAGGGAGTTCCTTTCTGCTTGAATTTTACTGTACACCACTCTGATATACTTTGAAGGGTGGTATATCATGTTCAAGTTTAAGTTGCTATCCTGCTCAATAGACATACCTTCTAGGTGGCTTACAGACTAGATAGTGTAGAAGGAGGAGAGCGATTAAATGACAAAACAGTACAGTGAGGGAAAAGGGGCAGAACTTCAATAAATGATAGGAAAGCTGGAGAAGGATCACACAAGAGGTTGCACAGGTGCTATTCAGCCATACTCGGGAAAGAAGGGGCAGCTTTAGTCAAATACATCAGAGAAAAGCATCCTTAAATAAAAAAAGTTTTCAAATCGGTCTTAAATCGGTTGAGGGACGTCTTGCCGAGGGAGATGCTGAGGTAGCGAGTTCCACAAGAGGGGGCCTTGCACTGAAAAGACTGGGTGTGTATAAGCGATTTTGATTGAGCGATCGAAAGGTACGAGTGGGGACGTAGTGAGTGAGATGGTGCACTAGGTAAGGGGGTTCTTCTGAAACGAGCGTCTTGTAAACTAACAAGAGTAGTTTTTGAATGGGGAGCCAGTGGGCTGCTTTTAAGTGGGGTGTAATGTGATCATATTTACCAATTTTATCTGTAAGTCTTAAGAGCTGTGTTCTGAATCAATTGTAGATGTCTGAGATCTTTAGTCCTAATGCCTTTGTACAATGAGTTACAGTAGTCTAGCATAATTGGGTATATATGTATATATATTTTAGGTGTGATCACTTAACACCAGATATAGAGCTCATGTAAGTACTCATGCCTAAATGCCAGAAACATACACATAGGGCCAAATTCCATAAATGGAGCATGAAAAATTGGCACCGAAAAACCACACGCTTAAGCACGATTCTATACCTATGCCTAAAGTTAGGTGTAGTTTATAGAATATGCACTTGCTCTTCTTGCAACTAAAATTTAGGCACACCCATTTAGGCCACCTAAAACCAGGCCTAAATACCTGCGTCTAACTTAGGCGCTGATCAGGTGTGTGCCATAATAGCGTGCATAGTTTTTTGAAACGTTCACAAGCAGCCCATTACACACCCATAGCCACGTGCCCTTTTCAGCTGCACACATTAGAATTTACGCGCACCACATTATAGAATACGCCTAGATCGCTGTGCGCATAAATTCTAATTAAAGCCAGTTAGTGTTGCTAACTGGTTGTTTATCAATTGGCTTTTTAATCAATGAAGTTGTGTGCGCAATATGGCCATGCGGCCAAATTATTGCACACAACTTAAGGCCTCTATGTCAACACAGGGAATTCAAACTAAATCATACAAGACAAGATCTGTAAAATAGTTTGAAAAAAAATGCTATGTACACAACTTAAGGCGCCATTTACAGAATTTTGGGTTTAACTCATAGCATTCTATGTTAAGTGCATAAATCTGAGTTCCACTCGTACTCTTCCCAGACCCTATGTGTACACTTACCTGTAAAATACACACTATGTAAGATATGTGTGTATTTATAGAATAACGCTTCTGTGGATTTGTAATATCTACACTTATATGTGCACACATATGCATGTCTATGCTGGTATTTTAAACAATGTGCCTAAATGTGGTAATGCATAATTTGAGGGAGGGAATATATATGCAGGAGTCTGGGTGGGATGGATAGTTACATGAATAAATTATAGAATAATATCATTTGTACACTTTTTTTAGCACATCGCATCACACACTCCAAAACAGAACACACATTTGGCAATCTCAAGAACAGATTCCAATGCTTCAATCACTCTGAGGGGGAACTACTGTACACCCTGAAAAGGTGTGCAAGACATTCATGGCCTGTTTTATGCTGGATAATTTTGTCTAGTAACTAAGGCAGTCCCTGCCAGTGCCCCAAAAGCAGCCACCAATAGACACAGATAAGGATGATGCCCCCCCCCCCCCCCCCCCCCCCCCCCACTAATGCTGGGTCATACCAGCTTGGCCTCCACACCCACCAGGATTTGATACACACACATTTTCAGTGAATATAAGTGCATTGTTTATTGCTTAACACACACAATGTGAAACCTCCTCCCCCACCACCACTGCTACCCCCAACCCCACCCCAACTCCACACTGCTACCCACCCCTCCCCCACCCATCCCATCTACACAGACCCCTCCTCCCCACTACCACCATGCCATTACAAACATGTGGCTCAGAGCAAAACCCTTTTATCATGACACAATTATATCTTGCACAGCATACCTGGTTACACTGGATAAAACACATGCACACTGTCAGGTGGGTAAAGGTAGAAGGATAAGGGATGGTGTGAGCCCTCAGCAATGTCAGGGGTCAGTGGTCAAGAAGTTTAAAGACAGCATTAAGAGCCTGTAATTGCACCTGGAACAAGGGGGGGGGGGGGGGAGAGAAGATTCCAGCGACATTAAGAGGAGCAGTGAGACTTGAATCCGGTTTCCCTGGTTCTCAGACCACTGCCCTATCCATTATGCTACCCTTCTGCTTCAGGCCAGTACTCTCTGAATTCCTGGTGCTTTGTGTGTAGCCTGCCACAGTTGTATACTCTCTCAGATAACAGCTAGGACTGAAATGAAAAGTACCATTCCCCCAGGTCCAAGAAAACAAATAGGCAGGCAATTCTCAAGATCCAGCATGAAATAGAAAAAAAGATGCAAATTGCCAATGGCAATATTGAGAAAAAAAAATGTTTCTTCATTCCCCCAGGTGACTGAGTGCAAAGGTAGATAAGGTGTGGACAACAGGACAGGTAAATCTCTCTGGGCAGTGCTCTTGACAGATAGATAGATAGATAGATAGATAGATAGATAGATAGATAGATAGATAGATAGATAGATAGATAGATAGATAGATAGATAGATAGATAGATAGATAGATAGATAGATAGATAGATAGATAGATAGATAGATAAGGTTGCAATCATTGTATGTGGGGCATATTCTTACCTGTTTCCTCAGGATATGCAGAGGTATCCTAGCTGCCCACTCCATAGATGGTGGCCTGGGGGATGGTCTGTAGGCTCATCTGCTCCATGAGAGTGAGGGTGGCAAGGTGAGCTTCCCGGGGATTCTCTCCAGCCTTATTATTCACGTCTCAGTGGAGCTGTCTCCACTTCCACATTTATTGCTGCATATTACTATTGCTACCCCAGGGCCATAATGAGCTATACGCGATCAGTGAGGCCTCACAGGGCGCAAGGGAGGCAGGGTGAGATCCAAGATGGCGATTGTGAAGGTCGCATGAACGCCAGCTCCTGCTGCCCGATGCGAAATTTCTAGCGGAGAACTTACCTATTTCACAATGGGTAAGAGAAAGGGGAAGCTTGGAACACCCTGCTCCACAGGTCAGGCGAATCCCCTAGCCGCTCGTCAAATGACGCTAGAGCAATCGGGTCTGGTAGTTCAGAGGACTCAAGCCGGCGCTTCGAGCGGTCCAACGGAGATCTTGGACCTCAGTACAGAGGGAGTGTCATTGAGCCCCCCCTCTGAGGATAACCCCCTTGAGACCCGGAGGAATTCTGTTGGCTACGGCGAACCAGCCGACGGTGGTATCCGGAAGTGTTACCCCTGCGGCTGGCGGTGGAGACCCCGTGGCTACTTCATCTCCGATTGGAACATCACAGCAGGCAGGCTTGACGCCGAAGGCCTCTCAGCCTGTATGGAATCGGGACGAATCCTCTGTGGGAAATCAGGAGATAGTGAAACCAGCGGTTATCACCATGGACTCCATTTGGGAGGCAATTCAAGGATTGAACGCCACGCTACTCCAGGTAGCAGGTTCTTTAGAGAAACTGTCACAGGCTCAGATTGATATATCCGGAAAGGTAACCGAGCAAACATCTAGGGTGGACTCCATTGAAACTGAGGTAAACTCTAACAAGAACTTTATTCAAGCTTTAATGAAGGATAATAACGTTCAAAGGAAAAAAATTGAATATATGGAGAATCAGCAGAGGAGAAATAACCTCCGGTTTTTGAATTTCCCCAAGTCCCCATTAATTCCCGCCAAAGAGATGTTAAAAAAATATTTTACTGAAATTCTGGGGATTCCCTCAGAAGCTTTTCCTCCATTAACTCGAGTTCTTTACATCTCTGGGGCAGGTAAGGGGATAATTTCCTCTCCTCAACTAAACTTAACTCAGTTCCTTGAAAATTCAATGGAGGTTATCACAGAGAGGACGACACTCCTGGTAGCTTTTGCTCTGGAACTGGACCGTAACAATATCTTTAGGTTGTTTTTCCGCCATATTTCCACACCCTTTTTGGGTTCGAAAATCCAGGTATTTCCTGATCTCTCTCGAGAGACACAAAGAAAAAGGAGAGATTTTTTATTATTAAAAACAAGGGTCATACAATTAGGTGGGACCTTTACCAGCTTATAATCGAACGAGAAAAACGCCCAAGTTCCGACCTAAATCGGGAGATGGGCGTTTATCTCACAAAAACGAATAAAGCGGTATAATGGAAAGCCGATTTTGGACGTTTTCAACTGCACTCCGTCGCGGATGCGGACAAAGTTGATGGGGGCGTGTCAGAGGTGTGGCGAAGGCGGAACTGGGGCGTGGTTATCTGCCGAACAGAGATGGGCGCATTTCACAGATAATGGGACAAAAGTATGCGTTTTTAGCTAGAATTTAGGGCACTTTTCCTGGACCCTGTTTTTTCACGAATAAGGCCCCAAAAAGTGCCCTAAATGACCAGATGACCACTGGAGGGAATCGGGGATGACCTCCCCTGACTCCCCCAGTGGTCACTAACCCCCTCCCACCACAAAAAATGATGTTTCACAACTTTTTATTTTGACCCTCAAATGTCATACCCACCTCCCTGGCAGCAGTATGCAGGTCCCTGGAGCAGTTGTTAGGGGGTGCAGTGGACTTCAGGCAGGTGGACCCAGGCCCATCCCCCCCCTACCTGTTACAATTGTGCTGCTTAATGCTTAGTCGTCCAACCCCCCCCCCGAACCCACTGTACCCACATGTAGGTGCCCCCCTTCACTCCTTAGGGCTATAGTAATGGTGTAGACTTGTGGGCAGTGGGTTTTGAGGGGGATTTGGGGGGCTCTACACACAAGGGAAGGGTGCTATGCACCTGGGAGCTCTTTTACCTTTTGTTCTGTTTTTGTAAAAGTGCCCCCTAGGGTGCCTGGTTGGTGTCCTGGCATGTGAGGGGGACCAGTGCACTACGACTCCTGGCCCCTCCCACGAACAAATGCCTTGGATTTATTCGTTTTTGAGCCTGGCGATTTCATTGTCCATTATCGCTGAAAAGCAAAAACGCCCAGCTCACAACTTGGCGAATAAAACATGGACGTCTAATTTTTTCGAAAATACGCTTGGGTCCGCCCCTTCACGGACCCGTTCTCGGAGATAAACGCCCATGGAGATAGGCGTTTCTGTTCGATTATGCCCCTCTTAATCTTAAATTTCCATGTAAATGTTGTATTTCCTTACAATCAACTAATTATATTTTTTTCGAACCTGGAAAACTTAAAACATATATTGCTAGCAAAGAGTAATTTGGCGTTAACTTGAATTGTAATTATCGGCTGCCCTGACTTGTGTTCTTGCCCTTTCCTGTTAAATTTTCTTATATATTTTGAATTTAAATGTATACCTATACCTTGGATCAACAAATATGTGGTCTAATATAATATATCTTTTTTCCTTTTTTCTTTTTTTTCTTTATTTCTTTCCTTTTTAGATATATGTCTATGAAAACTAGACTTTTGTAATGCCATTTATGTTTATGATGTAAATGTAATGGAAAATCAATAAATAGAATATTAAAAAAAAAGAGAGTGAGGGTGGCAAGGTGAGCTTCCCGGGGATTCTCTCCAGCCTTATTATTCACGTCTCAGTGGAGCTGTCTCCACTTCCACATTTATTGCTGCATATTACTATTGCTACCCCAGGGCCATAATGAGCTATACGCGATCAGTGAGGCCTCACAGGGCGCAAGGGAGGCAGGGGCTCCAAAATTGTGTCCTACCCATTGCCTTCCCTGCTTGGCTGTGACACAGTGGACGGGATAGGAGCTGTAGGGGGGGGGGGGGGGGGGTTGCACAGGGTGCGTTTTGGGCTCGGGATGGTCCTGTGCTACCCACTCCTTCTGTTTGGAGTAGGCACTTAAACGTTGGCCTGAGGGGGCAAACAGGTTGGTTGGTGAGAGATCACTTCTTTAACCAGCAGTTCCACCTCTACTCTTTTGACATTTAAAGCCAAACAGGAAGAAAGCCTAAATTACTTACAGGACAGGTTGGAGGCTTATGTCCCATCTGGAGATCTTCACTCATTTCAGGGGAATTTGCACTATCTCAGACTAGAAATAGGGCTTTTTCTGTCATTGTTTCCTGCTTATGGACTACTAGTTCCTGAGGTATTAGATCTTGTTATGATCTTTTTACTTTTTTGTTGTATTTAAAAAAACTGATAGTTGATATTCAAAGCAAGTTTTATGTTCACCAGCAGCCAGTGAACACATAACTTTCCTATCTGTGGATTTTGGCCTTTATGGACTACTACTACTAATCATTTCTATAGTGCTGCTAGACATATGCAGCACTGTACATATTCTATGCAGGTACCTTTGCTGTCCCTAGAGGGCTCACAATCTAAGTTTTTGTACCTGGGGCAGTGGAAGGTTAAGTGACTTGAACAAGGTAACAAGGAGGTGTGGTGGGAATTGAACCCAGGTTGCCAGGATTAAAGCCTGCTGCACTAACCATTAGGCCAATCCTCCCTCCCGGTTGAAAATTCAACTGAATGGCCCAATACTATCCATGTAGCAGTGCTTCTCAGTCCTCTCATGGAGGGTACACCTGGCCAGTGAGGTTTTCAGTACGTATGTATTGGGCAACCAAAAGACCTGCATGACTGGGGAGCCAATTTCAGTGGCTCAGAGTGCAGTCAACGATTGTCACGGTTTTCTAAGCACTGATCAGTGGGCTGCAGATGTCTTCAGCTGGCAGGGCTTGGGGATCTCTGCCAGCTAAGATCTCACATTTCTAAATTTCATAGGGGAGCGGGTGGAAATATGTCCCCACTCAACATACCTGTTTGCCCACCCAAAAATTACCTTCTAGCTACACTACTGATATGTATATTTAGTGCTGTTGACTATATGTGGCAGTCCTACATATATGTATTAATTTAAACACCAGAGCTAGTGTTTCAATTCACATGTTCACTGCCACCTCTGGCCTTGGCCTTTCAAGTGATGATGTTCTGTCAGTTTTTACAGTACATTTCTCATAAAAGAGAAAGTGCCTATTATTCAAGCTCAGTATGTATGTCTGTCTGTCTGTCCGTTTCCTGCATGTGCAAACAAATGCTCCCTTAGAGGGTGACACAGTCAGGGCCACTTTAACCACCTATGCATCCTTCAAGACTTACTTTTTTTGTTTTGCCTGAAGTATGCCCAATATTCTGCTCTATGGCACAATTCAGGCGACACAGGAAAATTGTTTTTTATTTTTATAGTGAACAAGTGTGTTTCTTCTTCTTTGGTAATTGAATCTTTTCCTGTCATTAATGGAATTCTATTCTTATCTAATTGTTTTATTGATTTTAAAATTGTACACCACTCTGACCTTTTCGAAGAAAGGGCAGCATATCAAGTCCTGATTAAACATTAAACTATGGAGTCCTGGGCAAACTTCTATAGATGGGTCCCCACCCCCTGTCAAGCAACCCAGCTTCCTTAGCCCCCTGCCAGCCAAGCTACTTCCCATTGTAAAAAACAAATGTGGCCTAAAGGCACAGAGCCACTGTCCAGGACATGCTGCTGATGGCTCTGATGGTTCCGCCTCTCAGAAATGGGAAGTCCACATCAGAAAGGGTGGGATTGGCAGAGCCATCAGATCCATACCTTTATACCATCTTTCCCCCCCCCCCCCCCCCCCCCACCCGTGGCTGGTTATTTATTTATTTTAAAATTTTACTCCACTTAAACTTATGTGGTTTACAATAAAACATACATAATTAACAAAATCACAAATACAAAGATATACTTATGCTTTAGCTGGCTCCACAAATCCGTAAATTCAATGCTGAAGCCCAGACATGGCCCAGAATTGAATTTCCAGGCACAATGCCGGCTGAATATCGACCCCATTATGATCAAGGACATCCAAAGAAACAGTGTTAGCAGCTTTCAAGAAGAATGCAAGGTCAGCTAGGAATTAAGTTGTGGAATCTGCTGCACAGTCACAGGAAGCAGCACAGAAGAGTCCAAGAGAGGTTTGAATGCGTTCTTAGAAAACAAGGACATAAACAGATATTAGAGACTGGGTGGGGACAACAGGGTCACAACATACCTACATTTCCATATGGATCACAGAGATGAATTCTGACTTAGGTTCGTTGGGTGTTAATAACTCTGAAGTCACATTGGAGACAGGATGTTGGGCAGGATGGACCACTGGTCCAACCCATTCTTTTATGAGTAATCCTTTCTTAGGGTATACCATAAGATGCAGTGTTTACCCAAGGGCACACCAAAATATTTATCCCCAGTCCTTTCCCCACTTGCACTCAGTACATTATTTTTATTATTTGTTGCATTTGTACCCCACATTTTCCCACCTATTTACAGGCTCAATGTGGCTTACTTAGTACCATGTGGCGTTAGCCACCTCTGGTGATGAAACAAATACAGAGTGATGTTATAGAGAATGAGATATATGTGTTACAGATACATTAGAGAATCAAGAGAAGAAGAGTTATATAATGTTCATTGCAAGTTTTGGTTTCGTTGTGTTGCTGAGTTCAGGCACTTAAGTTGGATCAGTAGGGTATGCCTTCTCGAACAGATTGGTCTTTAGTGATTTCCGGAAGTTGAGGTGGTCCTGCACTCGTCTCTAGGGATAGATTCTCTGGCAGATGGGATTTCCCTTCAAGGCCTCATATCTATATCTTCACACTGTGCCACAAACACAAAGTTCTCCTTTTATGAAACTTCACTAAGAAATTGGCTTAGCACATCCTTACAAGGGCCTTAGCATGGCTGTCAAAAAGGGCCATTTTCACTGTGTTTCATTAATGGCCGTGCACTAATGTTTGCATGAGCACGTGACCATTTAAAAAATGACCCCGGGAATACTTACCGCCTCCTATTTAGGTGGTGTTAAGGGTTCCCATGTTATGGATGTGCTAATCAGTTAGCGTTGCAGCAATATGCACATTCTAGCTGATTAGGGGTCTTTTCTTGGGAAATGGAAGTGCAGCAAAATGAAAACCAGTGCGCATCTATTTACGGACTGAGCCCTTAATGCCACTCATTGACTTAGCGGTAAGGGCTCACGTGTTACCCATGTGGTAACCGTCCACTGCACGCCAACTGCCAATTACCGCCTGGAATGCCCCTGCAGTAGAAAATAGAAAATTATTTTCTACCACAGGTTTCTGGCACGTGCCAAACTCAGAATTACCACCAGGTGCATGCGCTAGCCGAGCGGTAATGCCAATTTGACACACAATGCACACACATAGGCCCTTACGTGCCTCTCTAGTTTGGATAATGAAGAAACTAGAGAGACAATGACTTGCTTTTTGTAACAGACTTTTTGCTGTTTTGTTTTTCCCACAGGTTCTGCCCAAGACCTATGGGGTATACTGTCTCTATGCTAACATTCAAGAAAACACCCTAAGACTCACAGACTATACTGGACATTGGACTTTCTCATCTACCTATCTGTATGCCACTGGGGCCTTATCTTTAGGTTCACATATATGACTCACCAGTGCTTTTTTTCTATCAAAAATGGTGCCGTTACTCAAATGCCAGATCACTGAGGGACCCACCCCACAATAGCCAGGCTCCCTGCAACCAGTCACAGAATCTATGACAAGGCAGAATTGTTGTGTACAGCCTGAACTCTTTCATTAAAACTTGGGGACCATGGGTCAATTTTAGCAGACAGTGGAAAAGGTGCCGGTACTCAGTACCCCCAAGTACCCCCTCAAAAAAAGCCCTGCTGTCCTGAGGAGTGGATTGGCTAAAGCCACCATAAGGATAATACATTTCAGCCTCCCTGTGAAACAGCTGCCATTTCCTGCATCAGGATCCTAAGTCTTGTCTATCACAAAAGTTTGTATAGCAGTTACTTAATTTTATTTATTTATTTGGTTTAGGGTCAGCTAGAAAAATTATCTTTTGTTCTTGGAAGTGTGAGTTGGGATTTTTGATACTTTGGTCTACCTCATTAGGAAAAATCTCATAGTTTTTATAAAATAAGATTATGTAGCAGTTTAAGATACATTTCTAGTTCATACTGTTTTTTTTTATTTCTAGTTCATATTGTTTTTTACCATATTTGCCATGCCATAACAAATAATTACATGCTCAAAACTTTTCCTTTCTCGCCCTTATTACCAATGAATAGTGTGGACCTTAAACAGGGACAAGTATAAATATTTCCTCCCTACAGTCCTCTCCTCTTCATCCTTTCCCCGTGGCCCTCTTCCTAGCCCTCTGACTTCTACCACTTCCATGGCTCCTTTCTAGATCCTCTCCTCATCATTCCCTCCTCCTCCCCCCCCCCCCCCCCCCCCCCCCCCCCCCCCCGTCTTGGCTCACCTCATTTAACTGGTCTCAGCCTGGCAACAGCAAGCATCTTCAGACAGCCAGGTGGCGACAACGGCATTAAATGGGAAAATCAGTGCGGAGCATGGAAGCCAGTGAATACTCACAGGTCATGCATTGGTCCCACCCTTCATGCATGTTTCTTTGGTTATATGAAACACAGGTAGGAAGAGGCCTGTGAGTGCATGCCTGCCCACAGGCCCCACATTGGTTTTCCCTTCCATTGCTGCTGCCTGAGGATTACCACCAGAACCAACTAGCTCTTCCACTGGCCAGTCACCGGGCCCTTACTGGTCCCATCTACTTCCACCATATCACACTGCAATGAGCAGGAAGGGGTTGCTTGGATGAAATTTAAAAGTACTTTCTTACGCCTTTCTACTTCAGCACTGTCAGAACTGCCTCAGCAGCATCCATGGTCCTCACCAACCTAAGGAATTAGTAATGAAATACAGGTCTCTGGCTCAGCGTCTTCATATGAATATGCATTCCCACTGACAGCTGCAAGCAAATATGCCAGACAAAGAAAGGGGGATAACAAAATTAATGCTAATTCTCAAATTTTTTTGTTTAAATTTCTCATTGACACTTCTTTTTTTTTTTTTAGTTCTGTGGGAGACCTCTTGTTACTTCTTCTGAAAATTTTTTTCACTAAAAGCAGATGTATTTAAAAAAACAAATAGTTGCATTTTTAACATGACAGTGGCACCTTGTAGCAATGTTGCTAAGTTCTTTCAGATAAGTACCAAGAAAAATTTAAACATTAATGGACTTCTGAAAAAAGAAAAAAATATTTTAAAAAACATGTAAAAAAATGAAGTAATTAAACATTGGAGGTTTTTTAAAAACTAATGAAGAAGTAGGTGGGTCATTAGTCCAAGCTATATCATAGATGTGACCTGAGCCACTGAAGTTCTTTTCTCTCCTTATATCTTTCATAGCAAATTAATGATTACTTGTTAAGTTTCTTATAGTGTCATTTTCAGAAGAACAAGTAAAGCCAGTGAAGACACCTTGTAGACTAAACAATTTTATTGAAGCATGAGCTTATGAAGACCAGATTCCACTTCATCAGATGCATCTGAAGAAGTGGACTCTGGTCCTTGAAAGCTAATGCCTCAATAAAATGGGTTAGTCTATAAAATATATAAAAAAGATTATAGGGAGTTCTCTTAAGGTCTGACTTTTTTAAACCAGTTGTTCCTACGGGAGGAAAAAGCCTCACGAAGCTCAAAGTTGCAATAAGCAGCATGAGCTGGGCTGCTTCATCATCAGCTCAAAAACTGGCATAAAACCTTCTGTTAACTTTAGCCTGTCATCCTCTATAATGTGGGAAGATACTTGGTTAGAAAATTGTATAAGTATGGGGGTCATGTGATGGCAGCGACCTGAGCGGACGCCTCTTGGCTGCTGTCCCCATTCCTACTGATAAATCGGCTTCAATATCTGCTCCCCCCCCCATGACGGACCCAAGTGGTGGCGATTCGTGGTGCCAAAGTGTAGGACACAAAGTGGTGGAGTTTGGGGTGCCCCGGAAAGCCTGCAACCCAGGTATGCCGGCGAAGTCCCTGCAGCCTGTGCGAGAGCGTGGAGGCGTACACGCGGCCAAGATGGCGGCAGAACAGGGAGGATCGGGGTGCGCTGCCTCTCCACCCATGTTCACACTACAAAAGGCAGCAATAAAAAAAATTACATGGAATTTGGCAGACATTTTGGACGATAAGCTGTCTAAATTACATGCTACTATGGACAAGCTTAGGGAGAGCATGGCCTCGTAAAACATGCGCATAGAACAGGCGAAGGACAGGATTTTGCAACAGAAGGACGCAACGGCAGACATGGCTTCCCAGGTCGCAGGGCTAGAGAAATGCTGCAAACTGCTGGAGGAGAAAGTGGAGGACCAGGAGAACAGAAGTCGTCGAAATAACATCCGAATAATAGGGCTACCAGAGTTTGTGAAGGACAGGGAAATCTGGGACTTGGTGGAGGTCTGGCTGCCCAGGGAATTGGGCCTAGTTGAGGAAGGGCAAAAGCTGCGAGTAGAGCGGGTGCACCTAGTGGGAGTGCTCCGAGATCAAAACGCCAGACCACGCCTGGTAATTGCCAGGATACTCAATTACTTATGCTTATGCTTAAGTGGCGACAGTGGTACTGGGGCCGCTTGATAACAGTGATCATAATATGATCAGTTTTGATATCGACCTTGAAGTAACTGTACATAGAAAGTCAAATACGTTAGCGTTTAACTTTAAAAAAGGAGACTATGATAAAATGAGAAGAACGGTAAAAAAAAAATTAGGGGGGAAACTGAGAGAGTAAAAACTGTACAACAGGCGTGGACGCTGTTCAAAAATACCATCCTGGAGGCCCAGGCCATACATATTCTGCAAATTAGAAAAGAAAGACGGAAGTCCAAAGGACAGCCGGCCTGGTTGAAAAGTGAGGTGAAGGAAGCTATTAGGGCTAAAAGAAACGCCTTCAGAAAATGGAAGAAGGAACCGTCTGAAAATAACAAGAAGCAGCATAAGGAGTGTCAAAGCAAATGCAAGGCGCAGATAAAGAAGGCCAAGAGGGATCACGAAAAAAAGATAGTATTAGAGGCAAAAAAAACATAGTAAAAATGTTTTCGGTATATTAAAAGCAGGAAGCCAGCAAAAGAATCGGTTGGGCCGCTGGATGACCGAGGGGTAAAAGGGGCGATCAAGGAAGACAAAGACGTAGTGGAGAGACTGAATGAATTCTTTGCTTCGGTCTTCACCAAGGAAGATTTGGGTGGGATACCGGTGTCGGAAATGGTATTTCAAGCGGACGAGTCGGAGAAACTTACTGACTTCACGGTAAACCTGGAGGAGGTAATGGGGCAGTTCAGCAAACTGAAGAGGAGCAAATCTCCTGGACCGGATGGTATTCATCCTAGAGTACTGATAGAACTGAAAAATGAGCTTGCGGAGCTACTGCTAGTGATATCCTTAAAAACGAGCGTGGTACCGGAAGATTGGAGGGTGGCCAATGTAACGCCGATTTTTAAAAAAGGCTCCAGGGGAGATCCGGGAAATTATAGACCGGTGAGTCTGACGTCAGTGCCGGGGAAAATGGTAGAGGCTATTATTAAAAACAAAATTACAGAGCACATCCGAGGACATGGATTACTGAGACCGAGTCAGCACGGCTTTTGTGTGGGGAAATCTTGCCTGACCAATTTACTTCAATTCTTTGAAGGAGTAAACAAACATGTGGACAAAGGGGAACCGGTTGATATTGTGTATCTGGATTTTCAAAAGGCATTTGACAAGGTACCTCATGAAAGGCTACAGAGGAAATTGGAGGGTCATGGGATAGGAGTAAATGTCCTATTGTGGATTAAAAACTGGTTGAAGGATAGCAAACAGAGAGTGGGGTTAAATGGTCAGTATTTGCAATGGAGAAGGGTAGTTAGTGGGGTTCCTCAGGGGTCTGTGCTAGGACCGCTGCTTTTTAATATATTTATAAATGATTTAGAGATGGGAGTAACTAGCGAGGTAATTAAATTTGCTGATGACACAAAGTTATTCAAAGTTATTCAAAGTTGTTAAATCGCGATAGGATTGTGAAAAATTACAAGAGGACCTTACGAGACTGGGAGACTGGGCGGCTAAATGGCAGATGACATTTAATGTGAGCAAGTGTAAGGTGATGCATGTGGGAAAAAAGAACCCAAATTATAGCTACGTCATGCAAGGTTCCACGTTAGGAGTTACGGACCAAGAAAGGGATCTGGGTGTCGTCGTCGATAATACGCTGAAACCTTCTGCTCAGTGTGCTGCTGCGACTAGGAAAGCGAATAGAATATTGGGTATTATTAGGAAAGGTATGGAAAACAGGTGTGAGAATGTTATAATGCCGTTGTATCGCTCCATGGTGCGACCCCACCTTGAGTATTGTGTTCAATTCTGGTCGCCACATCTCAAGAAAGATATAGTAGAACTGGAAAAGGTGCAGCGAAGGGCGACTAAAATGATAGCGGGGATGGGATGACTTCCCTATGAAGAAAGACTAAGGAGGGCTATTCAGCTTGGAGAAGAGACGGCTGAGGGGAGACATGATAAAGGTATATAAAATAATGAGTGGAGTGGAACAGGTGGATGTGAAGCGTCTGTTCACGCTTTCCAAAAATACTAGGACTAGGGGGCATGCGATTAAACTGCAGTGTAGTAAATTTTAAACAAATTGGAGAAAAGTTTTCTTCACCCAACGTGTAATTAAACTCTGAAATTCATTGCCAGAAAATGTGGTGAAGGCGGTTAGCTTAGCAGAGTTTAAAAAGGAGTTGGACGGTTTCCTAAAGGACAAGTCCATAAACCGCTACTAAATGGACTTGGAAAAAATCCACAATTCCAGGAATAACATGTATAGAATGTTTGTACGTTTGGGAAGCTTGCCAGGTGCCCTTGGCCTGGATTGGCCGCTGTCGTGGACTGGATGCTGGGCTCGATGGACCCTTGTTCTTTTCCCAGTATGGCATTACTTATGTACTTATGTACTTAGAGGTGGTGTGCCAAGGGCATAAGTTACTGTTATTTCAAGATTTTTCCTCACGTGTCTCAGACCTCTGCCGGCGTTTAGCACCGTATTGCTCACAATTATTCAATAAAGGAGTAAAATTCTCCCTGCAATATTCTGCGAGAGTGTGGGTGGTGCATGAAAGTGCCACACTATTCATGGAATCACCAGAAGAACTTAAGGCCTTTCTGGGGCGATTAACATAGAGGACCTGCTGAGGGGGCTGCGACTTTCGCTGACCCAGAGATCCTGTGTCCTGTTTTGTTGGACCTGCCTCCTGCAGAAATTTTTACACTGGCTGAAGAGGGAAGGCTGTAGTTAATTATACGAAAGCAGACTATAAGTGGTCAAGCGCCCTTGAATGGAGATTTGATTTGAAAGACTGACATACAGTATTTGTCTGAGTTGCCTCATTGACTGCATTGATGACTGCTGTTGAGGTATTGGTGGCTACAGGAGGACTGCCTGGAAGACCAGACGTGGGCAGGAGGTCAATATTGCAGTTTGTTTGCTGGTTTCATGGGAGGGGGAGGAAGATTGGGTGGGGGAAGGGGGCTTCCTCTAAGGGCTAGTTGTAACTCTGGGTGTTCTTGGGGAGGGGAACTATGGGAGAGGGGTAGGAAGGGGTGGAAGGAGTGTGCGTGTTGGGGTCAGGATGGATGACGAAGTTGATGAGTGTGATATTTGTGCAGACTGGGCCTTATGTGTGTATGTGGGGGGGTGGTCTGGGGGGAGGGAGGAGGTGTGAGAGGGGGTGTAGGGGGGCCAGGTGAAGGGGTGGGAGGGAAGTCTTGGGGAGCCTGGAGCCATTGGGAGGAATTTTTTTTACTCTTGTTGCACTGCTATAATAGGGATTCACTTGTACTGCAATAGAGGGGAGCGGGGAGAGGCGCAGCTGGGACGCCGCCTTCCCGATAGGTAGGATGGTTTATACTAATTGAAGCAATTTCAAGTTGTGGTGTCATGGATTCAGCTATGGTTGCTGCTGTAAGATGAGCTTTGTAAATTAGTGCACTGCCTCCTCCTCTCTTTCCATTTCTTGGCCAGTGAGTAATTTTGTAATCTGGAGGGCAAAGATCTAGTAATATTGGGTCATTATGACTATGAATCCAGGCTTCATTGATAATTAGTAGATCCAGGTTATCATTGGTAATCCAATCTGTTAATATTGTTGATTTGTTGACAGCTGATCTGGCATTTGTGTATCCTATTTGGATTGTTTGAAAGGGATCAGCTAAATTAGGGATTATGTTGATTTTTCTTAGTTGTCTATTGACTGGTAGTGGAGGTTTATTGTGACCTAGGGCTGGCGTGCATGACATCTAACTCTCTAATTTATGAGTAATCTGAGGATCGGCACCTTGAATGTAGATGGCATTCACTCCCCTGTAAAATGCAAAAAAATTCTTTCATATTGTGCTGATATGAAGATAGATGTTATGTTGCTGCAGGAGACCCATCTCTCGCAGGTTGAACACCTCAAACTGAAGCGCAGCTGGGTGGGGGAGCTAGCATTCTCCTCATTCAACAGCAGACAAAGGGGGGTAACTATTCTGTTTCACAAAAAACATCAGACAGCTCAGCATCCAGGACCCAGAGGGGCGGTTTGTAATATGGGTGGGGGAAATAGCGGGGAAGAAGGTTGCCCTGTGCTCTGTTTATGCTCCTAATGTGTACTCTCATTCCTTCTTTTCCCGGCTGCTGGCGCACCTGGTGTCCGTATCCGGGTACCAGCTGTTTGTGGGGGGAGACTTCAATATAACTGCAGATCCCTTAATAGATTGCTCCCCTGACAAGCCCAGATTGCAAACCTGGCGGGACAGAGGTGTAAACTTTGTTAAGCGAGAACTGGACCTCTTGGATATTTGGCGGGTACTGCACCCTGATAATCATGACTTTACCTTTTTCTCTCAGGTGCATGGGGTGCATGAGAGACTAGATTACATACTGCTGGACCCTTCCTTGTTGTCTCGGGTAGTGGCAGCTGATATACAGGATGGGGCGGTTTCAGATCACTGTTTGGTGTGGGTGGATGTCTCCTGGCAGCAGGGAGAGAGAAAAAGGATGTGGGGCATGAACCCCACTCTTTACTTAGATCAGGATTTTCGTCAGTATATAGCGCAGGAGTGGAATCACTACCTTACAGAAAATGACCCTGACTCGGTTGACCCCATCACCTATTGGGGAAGTGGGCAAGGCGGTAATGAGAGGCAAGATTTTAGCTTACACAGCGAGGGTACGCAGGGAAAGGGAGAAACAACTGATGTCTCTATCTGATCAGCTGCAAAAATTAAGAGGCCAGCATATTTTGACTGGGGACAAGGGGGTGAAGAAGGCATACAATGCTATACGCCAGCAGATTAACGATCTTTTGACTAGTAGGGCCGCTCAGGACATCTGCATGTACAAATTCAATATGTACAGGTGGGGGAATAAAGCGGGTAAATTATTGGCTACATTGGTAAAACAAAGAGGGGTGAAGCAGGTCATAACCAAAATCAGATCGCTAGGAGGGAAGCTGGAGACTGTACAGGGGGATATCCAGAAGGCTTTTGTGGAATTTTATAAGGCAGTCTATGACAAGTGGGAGGTGGATGTGGCGCAGAGGGAATCATTTTTCAAGGATCTTAGTATACCGCAATTAACGCAAGAGCAACAGGATGGTTTAAATGCCCCCATTACAGTGCTGGAGATAAGCCACGCTATAAAGCATCTCAAACTGGCGAAAGCACTTGGCCCAGATGGACTAGGCCCTGAGTTCTATAAAATCCTGGGCAGGAAAATTGGGCCTCTGTTTCACGAGCTATGTCATCATCTTTGCGCCACTGGGGAAGGAGGAGGCAGATTAACACAGGCCCATGTGGTGGTGTTGCCTAAACCAGGAAGGGACGCGGAATTGCTAGGTTCATATCGCCCAATTTCACTCCTCAACTAGGACATTAAGCTTTTTACGAGTTTTTTGGCTAACAGACTGGGGCAGATACTGCCAGAGCTGATACACTCAGACCAGACTGGCTTTGTCCCAGGGCGATATGCCTCTTTGAATGTCCTACGCGCGATTAAAGTCGGGTCTCAGGAGTTTAAGATAAATCTGTTTGCCGATGACATGCTCATATATTTAGGCAATGCTTCAGAATCTGTTCTTACTGGTGTCTCATATTCAGCAGTTTGGTTCTTTTTCGGGGTTAAAAATAAATTTTGACAGGTCCGAAGCCGTGCCTGTCTCCTCCCCATGTAAGTGCCAGAAGCTGCCTGCTTTCCCCTTGGTATGGGCAGCGGGCGCGCTGAAGTATTTGGGAGTATTTGGTTTTGCAAAGGGGTTATTGTTTTGTTTTTCTGAATCAGCATAACCACATACTGTTGTGAAGCACTGTGTATGACTGGTAGCGCTATAGAAATGATTTATAGTAGTAGTAGAATACCTTCACAGGGATTTGGAGGTGGTCTATCGTAAGAATGTGCAGGAAAAGTTGGAGCACATCAAAATGCAATGTCTGCGGTGGAAGGATTTACCTCTAACGCTGCTAGGTAGGGTAGCCTTAGTTAAAATGGTCATGCTCCCAAACATCTTATACCCATTGCAGATGCTGCCTATATGGATCACCAACCGGGAAGTGGAAGTGTATAAGGGGTGTGTAGGCTCCTTTCTTGGGAAGGGGCACAGGGCGCGAATTAGCTTTGTTAACCTAACTCGTCTCCGAGATAGGGGGGGACTAAACTTCCACGATCTACGGCTGTACAAGGTGGCAGCAATGCTTAGATGGATACATGAATTACATACCGGGGTGGGGAGGTTCGCCCCACAATACATATGGGAGGATTGCTCGTCCCCATACTCTGCTTTCAATTTGCTGCAGATGCAGCTGTTGAAGGGGAGAGGGTTGCACTGCTTACTCCGGCTACTACGAAAGGCCTAGATGTGGTGGAGATGTCATGTGGGATGTGCTTCGGGGCCATCTGCTTTCTTATCAGCGGTTGATAATCCGTGCTTCCCGGCGGGGAACGGGAACTCCCGCTTTCAGGCGTGGGTGAAGGGAGGCTGTCGGTATGTGGGACACTTTGTTGCATTGGGGAGAGGGACCCCCCATCATTTGACCAGGCAAGGGAGCAATGGGGGCTATCCCAGTCAGATTTTATTTCCTTTTTACAGTTAAGGCACTACTGTACATCGTTGACTTCAGCTATGGATAGGGGGATAGGGTTCACTCTTCTGGATAAGCTTTTCTGTCAAGTACCGACCAAAGCTAATAAATTAGCAATCTGGTATGCAATGGGCAGAGAACATCATCCCTGTGCGGGCTGGGGGCAACTGGCGCAATGGTGGGGGAGCAGCTGGGAGAAGAGGTGACGGAGAGGGAATTGGCGGCATGTTTTGTGTTAGCCTTCAAAACCTCACGTAGTGCTATGCTGCAGGAGATGCAATTCAAACTCCTACACGGTACATACATCACTAGAGCTAAAGGACAACAAATGGGACTCTGGGAGGATGATAAATTTGTGCGGTGCAAAACCAGGGTGGACACCTTGATCCATCGCTTCCTGGAGTGTGCGCAGTTACAAGAGTTTTGGTCAGGAGTGCTTGAGTTGGTGAGAGGGGTAACCGGTGTGCAAGTGGAAGGGTCCTACAGGCTCCTGCTCTTGGGGGATGATACTAGCTTGTGTGAGCAGAGGATGTCCCCTTCGCAGGGCTGGTTCATATGTGTGGCACTAATGCTAGCTAGGAAAACTATACTGCTTTACTGGGTGGAAGAGAAGGCGCCACTACTACAGCGCTGGAATGCAAAGATGTTACAGATGGCCAGGTGGGAGAAACAGAGATTTCAGTCTTCTGGTAAGTAATGCTACAGGGTATATAGATCTCTATGGTGCTTGTGCAAGGTGCTGCTCTCTGGCTTAGGTTTCTCTTCTCTAGGAGGGGGGGAGGGGGTGGAAGGGAGGGAGGAGGGGAGGGGGGAGGAATAGGGGGAGGAGGCTGGAGGGATGTCTGTTGGGTGAAAAAAATAAATGGATGGGTTGTTTCATGTACATAGAAAGCATTGTTTTTGTTTGCTTGTAGTTGGTTAGTTCTTAAAACACTAGCTACTGGTCCATGACTGCTCTCAATGTTTGTTGTTGTGACATGCGTTACATGTATAAACCTGTGCATTAATAAAGATATTTTTTTTAAAAACTAAAAATTTTATAAGTATATTTCATACGGTAACACTCCACAGTAATGTGAAAAAGTACTTTGAATTATTTTCCACAGCAACGTGAAATAAGTACTTAGCTTCAAAACCGGTCTTCCTTGCACTCCTCTGACTCACAACTGAGGAACCGTGACCTAAGGTGGCCAACGTTTCGTTGCCTGCTTCAGGGTACAGCAGTCTGTATTTCTGTCAAGAAGAGGAGAAAAACATAGAATGAGCACTCAGAAAATCTTTTTAGGATACATTTTCAAACTTCATACAACCCGCTTACACCGAGAGAGCAGTCTGTCTCTTCACAGAGAGGAAGACAGCGGGCATAAAAAATGGCATCCCTTTAAAGGGGTTGACGTCAGACGCTCCTAAAAGCAGCAGCCAATCGCTACGTAGCCTTAAAGACACACAAAATTGAAATAACCCCATTACGATGCAGTGTCAACAAAAAACAGCTGATGTTATTTTTAGAAAAAGTGACACCATTCCACTTTTGCATTAAGACTCTTTAAAGGGACGCCATTTTTTATGCCCGCTGTCTTCCTCTATTGCAACTTTGAGCTTCGTGAGGCATTTTCCTCCAGTAGGAACAACTGGTTTAAAAAAGTCAGACCTTAAGAGAACTCTCTATAATCTTTTTTTTATATCAGGGTCGCCGAGAGGGGGGGAGCAGGGGGGACAAAATTCCCCAGGCCTCCAAGGGGGGGCCTGACGCCACAGTCCCCTCCACCCACTCCCCCTCCATCCACCACCGGGCCGGGTCCCCCCTGAATTCAAATCATAGCGTCTCACCTTGATCTTGCGCCGTGTGAATTCAGGGGGGCCCGGCCCGGTGGTGGACGGGGGGGGGGGGGGGGTGACGACAATGACCTGGGTCTGGCCCGGCCCAGTCTCTCGGTGGCCCTGTTTTATATATATTGTTTGCACTTGCTGACGGTTCTACCCTACTTTTTGGTTTAGTTTTTAGTCTATAAGATGCCCTTTTACAAAGCTGTGGTAAGTGCTAATGTGTGCTTACCGCATCAATAAATGGTATACCGCAGGGCACGCTGAGGCATCCCGTAGTAATTTTGCCATATGCACGTGCTACCCACATGCTAAAAAATATATTTTATTTTTGGGTGCAGGGGCGTGTCTGGGGGGTGGAGAGTGGGTGTGATCTGTGCTAATTGGTTAGTGCAGCTACATAGACGCTCCCTGATTAGCGCCGGTTGAGCGCATGAGTTCCTACCACCTTCAAAATAGGTGGTGACAGAGGCTCATGCGCTAATGTGAACATTAGCATGTGGCCATTATTGAAAAATTCAAAAAAATTGGCCATATTATCCCAATACTAAAAATGGCTTTAGCACGTGCGAATGACCCATGTAAGGACATGCTAAGGCCACTTTTTACAGCTGTTTGGTAAAAGGGTCCCTAACACAGCTATCCCTCTTAAGGTTTATGTTTTTAACATGTTTTCCTCATTCCTGTCCAAAATCTTTAACAAGAACCAACAAATACTGACATTTGGGTGTAGCCTGCATCCTTCCTATTCACCCATACCAGCAGCAGGGAAGACAAGACAAGGTTCACTAGGAAGCAGTTTTCCCTGAGACACAAAATAGAGATGCTCATTAGCAAACATTGTCTATTGTGTTTTAAAGTGCATTTTCTACTGAAGGGGTGATCTGGTATTGTGAGCAGGTAATGTTTTGGGTTTTTTTTGATTTACGAAACTCATGAAAATTCACCACACTGTTAAGGCTTATTCACCTAGGTAAATATTGATGAAATGCAAAGAACAGTGTGAGTTTCCTGGAAAAGTGTGAATTTTGCCACTGAGCTTGTTTTTCTGGAACTTACACAATATTCCATGAAGGTACCACAAATGTAAATGTGCTGATATTCCTGTTGCTTGACTCTGCGTTCAGACTATTAGCACAACCACAGTCTGTAGCCTGCCAGCTTTCATAAACCTGGCAAACAAAATGAGCTTGCTTGTAAATTATTTAATTTAAAAATATTTGAAGAGTGGGAACAGGATCAGGCTCTTCAAAGCAGACCAAAAATGCTTCATATAAATTGAGGGTGACTCGACATGGTAACATGTTTCAGCACAGACATGCCTGTTTGTGGAGTCTAAACAAATATAAACATGAAAAATGCAATGTAATGTAACATTAAAAAGCAATGTGGTATTAATAACCATTTAGAAATACAAATAACTGTTTCACTTGTCAAAAGAATGCTGTACATTTTGCTTGTCCTTCACAATATACTTTACATTGTATATTACTCAATATTCATTTTTCATTATTTTATTTGTACAATTTCTAAATGGTTCTTAATACCACATTACTTTTTAATGTTACATTGCATTCCATTTTTCATGTTTATAATTTGTGCAGACTCCTGAAGCAGGCACATGCCGAAAAACTAATATTGAGTGTCCTTGGTCTGCTTTGAAGAGCCTGATCCTGTTCCCACTCTTTGTCTTGCCATGTGCCTCCCTGTGGGACTTTGGTGTTTTTTCCACTTTTGCGGTTTTCTCACATTTAAAAAATATTCAGCATGTTTACAATAGCTAAGACAAGAAGACAGCATATTCTACCCTCAGGGCTGGTCCAAATATATTGGATGTCCTGGCAGAACCTTCAGCCATGCTGCCCCCTCTTTCCCCATACTCAAACCTTCAGTCATACCACCTCCCCCCATTTGAATCTTTATTTAAAAAAGTACAATATATTAGATGTCTCACAATTTGGTTTTCGTAGCCACTGTAGTAATGAAACGCATCTTGCTGCCCTAAGAGCCAATGCTAAGTTACTCCTGGTGAAAGATCAACAAGCTGTTATTTTATAATTTAATTTAACATCTGCATTTTGATCTTGTAGATCATACATTATTGTTGAATGTGCTGGATGACATCAGGATTATGGGTTCAGTACTGGAATGAGTCACGGATTTTCTGTCCTATAGAGTCTACATAGTTAAAATGAAGGACAGTCATCTGGGCCTTGGGCTCATGAACTGTTGTGTTCCACAGGGCTCTCCATTATCACCAATTTTATTTAATATTTATATGAGATCTTTGGGAAAAAGTTTAGCTAATTTGAGTATATACTATTATAGCTATGCTGATGATAACATCACATTACTTATTCCTTTGTCTTCCTCCATTACTGACTGTTCGGGATTAGTATTGAGTTTGGGTTTTCTTACCATAGTCAAAAAATGGATTGCTTCTCATTTTTTGAAGCTGAATAAGGGAAAAGACTAAACTTCTTTGGCTAGGTAAATATCACCCAGAATGACTATGCAAAGAGATTGATACTGGAGATCTTCACCTTATTTTTGAGACTTCTTTAAAAGTCTTGGGAGTAAATCTGGACTCATTTTCAAAAATGCAATATCAGGTGAATGTTCCAGTTAAAAGGGTACTTTGAAAAATGAGACAACTTTGAAGGATTCAATATTATTTCCTTCAGGGTCAGTTTCAAATATTGATTCAAACTTGTATTTTAACACAACTTGATTATTGTAATTGTCTTTATCTGGGTTGTGCCCAAAACGTTATGCTCAGATTACAAACTCTTCTATATACTGTGGCTGGATTGTTAAGTACATTTGAGAAAGCTGCTTCACTGCTTTGTAAATTGCATTGACTGCCAGTCATCTGTAGGGCTACATTTAAACCAAGCTGTTTAATATTCAAGATGCTTCAAGGTCAGGCTCCTTATCTTTTGAGTCAGTTATTATCTTTCTCACCATATTTGAAATACTTACATCAGAGAAACAACCTGTTACATTTTCCAGATGCAAAAGAGATTAGGCATAAAAAAGTTCTTTCTCAACATTTTGTGTATCAAGCAGCTTTGACCTGGAATACATTGCCCTTCATAATTAGATCTCAAAATAACTACGGGGCCCTTTTATTAAGCTAGGGTAAGTACTAATGCATGCTTACCACAGGTTAAACTGAACTGCCACTGGGCGTGCTCAGGTGTCCCACTTTAGCTTTTGCATGTGCGCGCGCTACCCATATGCTAAAAAATAATGGGTCCTGTTTACTAAGGTGTGCTAATATTTTTAGCACACGTTAACACTAGAGGAATATATGGGCGTCTCTAGTGTCAGCGCGTGCTAAAAACGCTAGCGCACCTACAGCGTGGCCTAGTAAACAGGGCCCAAAATGTATTTTTTTAGCGCTGGGGCATGTTTGGGGGCAGGAAGTGGGCAAGACTATGCTAATTGGTTAGCCTGTGGAGTGCTGATTACTGCAGGATTAACGTTTGAGCCTTTACTGCCTACAAAATAGGAGCCGGTTATTATTCATGAGCTAATAGGAAAATTACCGCATGGCCATTAGCGCATGGCCATTATTGCAAAAATAGGAAAATCTGTCACTTACCAGAACATTAAAAGTGGCCCAATCCATGTTGGGGCTAGCATAGGCCACTTTTAGCATGCTTAGTAAAAGGGCCCCTATATGACATTTGGAAAGAAGTTTTTTTTTTTTTTTTTTAAACCCTATCTTTTTACATATCTATCTCTTATTTAAGTACATTTTGGTTTATTCTAAAGATTATTGTGAGGGGCATTTTCGATATGATATCCAAGTCCGATTTTGGATGTTTTGCAAAAAACATCCAAAAATCAAGTGCCAAACAGGGTCATTTTTGAACCAGAAAAATGTCTGAAAATCGCCCTATTTTAGATGTTTTTGTGCTCAGTATGTCTCTCTTTTAGGGTCATTTTCACACAAAAAATGTCTAAGGGAAAAAAGAACAAAAACAAGCCATTGGGATGACTGGAAGTAGCCTGGCCACACAGACATCCCAGAAGAGCAGTGGGGCAGCCTAGAGGGCACTGCAGTGAACTTCACATAAAAAATTCCAAGTACACATCACATCATAACCCCCTTATATTGTATGGTAAGCCCTCCAGGAGTAGCAAAAAATATACATCTCTACAATAGTCCTTATGCCTGCAGGTGTCACCTATATGAGGACTCAGTAAGTATTTTGTAGTTTTTGGGGTGCTCACACTTTCCACCACAAGTGCACTAGTTAGAGTGGGATAAAGGCCTGGGTCCCCTTCTCTACCGACCACTAGGGTACCTGCTTGCTGCTCTAACAGGAACAGTCATCTTAGCTACAGCAGACATTGGGGGTCTTTTACTAAGCTGCAGTAGCATTTTTAGTTCACTGTAGAAATCAGCTAGTGGTAAACACTGAGACGCCCATGATATTCCTATAGGTGTCTTGGCATTTACCGCCAGCTGATTTCAACCGTGAGCTAAAAACGCTACTGTTGCTTAATAAAAAACCCTCATAGAGCATGGTATGTACTGTCACTTTCACCTCTTAAGGATGTGGGAGGTATAAAGGCATGACCCCCCCCTTTAATCCCTAGAGGATTAAGGGGGTGTGGGTCATGACTTTATCCCTGGAAGAGGTCATCTGGTCAGTTTGGGCACTTTTTTGGTCTAGTCAAAAGCATCCTATTTTTTGCATTGCTGATGTGACTCTGCAGTGCCCTTAACAGAAAAGGTGTCACACTCACCCGAGACCCACATCAGAACCAGGGAAAGGCTGTCAGAGGATAGAACACATTCTGCTGTCATGGAGGTGGGTACGGCATTTGAGGCTGGGGAAAAAAAGTTTATAAAGTGGGTTTTTTTTTGGTGGGAGGGGGTTAGTGACCACTGGGGGAGTCAGGGGAGGTCATCCCTGATTTCCTCCGGTGGTCATCTGGTCAGTTGGGGCACTTTTTTGGGACTTGGACCTGAAAAAGGGTCCAAATAAAGCGGACCAAATTCTCGTCAAAAACGCCCTTCTTGTTTCGATTATCAGCTAAAGACGCCCATCTCTCCTCGGCCGATAACCACGCCCCATTCCCGCCTTCGCCATGCCCCTGTGATCTTTGTTCGTCTCCGTGACGGACTGCAGTTGAGGACGCCAAAAATCGGGTTTCGATTATACCGATTTGGGCACCCATGGGAAACGGATGCCCATCTCCCGATTTGGATCGAAATATGGCCGTCTTTCTAAAAGGCAGTTATTTTCTGTTCTTTGGCTGCTGGAGAGGTAGCACATCCAGCAACCTCAATTAGGTGTTAACTAAGGTGTGGTGAAGTAGAATATTTGCATAGGTTGCTGAGTTAGCTCCAAAGAGCCTTTTTAAAAAAAGGCCCCTTAGATTCAAAACTATATGAAAAGGAAAGGTCCCACTGAGCTTTCTTTCTGAGAAGTTCTGAGAGAAGAGTACATTTCTCTGGTAAGTGAACACTATTTTGCTTTGTGCTTTGGGAACTTAAAGATTGGGGTTTAAAGGAGGTTAGTGATCGGCAAAATAAAAATATAAAAAAGCAAATTTTATCAACTAATCTCCATAGTCTTTCTCCTTAGTTTAAAAAAAAAATTGTACCACAGCATTAACAGATAGACTCTAGCAGGCACTGCAGGATCTAGTTTAGTCTTCCCACCCGCCCGACCCTAGGACAACTCTTCATTTATAGTCAATTATTGTAATTAGGGTAACAAGCAAGGAGCGCTCTTACAGAGTTTTAAATACATTTCATTACCATCTAAGAAGAAAACACTAAATAAATCATGCAATATACTATATAAACTAAAAGACAGTTTTATATTAGGCTGGTGCAAAGGTGGCGGACCTCAAGCGTCACCTAGATAGGATTTTAGATAGTGCTGGGGAGGAGCTGGCTGTCTTGGTACATGTGGGTACCAATGACATAGGAGAATGTGGCAGAGATGTACTGAAAGCCAAATTTAGGCTCTTAGGTAGAAAGCTCAAATCCAGAACCTCTAGGGTAGCATTTTCTGAAATGCTACCAGTTCCACCCGCAGGGCCCAAGAGACAGGCAGAGCTCCGGAGTCTCAATGCATGGATGAGACGATGGTGCAGGGAGGAGGGTTTTAGATTTTTTAGGAACTGGGCAACATTCTGGGGAAGGGGGAGCCTATTCTGAAAGGATGGACTCCACCTTAACCAGGGTGGGACCAGGCTGCTGGCATTGGCATTTTAAAAGGAGATAGAGCAGCTTTTAAACTAGAAATGGGTGGGGGGCAGGGAGGAGGGGGGAGGCCAACAGTTGCTCAAAAGTGCATGGCTCAGGATAAGGTATCTTTCAAAGATATCACCAAAACAGGGAAGACAGGGTATCCTAATAGTGAGGTTGCAAAACAGACCATAGTAGATCAGGTGTCCTTAAATAAAAATAAAAATCAGACAAAGATTGCAAATTAATACTGTCAAGTACTAAACATGATGTAAATAGGTACAACAAGCATACTTTGAAATGTCTATATGCGAATGCCAGGAGCCTAAGAAATAAGATGGGAGAGTTAGAATATATTGCACTAAATGAAAATTTAGATACAATAGGCATCTCTGAGACCTGGTGGAAGGAGGATAACCAGTGGGACACTGTCATACCGGGGTACAAATTATATTGTAGCGATAGGGTGCATCGAATTGGTGGAGAGGTAGCATTGTATATTAAGGAGAGCCTTGAATCAAATAGATTGAAAATTCTGCAGGAAACAAAACACTTCTTGGAATCACTGTGGATTGAAATTCCATGTGTAAAGGGGAAAAGGATAGTGATAGGAGTGTACTACCGTCCACCTAGCCAGGATGAACAGACGGATGTAGAAATGTTAAAGGAAATTAGGGATGCAAACAAACTGGGCAACACAATAATAATGAGTGATTTCAATTACCCCGATATTGACTGGGTAAATGTAACATCACGCTAGGGAGGTAAAATTCCTTGATGAAATCAAGGACTGCTTTATGGAGCAGCTGGTACAGGAGCCGATGAGAGAAGGAAAAATTCTAGACCTAGTCCTTAGTGGAGCGCATGATCTGGTGCGGGAGGTAATGGTGCTGGGGCTGCTTGATAACAGTGATCATAATATGATCGGATTTGATATTAGCCTTGAAGTAAGTGTACATAGGAAATCAAATACATTAGCGTTTAACTTTAAAAAAAGGAGACTATGATAAAATGAGAAGAATGGTGAAAAAAAAACTTAGAGGAGCGGCTGCGAGGGTCAAAAATTTACACCAGGCGTGGATGCTGTTCAAAAACACCATCCTGGAAGCCCAGGCCAAATATATTCCGCATATTAAAAAAGGAGGACGGAAGACCAAACGACAGCCGGCATGGTTAAAAAGTGAGGTGAAAGAAGCTATTAGAGCTAAAAGAAAATCCTTCAGAAAATGGAAGAAGGAACCGACTGAAAATAAGAAACAGCATAAGGAATGTCAAATCAAATGCAAAGAGCTAATAAGGAAGGCTAAGAGGGACTTCAAAAAAAATTGTGTTGGAGGCAAAAACTCATAGTAAAAATTTTTTAGGTTTATTAAAAGCAAGAAGCCGGCAAAAGAATCAGTTGGACAGCTAGATGACCGAGGAGTAAAAGGGGCAATCAGGGAAGACAAAGCCATAGCGAAGAGATTAAATGAATTCTTTGTCGGTCTTCAACGAGGAAGATTTGGGTGGGATACCAGTGCCAGAAATGATATTCGAAGCTGATGAGTCGGAGAAACTTAATGAATTCTCTGTAAACTTGGAGGATATAATGGGGCAGTTCTACAAACTGAAGAGTAGCAAATCTCCTGGACTGGATGGTATTCATCCCAGAGTACTGATAGAACTGAAAAATGAATTTGCAGAGCTATTGTTAGTAATATGTAATTTATCCTTAAAATCGAGCGTGGTACCGGAAGATTGGAGGGTGGCCAATGTAACGCCGATTTTTTAAAAAGGTTCCAGAGGAGATCCGGGAAATTATAGACCGGTGAGTCTGACGTCGGTGCCGGGCAAAATGGTAGAGACTATATAAAGAACAAAATTACAGAGCATATTCAAAAGCATGGATTAATGAGACAAAGCCAACATGGATTTAGTGAAGGGAAATCTTGCCTCACCAATCTACTACATTTCTTTGAAGGGTTGAACAAACATGTGGATAAAGGTGAGCTGGTTGATATTGTGTATCTGGATTTTCAGAAGACGTTTGATAAAGTACCTCATGAAAGACTCCAGAGGAAATTGGAGAGTCAGGGGATAGGAGGGAGTGTTCTATTACATAGTAACATAGTAGATGACGGCAGAATTGTGGATTAAAAACTGGTTAAAGATAGAAAACAGAGAGTAGGGTTAAATGGTCAGTGAATCCAGACTGCCCCAATTTGACTGCCCCGATCGGACCGACCGTTCACTTGTCTATTAGATTGTAAGCTCTTTGAGCAGGGACTGTCTCTCTTTGTTAAATTGTACAGCGCTGCGTAACCCTAGTAGCGCTCTAGAAATGTTAAGTAGTAGTAGTATTCTCATTGGAGAAGGGTAGTTAGTGGGGTTCCCCAGGGTTCTGTGTTGGGACCGCTGCTTTTTAACATATTTATACATGACCTAGAGATGGGAGTAACTAGTGAGGTAATTAAATTTGTTGATGACACGAAGTTATTCAAAGTCATTAAATCGCGGGAGGATTGTGAAAAATTACAAGAGGACCTTACAAGACTGGGAGGCTGGGCATCTAAATGGCAGATGACGTTTTAATGTGAGCAAGTGCAAAGTGATGCATGTGGGAAAGAGGAACCCGAATTATAGCTATGTCATGCAAGGTTCCACGTTAGGAGTCACAGACCAAGAAAGGGATCAAAGTGTCGTCGTCGATGATACGTTGAAACCTTCTGCTCAGTGTGCTGCTGCAGCTAAGAGAGCAAATAGAATGTTAGGTATTACTAGGAAAGGAATGGAAAACAAAAATGAGGATGTTATAATGCCTTTGTGTCGCTCCATGGTGAGACCGCACTTCGAATATTGTGTTGCTGCATCTCAAAAAAGATATAGTGGAATTAGAAAAGGTACAGAGAAGGGCGACAAAAATGATAAAGGGGATGGACAACTTCCCTATAAGGAAAGGCTAAAGTGGCTAGGGCTCTTCAGCTTGGAGAAAAGGCAGCTGAGGGGAGATATGATAGAGATCTATAAAATAATGAGTGGAGTTGAATGGATAGATGTGAAGCATCTGTTTACGCTTTCCAAAAATACTAGGACTAAGGGGCATGCGATGAAGCTACAATGTAGTAAATTTAAAACGAATCGGAGAAAATGTTTCTTCATTCAACGTGTAATTAAACTCTGGAATTTGTTGCCAGACAATGTGGTAAAGGCAGTTAGCTTAGCAAAGTTTTAAAAAGGTTTGGACGACTTCTTAAAGGAAAAGTCCATAGGCCATTATTAAATGGACTTGGGGAAAATCCACTATTTCTGGGATAAGCAGTATAGAATGTTTTGTACTTTTTTGGGATCTTGCCAGGTATTTGTGACCTGGATTGGCCACTGTTGGAAACAGGATGCTGGGCTTGATGGACCTTTGGTCTTTCCCAGTATGGCAATACTTATGTATTTATGAGAATCGAAGCACACCATAAGAATTGCCAGGGAACAGCATTCTAGATGAAGAAGGCCAAAGAAGAAGATTTTATAAAGAACTCCCCTAGCTGCTAGCTCTTGGAATATATCTGGCTAAGGAAAAGCAGTGAAAATTATGGCATATTAGCTTGTGTGTTGAAGTAGTGAACCAGTTAGAGAGCAGGCAAGCAAGTAGAGACCAGCCAAGAAAATACGATGTTCTCTCTGTCCAGACCCTTCCATAACGTCTGGAATAAAAGAAGGTAACATGCTGCTGGTAAGAACAGGCAACAACATAAGTCCACCTTGCCTATAACCAGGAATGGGAACAACAAGACAAGCAGGTACCAGCAAGGAGTAATTAATCCAGCTCCTCTAACTTTTTCTATAAAAGTCTGGAGATAAAGGGAAGAGATTCTTTGCAACTAAGAGATGGAAGAAAAGGAGGGACTCAGTGTGAAAGAGGAAAAGCAGCAGCCAGGGTAGAGGAAGCTGGAGAGGATCCTAAGAATGTATTCATTAATGGTCATGCTCATATTCCATCCCCATCCTCTGCCCACTAGGGGAACAATAGTAGGGACAGCATGCCAAACTGACATACTGCTCTTCTGGAAAGAATGAGCTGCCTTGAGAACAAGAAGACTTCAACTGAGCCTGTTGAACATTTCCATAGAAAATAGGAACAGCAGAATTGTATAATAAGAAAAATGGCTGTCACCTAGGAGAAATAACCAGAGGAACAGAAATCACTGAAGAAGACTGAAGGCTTTCCAGAGGAAACTATGCCTCATATTTCGAAGAAACAAAAATTAAACTGTTCTTGAGATGAGAAGACCTAAAAAGCACCACTAGAATTCCATGAGGTAATCCAGGCTTGAGATCCTGCAATCTGATGAACCAGAAGAGCTTGAGGGCTGGAATTTGAATTTCCAAGAGACTGACCAGGATTTACTTGCTTGCTCCTAAAACAGTCAAATTAGTAGGACAGATCAGCTAGAAAACGAATCAAATCAGAGTAAAAAAAGGTTCACTGACCAAGAAAGGATGGATTTAATTCCAAGAAAGGATGGATTTAATTAAACTACATCATTTGAAAAAGTACCTAAAACAGTAGGATCTAAAGTTGAGGTATCTGAAGGTTAGTCTGGAGCTCCAACCACTTGACTACGTCTCTAGAGGAAAGGACATATGAGATGTAAACTGCTTAGGGTGAAACAATGGGTGGTATATCAAAAATTGAATAAACTATAAATATCTCCTAGGTCAATGCCAACAAGATTTGGCTAGCCCATTCAATCAGGGCATAAGAGTCCTCATAGATAGAGTTAGACTCCAAACAAAGTTGTGTCCAGGGAGGATTCAAGGTTCTTTCCTCATTGAAGAACAGTTAAGATGCATCACATCATCAGTTCTTTTTTGATCCTCCTTTAGGTTGGAGTTTCCGTGTATCTAAAAGATGTGCAGATTATGCTTTCTTTCTTTCTTTCTGCAGTTGGCCTGCCCTGGATCTAGTGGACCCATCTTATATCTTCTAGAGACGTAGCAGAGTTAAAGATAGCCCCCCTTCTATGGTCAGCTAAAATGTATCAGCAATCTCCTAGGATAGTAATTCTCTACAGAAGGCTGCTTCCATCAGAAGAGACTAAGGAGATTTTCAGGTACAAGTCCTTGCCTCTCCTCTCTCCCTGAGTACTACTTCCAGTATGGGCAGCTTTGGCCTCCCGGTTGGTCAGCATTGCTCTCTCCATTTGCGTACACTTTTTAAAATGATGGGGTCGCTGAGCTCAAAACAAATTATTTCTCTCTGAACACAATTATTGCCCTGCACCCACAGAGCTGGGATGGGGTGAACAGAGAAATCTCTGTGGGCAACAGTGGCTCTGGTCCCTCCCCCCTCCACACACTCATTCTTCTTTCTACCAGATGTCAAAAGCTGGGTAATAGTTGTGGAAAGGATATAGAAGTCTGGGATAGTAAAAAGAATTGACTAGGAGGGATGAGAAGGGGTTTTGAGGGAGAGGGGTTAGATCAGATGAAGGGTGGAAGAAGAAGTTGGAAGGGGGAGGGGGATCAGTTAGGTGTCCAGATGATCTGGAATAGTTGAGAGAGTAGGACAGATGGGGGTGAGGAGAGATTGTCTGGGGGAGAAGATATTGACTAAGGGATGTGAAAGAGATGGAGGGTCTAAGAGGAGCTAGGTGGTGATAGGAGGGGTGAGAAGGACCTAGAAGAGCAAAAACTAGCTGGGGACTTAGGGTTATGGTTGAGTGGGGTAATTGGTGAAGGGCATGAAAAGGAATAACATTGGAGGGAGAATTGGTTACGGGATAAGACGAAGAGTTGAGAGGGTGAGGGGAAGATCATTTTGGAGGATGAGAGGCCAGACTAGATGGGGGATGAGGATGGACTGTGGTTGTTGTGTTTAGGGGGGAGGTTGAGCGGTAAGAAAGATCTGAGAAGATAAAAGGTGGGTTTGGCTTGGATAATGAGGAACTGCTGGCTGAAGTGTGTGAGAGAAGTGTTGGAGGAGTGAAGAGGGCTAAGGATTGAAGCAGATTGTCTTTAGGATGAAAGAGGAGCTGGGGCAAGAGGAGATCAGCCAAGGAGATGATGGCAATTTCTGATGTAATTAGCACTCAGTCATTTTGTAAAGTTGGTTGAGAGCCCCAGTGGCAGCAGCGAGAAGAGAATGGTGCTAGAGAAATAAGTAGTAGCAGTAGAGATCCTGCTGACATTCAAAGGCCTTGAACTGATTTTATTTTGATTTAGCTCATTTACATTCCAATACAGTAACTATTCTTTGTCCCTGGAGTGCTTACAATCTAAGTTTGTAGTTGAGAAGCAGTGGAGGGTGTATTGACGTGCCAAATGTCACAAGGAATATAAGTGGCATTTGAACTCTGGTTTCCTTAAGTTCCCATCTGGGACCATTCTAACTCTCAATGGCGTTTGTATTGTAGTGCCCCTCAGGGGCGTAGCCAGACAACAAATTTTGGGTGGGCCTAGGCAAGAAGTGGGTGGGCACCAAGTGTTCTCCCTGCCCCCTCCCAACCACCACCAAAAAAAATATTTCAGCTGGCGGGAAAATGCTTCTTTCCACCTTGGCAGTATGCAGCAGGCATGGGCTGAAAACTGAGCGTGTGCAGGTGCCAGTATCGTGGAGAGTAGTGTTTTGTTACCATCAGGGGGAAGTCTTCAGCTGGCTGAGCTTGAGATCCCCATCAGCTACTGCTAAATGTGTGCTACTGTTGGGTGGGCCCCGGCCCACCTGTGGGTACGCCACTGGTGCCCCTACCTCTAAGAGATCCTGGCAGCTGTGACTCCCCTCCATCAAGTTCCAACCCTACTGGAAGGCTTCTGGGAACTGCATGCTTGGCCCTTTAAAAGCAGCAGTCAGGCTGAATGCCAGAGCTGCCAGTTGGCAGTATTCCTGCCAAATTGGGCAGATTCCCACGACAGCCCACTACATTTTTTTGAAAGCTGCGGATTGCGTTTTTTAGGGGCACTGGTCCGGATTCAGAGAGGAGGAGGGGCTGAGATTTGGAGGGACAGGAGGGGAGATGTAAAAAAAAATGCTTGCCAGCCTAGGGAGGGGGCCGTGGGCGGTGCCTGCAATAAATGCTGGACTCCAGTGTTTATTGCAGGCACCCTCCATGGCCCCCTCCCTAGGCAAGCAGGCATTTATTTTACAGCTCCTTACCCATCCCACAGCCCACCCCCCACTTCTCTTCTTCCGCTCTGAGTCTGGACCAGTGGCTCTATCCACATTGTTCTTTATTGTTGGTAGCATTTTTACTTGATCTCGTTAATATTTTCACACATGCCATTGCTGGCTTGTACAGCATATAGATGTACACAGAGGAAGGAAGTATTGGTTTCATCAGAGTAGTACTTGGTTCTAAATTGTAAAACATTGAGGTGCTGGTTATATTGACTCCTTGTATTCGATTTCGTACAGAGATGTTTTCACCTAGTAAAGTGCACCGAAACAGACATCATGTTATGAGAATCAGGTGCTTAACAATCAGACTTACTATTTATAAGTACAATTTTTTAAAAGAAAGAATTAATTAGGTTGAAACCTGGGAACATTTAACATCTTTTTTTGAAAATATTAATAATATTATGCTGCTGATGATGCTAATTATGTTGCTTATGATGATGCCAATTATAATTATGCTGCTGATGCTGATTATTATGCTGATTCTGTTTATGATTATGATTATGCTGCTAATTATCAACAAGTGTAAATGTACGCATCTCCACCCTACCTACAATCAGAACTGCTTTTTCATATATCTGCTTGCTTAATTTTCTATTATGTTATTCACGGTCTCCATGTAACACTAAATTTAATTCCTAATCTATTAGCCACCAAGAATGTTACATTGTAAGCCACATTGAGCCTGCAAAAAGGTGGGAAAATGTGGGATACAAATGCAATAAATAATAATAATTATGATTACAATATCAATATTATCAACTGCATTGATATTCATATAGATATTATTAATATTCATATTGACCTTATTAATATTCATATTTGGCTATTTTTGGGCTACTTTTGGTCACAGACTTGGCTGGAAAAGTTTTCACCATCTGGCAACTCTGCCCAATGCTGCCACCCAGTCAATAGAAGCAGGTGTTGAAGCATCATCCTCCATGATCAAAGCACTGTGTTGCTGCCCATTTCTACATCATCAAAGAAGGTAAGGAGGGGCAGTGAAAACAAGCTGGCTAAGAAATGCACTATGATCTCTCCACCCCGCTGTCTCATCTGGAATTCTCTTCCAGTTTATTTAAGAAAGACACAAAATTATCTGAAATTTAGAAAATTATTAAAAACTTTCCTTTTAAAGAAAACAGAATCTTCAGTTTAGTAAATTACCAAAAATGGCAATACTGAAATTTTGATTTAATTACTAGAGTTTTATAATTCTTACTTTTTAATGAGTTGCTTTAATGATTGCTTAACGTCAAATTTAAATTTGCAGGGTTTAGCTGTTTATTCCACACGCTTATCACCTCTCGCTTAGACTATTGCAACTTGCTTCTCACAGGTCTCCCACTTAGCCATCTCACCCCTCTTCAATCTGTTCAAAATTCTGTGGCAACTAATATTCCGCCAGTGTCGTTATGCTCATATTAGCCCTCTCCTCAAGTCACTTCATTGGCTTCCTATCTATTTCCGCATACAGTTCAAACTCCTCTTATTGACCTATAAGTGCATTCACTCTGCAGCTCCTCAATAGCTCTCCACTCTCATCTCTCCATACATTCCTCCCCGGGAACTCTGTTCATTGGGTAAATCTCTCTTATCTGCACCCTTCTCCTCCACTGCTAACTCCAGACTCCGTTCCTTTTATCTTGCTGCACCATATGCCTGGAATAGACTTCCTGAGCCAGTAGGTCAAGCTCCATCTCTGGCCGTCTTCAAATCTAAGCTAAAAGCCCACCTTTTTGATGCTGCTTTTAACACCTAACCCTTATTCACTTGTTCAGAACCCTTATTTTATCATCCTCACTTTAATATTCCCTTATCTCTTGTTTGTCCTGTTTGTCTGTCCTAATTAGATTGTAAGCTCTGTCGAGCAGGAACTCTCTTCGTGTTCAAGTGTACAGCGCTGAGTCAGGGGTGTAGCCACGGGCGGGTCTGGACAGGCCCAGGCCCAGCCACTTTCCCTCCAGGCCTGTCCCAACATCCTCGTACCAAGGCGGGGCGATCCGCCCCGCCGGCGTTGCAGTCCCCACCTGCCCACCAGCTCCATCGAGGAACAGACCGATCCTCTTATGCCACCCGGAACCCAACCTTAAAAGAAGAATCGGTGAAGCGCCTCGCGTCTGCTGCTCTCTCTGCCCTGCTCTGCGCTGCTGCAGCTGTAAAGCGATTTGCTTGTCGGTCCTTCCTTCACTGTGCCCCGCCCTCTGATGTAACTTCCTATTTCCGTGAGGGCGGGACACAGTGAAGGAAGGGCCGACGAGCAAATCGCTTACAGCTGCAGGCAGAGCAGGGCAGAGAGAGCAGCAGTCGCGAGGCGCTTCACCGATTCTTCTTTTAAGGCTGGGTACCTACTGGGTGGCAGGTCAGTCTGGCCCTCCATCGACGGAGCTGGGTCAGGGAGGGGGGGCTCATATGGGGTCTTCATAGTACTCAAGTGTAAATTGCAGGTTTTGCTTTGAATGCATTCACAAATTGCTTCCCCCCTACCCTCCTCCTACCTCCCTCCTTTTCAGTGGCGTTCCTAGGGGAGCGGACACCCGGGGCGGATCGCTGATGCGCCCCGCCCCCGGGTGCAGCGACCCCCCCCCCCCCGGATGCAGCGCGACCCCCCTGGCAAAAGGAGACCCCCCGGCGAAAGAACCCCCCGCCCGGGTGCACGCCGCTGGGGGGGTGCTGTGCACGCCTGTCCATCGTTCGTTCCATGCTCCCTCTGCCCCGGGAAACAAGAAGTAACCTGTTCCGGGGCAGAGGGAGCATGAAACGAACGACGGACAGGCGCGTGCTGCACCCTCCCAGCGACGTGCACCCGGGGTGGACCGCACCCACCGCCCCCCCTAGGAACGCCACTGCTCCTTTTCCTCCGTCTGTTACCTGTCCGCTGATATTCTTTGGTGTGATTACCTGATTATTTCTTGTAATTTGTATTTCCTACCCCTGCTATTAAAATTTAATAAAAAATGTCTAAAAAAAGAAAAAGAAACACTACTCACACCTAGTGCCCACCCATATTAGTTCTGGGCCCACCCAAAATGTCAGGTCTGGCTATTCCACTGCGGCTGCGTACGTCTAGTAGAGTGCTTTGGAAATGATAAGTAGTAGTAGTAGTAGTATGTGACCTGTATTGAATTCTATAGGCTGTTGTGGAATATAATGTCTATACTACTCTCCTCAGCGAGCCGTCTGAGTTGCAGTTCAGCTGCCTCACCGACCTGGAGGGATTTTGTCCAACAACAAGCATCACTAGTAAAGCAAGAAATGTAATAAAAGAAAGGACAGCATCACGGAAAGAAAGATCAACAGAGTGCAAGACAGGAATTAAGCAGGTCACAGAAACCAACGGTGAGCGACAAAGAAAGAGAGGAAATTCAATGACTAAGAGGGCGAAAGAGGATAACAGTATATTAAGATTTTTGTAGTGAAAGTTTACTTTTCGAATCTATAGTACTTTAGCTCTGAATAATCAACTTTATGTTGTATGAACTGTAAAATGAAATTCCTCAATCCGTGCACTTTACATTGACACTGGGCGGCCACGCGCAGACTCGTGCACCCCTCCCCCTCCCTCGTGTCGGTCACAGCCGTCTCAGGGACACAGAGGGGGCGCGAGAAGAAGAAGCAATCACACAGCAAATCCCTGCGAGCATAATTCTGTTTACATTATTAGCCTTTCTAAAAGTCAATCAATAGATAATAATGTGTAGAGTTAAAAACCCTATTCAGTTGCAAGGATTAGGGTTATTGAAGGGCAATTGCTGTACTGATGCGAGGGCTCAGCTCGAGCCGTTTGGCATGCAGCCCGCGCGCACAGGGCAGCCGGGACTTTGCAACCAGAGCCGGGATTAAGACGCCAAGGGCCGCGGTTTGAGCACAAATAACCTGGCAAATCCCCTGCCTCGGATTCAACGGGAAACGCCGCCTGCGGCCCTGACTGGAGGCCAGTGACGCAGCGGCGAAGGGGGAAGGAGGGCATCGTACTGAATAGGAGCTGCTTTCCGTCCCCCTACCCCGCCTGAGACCATCCCATATATGTTCTATTAACCTCTTATTTTCTTTCAGCCTTGATCTGCAACCGACTAACTTTCATAAGTTTGCTTGTGAAATGTTTAAATACTTAGGTTCAGTATTTATAGTATGTTTTTTTTATACAGTGCTATGCTTGTTTATGGCACACCCCAGGCTTAATGCCCCCTTTTGGAAGGTGTGAGGTCCGATTTTGTAAGGAGAATCAAGAATGAACTTGGGATATCCAGAGATGCCATGTTTCATTCATTAGGAGACACACTCATTTTGATGGCTGTCTCATTCTTATACTCTTTGCCCCCTATGAGCCTGATCTCCCTTTTCATAAGAGAGAAGCCTGAAAAGAGTAATCTAAGCGCATTTTACTTTATAATTACATTCCCCTGTCATATCCTTTCTCCCTATGAAACTTGCTTTTATCCACTCGGAACATTCCTTTGAAAATTGTCCTCATGTTTCTTCCAGATCTGTTGTATAGAGACACCAAAGAAAAGCAAAGATCATTTTATGCCTTTTGTTTTCCATTTGTAAAGCAATATTACACTTAAATATTTTTAGATTTATATTCCACATGCACCTTCTGAAAAAATCTCATTATTTGGCCTTCATTCTCACTCTTTTGGGGCAGTAAATCTCACTCTTTAGGATGGTCAGCCTTGCATCTGGATATGCAGGTCAGCACATCCACAGTTTCCTGAGGGGCCCCTTTTAGTAAAGTGAGTTAAGCAGTTAATATGTGAATTAGAGAATGCTGTTAGCACACAACACAGTAATTGTTACTGCAATGGCATGACAGTGCATGCTAATTTACATGTTAACTGTAGGCAGAGGGTATGCATAGTACAAGAGGGAATAAGCTTCAGTGATCCAGAAATTGGCAACTAAAGAATCAATGCTAAAAAAAAAGCACAGGGTCATATACTTAGGCTGCAAAAATCCAAGGGAGCAGTAGAGTATAGGGGGAGCAGTATCTCTCTGTACAAAAGACAGGATTTGGGGATGATCATATCTGACTATCTTAAGTGGCCAAACAGGTAGAAAAGGCAATGGCCAAAACCCTCAGAAAAAAAATGAGGCGATAGTAACTTTGAATAAGTCTCTGGTGAAGCCCCATTTAGCATACTGTGTGCAATTCTGGAGACCGCACTTTCAAAAAGATATAAACAGGAAGGAGTTGGTCCAGAGGGTGGGCATGAAACTGGTCAGTGGTCTCCATCATAAAGCATATAGGGACAGACATAGATCTCCATATGTATACTTTGGAAGAAAGGTGGGAGAGATGGTATATATAATAGCACAGTAAATGACGGCAGATAAAGCCAGAATAGTATTTAAACCATGTACATTTGTTTTCAAAACTCTTTATGGCTTAATCTCTGATTATATGCAATCTTTAATTGATCTCCCCTTTCGCTCTCCCTGGTTCAAGAGAATATCCAACCTTCCACTATCCCAGTTGCAAAAATGTGATTTACAAGTCAATCTACATGTCAGGATTCCCTTACCTCTGTACCAAATGTGGAATTTCCTCTCAAAATTCATTAGATGCGAACCTATTTATTTGATATTCCGGAAATACCTTAAAGCCTCTCTGTTTAAGCAGTTTCTTACAGATGGTCATAATAAATTTAAATCCCTAATTACTTAAGAACATGCCATACTGGGTCAGACCAGTGGTCCATCTTGCCCAGTATCCTGTTTCCAGCAGTGGGCAAGCCAGGTCACAAGTACCTGGCAGAACCCCAAAACGTGGCAGCATTCTATGCTACCAATCCCAAGGCAAGTAGTTGCTTCCCCATGTCTGTCTCAATAACAGACTTTGGACATTTCCTCCAGGAACTTGTCCAAACCCTATTTAAACCTAGATACTTTAACACCACTTCCTCCAGCAAAGAGTTCCAGAGCTTGACTATTCGTTGAGTGAAAAAAATATTTCCTCTATTTGTTTTAAAAAATATTTCCATGTACTTCCTTGAGTGTCCCCTAGTGTTTGTACTTTTGGAACAAGTAAAAATTCAGTTACTTCTACTAGTTTTCTTACACCACTCAGGATTTTGTAGACCTTAATCATCTCCCTCATCCGTCCTCTTTTCCAAGCTGAGAGCCCTAACCTCTTTAGCCTTTCCTCAAATGAGAGTATTTACATCCCCTTATTATTTTGGTCGCTCTCTTTCAACCTTTTCTAATTCTGCTGTATCTTTTGGCCAGAACTGAATGCAATGCTCAAGGTGTGGTCGTACCATGGAGCAATACAGAGTCATTATAGTATTTTCGGTCTTATTCACCATCCCTATCCTAATAGATAGCCTAGCATCCTGTTGGCGTTTTTGGCCGCCATCGCACAGTGAGCAGAAGATTTCAGCATATTTCTACAATGACACCTAGATCTTTTTCTTGAGTGCTGACCCCCAAGGAGGGACCCTAGCACAATTATTCCAATTCCTTAGTTCCACTCTAATTGTTATTGTACATGAATGACTATAGTTTGTTACCTTTTTGTGTCTAGCATTCGTTTCCATATTACATATTGTAATACTCAATCCTCATTTAGTTTATTATTATTATGGAGTGGAAGAGTGGCCTAGTGGTTAGGGTGGTAGACTTTGGTCCTGAGGAACTGAGTTCAATTCCCACTTCAGGCACAGACAGCTCCTTGTGACTCTGGGCAAGTCACTTAACCCTCCATTGCCTCATGTAAGCCACATTGAGCCTGCCATGAGTGGGAAAGCATGGGGTACAAATGTAACAAAAAAAAAATTACTACTTAATGTTTACTATTCCACATCACTTTTTGTACTGTTAATTACAATAAACTGTTAGCCACATTGAACCTGATCTATTGGAATAATGTGGGATATAAATGAAATACATGACAGACCTCATCGACCTACCAACCAGAAACACCACAAAATCTGCACAATATACCTAAACTTCACTACCCAAACAGCAAAGGACTCAAATACAAATCTACCTATGCAACCAGCTTTCCTACCTAAGCGCACAACTATGGAACGCATTGCCAAAAGCAGTAAAAACTATGCTCAACCATCTAAATTTTCAGAAAGCACTAAAGACAGACCTGTTCAGAAGAACATACCCCACCGACCCAACATAAAAATGCCTGTTCACTTGTGACACAATGCAACCAAGACCGTAACGAACATTACCTGACTCGCCTTCCCCCTTTTCCTCACTAAGTTCCCCCAACTGTACCTACCATACATGTACCTCATCTACCACAATATCACTTGGTATTCATTCATACCATGTATTCAGACTGTAAATCGGCTAACGCTGTTAACGGTTATATGTAAGCCACATTGAGCCTGCAAAAGGTGGGAAAATGTGGGATACAAATGTAACAAATAAAGACCCTCATGGTCTATCCAGTCTGCCCAACAAGGTGGCTGGAGCCGCCGCCTGCCACTCTGCGGGCCCCAGTCACCCATCTCCCACCATGCCAACCATATAGGCAGCCAAATGTGATGTAGTCTTGGTTATAACCACATATCATCCCCCAAGTATTGCTGACAGTATTCAACTTACCAATCAAGGATGTCTTCCCCTCCACCTTGAGCTTCGTAGCATGTGACAAAAAGTGATCTACAACACTGGAGCTGCTGAAGCTTCCACCTTTCTTTGTCTTTTGCAGATCATAGACTGTAGAAGTCTGTTCAGCATCAACCTCGGAATCCACCAGTGCTGGAATTACCAAATTTTCTTTCTGTCTTTTGCCATTTACAGGACATAGACCACAGAAGTCTGTCTGGTATTGGCCTGAATTCCTACTACTCTTGCCCAAAATATACCTCAGCAGCCATTTGTGTTTTCTAACCTAGAGGCTGACTGAAACTGCTTTTTTCAGTTTCAGCCAAAACCGAAACTGTCTAACTACTTTCGGTCAAAACGGAAACTTCAGCTGAAATGTATTGCCTGGTTTCGGCCAAAAGTAAAACTAAAATTTGGTTGTGTGAATGTGAACTAGTATTGCTGTCATGAAATGCCTAGCCACCTACTTGGGGTTACCCCACGCCACTTAGAGGGTCTATCCCCAGCACTGCTCAGGTCCACCTACACCTGCTGCTTGTGCTGTACACTAGCACCCTCCTCCCACTGACTGGGTCACAACCGCCTCTTGGCAAGTCTCCCATTCTCAAAATATGCCCAGTGATTTCTAGGTTACTGGGGCCACACTCCCAGTGGTTCCACAGTTCCCAGAAAGCACTAATAGACCCAACACACAAACCACCAGGATTCTTTATCAGTCCAGACAGGCAGAACGAACAAACAAATGTGTTTATTCTCAGAACTTGGAACAATGGACAAAAAAAAAGTGCAAATAGCAAACAATAACAAGTAACCGAAAAATGGATCAATTAGAAAGCTAACTAAACATCTATATACTGTCTAAATAGTACCTGGGAAGATCAGGATATAGAACTGTACACAGAGCCTTAGCAAAGAGATCTGTCTCTCTTTCCTTTTTTTTTTTTTAATTTTTTATTTATAGGTTTTACATTTACATCCTTTGACATAAATATGGCAATATCAGAAAATAAAATACAAAAAGGAAATACATAATTATAACCATTTCTGGCATAAAGGAAAAACCTTTTAAATTTGTCCACAATTGATTGAATCAAGATACTAGGTAATAAAATATTAAAGAAAAAAGAGAAAAAAATTATTAAACGGTTGGGTCAAAGTAGATTTTACAGCCAACGTAACAGCGCTCTCTAATTAGGGAGGCAAATCAAGAGGTTTAACACCTTCCTTCATTACTATGAATTCTAGCAATTTCGAGGGAGTAAAAAATATATAATTAACTAATTCAAAAGTAACATGACATTTGCAAGGAAACTTTAACAAAAAAGTAGTTCCTAATTTAAGCACTCTAGATTTATACAATAAAAATTCCTTTCTCTCTTTTTTGTACTCCTTGCCATGTCGGGGAAAATCTGAATTTTTTGTCCCAAGAAAATATCGTTTAAATGGCGAAAGTAGAGTTTGAAAATATTATTCAGTTCAAGAGCAAAAGTCACAATTAAAGTTGTTCTCTCTGTGATCAATTCCAAAGAATTCTCAAGAAATTCTGTCAAATTTAAGTTTGGAGTAACCTGAGGTTCTTCAGAAGTTCTCACTACTCCAGAGATATATTGGGCCCGTGTTACAGGGGAGTAACCCTCTACTGAGATCCCCAATATATCACTAAAATATTTTTTAAGCATATCTATCTCTGTAATTAAAGGGGATTTAGGAAAATTCAGTAGCCTCAGGTTGTTCTTCCGCCCATTATTTTCCAGGTATTCCATCTTTCTTTCCTGAGTTTCTTTTTCTTTAACCAAAGTCACTGTTAGGTTTTGCAATTGTTTAACCTCATTTTCCATCTTGAACATCTTTTCATTTTGCTCCTGAACTTTTACAGACAAATTCTGACTAGTTTGCTTCAGTTCCACATGGAAAGATTCGTTTGAAGTAAAGTGTTATTTACCTCCTGGATTGCGTCCCATAATGAATTCATAGTCACCTGAATAGGTCTTTTCAATCCTCCACCACTCTCAGAAGTAAATCCACGGGAAGCAGGGACCCCGACCAGCGTTTGACCCTGGTTTGTTGTTTCCTTCCCCGTAGTTGAAGTGCTCGAGGGTCCTCCTTCCGCAAACATAGCTTCTAGCTGCTGTGGTCCCGCCGGCACCACTACACTTCCGGGTTGTGGAGGAGCGGTGAGAGAGGGGGGGCTCAGCGTCGCTCCCTCTACGCTGCACTCTGCTCCATGAAGGGGCAAGCCCGTCGAAGTAGATACCTGCACGCCATGGGTCCCGATTCCGTAACTCTCCAGTGTCGATTGATGAGAGGTTGGGGTCAACGCTGGTGCCGTGGTGGTAGGAACCTGCGTTTTCCCCTTTCTTTTCCCCATCTAGAGGTCGGGGATAGAAATTCTCTCTCTTGATCACTGTTGGGTCTCAGGAGCTCCGAGATCTGACAACCGTTTCTGACACCATCTTAATTCTTTCCCCCCTGTCTCTCTTTCCTTCTGGGCTAAGATGAATCAACAGCCAGCATCTGCTGAGTAATTTCAAACTCCAGGCTAATCAGAGCCCAGAATAGTCAAGTTTCAAATATAAACTGGTTACATCACTACAGGCACTTCTTATTATCTGTGTGTCAGCTAAAAGAAAGAGAAGTCAGTCCTCTGTAACAACTTTAACCATCAACATGCACCATCTGCTGGGCAAACAGGAGAAATATACTTCAGACATATTTAAGGCAGGAGAATATCCTATACATTTTACAGGCTTAAAACACACTGTTTCTTCACAGACTCCCACTGGGGATTGTCAAAGCTTGCAGTCAGCAGCACTCCGCTAAATCCACAGGAGATTATTACCCTCCGGTCCCAGGAACTACAAGCACAAGCTGACAACTGGTAGAGCCATTTTAACAAGGACTTCTCAACAAGTCTGTCATGTTTAGGTTCCCAAGTCAGTGTTGATGTAGTTAAATATCCTCTGAGACAGGCCCTTTGTGAGAATGTGTAAAACAAATCATGATTACCAGTTTTTATGCTTACCCAACTCTGCACAAATAACAAGAGAAACTAGCATTGAGATGTTTTCCCATTTTGTATTTAGTTAAAGGACAAGCATGATATAAATTCTTTCTAAAATAGGGTAAAGGAGTTCAGACACTGATCTATACTGTGGACATTATACCTGCCTAGAATAAGAAGCTAGTGGCCCACTGAATTTTATTTTCGGTTTCCTGCCTCCAGTGACTCTGTACTCCAAAATGGCAGCTGTGTCAAAATGACTTCTGTGGCAGTCTTTCAAGACTGCTGCAGGAGGTCATAGCTGCCATTTTGGAGTTGGAGAGGACAAACTAGGGATGGAAAAAGGGGAGGAAGGGAACAGAAGGAAGAGAAGGGGGGACAGAGGGGAAGGAAAATGGGGAAGGGAAGAGAGAAAGGGAAGAACAGAAAGAAGTGAAAAGGAAAAGAGAAAGGAAAGAAAGAAAGATGAGAAAAAACAAATATGCCATGTACATGTGTATGTGTATATTGTAAAGTGGATCCTCTTCCCTCAGCGGTTGCAGCTCTCCACAACCTGAAGAATACCTTCCAGTACTGCTCCTTTTTTCCTCAGAACAATGAAGCTTTTTATTGCCTAGGAGGGGCTTCCCTCCTTCCCTCAGTTGTGGCACCAAAACACAAAACAAAGCACAGTTATCATTCACCTTTCTCAATCCGGTTAGTTTCCCAGTCCAGGCTTCCACAGCTGCTTCCTCTCCCTCCCTCCTGGGGAAGAGTAGCAGCAAATAATAAAAAAAAAGAAAAAAAATACCCTGTTCAGTGTAGCGGGGTTTTCCAAAACACAGTTCACTTTTAGCCAAGCTTTACCCCACTGCTCAGTTTAGCCAGGCTTTCAAAATACAGTTCAGTTCTAGCCAAGCTTTCCAAAACACAGCTCAATTTAGCCAGGCTTTCAAAAACACAGTTCAGTTCTAGCCAAGCTTTCAAAATACAGCTCAGTTTAGCCAGGCTTTCAAAACACAGTTCAGGTCTAGCCAAGCTTTCCAAAACACAGCTCAATTTAGCCAGGCTTTCAAAAACACAGTTCAGTTCTAGCCAAGCTTTCAAAATACAGCTCAGTTTAGCCACGCTTTCAAAAACACAGTTCAGGTCTAGCCAAGCTTTCCAAAACACAGCTCAATTTAGCCAAGCTTTCAAAATACAGTTCAGTTCTAGCCAAGCTTTCCAAAACACAGCTCAATTTAGCCAGGCTTTCAAAAACACAGTTCAGTTCTAGCCAAGCTTTCCAAAACACAGCTCAATTTAGCCAAGCTTTCAAAATACACAGTAATGGCTTTGCGCAGGCTCAAAGCCTAGGGTCCCACCCTCTTGGTCAGTCATACTCCTACCTGACCTCCTCCCGCTTGACCCGGCTTGGCCCCGCTACTTCCTTGGCTTTCGCTGAGCCAGAGCCGAAAAGTCCATCGGCTCTTCCAGGGTGTTCTCCGATTCAGTCAACTCCATAGGGCAAGGCTCACTCTCTGCCTCTCTCTCCTCAGGAGCCCAATCCATATTCTCCTCGCCCCGCCCTTCTCCCAGCTGCTCACCCTTTCTTTCATTAAAGCTCTTTGGTGGCTCTTCTTTCTCCACCCACCTGTTCCACCACCTGTTCCACCAGGTTGGAGAATCAGCCTTATTCCTTCCCCTGCGGCCCTCCTCTGGAGACTCCTGGGAATGCACATAGTTTCTCTTATCCCCGGTCTCCCTTGGGGCATGCTGGGAGTTGTAGTTCTTTATTTCTAGTTTTTTCCTGGGGAATGCCTGCCTATAACGGGGGTATTCTGGCCTATCCCAGGGTACCTTTGGGGCCTGTCCTACATACTGTTTACATACCCCCCCCCCCTTAAATTTCTACCCCCGCATTCTTTTCCCTCCTCCTCCTCCACCCGGGACAGAGCATCAACATTTCCTAAACATCGCCCGGGACGATGCTCCACAGTATATTGGAAAGGCTGCAATGCTAAGTACCATCGCATTAGTCTCCCATTATTATTCTTCATTACATTCAACCATTTCAGGGGAGCATGGTCCGTTACTAACTTAAATTTTCTCCCTTCTAAATAGACACTACACTCCTGCACTGCCCATCGTATGGCTAAACACTCCTTTTCTATGGTGGAGTAATGTTCCTCATGAGGCAGGAGCTTCCGGCTTAAATAAAGCACCGGGTGTTCCTCCCCTTCATGCTCTTGGGACAGCACTGCGCCTAACCCCCTCCCTGAAGCATCTGTTTGAAGGATAAAGGGCTTTTCAAAATCAACTGCCTTCAGCACAGGTTCCTGGCATAGGGCCCTCTGCATCTGTTCAAATGCCCTCAACTCCTCCCCTCCCCACCTCAAGTGGTCCGGATTCTTCCCTCTCAGCATGTCAGTTAAGGGAGTGGCCATTGCGGAAAAATGAGGGATGAACCTGCGGTAATACCCTACCATCCCCAGGAATCTACGCAATTGTTTCTTGGTGTTTGGTCTGGGAAACTCTTGGATGCTTTTAACCTTATTCAATAAGGGCCGGACCTCCTCCCGCTCCCACATTATACCGTAAATACTTCACCCTGTACTGCGCAAAATAACATTTTTTTGGGTTCAGGGTGAGACCTGCCTCCCTAAAAGCCTGCAGCACTGCCTCTACCTGGTTTAAATGGGTGTTCCAGTCTCCACTATGTATTACCACATCATCCATATATGCGGCGGCATATGCCTGATGTGGTCGGAGAACCCTGTCCAGCAACCTCTGGCAGCTTGCAGCTGCTGAATTAAGGCCAAAGGGCAATCTTTTGAACTGGTACAGGCCTATGGGCGTACTAAAGGCGGTCTTAGCTTGTGCCCCTGACGTAAGGGGAATCTGCCAATACCCCTTTGTCAAGTCCAGGGTGGTGAGATATTGGGCAGATCCTAGCCTGTCCACCAGCTCCTCAATATAGGGCATAGGATATGCATCTGCTTGCGAGATATTATTAAGCTGGCGGAAATCTATGCAGAATCTCCACTCCCCTTCGGGTTTTGGTACTAACACCACTGGGCTTGACCAGGGGCTATTTGACTCTTCGATCACCCCGAAGTCTAACATTTCCTGGACCTGTTTTATCACCTCCCTCCTTTTCATGGGGGACAGCCTATATGGCTTTTGCCGAACTACTTTACCCCTTTCCGTTATGATGTCATGCTCCACTAGGTGAGTATTTCCCGGGCAGGCCGTCAACACATCCTCAAACCCTTTCAGGAGCCTTCCTATCTCTTTCTTTTGTACTTGTGTCAACCGGGGATTAACCCCTGGTTCACCGGGCTTGAAAATATCTCTTATTTGCGGTCCCAACTCCTCTCCCTCCTTTTCATCTCCCCGGGTCTGAAAGCCTACCCTTGCTACCCAGGGTTTCATCAGGTTAACGTGGAAGGTTTGGACCCGCCCCTTTTCGTTCGCCACCTCATATGTAAGAGGCCCAAGTCTCCTCCTCACCACCCAGGGACCCTTCCACCTAGAGGCAAACTTATGAGGATCCTCCGAGATTAGAATAAGGACCCTATCTCCTATTACAAACTCCCTCTCCCGAGTACCCTTATCATAATATTCCTTTTGCCGATTTGGCTCTGTTCAAGCCTATCCTGGGAATATTCCTGTAACTTATCTAATCTGGTCCTCAGATCCTGTAGGTATTCGACCACTGACTGATCGGCTGTTTCCGGGGGTACCCAGTGCTCCTGCAATATATCTAAAATTCCCTTGGGCCTCCGGCCAAACATTAGTTCATAAGGCGAAACACCTAAGGAGTCTTGCACCTTCTCCCTGTAGGCATATAGCACGAAGGGCAACAGCTGGTCCCAACCTGTCCTATCCTCGCCTAACGCTTTCTTTAACATACCCTTTAAAGTTCTATTAAAACGTTCCACCATCCCATTAGTTTGAGGATGGTAGGCCGCTGTACGGATATGTTGTATCCCAAAAGCCTCCCACACTTGCCTTAAGGTACTTGACATAAAGTTGGACCCCCTGTCGGTCAAAACTTCTTGGGGGAATCCCACCTCACAAAAGATTTTTATCAGTTCCCTGGCAATGACCTTCGCTGATACGCTTCTCAAAGGAATGGCCCAGGGGTACCTAGTGGCCATATCCATAACTACTAAAACGTAGAGGAAGCCTCTCTGTGATTTTGTTACTGGGCCAATAATATCCATGGCTATTCTCCTCCCCGGTTGTTCCACTCTAGCAAGGGGTTTTAACGGTGCCCTAGGCGGTAGCCGGTCTGCCACCTTCTGACAGTTGGGGCAGGACTTGCAATACCTCTCCACCTCCCCATAAACTCCTGGCCAATAAAACCGGCCCAATATCTGAGTCAGGGTAGCTTGGGAGCCCTTATGCCCCCCCAAAGGGTGATCATGCGCGAGCCTTACTACTAGGGGACGAAAAGCTTGGGGGACTACTAGCTGTCTCCCCGCTTCAGAGTTCTCCCAATTGGGTACCCTGCGATATAGAATGTCCCCCTCTATCATGAACCCCGGGGCTTCCTGGCCCTCCCCCTGTCGGGCCCGTTCCCAGGCATATTCTAAAGTAGGGTCCGTGGCCTGCTCCCTATGAAACTGGGGAAACTGCTCGCTCAATTCTTTCGGGGCCACTGGCAGATAACTTTCTTTTCTTGCCTGCTCCAAGGCCTCCCGTCTGCCCCTCTGTTCCTTTTTTTTCAAAGCTTTCCCCTTTCTCTCTTTTCCCGGCTCCCCTAAGACCTCCCCTTGAAAAGGAAAAATACCTCCTATCCCCTCTTCCTCCGCCTCAGGGTCTCGCCGAGCCTGAGAGCGGGTAGTGACCAACACACTTTTCCCACTAATACACTCGGTAAAGGGGGGCCAGTCCCTTCCTAAAATCATCTCCTGTGGCAGCCTGGGCAGAACGGCAATGGCTATCTCTATCTCCCCTGTGGGCCCCTTCACGTGAACCCTATGGAGGGTTTAAAGAGTACTGGCCCCATGTATACATTGAATAGCCACTGCTCCCTCATAGGTATCCTTATATCCTGTCCTCCTCTTTCTTATTTGTTCCCATAACCTCCTAGAGATCATGGACTGGTCTGCCCCGGAGTCTAACATGGCTACAATCGGTAAACCCTCAACCTCCACCTTAGCAGTATACCGAGGTCTAAACCCTTGGGCAACCTGCGAGGTCCATCCCTCTCGACCTGGGCAATCCCTCCGGAAGTGCCCAGTCTTCCCACACTTATAACAGAGTTTTCCTTCATACGAGGGGGCCTTTTTTCCAGGGCCTGAGGGCACTACGGGCTTTTTATCACCCCAGCCGTAATCGGTTTCCCTCCCCGGGGATCTGGCTTAAAGAAGGAACTTTTGGAACCCCAGCCTCCCACAGGTCGGGGCTTACCCCCCTCCAGGTCGGGTTCTCCCCAATGTTGGGCTTCCAAATAACACTCCAACCCGGCTGTCACGGCCTCTACCGTTTTGCAGCCCCTTTGGACCAATCCTGCCCTAATCTCCCTGGGAAGGCCCTGCAGGAACTGCTCCACTACTAATTCTTGAAGAATCTCTCCCGTGGTGTGGCGATCCGGTTCCAACCATTTTTTTACCAGGTCCCTCAGTTTAGTGGCCACCGATTTAGGGGTTTCCCCCTTCTCCCATTTAGTGGACCGAAACTTACGCCTATAAGCCTGGGTACTCAGTCCATACCGGTCTTTAATGGCCTCTCTCAACCTCCCATAGTTGGCAGCATCCCCAGGAGCCAAGTCTCTAAAGGCTCCTAGAGCCTCCCCAGATAATGAAGGCACTAACCGCATGGCCCACTGCTCTTGTGGCCACCCTGCGGCCACTGCCACCCTCTCGAAGGCGGTCAGGAAATCATCTACATTATCCTGCTCAGACAACTTTCCCCAAGTAAGTGAGTTCAGGGATAAAGGTCCTACCGCACCGCTTCCTCCTGGCCCCTGTCCAGTTGCTCCGGCTCCACCGCCCCTGGGAGCCTCGATCCCTCGCTGAAAAAAGTCCTGGAGCATATTCAGCACCGGTTGTTGCTGCTCTCGTGCCGCCGTCAAGGAGTCTTCCACCATCTTCCCCGTCAGTTCTTGCTGTTTCTGGAACTGCATCGTCATCCAAGCGAAGATCTCCTTGGGGTCCATCCTTGCTCCGGAACAGCGACTCCTGGTGGGGGAAAAAAACAGAGGACACCTCCAAGTGCGGTTTCACTACTTATGTTTCCCCTTTTACTAGGATCCCTTTATTTCCCCCAATCTAGGCCCCGCTTACCGGAACCCCAGACGGGTCTGCGCCTTTCTCAGCGTTGGCCCCTCCGTCGGGCTTTTCTGTCCTGCTGGTCTTGGCCTCCTCGAGCGACAGGTCCGCGAACAGATCCCACTTCTGACACCAATTGTAAAGTGGATCCTCTTCCCTCAGCGGTTGCAGCTCTCCACAACCTGAAGAATACCTTCCAGTACTGCTCCTTTTTTCCTCAGAACAATGAAGCTTTTTATTGCCTAGGAGGGGCTTCCCTCCTTCCCTCAGTTGTGGCACCAAAACACAAAACAAAGCACAGTTATCATTCACCTTTCTCAATCCGGTTAGTTTCCCAGTCCAGGCTTCCACAGCTGCTTCCTCTCCCTCCCTCCTGGGGAAGAGTAGCAGCAAATAATAAAAAAAAAGAAAAAAAAATACCCTGTTCAGTGTAGCGGGGTTTTCCAAAACACAGTTCACTTTTAGCCAAGCTTTACCCCACTGCTCAGTTTAGCCAGGCTTTCAAAATACAGTTCAGTTCTAGCCAAGCTTTCCAAAACAGCTCAATTTAGCCAGGCTTTCAAAAACACAGTTCAGTTCTAGCCAAGCTTTCCAAAACACAGCTCAATTTAGCCAGGCTTTCAAAAACACAGTTCAGTTCTAGCCAAGCTTTCAAAATACAGCTCAGTTTAGCCAGGCTTTCAAAACACAGTTCAGGTCTAGCCAAGCTTTCCAAAACACAGCTCAATTTAGCCAAGCTTTCAAAATACAGTTCAGTTCTAGCCAAGCTTTCCAAAACACAGCTCAATTTAGCCAAGCTTTCAAAATACACAGTAATGGCTTTGCGCAGGCTCAAAGCCTAGGGTCCCACCCTCTTGGTCAGTCATACTCCTACCTGACCTCCTCCCGCTTGACCCGGCTTGGCCCCGCTACTTCCTTGGCTTTCGCTGAGCCAGAGCCGAAAAGTCCATCGGCTCTTCCAGGGTGTTCTCCGATTCAGTCAACTCCATAGGGCAAGGCTCACTCTCTGCCTCTCTCTCCTCAGGAGCCCAATCCATATTCTCCTCGCCCCGCCCTTCTCCCAGCTGCTCACCCTTTCTTTCATTAAAGCTCTTTGGTGGCTCTTCTTTCTCCACCCACCTGTTCCACCACCTGTTCCACCAGGTTGGAGAATCAGCCTTATTCCTTCCCCTGCGGCCCTCCTCTGGAGACTCCTGGGAATGCACATAGTTTCTCTTATCCCCGGTCTCCCTTGGGCATGCTGGGAGTTGTAGTTCTTTATTTCTAGTTTTTTCCTGGGGAATGCCTGCCTATAACGGGGGTATTCTGGCCTATCCCAGGGTACCTTTGGGGCCTGTCCTACATACTCTTTACAATATATATATATATATATATATATATATATATATATATATATATATATATATATATATATATAAAATAATTTTAAAAAATAATAAACAGAAAAATAAAATGGCGTATTGTGCACCATGCTGGACAAATAATCTTGAGACCACCCTTGTGTATGTTATAAAGGGATAAATCTCAGAAAATGCCCTAGTGTAATGTGTACTAAAGAAAGAGTCTCAGCTCTAATTCTGATTTGAGACCCTATGGGGTAATAGTATTCAAAGAAAAAATAATCTTCTGTTCTTCACATAAAAGATGTGAGTCTATGTCTCCACCTCTCCATGAGCGCCTAAGCACTTTGAAAACAAAAAATTTTAAGTTTTTTGATGGTATGATTAGCCGTGTTCCACCAAAGGTGCTGAAGTAACATTGCAACATACAACTTCTGTGTTCTATAATACAGGTCTTAACCTGATGCTTGGTTTTACCAACATATAAAAGATAACACGAACACTGTATAATGTATATGACTTGTGTGGTGTTACAATCAGATGTATGCCGGAGAGAAAATGACTTGTGAGATTGTAGAAGCCTGAAGTTGTAAATCTCAAGAGCATGTTGACATGTACCACTTTTCCTATGGCCTGAGTAAATTTCTGATGGTGAATTCATTGTCGGATCAGGCAAGGCGGAGGGGATCATTTTCTCTTTCAAATTATATTCCCTAGAATATGCTCTGACTAAATTCTTGTCCCTAAAACACTCTTGGCTCTCTAGGATATATCAATGTCTCCTAATGGCTTGCTGTAGTTGGCCTGCAATGTGAGAAAACCTCAAGGTACACAACACATCTGGGTTAGTTTTCTTTGACTGCTGTAAGAGAAGCTGACTCCTATCTCTTGCTTTTGCTTTATGATAACCCTCTTGTGTGTGTATATGTGGATAACCTCATCTTGAAAATTTCTCTGCCATAAGGCCTTCTTGAATCTCAAAATCTGTGTATTTCAAACAGATCTTTTTAAGCCTTAAAAATTGGCAATAAGGTAAGTTCCTCTTTAAAGATGAATTATGGAAGTAAAACATAAAAAGGAATTCCTGTCTGTTGTTTTCCTATATAGGTTTGTACTGAAAGAATATGTATTTTTCTTAAGGAGTAGATCTAAAAACTTGAACTCTTTCTCATGATACTGTAGCTTGAACCACAAATTTGGATCTCTACTATTGAGCCACTGAAAAAAGAAATAAGATTATTACTGTCACCCTGCCATAACAAAAATATGTCATCTATATATCTTTTGTTTTTCTCCTCTTTCTTTCCTTTCTCTTTTCCTTTTCAATTCTTTCTCTGTTCTTCCCTTTCTCTCTTCACTTCCCTCTTTCACTTCTCCTCTGTTTTTCCATGGCTAGGATCTTCTAGCCACACAAGTGAATTACATCACGCTGACATGACCAACCCAGCACTATATGCAAAAACTCTAAAATTTAAAGTGAGCATGCCCAAGAATTCCCACCCAAATATACAGTATAAATACAGTGGAACAGTACAGTAACCCTCAGTTTATTTTTGTCCGTGGTTACAGAACGACCCGAGTTATTTTACATTTTTTCTGTCAGTGATATTTTGCTTTACAAAAATGTATGAATTTGACTTAGCTGTACTTTTATTTAATATGTATACTCAAAAGGTAGGATTTAAGCAGTGTTCTAATTGCACACAAAAATGATCAATTACCGACCTCATACCCGGTTTGCGATGTTTCGGTCCAAAACATGGCACCATTAATTGTTTTAGTTGTAAAAGTATGTTGCAAAAAACTATAGAGATAAGAGCTCTCAAACTTCAACAGTACCTTCAAACTTCGTGTTCAGAATCTTCTTGGCAGAATGGCAAGTTCTTCTAAAAAGCTTTCTACGTCAAAATGTTTATTTATTTATTTATAAATATTCTTCAGCTGTAGTTATAGAACAGTCAATAACTGCTCTCACTGTTGCCTCAGTGCCCGGAGATCAGGTGACTTTAAATCCTGCTCTCCTCCTTGCCTTAGTGCCCGGGGGTTTCCAATGTTTAAATACCACAGGATTTGATGCAGTCAACTCCAAATTCTCCTCCAGTATTACAAGCTATTCAGCCCAACGTCGATAAGTCCATGCCAACTCATCGGCATCATAGTTCAAGGTTCACGTCAGAGAACGCTCAGCATCTCCAATGCCTCCTTCAAAGCGTCAATGTCTAGATACCTCTAAGTCATCTTCTTTGACTCCACCCATGCGTCAACATCGTAATCAATTGACTTCATCCTCGGCATCTACTGCTCCTAGATGTAAAATATGGTGATCACACTCTCGACATTGATAGCATAGAAGCTCTTGAAATTGAGACTGAACTTCTAGGCTGTCTATCTCTCAGGTGTCATCTAAGTCTCACAAATCCACTAGATCAAAGTCAAATTCTTCTACCAAGAATAATTTGATTAATTTGGAAACACGCTTTTTAGAACACCAGAACTCAAATAAAGCTACTTCATCTGCATTGGTTCAACAATCAGCTTCTACAACTCCATTATCTAAAGAGTCATCTTTGCATAAATCTTTGCATAGACAAAATTATCGATCTATTTCATCATCTCATTCAAAGATTGATGATATTAGACGTGAATTCTTCTTTACCATCTCCCAGCTCTTCAGTACATTCAATACACCAGCCACATCCTGAAGAGCAACTACATAGTGCTTCTGCACAAATTTCCTCTAAGCAAGATTTAGAACTCTCTATTCAAAAGGACTCTTATTCAAAATTTTTATTCAAATTAGCTAAATCATTAGATGTCTCTCTGCCTTCTCATAGTAGTCAATCTACTGACAAAAGATCAGTTACTAAGTACTTAAATATCACAAAAGAATCTATTGCTCTTCAAGATCACCATAAAGCACTTTGGTTAACATCATATTCTACAAGATCTACTCAAACAGCTTTAGATAATATAAGGGTCAAGAAGTACTAGGCCATGGCAAGCTACAATTCCCTAATGCATCTTTGGTTGTTAAGTCAGCAATGTGTCGTCATAGAACACAAAAAAATATAACTAATCATCCACCACCTAAAGACTTGAAATACATGGATATCATGGCACGAAGAAGTTTCCAATCTGCTAAGGTGCGCTAGCATTTTTAGTTTGCACTAAAAATCAGCTGGCGCGAAACGCTGAAACACCCATTATATTCCTAAGGACGTCTCAGCGTTTAATGCCAGCTAAAAACTCTAGTGCACCTTAATAAAAGACCCTCTGAATGAGGAGCTTTTAGTAAATTACATGTAAGGATGGTGGAAATACCATGCAAGCGCCAACACGTCCAGCAGAAACAACTATTTTAATAACCTTTATTTATTTATTATTTAAAAATATTTATAACCCACACAATCCAAAAGTACTTGGCAGTGAACAAATCAACATACATAATAAAATCACAAAAGCAAAAGTACACCATATCACCACATATTAAGAACTTAAATACATAAAATATACTCGTCAAACCATACATACATACATAATATTCCATCTGAATAATATCACTGCTCAGAATCATACTAATGTTCAATTCTTACCCATTCCATTTATTTCTCAAACTAACCTCCAAAGGCCTGTTGAAATAGATACGTTTTCGAATTTCATTTAAACTCTGCACAATTTCATAATGCTCTTAATGAAGGTGGTAACTCATTCCATAGTTTTGGACCCATGATTTTGAACAATGAGATGGATATTCTTCAAGTTTAATCATTTTGAAAGATGGAATTTCTAATAAATTAGAATTAGGTGACCTAAGTGTCCTAATAGGTTTATATATCTACAGTAATGTAGCAATGATAGGGGAAACCAAATTATTTAGCACCTTAAACGTGGATAGTAAAATTTTAAATCTAATTCTGTTCTATTGGGAGCCAATGAAGTTCTTTTAACACAGGTGTAATATGACAAAACCATGAAAAGCCTAGGACAATTCTTGCAACCACGATTTGAGCTATTTGTAGAGGTTTCAATAGCTTCTTATTCAGTCCTACCAATAAACCATTACAATAATTGAAGCATGGCATCACCACACTTAGAACAATTAATCTGAAATTGGAAGGACTAAGGAAATCTCGTAATCTTCTCACCATTTTCAATTTTAAAAATACATACCTAATTTTAAGTCCAAACAAGCAGCTGACAAATATCTACCCTGGAGCAAGTATAAGTGCTTACATCTAATTTTATTTTAGTGTGCATGTCATGCCTTTTCAAAATTGGAAATAGCATGCATATTTTGGCTCATGCAGAATACACAATGGGTGATCTATAAAAGCCCGGGAGCCTGTGACCGGCCTGGGTTTCATAGTAATCTCTGTACACCGCCAGGTCACCGTAAGTTTTAATCACTACCATGTTAAAATACGTTCGCTTTCTGGGGTTGCAAGTGAAGCTTAAGGATCTCCTTCCCATAGTGAAATGAGATGTGTCTGTTCTGATCCTTCTTTATTTCAAAGGAAAGAGTGTTGATGTGGTCTTGTTCACAGGAACATAATGGGGTTCGTTATATGTGAAGGTGATGAACTTGCTACTTTTCTCTTTAACAGGTATGCACTGCAACAGTGGTAGAAAATGATTCACTACTAAGAGATACTTCACAATGTCTGTGTAGAGATACAAGGTGTTAAAATCAGCTGTAATGTCAGCAGGTAAGCGGACACTACTAATAAAACCATTAGGTTTTAACCCCAAAATGATCGCTAATTTGTCGTCTGCTTGGATGAGCAACAGCGAGCCCGTATTTCTCATTACAGTTCTAAGTCTGATGGGGTCATAAGAGATTAGCAGGGACTGCTTATTATAGTGATCAGCGATGTCTTGATTTATACTCTCCATTGAAGCTTCCACATTTGAGTTTTCCAGAAATGCAGAGAACTCAGAGGTACCACATTGATAGGTCTGCCCTGTATGGTGAAAACTCCAATTATAGCTACGTAGCAGGGGCTGCAATACATCTACATAGCGAAAAGTGTTGTGTGATGTGAAGTACTGCCACATTTTAGACTTTAGTGTGCGATTAAACCTCTCTACCACGGCCTCTTTTACATTGCTGTTGGTCACAAAATGGCAGATTCCTTTTCTTTTCAGTAACGTCTGTTCAGGTTTATTTAAAAACTCTTTACCCTTGTCTATTTGTATTTTTTTAGGTGTGCAGACTAAACTAAATACCTTTTCAAAGGCTTCAGCCACTTCATGACTGGTTTTTGTTTTTAGACACACAGCCCAAGCATATATTGATAAGATGTCGATAATCATCACTATGTATTAATAGCCATATTTAAAAGAACCAGAGCTAACAGATCCACCAAGTCCGTTTGCCACTGACCGTCCACCTCTGAAACTATGGTTTTGTTTCTTTGAAAACGAATGCGAGCAGGTTGGTGTAAGGTATAAGCGTCTTGCCCCATGAGCCATTCTTCGATCTGTTTTCATTTGAGAGCCTTATTATATTTTTTAGAGGCACTAAGCAGAGGCATGATGCCTCTTAAACTCCGACCGCCTCCAGATCGAGGTAAATTCTGCTTAGGATTTTTTTGTACATGACTTTGTAGGGCAGTGCGTGTTTCAACACTAGCACTTCGCTGTAAAAAAGAGGGTGTTTTAGTCTGAAGGTTAAAAATTCCTATTTTCTTACCTGTGAGAAAAAAAAGTTCTGCTGCACACATTCCTCTAAGACTGTAGAGGGCAGTGTCGGGAGCTTTTGACATCACTTCCTGTCACGCGACCCCATCCAAGATGGTTGCGAGTAGAGTGAAACAGGAAGTGATGTGGTGTGTCTAGTGCATGCCGCCATCTTGGAAAAGGGGGTATGATTGGCTGAGAGAGACCTGGAGGGGCATAATCGAAAGGGATGTCCAAAAAGTTTTTATTTGGACATCCTCGCACCCCAATCCCCGATTCTCTCCGGCGTGGTCATTTCAGGCATGTAAGAAAAAAACGTCCAAGAGAAGGACGCCCATCACAAAATCTGACGAAAAAAAATGTTCAAGTGTTCGTCAGGGATGTCCTTTTTTTTTTTTTTGAGTGAAGGATGTCCAAGTGTTAGGCACTTGAAAGGACATCCCTGACGAACACTTGGACGGTTTTTTTCTTCCGATTTTTGCAATGGGCGTCCTCCTCTGCATGGGTCCCGCTCACAGCAGCCCCAACAAGAGGTGCAGACTTCCCGTTAAGTTTTCCACGGTGCATGAGGTCGGATACGGTAGTGTATCACATCACATTCACATTATAATAGTAATTAGCTCATTTGCATTCTGTTTTTGTTAGCTGCTACCATGACAGGAAAATGGCTTGGAGAACCCTTTTGTGCATGTCCCGGTTTACTACTTGCGCGCTAAACTGGCTAGAACCAGTTTAAAAACCACATTGCTGGCTTGTTAAGTTTAGTGGATCTGGCCCTGATTCTTTTCCCAGCTTCTTGCTTTTAATATACCTAAAAAATTTTACTATGTGTTTTTGCCTCATACGCAATCTTTTTTCAAAGTCCCTCTTTGCCTTCCTTATCAGCGCTTTGCATTTACCTTGCCATTCCTTATGCTGTTTGTTATTATTTTCAATAAGATCCTTCTTCCATTTTCTGAAGGATTTTCTTTTAGCTCTAATAGCTTCCTTCAACTCACTTTTTAAGCATGCAGGCTGTCGCTTGGCCTTCCTTCCTCCTTTTTTAATACATGGAATATAACTGGCCTGGGCTTCCAGGATGGTATTTTTGAACAGCATCTATGCCTGATGTAAATTTTTGACCTTCACAGCTGCTTCTCTAAGTTTTTTGTTTTTTTAAATCATTCCTCTTATTGAAAGTTAAATGCTAACATTTTGGATTTCCTGTGTATACTTGCTCTAGAGCCGATATCAAATCTGATCAAGCTTCCTTCCGCAGATTATTGAAGACCCATCTTTTCGAAAAAATTTACGGAAAGAAACAAAACACATAAAGACCACACTTAATGTTCACTAATGCATCATACATTCACCTCTGAATTCTCATTCCCGTAATATCACATCTCTCATACCTTTACTCACAGAAAGATATATATCATATGTCCTCATGCCTTTTTATCGCCCTCCAAGATCCCAGTGTTTCCTTCCAAAGTTTCAATGTTTATGTTCCATTGTTACATTCCCTAACGACACCTCAATTGTTTTGCATTACTCTGCACAATGTAATCCATAACCAATTTGTAACAAAATGTATCTCTAACATTTAACTCATATTGTAAGCCACACTGTACCCGCAAAAAGGTGGGAAAATGTGGGATACAAATGCAATAAATAAATAAATAAATAAAATCATATTATGATCACTGTTATCAAGCGGCCCCAGCACCATTACCTCCTGCACCAGATCATGCGCTCCAGTAAGGACTAGGTCTAGAACCTTTCTTCCTCTTGTTGACTCCTATACCAGCTACTCCATAAAACAGTCCTTGATTTTGTCAAGGAATTTTACCTCCCTAGCATGCCCTGATGTTATATTTACCCAATCAATATTGGAATAATTGAAATCATTCAATATTATTGTGTTGCCCAGTCTGTTAGCCTCCATAACTTCTGAAAACATTTCTACATCTGTCTGTTCATCTTGGCCAGGTGGACGGTAGTACACTCCTATCACTATCCTTTTTCCCTTTACACATGGAATTTCAATCCATAGGGATTCCAAGATGTGTTTTGTTTCCTGCAGAACTTTCAATCTATTTGATTCAAGGCCCTCCTTAACATACAGTGCTACCCTTCCACCAATTCGATCCACCCTGTCACTACAATATAATTTGTAACCTGGCATGACATAGTAGATGATGACGGCAGAAAAAGACCTGCACGGTCCATCTAGTCTGCCCAACAATTTAAACTCATATGTGCTACTTTATGTGTATACCTGACCTTGATTTGTTTCTGCCATTTTCAGGGCACAGACCGTAGAAGTCTGCCCAGAACAAGGCCCACCCCCAAACCACCAGCCCCGCCTCCCCTCACCAGCTCTGCCACCCAATCTCGGCTACGCTTCTGAGGATCCCTTCCTTCCGAACAGGATTCCTTTATGTTTATCCCATGCATTTTTGAATTCCAGTGTCCCACTGGTTATCCTCCTTCCACCATGTCTCAGAGATGCCTATTATATCTAATTTTTCATTTAGTGCAATATATTTTAACTCTCCTATCCTATTTCTTAGGCTTCTGGCATTCACATGTACACATTTCAAACTATGTTGTTCCTACTTACATCTTGCTCAGCAGTCTCTACCCCAAGAAGCTGAAAGGAACCTGGTGATATGGAGGGAAGATATTTGTTTATTTGGATTTAGTTCATGCCTTTTCAGTTGTATCTTACGGTGATACAGTAGGTATGTTTAGCTGTTCTCCAGAAGGCTTACTCTCTAAGTTTGTACATGAGGCAATTGAGGGTTAAGTGACTTGCCCAAGCTCCCAAGAAGCATCACTGAGATTTGAATCCTGGCTTCCGTAGTTGTCAGTCTGCTGTTTTAACCACTAAGCTGCTACTTCATTTATATTAAATGAATGTAAGGGAAAGGGAATGATAAAGATAAAGAATATTCCGAGAGGGATGAGGAGACAATAAAGAATTTGGAAGGTAGGGCAGGAACAAGAGGTGATGGAAAACAAATGAAGAAGTTAAGTGGAGGTGGATTTAAGGTGGAGTGGTACATAGAGTTATCAAAGCTAGAGGAGGGATAGAGAGAATAACAAGTGAAGGAGGGTGAGGAGAAATGAAAGGGATAGACAGAAAGGAAGCTGTAGAAGGAAGAATAAATGGAAAATAGAGTGAGATGAAGTCCAGAAGGTGGGAAGAAACAGGATCATTGTACATCACCTCCACCCCTTTTTTTTTTTAATTCTAGAGCTGCCCATGTGTATTGTACATAAAATTCAGTTTATCCATGGATGTCCAAATGGGAAAACACAGTAACAGTGCATTCTGTTCTTGCTTAAGCAGGTCATAAGACAATGCATTTACAATAAGACTGTCCTACATCAATGCACAAGTAAAAAGAAAAAAAAAAAAAAGATCTCTCCACCCCAGATCCACTCAGAATATGTAAAGAGTAAGACACTGATCAAGAGTAGAGATCTGTAATGTACAAACCAAATTGCCAGAGCCAGTGTATAGCAGACTTAGACCTCAACTAAATCTTACCCGTGTCTTGTGCCCACTGCAAAAATCTCATTCCAGAGCAAAATTTGTGCCTTTTTATGGTGATGCCGACAGGCAAACAGGAGAACAACCTACAAAATAAAAGCCAATATAGGGAACAAGGCCGGCTTTAGCATCCACGGTGTCCTGTGTGAGCACCAAAAAGCTTTGCTCTATGATTGAGGGGTGGAATGCCTCCCCCCCCCCCCCCCCCCCCCCCCACCCAATATGTCATGGTCGCAAACATCCCTTCAGATCTATTACTGAGCCCCTGAAGTGATGGCATCCTTTGCAGCCACACAGGTCACACATTCCTGAAACGTTGCCTGATTGGTGCAGGGAATAAAAAGATGGGAAATGATAAGTTAAAACATACCTTGACTGTTGCTGCACTGGGAGGGCAACCAAGCCAGAGGGGGTGAGGGAGGTAGCTGATGCAGTAAAAATGTGACAAGACTGAAACTTATATTGTTACCCACCCAGCATGCATGCTTGCCCTGCACATAGGATGCTATACTCATGTATTTCTATACAGAAGGGTTGTCAGGAAAAACATTGAGATACTGAACTTTTCATTCCATTTCTGTGCATGTTTATTTGAAAAGTTTTCTTATCAGGCTGTAGTTTTATAAATATTTAAAACTGTTTTTCATCACCCATTTAGAAGGCAAGCTGTTCTGGGCAGGGATCAAGCTGAGTTATTTCCTGGTACATAGCAGCGCTCACCCTCAGGATTCAATGAACAGCCTTCCCAGCTGTGACAAGTGAATGACCAGAGGATTGGTGACCCTTTTCCAGACTGACAATCCGTGAGGTTGTCAAGCTACAAGGGACTAAATTACAATGACAGGGAGCCTCCCGCCCAGCGTGTAGCTGGCACGGGGTCGCCTGCCTCTCACGGAACAGATGCTGATGTGTTTTCTGCACAGAATATATTTCAACATGCGTGAAGTTTTTCTCACAGGCTGTGCTAAAAGCAGCACTATCACATTAGTGGATAAATGGCACCCCCTAGTGACTGAATTAAAATTTGCTCCATCTCAAATGATGGAAATATTCCATCTGTTCAGTAGAGAATTTTCTCATGATTTGTGTCTCTCATTCTGTGATTTCTCTGGCTCCTTGAGTACAGTTACACTAGTGAAAGCTTCATATGTAGACTGGTAATGATACAATTATGTATTTGAATTTTTATGGGTTTGGTGTCGTGTATAGCAAAAGATTTAGGGGCCTTTTACAAAGCGGCGGTAGCCATACCACCACATGTGCCAAATCTGCCCTACCACTGGGCTCACTCAGGAGCCTGGCGGTAGTTCCAGCTTCTGGCATGCGGCAATTAGGGCTCTTGAAAATACACACATACATACACAACCCAGATTCAAATCCCATGGCAGCTCCTCGTGGTCTTGGATAAGTCACTTAGGGGTCCTTTTACTAACCTGCAGCAAAAAGTGGCCTGCAGGGTGCATGTTTTTGGCATGCGTCGGGCCACTTTTTACCACATCTGGGGAAAAAGGGCTTTTTTTCAATGGTCCGGGAAAAGAGCCTGTGGTAAAATTGAAACCAGCGTGTGCCTGTTTACGGCCTGAGCCCTTAACGCCACCCATTGATCTAGTGGTAAGGGCTCGTACGAGGAAAGGGGAGGGGGTATGTGAATAATTATGATTTATTGTTCCGCAGCTATAGGTAATCCCTTGTTGGAAGTTTGGAATGTATTCGTACGGATAATAATGTTGCTATAAGGGTAGGTTGAGAGGGTTACTAGTGGAGAGAGGGGGATGGGGAAAAGGGGGGGAGGAGGGAGTTAATTTTGTAAAACAGTTTTGTTACTGACTAGTTATGTGCTGTTAATTTGCAAGGTGTTTTGTTAGTAACATATATGTAGCAGACGGACTGTGTTGTTATTGTATACTCTGTTAAAATTTAATAAAAACGTTTAAACATAGTGGAAAGGGCTCACATGCTACATGTGCAGTGACCGGTCGGCGTGCACCAATTGCCGATTAACACCTGGAAATGCTGCAAACAGTAGGAAATAAAAAATTATTTGTCACGGTGGTATGGGCGCACGCCAAATCTGAAATTACTGCCAGGGGGGTGCACTAGCCTGGTGGTAATTTCATTTCGATGCATGCTGCACATGCTATGAGCCTACTGATCCTTTGTAAAAGGGCCCCTTAACCCTCTATTGCCTTGAAATGCCTAATGGCAACCTGTCCCATCGTGGCTTGGCATGGCACAGGTGTGGCAACCCCCTTAAGTCATTCATGGCTTAAAGCTTGTGTGGGGGGGAAAATACTATACCATATCTTACCCTTCATTATCCAAAATGCAATGGCATCAAGTACAAGTCCACGTATGCTACCTCCTTCTCTTTCATTGGCACTCAGCTTTGGAATTCTTTGCCGAGGACCATAAAAACCATCACAGATTATCTAACTTTCAGGAAATCTCTGAAGACCATGTTATTTGGAAGTGCTTATCCCACGGCCTCTTCATGTGTCTCCACTGCTGGAAGCACATCAATCTAGAGACATTTGGACACATCCCCCTTCCCTCTTCCCTCAAAGTTTCCCTTCTCCTTCCGTCCCTTCCTACTCTTCCCCAGTATCTCTTGTAGGTTTTCTGCTGTATTAGCTTCATTTTACTGCATTGGCGTCTGCCTCTGTGGTACATTGTAAGCCACATTGAGCCTGACACTGTTGGGAAACTGTGGGGTACAAATGAGATAATAAATAAATAAACTTAGTGACAAATACATAGTGTATCACTTTGCCGTCATACTTCAAGAAATTTCATCCAAGATTGTGTGCCTGGATTACAGAAAGGGCTTACAATCCAATTCTCCATTTGTGTTTTTTCAGCACATCTTTAAAAATCTGCTTGTGTTGATCGCATGTTGATTTTATGTTGGTCTGGAGGCCACACCTTCCAAAAGATATAAACAGGATGGAGTCAGTCCAGAGGGTGACTACAAAATTGGTCAGTGGTCTCTGTTATAAAGTGTATGGGGACAGACTTATAGACCTCAATATGTATACTCTAGAAGAAAGGTGGGAGAGAGGGGATATGGTCGAGATGATTAAATATCTCTGTGGCATTAATGTATAGGAGCAGAGCCTTTTTCAAATGAAGGAAAGCTCTAGAATGAGAGAACATAGGATGAAGTTAAGAGGTTATAGGGTCAAGAGTAATCTAAGGAAATATTTTTTCATGGAAAAGGTGGTGGACCTGTGGAATAACCTCCTGGTGGAGGTGCTGGATACAAGGACTGTGTCTGAATTTTAAGAAAGCATGGGACAGGCACCTGGGATCTCTTAGGAAGAGAAAGAGATAGTGGTTGCTTAGGATGGGTAGACTGGATGGGCTATTTGGGCCTTATCTGCCATCATGTTTCTATGTTTCTAAGTGGAACCTGAGGTGGTCGTCTTTGGCTTTCCATACCCTGGAGACCTCATCTTCAATGGCAACTTAAAAAAAAACAAAACAGTAAGTAATCAGTCAAGGAGATCAAACGCCATCAAGAACACTAATGATTATTATTATAAGGACAAAACAATAGATCCAAAGTAAAGTCCTTGATATGAGTAGGAAGTTTCTTGATATATCCTAGTGCCTCAATTAGCATTAAAAATCAACAACCATAGGCTCTTCAACATGAACATTAAAATCACCACAAATCACCACATTAGCAAGATCACCATATACAGCAGTCAACCTCTCCAAGAACAAATTTAAATCAGTTGAAAAAGTGAAAAAGAGGGAAAAGACCTCAGATGTGTCTTATGGACAAAGGAAACACTTTCCTGATTCACCATCCAAACTGACAGTCTGCGGACCAATAGAGCTTAAATTTTCAATATCTCGCCAGATTACTTCTAATCAGTGGTCAAAAAATTGGCAAGAATTTGAGGTCTTTTTCCTTCTTTTTTCACTTTTTCATCCACTGTTTTGTTGAGTTTACACTGTTTGTGGATGGTTCCCTATTTTTGAATAACTCCATTAAATATAAAGACAGCCTCAGATATAGCAGTAGCAAATGAAGAATACATTGAAAAATTAAGAGTGGACAGTGACAATAACAGTTCCCCATCCCACCTGTTTCAGGGGTCCTTTTACTACGGCACGCTGAAAAATGGCTTGCAGTAGTGTAGGCACAGGTTTTGGGTGTGCGCCAATCCATTTTTCAGCGCGCCTGTAAAAAAAGGCCTTTTTAAAATTTTTGCCGAAAATGGACATGCATCAAAACCAAAATTGCTTCATGTCCATTTTTAGGTTTGAGACCTTACCACCAGCCATTGAGCTAATGGTAAAGACTCATGCAGTAACTGGGCAGTAATGACCTGCCTGTGTCAAATGCCGCTTAGTGCGCGTCCGATACGGCGTCCGAAAATAAAATTTACTTTTCGGATGCTCGTATCGGATATGCGCCAAAAATGAAATTCCCACAAGAGCCACTTGGTAGCCAGGTGGTAACTCCATTTTGGCATGCGTTGGGCACGCGTAGACGCTTAGGTGATTTAGTAAAATGGCCCCTCAACACATTGTTTGATAAACTACAAATCCATATGGTACAAGTTCATTAACATGGAAGGAGAGCTCTGGAATGAGGGGGCATGTGACAAAGTTAAGAGGGAATAGGCTTAGGAGTAACCTAAGGAAGCATTTCACGGAAAGGGTGGTGGAGGCGTGGAATGGCCTCCCGGTCGAGGTGGTGGAGTTGAGGACTGTTTCAGAATTTAAAAAGGCATGGTATAAGCATGTGGGATATCGCTTAGGAACAGGTAGAATTGGGGGTTACAGAAGATGGGCAGACTGGATGGGTCATATGGCCTTTATCTGCCGTCATGTTTCTATGTTTCTAACATGTATTGTGTCTAGGGCTACACATTTAGGAGTCGTTTTACAAAAAGTCGGTAAGCCTAACTCGGACTTGTTGCACACTAACTCAGGACTACTGCTGGCCCAACGTGGCCACTGGTGGTAGTTCCAGCTTGACTGTGCACCATTTCCGATGTGCTGGAACAAAATTGTTTTATAGCATGATACTAATCCGGCAGTAATCGGACATCACTGCACTGCTGGGTTACCGAAGGAGCCCTTACCGCCACCTCAGTAGGCGGTGGTAAGTGCTCCCAGCCACATGGCCACGCAGTAAGAGTTATGTGGGGCGGGGGGCTTTTTACCCACTGCAGTAAAAAGGGCCCTGGTGCGAGAAAAACGGCCCCCACCTATACCGCAAGGCCCTTTTTCCCCGCAGCTTAGTAAAAGGACCCCTTAATGCATTATTAATGCAATTAATGCGCTAACAATGTAACTATTAACTGCTCCCCCTCCCCCACAGTCTGTATTCTCTCTCTCTCTCTCTCTCTTCCCTTTTCTCCCAGCACCTCTTTTTACTTCTGCCCGCACTTCGACAGCCCCTCTCCTCTGCACACTCCTTCTCTCTGCCCCTCGTGGCTGTGGGAACTTGCCGCGACCACTGCAGTGAAAACACGTTGCGGCTTCGGGCCAGATAAGAAGCAGCATGAGATATGTGTTTGAAAGAAGGAAGGAAGGTTTAGCTCAGTGTTGTCTGTGATTTGCTCATTTTCAAAGCATTTAGACTTACAAAGTTCCATAGGTTAAGTGCTTTGAAAATACGTCTCTGTGTAACTTTCTAAGTTTATGTGCTTTGAAAATGAGCGCCGTCAGGTAATGAGGTAGACTTCTGACATACCTCACCCAACATGCCACAGTTTTGGGTTCCGCTTAGTTGCACCATAAACAATGTTCAGGGGGAAGGGGGCAAAGCGAACAAGAAGAGAGCACAAATAATTCATTAATCTTAGTGAACAGATAGGTGCAGGAAAGACCAGGAAAGGGAGTACCTATTAGGATGAACTGGGAACATAGACAAATGCCTGATGTCTATGGCAACTGTCCTCACACATGCATAGACACACACACACACAAAGCTGCAATGTGTGGCCCTCTGTACCTGGAGGAAAATCACGAGGGTTGGGCTATAGGCAGTGATGTGCTGGAGCTGGCTTACACAGGCAGAGCAGGTTGTTAATTTTAGAGCAATTTTGCAAGCCGGTTGTTGTGCTGTTGGGCATGTTGTCTCCTTCCCTGTTCATCTTTGTCCTTTCTTGCCCCACCCCCCTGTATCCGCTCCCTCCCCTCAAACCTCTCTCCCCTATCCCATGAATCCTGCATCTCCCGCTGTCTCTCCTTCCCCCTCCTCCCAGCAGTCCTCTGTTCTTCAACGTCACAGGTAGCGATTAGGACAGGATGCTGCTGTTGGGGCCCTTATGCTGTCACGTCCTGCCTAATCTGATTCAACTTCCTGTTTCTGTGTAGGCACTATGCAACAGTGAAAAGGACACTGTTGCCTACCGGCAGCCTGTGTGTCCTAATCATTGTTGCTGTTTGCAAAGTTGAAGTACGGAGGATACGGAGCACCGCAGGGGTGGGCGGGAGGGGAAAGGGGAAGATGCAGAACTCTTTAGGAGAGAGGGGAAGAGAAAGACAAAACGAGACGAGAGAAGCTAGAGTGAAGGAGAGAAAAAGAGGGACAGAGCTGCTAGACCACTGGGGGGTGGGGAATAGCGGGAGATGCAAGACTTATGGGTAGAGAGAGAGGCTAGAGTGGAAAAGGGAAAGGGAGAGACAGGACTGCAAAAGGGAGGGTCGGTGTGTGCACGGCAGAGGAGAAAAGGTGAAGGAAGAAGGGAAGAGAGAGAGAAGAAGGTGAACATAGGAATGAACAAACACACAGAGAAGAGGTGCTGGGCAGATAGGGACCATAAAGACTGGCAGGCAAGAGGGTCAGTGCTGGAAGGGGAAGAGAAGATAGGGACACACAGAAGCAAAGCAGAATAAAAAGGGGGGGGGGGGGGGGAAGAGATATGGTCACTGAGAGGGCAGATGGTGAACATAGGGGGGTTGGATAGGGACAAGGGAACAGAGGGGAGAGGCTAGAAAAGGTGTGAGATACCCATGGGCGTAGTTTGGCCAAAGGTGGGGCAGAGCCGCACTGTACATGCGTATTTTATAAAATACATGAGTATTTACAGAGCTACGGTAAAAATGATGGGTACCGAAGGGGCAGTGCTGGAAAGGGGGGGGGGGGGGGGCAGATGGGGACCCAGTGGGGCAGTGCTGGAAGAGGGGTGGGAAAGGAACCCAGAAAGGTAATTCTTGAAAATGGGGGGAGGGAGGGGGATCCAGAGAGGCAATGCTGAAAAAAAATTCTAATAGGGATACAGGGAGAGCAGATGATGAACATGGGAAGAGGATAGAGACAGGGATACAGAAGGGAGGTGCTAGACAGGATGGCAGAGGGAGGATGGATGGTGGATGCTGAGGGTAGATGTCACGACATTATTAGGTGTTTTATCCTTATATTTTCCTGCACTCCCCTAGCGGCATTTAGCCTAATTTTTACTATGGTTCATGTAATTGATTCAAACAAATGTTTCCCACTCTCCCTGTGTTTCTTTCTTTTACACCAGCGGTGACCAACAAATTCTCTGCCACGATTTGATTACCGTATTTTTTGGACTATAAGACGCACTTTTTTCCCCAAAAATTTGGGAGGAAAATGGGGGGTGCGTCTTATAGTCCGAAGGTAGATTTGGCTGCCTGGCTGGCCGCCCGCCCTCCGAGTTCGGGATCGCCCTCCCCCCGGCCCTGTCACCACTTCTCCGTACTCACGTCACACGATCTTCCCTGGTGGTCTAGTGACGTCGGGGCAGGAAAGAGCCCCCTCTTTCCTACCCAGCGCGCTGCTCTCCATCCTCCTGTATGCAGCCTGACGGTCTCGGCGAGATTCAAAATGGCCGCCGAGACTGTTTGACATCTATCGTATATATATACATAGATATATAGATATATATTTTTTTTTCCTTTACAGACCCCTTTAACTCTCGGAGGCACTTCTTTTGATTACATCTCACAGAGGTCAGTTTTTTTCTTGGATTACCCTTGATACACATTGGTAAGGTCCAGCATTCTTCTCTTATTACCTCAATACTTATACCACCTTATTATTTTGTCTATTTCTCTATGAATTTGATACATTACTCCCCTTTTTTCACATAGTAACACCATTGTACGTCATTTTAACTGAATTGTGACTATGCTCATTGTCCTTTAGGATACAGTTTATAGCGATTATTTCATGCTCTTATATGTTTTTTTAATAGTTGTTTTTAATAGTGTGTTTTAAGCATGAGCAGTGTACACTTAATAACACAACACAATCTCATGTTTTTTTGACAACAATGCTTTATTTTATATTTTTTTCTGTCTGTCACATATGAATGTTCTAAAAATCCACAATTTAATACATATATTTTATATTTTTACATGTATTGTATACTATCATTGTTTTGAATATTAACTTATATACATTATATATGTTTTTATACGTTCATCATATACATTGTTTTATATGTTATTTTATATGTCCCTTGACTCCTGAAGCAGGCCTGTGGCCGAAACACGAATCTGTGTCGAGTCTGTAATAAAGTTTATTTGGTTTGACCCTACTGTCCCAGTCTCTGGAGTTATTAGTCCACTTCCCAATCTTTCTTTTTTGTTCATTTGTGTTGTGGGATTTTGTTGTTCATCCACCTAGGTGGATTACCCTATCCTACTTTGAGAGCAGATGAACATGGAGAGAGGATAGAGACAGGGATATAGAAGGGGGGAGGGGGTCCAGAGGGGCAACGCTGAAAAAGAATAGGGATGGCAAAGGGAAGATGGATAGTGAATATAGATAGAGTACATAAGTAATGCCACACTGGGAAAAGACCAAGGGTCCATCGAGCCCAGCATCCTGTCCACGACAGCGGCCAATCCAGGCCAAGGGCACCTGGCAAGCTTCCCAAACGTACAAACATTCTATACATGTTATTCCTGGAATCATGGATTTTTCTCAAGTCCATTTAGTAGCGGTTTATGGACTTGTCCTTTAGGAAACCGTCTAACCCCTTTTTAAACTCTGCCAAGCTAACTGCCTCCACCACGTTCTTCGGCAACGAATTCCAGAGTTTAATTACGCGTTGGGTGAAGAAAACTTTTCTCAGATTTGTTTTAAATTTATTACACTATAGTTTCATCGCATGCCCCCTAGTCCTAGTATTTTTGGAACCCGTGAACAGACTCTTCACATCCACCTGTTCCACTCCACTCAATATTTTATATACCTCTATCATGTCTCCCCTCAGCCGTCTCTTCTCCAAGCTGAAAAGCCCTAGCCTCCTTAGTCTTTCTTCATAGGGAAGTCGTCCCATCCCTGCTATCATTTTAGTTGCCCTTCGTTGCACCTTTTCCAATTCTGCTATGTCTTTCTTGAGATGCGGCGACCAGAATTGAACACAATACTCAAGGTGCGGTCGCACCATGGAGCGATATAAATGAACAGGAGACCCTGCAAGGGCAGAGACACTGGAACCAAAGTGAATGGAAAAAATTAAATGCTCAGATGACAAAAGTAGGAAAAAGTATTTTATTTTGAATTTGTCAATTAGAATATGTCACCTTTTGGAAACGTGGTATTTATAAACACTGGGGGAAAGAAAGCCAAATCAATCTAAGTACACATCCCCACAGATGTGTAACTGGCATGCCGCTCAGAGCCAGAAACAAGCAGTGGGGAGCAGCGGCTGTCCATTTATTAGGTTGTGGGGCTCAGCATCCCTGCCAGTAAAGAAATGCCTTGCACGTCTGCACCGGAGGGGGGTGGGGAGAAGAATGTGCTGGCCCCCCAGTCCATCCCTGGGTCCCTCCCCCACCCCCCCAAAAAAATTGCAGGCTGGCTATGCTGGGAGAGAGAGCCTGTTGTTAAAAATTTACCAGCACACCACTGGCTGTAGCAAGTCTATTGAACTTGAAGCGTCTCATTAGCAGGTCATGGCCTTTCCTTGCTATCTGTAGACATTGGAGGGTTGTTGAGAAAACCAGAATGAGTGGTACAAAATGTGTTACAAGCTGGCTACATTACAGCAAGGGGACCACCCAGTGTGCCATACAGAAGGCCTTTTAGAGGCTGACATGAGCTGGGTAACTCCATTGAAAGGGTTCATGGATTATTAGATTCTTTTCTTTCCTTTTCCTTTAGAACATGGGACAGCTTTTGGGAAAGCTAGATTAAGACTGAATTATAGCAGTTGATTGAGGAGTGCCAGGTTTATCAGCCCTGGTCTTCTTCTGACTGACAAACATGTCTCTGATTAGTCACTTTTGTTTTCACAGTTTGACTTCTGTTGACAAACTGATGGAAAATCTTAAATGTTCTCCTTGTCTTTATCTGCAGGTTTTTGCCTTTTCCCCAAGTGCTGACCATTTCTGACCACTCAATGTTGTGTGTGTGTGTGTTAATATAGTGCTCAATTCAGAAAAGTGCCACAAGGCATTGCAGTAGCTAACCCTGCACAAATTTTCACCTTAGAGCTCAGCACACAAATGATTTAAATCCATGTAAATACATTTTATTAGCTAAACTACTACTACTACTACTACTTAACATTTCTAGAGCGCTACTAGGGTTACGCAGCACTGTACAAATTAACAAATAAGGACAGTCCCTGCTCAGAAGAGCTTACAATCTAAAGGACGAAATGTCAAGTTGGGGTAGTTTAGATTTCCTGAGAAAAGGTGTAGTGATTAGGTGCCGAAGGCGACATTGAAGAGGTGGGCTTTGAGCAATGATTTGAAGATGGGTAGGGAGGGGGCCCGGCGTATGGGCTCAGGGAGTTTGTTCCAAGCATGGGGTGAAGCGAGGCAGAAAGGGCGAAGCCTAGAGTTGGCGGTGGTGGAGAAGGGTACTGAAAGAAGGGATTTGTCAAGAGAGCGGAGGTTACGGGTGGGGACATAAGGGGAGATGAGAGTAGAGAGATAAGGAGGGGCTGCAGATCGAGTGCATTTGTAGGTGAGTAGGAGAAGCTTGAACTGTATGCGGTATCTGATCGGAAGCCAGTGAAGTGACTTGAGGAGAGGGGTGATATGAGTATATCGGTTGAGGCGGAAGATAAGACGTGCGGCCGAGTTCTGGATGGACTGAAGGGGGGATAGATGGCTAAGTGGGAGGCCGGTGAGGAGTAGGTTGCAGTAGTCAAGGCGAGAGGTAATGAGAGAGTGGATGAGAGTTCGAGTGGTGTGCTCGGAGAGGAGGGGGCAAATTTTGCTAATGTTATAGAGGAAGAAGCGACAGGTCTTGGCTATCTGCTGGATATGCGCAGAGAAGGAGAGGGAGGAGTCGAAGATGACACCAAGGTTGCAGGCAGATGAGACAGGGACGATGAGGGTGTTATCAATTGAGATAGAGAGTGAAGGGAGGGGAGAAGTGGGTTTGGGTGGGAACACAATAAGTTCCGTCTTGGCCATGTTTAGTTTCAGGTGACGGTTGGACATCCAGGCAGCAATGTCGGATAGGCAGGCCAGTACTTTGGCCTGGGTTTCCGCAGTGATTTCTGGTGTGGAGAGATAAAGCTGGGTGTCGTCAGCATAGAGATGATAGTGGAAACCATGAGAAGAGATTAGGGAGCCTAAGGAAGAGGTGTAGATTGAAAAAAGAAGGGGCCCAAGGACAGAACCCTGGGGAACTCCAACAGAGAGCGGGATAGGGGAGGAGGATGAGCCATGAGAGTGCACTCTGAAGGTACGATGGGAGAGATAAGAGGAGAACCAGGAGAGGACAGAGCCCTGGAACCCAAAGGAGGACAGTGTGTCGAGAAGTAGGTTGTGATTGACAGTGTCAAAAGCGGCGGATAGGTCAAGGAGGATGAGGATTGAATAGTGACCTTTAGATTTGGCGAGGAACAGGTCATTGCAGACTTTAGATAGTGCTGTTTCTGTCGAGTGTAGGGGGCGAAAGCCGGATTGAAGCGGATCGAGGATGGCATGAGAGGAGAGGAAATCAATGCAGCGGCTGTGAATGGCGCGTTCAAGTATCTTGGAGAGAAAGGGTAGGAGGGAAATGGGGCGGTAGTTGGAGGGACAGGTAGGGTCAAGTGATGGTTTTTTGAGGACAAGCATAGAAGACTGACAGCCTGAGCACAACGGCACTTCGAATGCAGGGGACCCAGAGCCGAGGAGGCAGGCAGGTGAGACCGGGGACTTCAGCGCCGGCGGCCTGACCCCAGCGCTGGGCCCCCCTTGGAGGCCCGGACCTGGGCAATTTTGCCCCCCCCCCCCCCCCCCCGCCCCCTCCTCTCAGCGGCCCTGCTTGCCTTATTTGGTAGACTGACCTGTAGCAGTGCATTTGGATGCACTACTAAGGGTTAGATACTGCCATTTTGAATGACAGTGGTGCTGGAGACAGGAGTGGGTGGGCACCACTCTAATCTTTTCACTGTTTGAGATAGGTGGGAAGGGTCTAGTTGGGGAGAGGGGAAGGGATCCACTAGACTACCAGGGATTTATTTATATAGAGGGTAGGGGGGGGGGGGAGAGAGCAAAGAAGAGTTCACTAGACTACCAGGGGGCTTACTTGTGAGGCAGGGGCAAGGGGTCAGGTCCAGGGAAGGGAAAGGAGGGGTTTGCTAGACTACCAGGATTAATTTAGAGGAGGGGGGATCTGACGGGATTTTTTTTTTTAATGTTCCCCTTTCTGTCAGCGTGTGAGCCAATGACTGCTCACTCAATGATAAAAAGTGGGACATTTTAGCAATGAGCTGCAGATTACTGTGATGGTGTGCACTGTTTATTTCTGACAGCCCACTTAATGCATCAAGGTGCCAACCTATGCAACAAGCTTCAATTAGAAACCAGAGTTTGCTTCTTATATTGTTCATTAATTGGAGTAAAAGGCTCTTGTTAGCTTGTATGAATTTGGAAATCAGTGTACTGGAGTACCAGAACTTTCTCTGTTTTATTATTTTAAATTTCTGGACCTATTTCTTTTTCCCACGGCTGATGCTTTAAGATACTGCAAAGAATGCTGGCAAGAAACTTTCCAAACTTTTAGAGTTTGGATTTAATTATCTGCCTTTCCAAAACCAGAGCTCAAATTGACTTACATTCAGGCACAGTAAGTATTTTCCTTTCACAGATCTATGGGCCTCATTTATGAACAAAGATTAATTAGCTAACGTGTGTTAATTCAAGTTAACATAGTAACGTGGAGGGGCATAATCGAATGGCGCAAAGAGGTGGAGCCAACCCTATTATCGAAAAAGATGGTCGGCCATCTTTTCTTTCGATAATACGGTTGGGGCCGGCTAAATCTCAACATTTAGGTCAAATGTTGAGATCGCTGAGTTTAGAGATGGCCGGCTTCAGTTTTCGGCCATAATGGAAACAGGCCCGGCCATCTCAAACCCGGCGAAATGCAAGCCCTTTGGTCGTGGGAGGAGCCAGCATTTGTAGTGCACTGGTCCCCCTCACATGCCAGGACACCAACCGGGCACCCTAGGGGCACTGCAGTGGACTTCACAAATTGCTCCCAGGTGCATAGCTCCCTTTCCTTGGGCGCTGAGCCCCCCAAATCCTCCCCAAAACCCACTCCCCACAACTCTACACCACTACCATAGCCCTTAGGGATGAAGGGTGGCACCTACATGTGGGTACAGTGGGTTTTGGGGGGTTTGGGAGGGATCACATTTACCACCACAAGTGTAACAGGTAGGGGGGGATGGACCTGGGTCCACCTGCCTGAAGTGCACTGCACCCACTACATAGTGCTCCAGGGACCTGCATATTGCTGTCATGGAGCTGGGTATGACATTTGAGGATGGCAAAGAAATGATTTATAATTTTTTTGGGGGGTGGGAGGGGGTTGGTGACCACTGGGGGAGTAAGGGGAGGTGATCCCCGATTCCCTCCGGTGGTCATCTGGTCAGTTGGGGCAGCTTTTTGAAGCTTGGTCCTAAAAATAAATGGACCAAGTGAAGCCGGCCAAGTGCTCATCAAAGCTGGCCATCTTTTTTCCATTATTGACCGAAGCTGGCCAGCTCATAACCATGCCCCCATCCCGCCTTCGCTACCCTGCTGAAACGCCCCCTTGAAGTTTGGTCAGCTCCGCGACGGAAAGCAGTTGGCGCCAGCCAAAATCGACTTTCCATTATACAGATTTGGCCAGCTTCAGGAGATGGCCGGCCATCTCCCGATTTGTGTCAGAAGATGGCCAGTGATCTCTTTCGAAAATATGCTGGATAGTAACATAGTAGATGATGGCAGAAAAAGACCTGCACGGTCCATCCAGTCTGCCCAACAAGATAAACTCATATGTGCTACTTTTTCTGTATACCTTACCTTGATTTGTATCTGCCATTTTCAGGACACAGACCGTAGAAGTCTACCTAGCACTAGCCCCGCCTCCCAACCACCAGCCCCGCCTCCCACCACCGGCTCCACCACCCAATCTCGGCTAAGCTTATGAGGATCCATTCCTTCTGAACAGGATTCCATTATGTTTATCCTACGCATGTTTGAATTCCGTTACCGTTTTCATCTGCACCACCTCCCGCGGGAGGGCATTCCAAGTATCCACTACTCTCTCTGTGAAAAAATACTTCCTGACATTTTTCTTGAGTCTGCCCACCTTCAATCTCATTTCATGTCCTCTAGTTCTACTGCCTTCCCATCTCCGGAAAAGGTTCGTTTGCTGATTAATACCTTTCAAATATTTGAACGTCTGTATCATATCACCCCTGTTTCTCCTTCCCTCCAGGGTATACATGTTCAGGTCAGCAAGTCTCTTCTCATACGTCTTGTAACGCAAATCCCATACCATTCTCGTAGCTTTTCTTTGCACCGCTTCAATTCTTTTTACATCCTTAGCAAGATACAGCCTCAAAAACTGAACATAATACTCCAGGTGAGGCCTCACCAATGACTTATACTGGGGCATTAAAACCTCTTTTCTTCTGCTGGTCACACCTCTCTCTATACAGCCTAGCAACTTTCTAGCTACGGCCACCGCCTTGTCACACTGTTTTGTCGCCTTCAGATCCTCAGATACTATCACCCCAAAATCCCTCTCCCTGTCCATACAGATCAGACTCTCACCACCTAACACATATGTCTCTCTTGGATTTCTACTCCCTAAGTGCATCACTTTGCATTTCTTTGCATTGAATTTTAATTGCCAAACCTTAGACCATTCTTCTAGCTTCCGCAGATCCTTTTTCATGTTTTCCACTCCCTCCGGGGTGTCCACTCTGTTACAAATCTTAGTATCATCCGCAAAAAGGCAAACTTTACTTTCTAACCCTTCGGCAATGTCACTCACAAATATATTGAACAGAATCGGCCCCAGCACCCATCCCTGAGGCACTCCACTACTCACCTTTCCCTCATCCGAGTGAATTTCGTTAACCACCACCCTCTGGCATCTGTCCGTCAACCAGTTCCTAATCCAGTTCACCACATTGGGTCCTATCTTCAGCCTGTCAAGTTTATTCAAGAGCCTCCTGTGGGGAACCGTGTCAAAAGCTTTGCTGAAATCTAAGTAGATTACGTCTATAGCATGTCCCTGATTCAATTCTCCGGTCACCCAGTCAAAGAATTCAATGAGATTCATTTGGCACGATTTACCTTTGGTAAAACCATGTTGTCTCGGATCTTGCAACTTATTGGCTTCCAGGAAATTCACTATCTTTTCCTTCAGCATCGCTTCCATTACTTTCCAAATAACCGAAGTGAGGCTTACCGGCCTGTAGTTTCCAGCTTCTTCCCTATCACCACTTTTGTGAAGAGGGACTACGTCCGCTGTTCTCCAATCCCACGGAACCTCTCCCGTCTCCAAGGATTTATTAAACAAATCTTTAAGAGGACCCGCCAGAACCTCTCTGAGCTCCCTCAATATCCTGGGGTGGATCCTATTCGTTCCCACGGCTTTGTCCACCTTTAGATTTTCAAGTTGTTCATACACACTCTCTTCAGTGAAAAGTGTTCTATCCACTCCATTCTCTTCATGCTTTTGCCAGTCAATCGCAGTCCTTCTCCAGGATTTTCTTCTGTGAAAACCGAACAAAAGTATCTATTTAGCAAATTTGCTTTTTCTTCATCATTATCTACATAGCGGTTCGCAGCATCTTTCAGTCTCAAAGTGCTTAGGGGTTGATATTCAAAGTGATGTAACTGGCCAGAGATGGCCCAGAGCTGGTTAAATCACCTGTTTGGGGCTACCGCTAATTTTTAGAGGCACTTAGGTGGTTTGTGCCATTGAAAATAACCATTTAGTGCCAAACTGAAAATCAACTTGTGAGGGGGGTATACAGAACACTGCTCCTCACTTTTAAGAAGAATCCCTCAGGTGCTGCGAGCCACCTTAAAACCCTTAGCCCCACCCAGGGAGGAAATAAGACAGGAAGGGTGGAAACTATAAACTATAAAAAAAACTATAAACTATACAAAACCAGGAACTATAAAAGGCAAGGTCAGAGTGGGAGTAAGGAGACCCAGGGAAGGAAGAGGTGAAGCACCAGCATGTGCCTTTACGACATATGTCTAACTACTGTGACCTGGCTGAGATAAGCCAACTTGACCTGGCTGAGGTAAGCCAACTTTTGATTTGAAGATGCATAAGCCTTGTTCTGAGGTCTGACTGGGGCCAGACCTGGAAACCCAGAGAGAGAGAGAGAGAGCAGCAATGTACAGACTGTGTTTGGGGCGTGACAATCACAAGCTACAGACAGTGTTGTGGGCCCTGTTGACCATGGCTCTAGTTAAGACTTTGTTCTCTGAAGTAAAGAGACTTTACCTTTGTTTCTGGGCCTGTGAAGTAGCAGGCCTCAGACTGAAGTTTAATAAAGCACTTATTTCAGGTTTACAACCTTGTCCGACTGTTATTGTGAAGGCCCCCCTCAACCCTCGCTCACAGTATCACATGGCTATTTTGGAAGTGGCCTGGAGGTGGAATTGGCACTTGGCTGGTTAAATGCCGATATTCATCACTTAACCAGCCAGATTAACCGCATTAAAATAAGTCCTGAATATCACACTTAACCGGCTATGCTGTGTCCAGCTCCAGAAACTAGGTATTGAATTTCCAGGTTTAATGCCGGCAGAGGTCAGCAAAATGCTGATCACTGGTTGCAGAATATCGTGCCCTTAGTTAATAAATAGGCACCATTCAGAATAACGGGGCTTATATTATTCAACATCCATTAAATCAAATTAACTGAAGCTGGCTCAAGGGGTTGTGGCACACTTTTGCTTTTGCACCCCTATCCTGGGGCTCATTTTATGGTATGAGCTGTAAAAATAGGATTAAATCATCTGCCGATGAGGTACCAGCTTTTTAATCCATAAATTCAGCACCAGTATCTGTAGTGGTGCATATTCAGCAGCATTATCCATAGCAGTGCCAATTCAGGGCCATACCAAGGGCTATAGTTTATTAAAATTTACTATACTACTCAACCTAACTTGCCGACCTGAGCGGTCTACAAAACTAAGTGTACATAAGTAGGCAGAAAGGAACTACAATATGAGACAGGAAAGGAATAAAAAAATTTTAAAAACTCCAGACCGCCCAAAATACAGCAGCCAGGTTGATATTCAGCAAAACACGCTTTGAAAGTGCCAAACCCCTTCGAGAAAAGCTGCATTGGCTCCCAATCAAAGAACGGATCATCTTCAAAATCTGCACTTTAGTCCACAAAATTATATATGACGTAGTCCCAGGATACATGATAGACCTCATAGATCTACCAATAAGAAACAGAGTCAGGTCGTCAAGATCATACCTAAACCTACACTACCCAAATTGCAAAGGACTGAAAAACAAAACAACCTACGCATCTGGCTTCTCCTACATAAGCGCATAACTATGGAATGGTCTCCCAAAAGCTGTGAAAACAATACATGACCACCTGAACTTTAGGAAATCACTAAAAACCAACCTCTTCAAAAAGGCCTACCCCAACGATCTTACGCAAACCTCTTCACCCAGAAACACAGCATGCCTAATGATCGTACTGGACAACACACAATCTTCATCCCTTCCAACCCTCCACATATACCTCATTCGATCACTATACAACCTTGTATTTGCTATCAACCGAATGGGCAAACGCCTTGACGGTACTATGTAAGCCACATTGAACCTGCAAATAGGTGGGGAAATGTGGGATACAAATGCAACAAATAAATAAATAAATCATTCACATGTAAATGTACAAGCTATAGAGCAGCAAGTAGGATGTGTCATAGAAGGCAAAAGGGAAAAGAATATAAGTATTGCCATACTGGGACAGACCAAAGGTCCATCAAGCCCAGCACCACTCATTATTTTATAGACCTGTATCATATCTCCCCTCAGCCGTCTTTTCGCCAAGCTGAACAGCCCTAGCCGCTTTAACCTTTCCTCATAGGGAAGTTGCCCCATCCCCTTTATCATTTTCGTCGCTCTTCTCTGTACCTTTTCTAATTCCACTATATCGTTTTTTAGATGCGGTGACCAGAATTGCACACAGTATTCTAGATATGGTCACACCATGGAGTGATACAAAGGCATTATAACATTGTAAGTTTTTTTCTCCATTTATTTTCTAACATTCTATTTGCTTTCTTATCTGCTGCTGCACATTGAGCAGAAGTTTTCAGATGACACCAAAATCCTTTTCCTGAGCAGTGACTCCTAATGTGGAACCTTGCTTCATGTAACTATGATTAAGTTCTTTTTCCCACATGCATCTCTCTGCACTTGCTCATATTAAAAAGTCTTCTGCCATTTGGATACCTAGTCTTGTAAGATCTTGCAATTTTTCACAAATTTCTTGTGATTTAACAACTTTGAATAACTTTGTGTAATAAGCAAATTTAATCACCTCACTTGTTAATCCCATTTCTGGATCATTTATAGATAGGTTAAAAAGCAGTAGTCCCGGCACAGGCCCCTTGGGAACCCTACTATTTACCCTTCTCCATTGAGAATATTGCCCAATTAATCCTAATCTCTGTTTTCTTTTTTTTTTTTTTTTTAATTTATAGAAGTCTTTATTGAAGTATATGAGAGACGTTACAAAGCCATCAACATGAGCTCACAACATATTTTTATAAAACAGTACACCGCATAAACTCTCCAAAACATATAGGTAACTAACAAAGTACTTCTAGATTTTATAAACCTAATCTCTGTTTTCTTTTAACCAGTTCTTAATCCATAATAGGACACCACTGCCTATCCCATGACTTTCTAATTTCCTCGGGAGTCTTTCATGAGGTACTTTATCAAATCCAGTATCAATTGGCTCACCTTTATTCGCATGTTTATTCACCCCTTCAAAGAAATGTAACAGATTGATGAGGCAAGATTTCTCTTGGGTAAATCCATGTTGGTTTTGTCCCATTAATCCATGCTTATGTCTATGCTCAGTAATTTTGTTCTTTATAATAGCCTGTACTATTTTATCTGGCACCAATGCCAGAGTCACCCATCTATAATTTCCCAGGTCACCTCTGGAACACTTTTTAAAAATTGGTGTTACATTGGCTACCCTTCAATCTTCTGATGCCATGTTTGATTTTAAATGATAAATTATAAATTGCTAATAGCTCTGTAAATTCATTTTTTAACTCTATTAATTCTCTGGAATGTATACCACCTGGTCCAGGTGACTTGCTACTTTTGTGTCAAATTGTCCCATTTTATCTTCCAGATTTATAGCGATTTGTTTCAGTCACCATTAAATACCATTTCAGGCATGGTATCTCCTCCTAATCTTCTTAGTGAAGAACGAAGCAAAGAATTCATTTCAGCAGGGACACAAATAAATGTTTTATGCTGCCCTGACTGAATATTGGTTGGGACCCACATAAGTCCTGGTGGCCAGGAGCATTCCAGTCAGACCCAGATATTCAAATCCAGTGCCTAGACATGGCCTGGCATTGAATATCTGGGTCTAATTTAGCTGGCAACAGTCAGCACATTAAAAAAACACTGCCCACCACTGGCTGAGTATTGACAGGAAAATTCTTTTTCTACCTTTGTTGTCTGGTCATTTTAATTTTCCAGTTGAATTGGTCCTGGTCTCTGTTTATCACTTCCTTATATGGAAGCTAAGCCCTGCCCAGCGCATCCCAGGGTACTCCGGGCAGGGCAGGATGCCACCATTTTGGAAAGACCCCTGAAAAGGAGGGAGGGAGTGCTAGTCCCTTCCTCCTCCAACTACTACCACCACTATGGAGAGATAGGCCGCCGGGGGTGGAGAGGGGGGCAGATAGATAGCGGTCCCACTGGAGCACCAGGGTTTTTGTGCTTTGGGGGGGAGGGGCCTGGAAGTCTACCGGAACTCCAGGTCTTGTGTTTGGGGGGGGGCTTAGGTTTGACAGGTCCTGGAGAAAATTTCAGAACTGTCAAACCTCTTCTGCTGTTTGACAGATCTAGGTTTTTGACATCGCGGACCTGTCAAACAACTTCTGCAAGAGGATTGTGTCTTGGGCGCATGCCCAGGCACAATCCTCCCGCAGAAGTACCCCTTTGATCAGAGCTAATAGTGCACATAAATTTGCACGCTATTAGCTTTGATCATAGGGGTGTTATAGCCCCGCGTTGTTCCGGTGGTATTTTTAGAGCGCTGTTTGGAATAGTGCGGGGCTTCTGGTCATCGACCCATGAATGGGCTTCCTCTCATTAATTGTTAGGAATCGCTAGCGTGGCTTTGTACAAGAACCCCTTAATATTAAAAAGGGATCATATGATGTCTGTTGGTTTAAAAGTTTGGTTATAGCTGTTTTATGGCTATGAAAAGCTTAATGATTGATGGAAAGGAAATTGGAATTTGATATACTGTCTTTCTGTGGTTACAATCAAAGTGGTTTACATATTATATATGGGTACTTATTTTGTTCTTGGGGCAATGGAGGGTTAAGTGGCTTGCCCAGCGTCACAAGAAGCTGCAGTGGTATTTGAACCCAGTTCTCAGACCACTGCACTAACCACTAAGCTACTCCTCCACTCCCTGTCTCACAGAAGTTGATTTAATTTAAATTGATTTTATTTAATACTAGTAAAAAAGGCCCGTTTCTGTAGGCAAGGAAACGGGCCTTAGGCAGGCAAATTCCCCCCCCCCCCTCCGTGCTACAGCCCCCTCGAGCCCCCCCTTCCGCGAACCTGTCGATCCCCCCCCCGTGCCAGCGAAAACCGCCCCCCCCCGCCGCTGCCGTTGTTGTGCTACCTGTGCTTACAGCCAAAGTGTTGTTCTGCCCTTTGCGTAGTTTCCTTAATCATCTTGTCTGGAAGTTCCTCTGCGTGCGTCTGACGTCAGACGCATGCAGATAAACTTTCAGTTAAGATGATTGAGTAACCTACGCGAATGGCAGAACAACACTTGGGCTGTCAGCACAGATAGTGCACAATGGCAGCGGGGGTGTGTGCGTTTTTCGGCGGTCCAGGGGGGGGGGATCGACAGGTTCGCAGAAGGGGGGGGGTTCAAGGGGGCCGTAGCGCGGGGGGTGACATGATTCCGAGGCAGTAGGAGTTACTCCTCCCCTTGCCTTGGAATCAGCTGTCTTGATGTCAGTGACGTCCGTGTGTGTCTGCCACGCAGACCACCTCCAGCCAGGGAGCCATGGTCCCAAGCACAGAACATTGGAGGCGAGAATTATTATATAGGATTAATTTAGATTGAATTGATCTAAATTTCAGTTTGAATTTGATTTTGTTTTTGTCTCGCCTATTGTTTAATCAATATGAAAATAATTGAGATTGTATTTCATCAAAAGAGTCCCAGGTGACTACTCAGGTTGATCTAGTGGTAGGTTCAACCCTGTCCAAGGCCCAGATGCATTAAAGATGTCGGTAATTCCCATTCCCTACCGATTCCATAGCGAATCGGTAGGGAACGGGAATGCATCAACGATAGGGAATGCAAATGAGCTACTCGTTGTAGCTCACTTGCATTCTCTATTCCTTCGCTACCTGAGTCGGAGAATCGGGACGTCCCTTTTGATTAGGCTCCTCTTCCTGGTCTCTTCAGCCAATCAAAGCGGGCTTAGCTGGCTGTTGTCAGCGAAACGCGCTCTGATTGGCTGAAGAGACCAGGAAGAGGAGCCTAATCTAAAGGGACGTCCCGATTCTCCGGCAACCAGGAAAATATAAAAGTTTTGCTGTGGAGGGGCGGCGAAGACAAAATAGAAGGGGGGAAAAAACACCAGCGCCGGCAGAGCTAAAAAAAAATGCGAAAAAAAGACGTCTCTCAGAAGCGCAGGGAGAGTACGTCCTTAAAGGACGCCCCTCACATGCGCTCCCTGCTTTTTTATTTCTTTTTTACCTTTTTTGGGGGCCCTTTTCCTTTCCAGTTCCCTCACAGGAGCCCTAACGAGAGGTGAGACATCTCGTTAGGGTTCCTACGGTAAGGGACTCGGAAAAACGGTAGTGCATCTGATTATAATGGGCTGCAACGGTACTGCAGCTCATTATAATAGCTTTTCAATCATTTGCATTCCGTTTTTGTTGCCTGCTACCGTGGCAGGGAAAATGCCCTTAGTGCATGCCCGGGGTGAACTACTTGCGTTTTAAACTGGCTGGAACCAGTTTAAAACTCAAGTTGTGGGCTCGTTAGGTTTTGTGCATCTGGGCCCAAATGTTAGCTAGACAAACCTTTCAATTATGGACCTGTTGGTGTTTAAAAGTGCCCTTTCTAAAAACATGTGGATCTTCCTCTCTACCTGTTTTCCTCCATGCAAAGACAGTTTTATGAAACAATCCAGACAAGCACTACTGATGAGTCCCGGTGACTGGGCTTCAGCATCAAACTACTGGATAGGAATAGCTCTCCCTTGGTCTAGGCATCCATGGGGAAAATGGAAAAAGGCAAAAAGAGGCTCCTTCCATGCACCAATTTTGCAATGGCAGTAAAAGGTCCTTGTCACCTCTGTGTATCCAAACCAGACAGCCAATATACAAAATGCTTCACCTCTAGACTGATCCCTGGAAGCCAAGGCCAGAAGGCAATTGGTTTGCAAATGACCCTCATTCTTATTAATTAGTTGGGAACCCCACTGTGCTAATTTTTATCAATCACAAAAGGGCTTTTCTGATTAACCTCCCATACTCCTGGAACCTTGGAGCAAAAAGCTACACCTCAGGAAGAATCACCAAGGCCATTAAGGATATTCAGCCAGATTACACCCTAATTGCAATCTAATGAAGAGTACTGTTTGGGGACTTAGGAACTCAATAGTGAGATGTTTGCTGTGGCAAATGAGCCCCTACTCAGAAACCCTGACCCTATGTCTCAAAATGGAGAAAGCTACCACTGCATAATCACCCATCATCACCCAAGGTCATTAGCAAAGTCCATCTACTCAGACTAATGGAAAACACTGGTAGTTGGGCTTTCAGAAAAACATTGTAGCCACCTGTGTAGTTTTAAAATGGTTTTATACAAATTTAAACTGCTTATCTGCACACAGTATACAATGGCCCCCCCACAGTCTGAAGCTTTCAGCACTTCCTGGTTTAAATATCTAGATTAGCTGAGCAACAACACTGTTTTAAGAGAGAGTTTAGGAGCAATGATGCATTCATTTGTGCTCAAATAGATGCTTCAAAAGAGCCCAGAGGTTTCAGGTTTACCCAGAGGAGTTAATGGTGGGCAAGTCACTTCAAGCCTGTGCCACACTGATTTCTTTTTAGATTTGCTCTGTTGCTTCTGAGATATATAATTAAGAAGTTTGCCAGCATTTCTCCCTGCCTGATAGCTTTGCACTGGCTTCCTGTGTGTAAATGAGTGAATTTAAAAAGGAGGACAGAAGACCAAATGACAGTCAGCATGGTTAAAAAGTGAGGTGAAGGAAGCTATTAGAGCTAAAAGAAAATCCTTCAGAAAATGGAAGAAGGAACTGACTGAAAATAATAAACAGCATAAGGAATGTCAACTCAAATGCAAAGCACTGATAAGGAAGGCTAAGAGGGACTTTGAAAAAAAGATTGCGTTGGAGGCAAAAACACATAGTAAAAACATTTTCAGGTATATTAAAAGCAGGAAGCCTGCAAAAGAATCGGTTTGACCACTAGATGACCGAGGAGTAAAAGGGGCGATCAAGGAAGACAAAGCCATAGCAGAGAGATTAAATGAATTCTTTGCTTCGGTCTTCACCAAGGAAGATTTGGGAGAGATACCAGTGCCAGAAATGGCATTCAAAACTAACGAGTCGGAGAAACTGAATGAATTCTCTATAAACCTGGAGGATGTAATGGGGCAGTTCTACAAATTGAAGAGTTGCAAATCTCCTGGACTGCATGGTATTCATCCCAGAGTACTGATAGAACTGAAAAATGAACTTGCGGAGCTATTGTTAGTAATAATTTGTCCTTAAAATTGACTGTGGTACCGGAAGATTGGAGGGTGGACAATGTAATGCTGATTTTTTAAAAAGGTTCTAGAAATGATCAGGGAAATTATAGACCGGTGAGTCTGATGTCGGTGCCAGGCAAAATGGTAGAGACTATTATAAAGAACAAAATTACAGAGCATATTCAAAAGCATGGATTAATGAGACAAAGTCAACATGGGTTTAGTGAAGGGAAATCTTGCCTCACCAATCTACTACATTTCTTTGAAGGGGTAAACAAACATGCTTTTTATTTTATTCCAGAGTAAATAGCAGTTCACAAAAAAGTAAAACATACAAAGTAGAATTATAGGGGGAAAAGAAACAGATCTTGGAATAAGACCTACAGATAATGCTAGAGAGTCAGGATACAGGCAAGGTGATATTTTGGGCACTGGTTAGCACTTCTGTTCTAACTACCAAGTCCAATGTTATCCCAAGAGAATTTTAAGAGAGAATCATTACACTTTTTTTTCTTATAAAGCTTCTTTTTCTCTTCACAGTGATGTAAAATCCGTCCTCCATTTTGAAAAAAATGATTAAATTCTATTACACAAAACTTCATCATGTCTTTCTACTGAAGGGCTGCTGGAATCATTGGGCTCAATGTGCAAAATGGATGTATGTTTAGGGGACATTTCTATAACAGGATGTGTAGAAGCAGGCGCTCAAAGCGCACCTTGTACCAGTGGCGTAGCTATGTGGGGCCACAGGGGCCTGGGCCCCCGTAGATTTGGCCCTGGACCCCTCTGCTGACGACCCTCTTGACCCCCCCTCCCGCCGCCAACGTTGCCTACCTTTGCTGGTGGGGGACCCCAACCCCCGCCAGCCGAGGTCCTCTTCTTCCGGCGCAAGGCTTTGTTCTGTTTCTGCGTCGGAAGAAGAGGACCTGGGATGGCGGGGGTTGGAGTCCCCTGCCAGCAAAGGTAGGCGACGGCGGTGGCGGGGGAGGGTTGGCAGCGGGAGGGGGGGTCGAGAGGGTCGTCGGCAGGGGGGGGTCAAAGTGGTTGTTGTTGGTGGTGGTGGTGATGGCGCCGCCGGGGGGGGGGGTCGCAATGGCGGGGGGGGGGGGTCAGCGGTGCCAGGGGGGCTAAAATATGCCCCCTCACCTCGGGCTGTGGACCCCCCTTCCGCCGAAGTCTGGCTACACCCCCGCCTTGTACAAGCCCGTTCTATAAGGAAACATAGGAGCCCACTTTCATTTGCAGAATTGAATACCAGCCTAACCAGATATTAATGTGCCCAACATATTTGGAGTTCTGTGTGATTTGCATAGTGGTCTTCTCCTGTTGCTTTGTTTGCTGGGGCATGGCTGGGTCAGGGGCATTCACTACAGATGCACGCAGTATTATAGAATTCGGGGATCCACATCTAATTTTCATGCAAGGATTTATACCAGGTTTCATTTGATGTAAATCCTTGTGCCTAAGTACATAAGCATCGCCATGCTGGGACAGATCAAGGGTCCATCGAGCCCAGCACCCTGCCACTGACAGTGGCCTAAAGAACAAGCAATTTCTCCCGCCCATCCTAGAAATACTGTATTATTCCCTCGTCCATTCAATAACATTCTATGGCTTTTTCCTCCAGGAAGCCGTCCAACCCTTTTTTGAAGTCCACTAAGTTAACCACCTTAACCACCTTTTCCGGCAGCGAATTCCAGAGTTTAACTACGCATTGAGTGAACAAAAATTTCCTCCGATTCGTTTTAAATTTGGGTATGGATTCCGGCGCTATTCTATAATCGGTGCCCAACTCAAAGCACTGTTTTTAGAATAGCGCTCAGCATGCATTTTTTGGGGCATCATTTACTGCAGGGCCGGTCTTAGCAAGTGCGGGGCCCTATGCAGACCAATTTGGTGGGGCCCCATCCTAGCCCCGCCCATTGATAAGATTATTCAGTTTTCAGAAATTTTTTTTATTTATGAAATTTCAAATAAAGACAAATGAAGCTAAACTTGTACAGAAAAACTGATTGAAATAATAAGCACAATGCTATCATGAAACCCCCCCTCCCAAGAAATTATTCAAGTCCACAATTAGTAGTTCAAATTCTCATAACCCCGGGGGGTCAGAGGTGCGGACACACAATCTCTCCACTGCAAAACACTATACACAAACTTGTGCAAAAACACAGTCAGAACCTTACCAAACCATAACAGCACTAATTCCAAGGACAGGACGAGCTACAACCTTATGCATGGAAAGGCAGAACTGTAATTACACCAGGCTCTATAACACCAATACACTACCTTGTGAAAAAAAAAGGGCTGCAAATACTACACGCTAGCAGGATACTGTACCTTGATCACACATGAAAAACACATGACACAACAAATATGAAGGCAAAATACTGAATGGAAAATTACCTCAAGAAGTCAGACTCAACATGCAGCAATACTAGAAAAATTGAAACTTACATGCAAAATATCACAGATGCACATTTCTAAAAGCTGACATATTCCAATTAATAAATTCTGAATAAAATACTTTTTTTCTACCTTTGTTGTCTGATCATTTAGTTTTTCTATTCGCTTTGGTCCCAGTGTCTTCTGTTTTATGCAGTGTCTTCTTTCCGTTTGATATTTTTTCTCTCACCGTGTCCACCATCCTCCTGTGTCCTTATGTGTTCTGTCTACCATCTGTAGCCCCCTGTCCCTATCCTTTCTCCAGTTTCAGCATCTGCCTTCAAAGTGTTCCGATCCAGCCCTTAAATTCAACAATTTGCCCTCCATACACATCCAGCATTTCTCCTCTCTCCCCTCCACTCCATTTCCAGCAATTTCTCCTCTCCCTGGGCCCTGCCATCCCATCCCATGACGTCAGAAGAAGGCGGGACACAGCGAAGAGAAGCGTTTTTACTGGCTGGGAGCGCTTTCACTGACGCTGCCGGACTGGAGGTAAATTTAAAAGCGAAAAAGGAAAGGGATCGGTGATCGATCGTGGGGGAGAGAAGAGGGCGGGCAGTTCGGACGAGCGGCGGCGATCCCCGGTTGGAACTAGGTCAAGGCTGACTGAGGCGCGCCACGCGGGGCCCCCCTAAGCGCGGGGCCCTATGCGGCCGCCTCGGCCTAAGACCGGCCCTGATTTACTGAATCTAATCCTATATGTCTATTGTATAAATATGAATCCTATCTAGTGTTAAAAAAACCCATTGCTAAACATATAAAAGTTTAGGAACCTTTTAAACTATTTTGTCAGATGTGATGTGTTTTCCTTTTATGTACATTGCATATATCACATTGTTTTGATGACGTATGCCTATTCTATGTTTATATGGTCCACTTTTTGTTGTTTCTATAAAAATTTTCAATAAAACTGATTTGAACTTAACATAAAATCAAATCAATAAATATTTTAGGATTTTGTCATGTGTGTTTCATTTTGCATTTAACTATATTAGCACACCCTTATTATTATTATCAGTGAGGTCAAATTGCTGCACTTTTAACTAATAAGCATTAAAATGATCTAGCTTCACAACCAGGCCTGGATTTCCCACTGTTTTGTGTAGACCTCTGCCTGGAAGAGCCATTGTGAAATAGATATTCCTTCCTTCAGGCACATCATGCTGCCTAAACAGCAACAGCCCTTCAGACCAACCACCATAAAGGTACAGGAGCAAGTCATGGTGTTAACCCCTAGTGTTGAGGTTTGCTGGGTGCTGCAGAGAAATCTGTGTCCCGGAATCAGCATGAGTCTAGATCCAGATGCAGCTGTGCCCTTGAGTCAGAGTTGACACCTAGTGACCACACAATGAAAGACCCCCCCCCCCCCCCCCCACACACACACACACCTTTATGGTTTTCTTGGCATGATATAGGAATGGTTTGCCAATGCCTTCTCCCAAGTCGCAGAGGGTTAAGTGATTTGCTCAAGGCCACAAAGAATTGTCATTGGATTTGACAATTTGAGTTCTCATCTGGTAATTTTCCATAGAGCGCCCCATGGGGAAAGCAGCTGGAACTATATATACACATGCTTTTGAAGGAAAAAATATCATTTTCCTGAACTTCTATCCCAGGTCTTGCTACATTTAGGTAGCAGGGCCTGGGGCAAAGGTACCCTATTTTCTATTGAGAAAAGGAAGGGAAAAGGTAACTAATTACTTCTGTAAACTGATCTGGACGCTCTAACTCACTTCTCACACCTGGTTCAGCAATCACTCCAGATACAGTGTGGAAGCAGCCATGTTGAAGAGTTCTTTTTTTATATCAAGCTGGACTAGTCCAAGCCAGTGGAATCTCTGAGCTCACAAGAAATGGAGACAAAAGAAAGAAGGCTGAAAGGGTTGCCCAAAGGTTCCCTTAGATATAAACTGAGAAGGAGCATAAGAGCCTGCAACCCATAAGGAAAGGGGATCCTGTGTCAGTAACACAACTTTCTGTAATCTCTTCTAGTTTATGAAAGCTAGTTATAATTATTATCATGAATTCCAGGTGACATCACCAGAAAATGGCAGCTTATTCTAGAGGCCATGTGTGAGTGACCCGCATCAAAGCTAAATCCAGTGCATAAATACCCATCCACTGCTGAATTACCCCGCTCTGATTTACCAGAGGTGAGCTGTGCAGATAACAACAGTGTCAGGGATGTTTTTTCTACTGAGCAATAAGGAGACTAAGGCGGGACCAGCTGGTGCAGCCTATGTGAAGCAGGTGGTGGTGTGTAATCCAGATGCTGATTAATCTGAGGCCAAGAGGGAGAAGGAAAGAATGCTGTGTGCTCATAAAAGCAGACCTGCACAAATTGCTGGTAGATTAAAGCAGGCCACAAATAGAGAGGCACTCTACTCATACAAAATCAAGGGAAATGTGAAAGCAAGAGTACAATAAATGGATAGCATAAGTAAATTTAAATAAACTGACAAAGTATATGAATTACAATATAAAACCAAAATTTCAATGTAAGATCCAAAATGACCATGTTTCGGCTAATGCCTGCTTCAGGGGTATAAAGATTGAAGATATTTGTACATAAGATCAGTACAAATAATTTTTGAATAAAACCAATACAAAAAAACATTCACAAGACACATATGCATATGATTTGTGGTATATCAAATAAATGAGAATGTTTGTCAGTCTATCCGTGTGGGAGCAAAATAACTCTGAAAATTAAACAAAGGACCAAATTTGATGTGGAAGAAAACCAGGAATAACATCAAGTTTGAAAAGGAGCCATGTTAGACCAGGGTGTCCAGTGAAATAAGCTCCCCTCCCCTCAATAAAAAATGGTCCAATGCATTTTGTTGAGAGAGTCAGTTCCAGATGTGGCAGCATAGGAACACTTATACAACAGGCGTACTGGATAGGGAATTGTTCCTTTCAAACTGTTCCTCCCTTTTCCTCTCCTTTCCCCAGTTACACACATACAAACCTTACGAGACTGGACATCCAAATGGCAGATGACGTTGAATGTGACCAAGTGCAAAGTGATACATGTGGGAAAAAGGAATCCAAATTATAACTATGCAATGCAAGGTTTGACATTAGGAGTCACCAACCAGGAAAAGCATCTAGGCATCATTGTTGATGATACATTGAAACCCTCTGCTCAGTGTGCAGCGGCAGCTAAGAAAGCAAATAGAATGTTATGTATTATTAAAAAAGGAAGGGAAAACAAAAATGAGGACGTAATATTACCTTTGTATTGTCCCATGGTGCAACCGCACATCGAATATTGTGTGCAATTCTAGTTACCGCATCTCAAAAAAGATATAGTAGAATTAGAAAAGGTACAGAGAAGGGCGACGAAAGGGGATGAGACGACTTCCCTATGAGGAAAGGCTAAAGGCGACTAGGGCTCTTCAGCTTGGAGAAAAGATGGCTGAGGGAAGATATGATAGAGGTCTATAAAATACTGAGTGGAGTGGAACAGGTAGACGTGAATTGTTTGTTTACTGTTTCCAAAAATACTAGGACTAGGGGGCACGCAATGAAGCTACAAAGTAGTAAATTTAAAATGAATTGGAGAAAATACTTCTTCACTCAATGTGTAATTAAACTCTGGAATTTTGTTGACAGAGAATGTAGTAAAAGAGTTAACTTAGTGGGGTTTAAAAAAGGTTTGGATAGCTTCCTAAAGAAAAGGGAAAGGGGACTTGATATACTGCCTTTTCTGAGGTTTTTGCAACTACGGTCAAAGCAGTTTATATATATTCAGGTACTTATTTTGTACCAGGGGCAATGGAGGGTTAAGTGATGCCCAGAGTCACAAGGAGCTGCAGTAGGAATCCAACTCAGTTCCCCAGGATGAAAGTCCACTGCACTAACCACTAGGCTACTCCTCCACTTTGCAAAGTCCACAAGCCATTATTAAAATGGACTTGGGGAAAATCCACTGCTTATTTTTAGGATAAGCAGCATAAAATTTATTGTACTGTTTTTGGATCTTGCCAGACACTAGCAATCCGAGAGCAGGGCGGTAGGGGCCATCCGCCCTGGGTGCACACTGCAGGGGGTGCAGGGAGCAGCCGCATGACTGTTGGTTCCGTCAGTTCCCTGCTCCCTCTGATGTTACTTCCTGTTCTGGGACAGGGAACCGGCGTAGCTGACAGCTGCACGGTTGCTCCCAGCAGCCCCAGGAGGTAAGAGCAATGCACCCCGGGGGGGGGGTGGAGGTGATGCACCAGGGGGTTGATGCGCCAGGTGGGGTGCGGAGCAGGTGGCAGCCGACCAAGGAACCCCACTGTTGCGGGTACTTGTAACCTGAATTGGCCACTGTTGGAAACAGGATGCTGGGCTTGATGGACCTTCGGTCTGTCCCAGTATGGCAATACTTATGTACTTAGAGATGCAAAATAGATACACACACAAATCCATATCCACACACAGTTACACCCACATACAGATAGATACATAGTACACACAGAGACACAAACACAAGCAGATACAAACACAGGCACACATACACATGCAGAAACACACAATGAAAACACATATGTACATACATAGGCAATCACATCCAAACAAAAAAAAAGACAAAACAAACACACATGCACACACAGAAACATACAAATGCATGCATATACACACAGTTACAGACACATGGAGGGGCATTTTTGAAAAAAACATCCAAGTTAGAATTGGGACATTTTGCTGATTACGTCCAAAAAAAGTTTCAATTTTCAAACAAGAAAAACGTTTGGGTTTCCCGTTTGAAAATGGCTGAAAGAGATATTTTTGCACAGAAAGCATTTACAAAGAAAAGCTATTTTTCAAAGTGACACGTCCATCTTATAAATGCTAAAAAAAAAAAAAAAAATCAGTAGAACATGTCTGACATCCTATGTATAGTTGGTAATTTGGTGGTTTTGGAGGGCTCACAATTTCCACCACAAGTGTAACACAGTAGATGACGGCAGATAAAGACCTGCACGGTCCATCCAATCTGCCCAACGACATAAATTCATTTCATTAGGTATGATGTGATACTTCATATGTATACCTGATCTTGATTTAACCTTACCATTTTCAGGGCATAAACTGTAGAAGTTTGCCTGGTACTGTCTTTGTTTTAAAATTTCTGATGTTGTCATTGAAGCCCCTGAAAAGCTCCACTCTAGCCCACACAAATCAGGACACAGACCATAGAAGTCTGCCCAGGACCAGCCTTGTTCTCCAACTTCTGAAATGTACTAGGTAGAGTGGGATTTGGACCTGAATCCCCGTGTTCATAGTCTACCTCACAGACCACTGGGCTTGCTGCTTTGGTGGGTATACCTATAATACCTGCAGCTGTCATTCTGCCTGGTTTCCCTTTTTTGTTTCACTTCTTTAAGGGGTGGGAGGAGGACAGCATGACCTGGGGGATTATGGAGGGATCAAGCCTTAATCCATTCAGTAGTCAGCTGGTCAGTCAGAGCACCTTTCTGTAACAAAGACCTGATTGAAATAGCTCTAGATAAAAACATACTTCTTTTGTGCCCTGAACATTTCTTCCTGTTCCATTGTCACTGAAAAACATCCTAATTTCAGGTCTGCCGTAGTCCTGCCCAAAACACAGCTCCAACATGCCCCTTTGCAGTCTGGATAAACTCAGTGAAAAAGTCTCAATTCTGCTTTTTCGAAAATTGCGGTACAGACATTTTCACCAGATGGACTTTTTTTGACCATTTTGAGACGTCTAGCTGCTTTGAAAATGAACTCCACAGAGACACACACGTAGGGAGCCTTAGCATGTGAGTTAGTGTGTGCTGTTCATTCATGGCCATAGTAACTATTATTATCTGGCGTGACACTGAAAGGGCTATTCTATAACTGGGTGCCAACATTTAGGGACACCTTGCACCCAGAAGTTTATAGAATACTTTCGCTTATACACATAAGAATACACTTACCCATGAAGCTAATAACAGGGCACTTACGTACTATCTAATCTAATATAATAAAACGCACCGTGAACGTTCTAATGAGGACAACGTTCTGAAGTCACTCAAACATTTCTTAGGGTTCGTGGATTCGTGGTGTGAAGCCAGCCAGGCTGCCAGCCGTCTCTGCCCCGCCCTCGTGTCAAACGTCATGACGTCCAGGGCAAACGTCATGACGTCGACGGCGCAAAAACAAAACAAAACGCAGCGTCAGGGAAGGAGGCGGCGCTCCCGACGTCTCTAGCCTTCCCTTCGCTGTGTTCCGCCTTCTTCTGACGTCAAGGATGACGTCAGAAGAAGGCGGAACACAACGAAGGGAAGGCTAGACGTCGGGAGCGCCGCCTCCTTCCCTGACGCTGCGCTGCTGGAACCGCCGCCACGGAGGTAAATTTAAAAAAAAAAAAGGGGTGTAGGGGGAAGAGAAGAGGGTGGGCAGTTGAACAATGGGAGCGGGAGGGCAGAGGAGAAACGACAGCAAGGATGCGAAGGGGGGGGAAGAAGGGGGCGGGACATGCTGGGACATGGGAGACAGAAGAGCATGGATGCGAGGGGGGGGGTCATGGAAGGGAGAGAGGGGAATTGCTGGAAAAGGATGAATGGAGGGGGCAGGGGACAGAGAAGCATGGATGGGCATGGATTGAGATGGCAGGGCTCAGGGTGAGAGGGGAATTGATGGAAAAGGATGAATGGAGGGGGCAGGGGACAGAGAAGCATGGATGGGCATGGATTGAGATGGCAGGGCTCAGGGTGAGAGGGGAATTGCTGTAAAAAGGATGAATGGAGGGGCAGGGGACAGAGAAGCATGGATGGGCATGGATTGAGATGGCAGGGCTCAGGGAGAGAGGGGAATTGCTGGAAAATGATGAATGGAGGGGGCAGGGGACAGAGAAGCATGGATGGACATGGATTGAGATGGCAGGGCTCAGGGAGAGAGGGAAATTGCTGGAAAAGGATGAATGGAGGGGGCAGGGGACAGAGAAGCATGGATGGGCATGGATTGAGATGGCAGGGCTCAGGGAGAGAGGGAAATTGCTGGAAAAGGATGAATGGAGGGGGCAGGGGACAGATGGGCATGGATGGGCATGGATTGAGATGGCAGGGCTCAGGGAGAGAGGGGAATTGCTGGAAAAGGATGAATGGAGGGGGCAGAGGACAGAGAAGCATGGATGGGCATGGATTGAGATGGCAGGGCTCAGGGAGAGAGGGGAATTGCTGGAAAAGGATGAATGGAGGGGGCAGGGGACAGAGAAGCATGGATGGGCATGGATTGAGATGGCAGGGCTCAGGGAGAGAGGGAAATTGCTGGAAAAGGATGAATGGAGGGGGCAGGGGACAGAGAAGCATGGATGGGCATGGATTGAGATGGCAGGGCTCAGGGAGAGAGGGAAATTGCTGGAAAAGGATGAATGGAGGGGGCAGGGGACAGATGGGCATGGATTGGGAGGGCAAGGCTCACACTCTCTCTCTCATATACAATGTCTTTCTGACTCTCACTCTCACACACTCTGTCTCACAATGTATCACATTCACTCTCTATGTGCCACACAGTCACTCACACACTCGCTTGGTCTCATACACTCACTCTCACAGAGAATCTGTGTCTCACACACACTCTCTCTCTCGCACACACACACACTCTCACACTGTGTCTCACATACACACTTGCACACACTCTCATTCTCACACACACACTCTCACAAACACACTCACACCCAGACTCACTCTCTCTCTCACACACACACACTCACACTTTCACTCTGACTCTCACACAGTCACTCTCACATACACTCTCCCAAACATACACACTCCGAGGAAAACCTTGCTAGCGCCCGTTTCATTTGTGTCAGAAACGGGCCTTTTTTACTAGTTGTATAAGAAATGGCATAGCATGTAAATGTGAGTGGGATGTACAAATCTATTTATTTATTATGGCATTTCTACCCGCATTTTCCCCAAGAAAGCTCAGGTTCCATGCTGCTTACATAACAAATTAAGAAGAAGCATTACAAGACAATTAATATTAATACAAGAATACAGCTATTTAAAAAATTATTTTCAAATTAGCTGAACACAGATCTAAAGTAGTGGGCTTTAAGTAAACTTCTAAATGACATATAATCAACTGAGTGTCTGATATAATTGGGTAATGAGTTCTAGAGTTTGGTACTTTGGTAAGAAAAATTAGCATATGGATATTTTTGTAGCTGAAGTTTTTACAACTTGGGAACTGTAATATGAGATATTCACTAGATGATGAGGTGGCGTTTAATGGTGATAACTTAATGAGATCTATCATATAAGATGGTAAGCTACCATAAAGAATCTGATGAACAAGAACACAGAGCTTAAATGAAATTCTTTCAATGATAGGTAACCAATGTAGATCCTTAAGAAGAGGAGATGCTTTAACGTAACGCAGAAATCTATATATAAGACGGGCAGCCGTGTTATGTGCAGTTTGTAGTTTTCCTAGGAGACTCCACTTCATACCTGCATAAATTGAATAATTACACATGTAACATACAGAATACTCAATCCTATAAATTACATACATTCCTGCCGTATTTACGCACCTGCAATTACAGCAGATATATAGCTGGTGTAACTGAGGATAGATAAATGTTGGACATCCCAATGGAATGTTACAGTATAGGGTGAGGCAAAAACAGAAACCCCCTAGAGTTGTTTCAGCAACCGCTTTGAATTTCAATGAGATATTTTACGTAATTATTTAGTCATTATCCCCCGGATTCTACATAGCATACGTGGAGGGGCATAATCGAACACGAATGCCCATCTCCATGGGCGTCTATCTCCGAGAACAGGTACGTGAAGGGACGGGGCAAACCGTATTTTGGAAAAAAAATGGGCGTCCATCTTTTTTCCGATAATACGGTTTGTGCCAGCCAAATGCATCGGATTTCTGAGGATTTGAGCTGGGCAGTTTCGTTTTTCAGCGATAATGGAAACCGAAGGCGCCCAGCTCAAAAATGAACAAATCCAAGGCATTGGGTCATGGAAGGGGCCAGGATTCGTAGTGCACTGGTCCCCCTCACATGCCAGGACACCAACCGGGCACCCTAGGGGGCACTTGTAACAATAAAAAAAACAGTTAACTACCTCTGAAGTCCATAGCTCCCTTCCCTTGGGTGCTGAGCCCCCCAACCCCCCCCCCCCAAACCCACTACCCACAACTCTACACCATTACCATAGCACTTATGGCTGAAGGGGGGCACCTAGATGTGGGTACAGTGGGTTTTGGGGGCGGTTTAGAGGGCTCCCATTTACCACCACAAGTGTAACAGGTAGGGGGGGATGGGCCTGAGTCCACTGCACCTACTAACAACTGCTCCAGGGACCTGCATAATGCTGTGATGGAGCTGGGTATGACATTTGAGGCTGGCATACAGGCTGGAAAAAAAGTTGTTAAAATTGTTTTTTTTTTGGTGGGAGGGGGTTAGTGACCACTGGGGGAGTCAGGGGTGGTCATTCCCGATTCCCTCCGGTGGTCATCTGGTCATTTAGGGCACTTTTTTGGGACTTGTTCGTGAAAAAAAGGGTCCAAAAAAGTGACCCAAATTCGAGCTAAAAACGCCTTTCTTTTTTCGATTATCAGCCGAGGACGTCCATCTCTCCTTGGCCGCTAAACACGCCCCAGTCCCGCCTTCACCACGCCTCCGACATGCCCCCGTCAACTTTAGCTGTTTCTGCAACAGATTGCAGTTGAAGACGCTCAAAATTGGCTTTCGATTATACAGATTTGGTCACACACGGGAGAAAGACGCCTATCTCCCGATTTGGGTCAAAATATGGGCGTCTTTCTCTTTCGAAAATAAAGCGGCTAGAGATCCACACTGAAATCCAGGTGTATACTCTAACAGTATAAGTAACTTTATTGGCTTAACAAGCTAATCAGCATTGATAACAGCACTTAACCAGCAATAATAAGCACTAATTGGTAATAATTAGAATTTAAGCACACAACTCGCTAAGTGTATTTTGTAATGAACTGCACCTAAATTCTGTGTGTATTTTAAAAGGGGCATGGCTATGGGTGGGTGGGGAAATGGGCATTTCGTGGGTGTTCCAAAATTTACACACATAGTTTTAGAAATGGCCCAGTGTAGGTAAATCTACACCACGGATTTATGCCACATTTTTGCTGGCGTAAATGGAAGCACATAGTTTTAGGTGTATTCTATATATTGTGCCTAAATCTAGGCACTGCTGATAGAATACATTTAGGCAGAAATGTTTATTATGCAGATTTTTTTTAAGCACCTTATATAGAATCTGGCCCTATACGTACATATTACTATTAAACAACATTTAATTATCTTAAGCTATGTTGATGATACTGACATTTTAGCATTACTACCTTGCGATTTTTGCATGTTAAAAATGTTCAAGCTAAAACACAGTAAAATAACATCATTCAAATGATACAATATGTCAGAATTTTGCAGTCACTGTGAATGCTCAAAGTGCTCACCCCCAGTTTTAACATAGGCCTTCAGTCTCTTTGGGAAGTTCCTAACAGCCTTTTAGATTGTAAGCTCCTTGAGCAGGGACTGTCCTTCTATGTTTGAATTGTACAGCGCTGCGTAACCCTGGTAGCGCTTTAGAAATGTTAAATAGTAGTAGTAGTAGTAGTAGTAGTCAATCGATCCCTGTGGCAGGCTGTCCCAGATCATCTGTAATGATTGTTTGTGGCTTTGGATGGAGCTTTTGATAGGCCTCTAACTGCTCCCTAGACAAAAGTGTATGTCACTGTGACATCATTAACAGTAAGCTGGTACCCCTTTTTTTTTTTTTTTTCAAACAATGGCAGTTTTACATTGCAAAGATTTTTGAACACGCGAAAATCACTGGGTGGCCACCAGTGCATTTTTTTCTAGTGAAAAAGGTGCCGGTACTCAAATGCCGGGCCACTCTTCAAGGATGGGGTGATCACTGAGAGACCCACCCCACAATAGCCAGGCCCCCTGCAACCAGTCACAGAATCTATAACAAGGAGGAGTGGCCTAATGGTTAGAGCACTGGTCTTGCAATCCAGAGGTGGCCAGTTCAAATCCCACTGCTGATCTTACGTTCTTGGGCAAGTCACTTAACCCTCCGTTGCCTCAGGTACAAACTTAGATTGTGAGCCTTCTTGGGACAGAGAAATATCCAGTGTACCTGAATGTAACTCACCTTGAGCTACTACTGAAAAAGGTGTGAGCAAATCTAAAAAAAAGGCAGAATTGATTACTTCCTGTTCCGGGGCAGGGAGCCAGCAGAGCCAAGAGCCACACGGCTGCTCCCAGCAGCCAAGAATGCACCCGGGGGGGGGGGGGGGGGAGCGCATTGGCAATCCGCCCAGGGTAGCAGCCGACCTAGGATCATCACTGGGTGGCGGTAAGGGCTCCCCCCAAAATGGCTGCTCAGCAATTGCTTTACTTGCCACATGGTCATTTCCTGTAGGAAAGCAAGACTTCCCTTTTACCAGCTGCAAGTGTTTGGATGAACAATCTTGAGTAAATGTTTGTTTTCTTTCTTATCTGATTTTGGCATTCCTTTCTATTTTTATGTGCTTGTTTTTACTGTTTTTATTGTAAACCGCTCAGATCCTTCTATGTTGGTACTTGGCGCTATAACAAGTTTGTAATAAAAATAAACATAATAAATATAATTTGGGAACTTATGGCATGGTAACTGTAGCTGCTTATCTGTACACACAAAATATGTGAAAACAAAATGATTCAAAACACTGCTGGTTCTTTAAGTTTGTGTGGCCATGAGTTTGCTGGAGAACAGAAGAGCCATGTTTTGCCAGACGTACAGGCTCCCTCAGGGCCCAGGGGCAATAGAAACCAGCTGGTGTTAACATACAAACTCCACCAATGCTGATTAATGTGTTTCTTCCTAGTTCCATTTGAAACCATGAAAAACTGATGTAGCCTGTACTTCTGGCGAAACATGGCCATGTCAGACCCTTGTTTTAAGTCCTGGGAGCTTTGAAACAACCCATTCTGTTTTTCTACAATAAGGTCTGCTCTTTTCTTCTGATCCACGGTGGATATTGTAGACTGGTTGCCTTCTTGTTTTCTTACCCCTGTGAGTTTGCCGGTACTGCTGCTCTTTTTTGTGCACCCTCCCTCTCGCAGTCTCCCTAATTCTTAGGCCACCCTTTTTGGGACCTGCCAATCAGTGACAACGAGGAGGTAGTAGAGACATAGTCCTGTGGCAGTGAAACATCCTTGGCACCCTTATAGTCCATTGATTCTAAGGGATGCAATAAATGGCCTCTACTCCCATTGAATGGATGCCAAGCTCCACGCCTTCCGTTTCTGGTCTGTGACCCTCTCGTACACAGGCTTTTGCAGGTCATGAGTGGTGTGAATCCGGTATAAGTGGTAGACATGAGAGAAAGGTTGGACCCCTTCACCCAGTCAGACTGTCTATTCGCTACCCTTGTCATGCTAACCACAGACTTCCGAATTCCTGCATCCAGAGGGTCAAGAAGTGCAGTTTCAATTCCAGAGCTTTGAAGCCTTTGCAGACTCTGTTGCATAGTTGCTGTTGTCTTAACACAGGTAGGAGGTCTGCAAGTGGAGAGGATGTGATAGTGTGATTTTCTCACCCATAGAATGCAGGATGAATCCACTCGGGAGTCAGGTCTGGTATGGGGTGCCCCTGGTGATAGCTAGAGCTCAGTTGATGACTCCATGTTGAGGCTATCTGTTGGCATGCTGAGTACAGAAGTGGAGCCAGGCTGAAGGCGCGGGAGAAGCGGAGAGCGGACTTCCACTGGCGTGTGTTTTAAATACGACAGATTGTGTAAAAAATAGGCTCCGGTGCCGGCACCAGTGGAAGTCCGTTTGGGGGAGCGGCCACTCCCCTGGCACCCCCCCCCCCCCCCCAGCTACACCTGTGGCTGAGTATTGGGCTCTGTGGCATAAGTTCAAGAACCAGAGACTCAACCTCATCCTCAGATTTCCCATGACAGCTGTGTTCTACTTTCTTCACTTTGTAGTCCTGACTGAGCCTGGGGATCTTTATGTCTTCTGATCACTAAATGTAGGTATTAAAGGGCATCCATAACATGCGTTCCACTGACCCCTGCCCCTTCAAACACTGTCTCCCTTCTGGGTATTGGGGTCTCCCATCAGCTCCCCTCCAGGAGAATGGATCCACCCACTTTTCAAGAACCACAATGATCATCCAAAGCAATGTACCTAAATCAAAGGTGGGTTCAACCCTGTTCTCAAGACTGTGAACTGCTCATCTGCTTTCTTCTCATGCTCTTCTGCTGCAGTGTCTCAGCTAGTTTTATAATGAACATAAGCCTTTCCTCCAGTCTGCTCAGCTGAAAAGGGAAAGCATTACGATATATCTTACTCTGAGGTCACTATGTCAGGGCTGCCTCCTCTCTCATGGGACACCTATAGTCTTGGTGTTCATGTCAAATTTGCAACGTGTAAGATGGTGACTTGTGCTTCCAGAGTTTTCCTGATACATTTCTTGGCAGTCAATAACTCCATTTTGAATCTTTGCTAAGCAGCACAGGGGTTCTTAACCTGGGGTTCACAGATTTCGTGGACAGATTTCAGAGAGTCTGTGAAGTTAGATGGGGAAAAATTACAACTTTATTTTCACTAATAATATCTAACTGCAATTTAGTTTTTCATTCAGTTATGAACATAGGCAACAGGTGGGGTTGTTAAACTCAATAAATCTGACTATCTAAAAAAGAGAAAGCAGAATATATTTGGTTGTGTGAAGTGCCTTTTTTTTCTGAAGGCACGTGATTGATAATGGTCAATACGGATTTATTTGTTTATATATTTTGATAATGGCATCTGAGCATAATTGTTTTCCCTTATAATACAACCTCTAGTTATGTATTTTATTTTATGCATTTGAATACATTTGTCTGACAAAGGGTCCACCAGACTCTCAGTAAGGGATTTGTGGCACAAAAAGCTCCCTGATCTAGCATGCGATTCAGGATCTTGTTCTCCTCTTGGCTGTACTTCAGTGGTCACGTGTGTGCTCTTGGATCTGCACCACTGGCACTTGATTCTGCTTCTTTGCCTTCTTCATGCTGCTCTTGCCTCCTCTCCCAATGTCCTCCTTGAACCTACTGAGCCTTAACACTAAACTTTGCCTTTTCTCCTCTGCTCCCAGGAACTGGCCACTGTGCTATTGTGCCTGCCATAGGTACATAAGTATTGCCATACTGGGACAGACCAGAGGTCCATCAAGCCCAGCGCCCTGTTTCCAACAGTGACCAATCCAGGTCACAAGTACCTGGCAAGATCCCAAAAAAGTACAATATATTTTATGCTGATTATCCTAGAAATAAGCAGTTGATTTCCCCCAAGTCCATTTTAATAATGGTTTATGGACTTTTCCTTTAGGAAGCCAGCAAAACCTTTTTTAAACCCCGCTAACTTCTTGTACTACATTCTCCGGCAACAAATTCCAGAGTTTATTTACACTTTGAGTGAAGAAGTATTTTCTCTGATTCATTTTAAATGTACTATTTTGTAGCTTTATCGAATGCCCCCTAGTCCTAGTATTTTTGGAAAGAATAAACAAGCAATTCACGTCTACCTGTTCCACTCCACTCATTATTTTATAGACCTCTATCATATGTCCCCTCAGCCGTCTTTTCTCCAAGCTGAAGAGCCTTTCCACAGCCTCCCTCTCTCTGGCATGACCAACACATCATTACTCTGGTTGGTAGTTATGGTCTTTCCTCACCTCCTCATCCTCCCACCTAGACTTGTTTCTTGCCCCTCTCTATGCTGCCTGCTTTTCAGTATCACTTCTCTGACTGGCCGATACTCAGAACCAAACAAGGGTGCTAAAAGTGACTAGCACTGAACCAGCACCAGCATTAGTGAGCTGAGAATGCTCAGAGGCTCTAGGTGTGGGAGACAAGTGCGCCAAAGAGTAGCGCAAATAGCAGGCTAATGCAGTCAAATGGATGTTAATGAGGTTATTTCCTATTCCCTCCCAATGCTCAGAGAACAGGGCACAAAACAAAGCCACCTTACCGCTGAAAAAAATAACGCCAGCTCAGAGTAGGCATTAGGGTGTTCTTGATTCTAAGTTAAGCTACCAACCCCATATCAATAATATTGTGACAACCACCTATTAATTATCTAAGGACTGTTTGTAATCTCCAGCCTCATTTTGTGGAAAGATAACTTCCCTACTATGGGTCATGCACTCCTTCATTTTCTGTTGATTGGGCCATTGCATTGGGACCTGCCCGAAAGTCCATAGACCGTTATTAAATGGACTTGGGGAAAATCCACTATTTCTGGGATAAGCAGTATAAAATGTTTTGTACATTTTTGGGATCTTGCCAGGTATTTGTGACCTGAATTGGCCACTGTTGGAAACAGGATGCTGGGCTCGATGCAGGGGCGTATCTGCGTGGGGCCACAGGGGCCTGGGCCCCTCAGATTTTGGCCTGGACCCCCCTACCACCGCCAACCCGTCGCCGATCTTTGCTGGCGGGGGACCCCAACCCCCACCAGCCGAGGTCCTCTCTTCCGTTGCAGCAGGCTGCAAGTTGCAAAGCTTCCTTTTTTTCTGAGTCTGACGTCCTGCACGTACAACGTGCAGAACGTCAGACTCAGAATTTGAAACTGAGTCTGACGTCCTGCGCGTTGTATGTGCAGGATGTCAGACTCAGAAGAACAGGAAGCTTTGCAACTTGCAGACTGCAACGGAAGAGAGGACTTCGGCTGGCGGCGGGTTGAGCTCCCCCGCCAACAAAGGTAAGCGACAGCAGCGGAGGAGGGTTGGCGGCGGGAGGGGGGTGGAGAGAGTCGTTGGTGGTGGGGGGTCTGGCAATGGCGGGGGGGGGGGGTCGGTGGTAGCGCCGGGGCGGGGGGGCTAAAATGTGCCCCCTCCCTCTGGGTCTGGCCCCCCCTACCGCCAGAGTCCAGATACGCCTCTAGCTCGATGGACCTTTGGTCTGTCCCAATATGACAATACTTATGTACTTATCTACTATAATAAAACTCACCCTCAACGTTCTGAAGACAACGTTCTGAAGTCACTCAGTCACTCCCTGAAGGGTTCATGGATTCATGGTGGTGAAGCCAGAACACTGATCATGTCTTTCTGCCCCGCCCTCGCATGACGGACCAATCAGAAAAAACACCCTCAACATTCTGAAACACAAAGGACCATCACAACACCGTTCCCAGGCAACACTAGGCAACGTAAGACGGACCAATCAGAGGAAACTACGTGACAATAAGGGAGGAGCATTCCCCAGCATAATGGCTCATTATCTGTGCATCACGGAGAGCACAGAACCACCGCTGGAACGAGAGAAGAATATTCCTGCTGTGGGTATGTGCAAAAATAGACCCGGGGGGGGGGGGGGGGGGAGAAATTTTTAAATGCCTAATGCCAGTACTGAAGAGTGCCAGAGGGTCTATAGCACAGACTATGTTTGGGATTGCTTGACATGGAGTCAGAGGAGCCGGAAAACAACGTGCCCATCACCGTCTGGGACGTGGGCGAACAGGACAAGCTGCGGCCCAGCTGGAAGGATTACCCGCGACCCAGCCAGCAGCAAACAGCGACCAAGGACAGCACAGCACATCCCCCAACCCCCAAGCAAAAAACAAAAAAAAGACACACATCAACAACCTGCACACACACTGCACCCTCACACACACACACAAAATAACTCTGTGACACATACACACACACAAAAAAAGCCACATGCTAGCGCCCATTTCATTGGTTTCGGAAACGGGCCTTTTTTACTAGTGTACAATAAGTATGAAGTGTGCAGAATGCAGCTCCAACATAAAGAATCATAAATACAAACAACAAACAAATGTATAAGGTGATCCCTTTTCATTGGATTAACTCAGTTAACCCTAAACTACAATGTGGGCTGCACACTGCTCTCGGAGCTCATTTTCTGGCCCTCTGTACTTTTCCTGCCGTTGGCTGAACCAGTCCCAATGAGAAAGATTTTATTTTTAATTTTTTCATGCGCAACAGTGGCAAGAGCAAAATGGCCAGGGAGGGGGGTCATCCCAAGACCCACCAGCTGAAGAAGATGGTAGTGCAGCAGGATGACAAAGACACGCTGAGCAAACTCCAACGGACGATTCCCCTTCATCCCCACGAGTCTTTTCACTGATTTGAAATTGTCTTTGTGGCCTTACTTTTTGAAAAGCTTGGGGATCCCTGGACTAATTTAATACGTGTTTTGACTAACTTTTGGAAGATAAAACCCCCTTTTTTCAAGTCACTCACACACATCTTCAAGCTTTATTAATGTTAAGAGATTTAAAACAGTCTCAGTGAAATGTTTGGCTTTGTTTGGACCTGGAACCTGCACACTCTATCCAGACAGTATCTCTGTGTGCTGAGAACTTTTTCTTTTCTTTTTTTTTCCAGTTTTGAGGGCTAAAAGATGGGAGGAGGGAAACAGAAGAGACCAGATGTTCAGGAAATCCAGCAAGCAGGAGGAGGAGAGACAGGACCTGGTAATACCTGGGGTAAACAAGCCCAGCACTGGGTTGGCTCCCTGCTTTCACTGAAAAGAATCTCTCTCCCCCAGGAAGGGGCTGGGCTGGGGGGGGGGGAGCATCTCCTGTCCTGCCATTGTTGACCAGGTCAAATACTGCTGTGTTTGCTCTCTCTTTCTGCAAGGGGGTGTCAGGGAGGAAAAGCCGTTTTGGAGAAATGTCTGTTCCTGCAGACATTTGAAGTGTTTAACAATCATTTATGAGAGCCTGGGCTGCTGTGGCTTTCTCAATAAGCAATGAGCCGGCCAAAGTTTGCTGAGCTGGCTTGAAGGACTCTTCAAAACAAGGGGAAAAAAGAGGGAAAGTACTTAATAATGAAACTGGGCAAGCAAACCTAGTCCTCTACAGAGGGCCGTCAAGCTTTTTATCTTGGCCTTTCAAGTCTGTAATTAAGAACTAATAATGACCAAATCTGCTCTGCAATTCTGGCCCCTTTCATCTCCCTTTGAAAGCCTTTAGTGGTCCCCCCACCACCACCACCACTACTTTCCAGATGTATGATGAGATTCATTTGACAAAACTCTTCCAAGACTATCATCTACCGGTTTTGAATTCAGAAACGTTGTCTTGTGGGGTGAATTGCAATAATTAGGGAGCGGGAAAGAAGCATCCCTATTACCCGGCCACAGAGCTGCTACACAATTCCATAGATTAGGAATCCATTCATTTTTATGAGTAAGCATAAGCATAAGCACCGCCATACTGGGAAAAGACCAAAGGTCCATCAAGCCCAGCATCCTGTCTCTGAGAGCGGCCAATCCAGGCTTCAAGAACCTGGCAACCCCCCCCCCCCCAAAAAAAAAAAATTTAATAATGTTCAATGGACTTTTCCTTCAGGAATCTGTCCAATCCCTCCTTAAACTCCGTAAGGCCAGCCGCTGTCACTACATTCTCCGGTAACGAGTTCCAGAGTCCAACTACATGCTGAGTAAAGAAAAACTTTCTCCTATTTGTTTTAAATCTACCATATTCTAGCTTCATCTTGTGTCCCCTGGTTCTATTATTGTTTGAAAGCGTAAACAAACGCTTCACATCTGTCCGCTCTACTCCGCTCATTATTTTGCTGCACTTCAGGCTCTCCTTCTCCACACACCAGGTCAGCTTCGGATCAGAATATGTTTATTTGTACTTAATGATCGCCTTTTTGTTTCAGCCAAGCCCTTTCAATGGCCAAACCATAAGACCAAAGGGGTACGGATCCTCCATGAGCACTGGACTTGCTTCAGTAGGCCATATACCTGCGGAAGATGGAGAAAAGATCCCCATCCAGCAGTTGAATTGAGTCCGTATACCACAACCTCTGCAGCCAATCTGGGGCTATGAGAATTATTTACCTCCGGTGCAATGCAATCCTTTTCAACACATTGCCTACCATGGGTCAAGGAGGGAAGATATACAGTAGATGTGTCGCCGAACAGGGCTGTGATCCCCATTGAGCCCGATTCTTTCCAATGGCTGAAGAATTGGGCACTTTGACATTCCTTATTATCATCAAGTCCAGATGCGGAAAACCCCATCGGTCCACTATCAGCTGGATAGTTCCCGTTCTCCCAGGTCTAAGGAGTGCCTACTGAGAAAGTTCACCTCCACATTCAAGGACTCAACAATACGAGCTGCCAACAAGCAAAGAAAAGTTTTCTCTGCCCAACTCATGAGGGAGGCCACTTCCATCGCCTTTGGATGGCTGGGGCTCCTGCCTTTCTTGTTGATATAAGCAACCTCTGTTGTTTCCCCCTAAGTCCTGCAGTATTTCTGGCTTGCATGCACTGCAATGTCCTGTCGGCAGGTGGGTCCCACAGTGGGAAGACTGCTTAACTGCCTCTGCAGGAGTCGCTATTCACCCTGACTGGCACAATCGCAGCACAACACAGTCCCAATCAGTGAATCAAGATCTGATCAAAGTAGAACTTGCACCCTCCAAGTGGTTCAGAGTCAAACTTTAGTCAGATTTACCACAGCCAACTGCTTCCCCAAGCTCACAGCCTCCACAAGTCTTACCTGAGATGAGAAATAATCAGGACCGATACTCTGCCCTACGCTCATCAGCAAACTTCTTTCCGTCTCCTTTTTTTTTTTTTTTAAGGTTGTTGTGCTGGAACAGGAGAGCTCCACAGGAAACAGGGGAAAGATTAAGGGAGAGAAGAAGTAAATTTGTGGGGCACCAGAGACAGGGATCTGAAAACCTCCAGATATGAGTCTGCAGACTCAAGCCACCTGCAAAGCTCAACTGGGGACCAGTTGACCAACTGGACCAGGAGCAAATCACTCAGAACCAGGGGCTGAAAAGTGTGTCCATCCACCTGCTGGAGTTAGAAAATACTGAGGAGCTGGACTGGATGCCAAGAAGGACAGGCCTCGGATCCGCCCCCAGTTCTCCATCTCCACCCGCCGGTCGATGGACACAACTGTCACAGGTTCTGGAACAGTGGGAAGCTATGTAATGGAAATGTATTTTATGCATATCTCACATTCACTGTAGATATATTGCTCTAGGTAAGTGTATCTCCCAGCTATCAGCTGTACAAGTTTGACTCCCTAGAACAGGGATTCTCAACCCAGTCAGGTTTTCAGGATCTCCACAACAAATATGCATGAATCAGATCTGCATACAATGGAGGTAGTGCATGCAGATCTCTGTCATGCACATTCATCGTGGATATCCTGAAAACCTGGGAGTGCAACAAGAATTGGGTTGAGAACCACTGGCCCAGAAGATACTGCTTATTGTATAAAGAGACTAAGAGAGGACTATGGTGAATGACCCACGGCATTTAGGAATGGCATCTTCTACATTTGGTAGTGGGTGAGAATTGAGAGGGTCTTTTACTAAAGATGAGCCCAAGCTATCTATGCCAGGGCCCACAGGAATAAAATGGGCCCTGCTGCAGATAACCTGAGCTAAGCCCTAGTAAAAGACCCCCTGAATGTGACTGCACCAACACCGAGTGACTTTCCTCTTGGCAAAGTTGTGGCCATGTAGCAGGTGCTTTGATCAGTTGATTAGTGGCTCAATACATTTTTTAAATAAGATTTTCTATGTTATATAATAAAGATGTTTTTGGTGATTGAGTATATTACAATGATATTTTGTAATTTAATGAGTATACATGAGAGAGATTTCCATGCAAATCTCTCTCATGTATACTATATATTAAATATTGTAACCTCTTGGGTGGCCCTACTCCACAGGAGATAAGACCTCTGATTTCCAAGCTTCTGTTCACTTTTTTTTTAAGTCAAATTGCACTGATCCCAAATAAACTGTGTTTACTGCATTATAAACCTGCGAGGGATGGCTTTTCAGCACCATGCTCCCTACAAGAAGCGAGAGAGAAAAAAAAAAACCCTTTACTCTTTATTCCGGTCTCTACAACTGAATTGAAACGAACAGTTCTCAGCGTAGCTGCCACAATAATTTTCGAAATGCATTCTTGATTGTACGCATTCCCATCCCTGCAGGACTCAATAAAGTGAAATACACTTGTGACAGTGTAATAGTGTGCAGGTTTTTATAGCAATTTTTTTCAGTATTTTGTCGACTCACTTGAGGAAGAAAATCTGCAGTACAGGTTGTAAAACAAAAATAAAATAAAAAAGCAAGTAACTGACCTGAACTAAGATCGAAAGAAAACAACGCATTCATTAAAATATAAATTTAGTAGAACACATGCAATGTAACAACAACAAGGACTCAGTGGCGAATTAAACCATCCACTTTGACTTTTTAACCATTTAGAAATGAATGTTTCGTATTAAATTGAGTGGCACAAATTAGTTCTGATTGATGGCAAAGAATTCATCACAACAGTGACAAGACAGCTTTAACCTTTTAGGAATCATTAGAAAACCCATCTCCGATTTAACACAACAAAAATCAATATTTGCAAATCATTCACAGGGACCACCGGAGCATCAACAGAAATGAAGAGACTCGAGGAAAAAACCCCCAAAACAGCACTTTCATGATCAGATCAATCCCCGGGATTAGGACTGGAGGTGTGGGGGCAATTAGTAAACCAGCTCCCCTCTCCGCCCAGGCCTGTGATTTCTGTCGCCTCTGTGTGTTTTTCCATTTCCCAGCTGCAGAAGCCACTTTCACCTACGTGTCACCCACAGAAGTCATCACAAAAACGTGCTTCCCCGAATGAATCCAATCAGGACTTTTTTCTCAACTTTGGGTTTTACCTCAGCTTCACCAATCCCAGCCCCCCCCCCCCCCCCCCCCCCCAACAGCCTACATTGAAGCTACAGGCAACCGGGACCATTTTAACAGAAGGGATCGGATCAGAACTTTGTCTTCCCCAAACCGGGGGGGGGGGGGGTGGGGGTTACAGATGTTTCAGCCCTGGTATTGCTCTCCCTTTAGTCCCATTTCCTCTCCAATAATAAAAAAAAAGGAAACATTGGCTCCTTTTGACTCGAACCTGCTCCCCGCAGGGTCGTGGAGTGAGGTGTGATTTTTCCCAGCTCATTAGGAGGAGGTGTAAGATTTTAGAATTTAAAACTAATAGCCATCTGCATCACATCACGATTTTGGCACTTTGCACAGATAGCAAGCAGAGGAGAAGCGAGCAACAAGCCGAAACTGCCCCCGTGCAAAGTTCTGGTAACACCATGCAACGTGCACAGTGACTGTTTCTTACATGACACAGAATGAATGTATAAATACAGAGAAAGGTTAAGGGGGTGAAAGTGGTCCACGAAAAACCACACACAAGTAACAACTGTCCAGTGACAACCCCTCCCCCGTCCCCCTCCTTTTCAAAAATGCCACAAATCCCAAAGACTCGCATTTCTGCTCAGTGGGGAGGTTGAATAAAGTGGAAACTAAAAAAATATGACTTTATGCAGTGTTTAGGGTGGTTTGCTCCCCTCCTTTGAGGCACATTGCGAGAAAACCCCCTCACTATGTCCAAGAAAAAGCCATTTCTGATGCATTCAGGACCCCCCAATCATTGTGAAAAATAGGATCTGATACTCTGAAGGTCCTGGAGCTCTAGAACAGCCGAAAAAGGCTTTACCTTGCCCGGTTGCCCCGCAGCAGTGGGTGATCCTGGTAGGGAGGGGCGCAGAGCTCCCCCTGGCGGACAGTACAGGAAGGGGCTCCAGCGGCAGGATCCTGGGCCCCAGCGGGTGATCGGTGCAGCAATTCCTGACTGGAGAGATTTTTTTTCCCCCACCTGCTCCTTGAGAGAACAAAAGCGCAGCGGGAGCCGAGAGGCTCTGGGCCTGGGATATAAGGGGAGCTGCTGCCCCGGCTCTGCTTCACGCTCCCGAGCTCCTGATCATGCTGTTGCTGCCGCCCGTGCACGTCCCGATCCTCTCCCCGGCCCCGGCCAAGGCGGCCGCCGGCAAATCCTTCACCATCGAGGCGCTGCTGGGCAGCAGCGGGGAGGAGACGACGCGGGGCCCCGGGGGCACTGCCTGGTGGCTGCCGATGCCCCCACCGCCGCAGCCCCGGCCGCTCTACCCGGGTCACTGGCCACCAGCAGGGGGCTACCGAGCTGTGGCGTGTATCGGGCCAGGTAAGGGCCACTCCGCCCCGAGCTAGATCTTGGGGTTGTGTTTCTGCCCTTGTCAGTGATTTGTCAGCAGACTCTGAACTCCAGTTTGCAGCTCGGCTTTAGGTTTCCCTCTTCCACCTGTCTTTAGTCACTTTCGCTGCTTCAGTTGCAATGACAGCTTTCTCTCGCTCTGTTTTTTTTCCTCTCATCGTTTCCCCCTTGCTCATTCCTATGCACACTGCTGAACTTCGCTTGTCTTGTTTTGCTTTCTCTGTTCCTCAGACTGTTGCATAACCAAGAACTACTTCTCTGCCTTTAAATCCGCCCCTGGAAAATGCAAGCGGATCCGCACCATCTTCACCAACGAGCAGCTAGCCCGACTGGAGGAGGAGTTTGCCCGGCAGCAGTACATGGTGGGCACTGAGAGGTTCCTGCTGGCATCTTCCTTGCATCTCACCGAAGCCCAGGTAAAGCAGCTGCCAGCCTCCCACCGTCCCCAGATCAGGAACTCCTGCTTCTGTACTGTATGTCCATCCCGGTGCCTTTCCTGGCACTTTTATCCCTGCCTTCTTTTTCTGTATGCTGAACCTGTCAGGAGTAGTAACCACACTCATATACTGGGCCCCTCTTTATAAGAAATCCTGAGGGGAGGAGGAAGATAGGTTTGAGGTCTACAAAATCCTGAGTGGTGTAGAATAGAAAAGAGTGAATCAATTTTCCACTCCTTCAAAAAGTGCAAAGACCAGGGGACACTCAATGAAATTACATGGAAATACTTTTAAAACAAATAGGAGGCATTTTTTTTCCACTCAAAAAATAGTTTAAGCTCTGGCACTGGTTGCTGGAGGGTGTGGTAACATCGGTAAGGAATTTGGGTTTTAAAAGGTTTGGAAAGGTCCTGGAGGAAAAGTCTACAGTATGTTATTGAAGTGGACATGGGGAAGTGGATTGGTAGCATGGAATGTTGCTATTAATTGCGATTCTGCCTGGTACTTGGGACCTGGATTAGGCCACTGTTGGAAGCAGGATACTGGGCTAGAGGACCACTGGTCTGGCCCAGTATGGCTATTGTTATGTTCTTATGGTTATATTATAGCCAAAGGGCAATGCTTGCCTTGCAAAATAGGTTGTGTTCAATGTTTGTTTACAAAATGTATTTACAACAAGGAGGAACAAACAGGGTGTATTCAGAATTTTAGTGACTACTTTTGCCTGTTATCTATTATCATGATTGTAGGCTGACCAACTTGCTAAACATTACCTGTTCACTCCCCCCCCCCCCCCCCCCCCCCCCAAGGTGAAGGTCTGGTTCCAAAACCGGAGGATCAAGTGGAGGAAGCAGAGCCTAGAACAGCAGAAAGCCAGTCTGGCCAAGCGGGGCATCTCCATTACCTGTAGGCACCCAGATTCTAGCGCCCAGGAGAGAGGAGTTCTCCAGAAGCCACCGGCAGAAGAAGCGAAAGATCCAATGTCTCAAAACTGATTAAAGCACGATTCCCAGTGTACATATTATGTAAAATACTACAGAAGTATATAATATATACATCATATTTATTTGCAGAGCAAAATGTTATTGTATGTGATTGTTTTAAAATAAAACGTGCTTTATACTGTGGCATCTTCTCTCCTTATGGTGGGGGTAAATGCCTATTAAGTGATTTTTTCTATAAATAAAAGTTGGTGCTGCAGATTATTTTGGTCCTTTTTGCTGTAGCCAACGACCTTTTCCCCATGCTTGTCTAGGCTATAAGCAGTGCTTCTGAAGAGGTGACTTTTCAGGATCCATCATATCCAGGAACAGAGCCTTAAGAGCCATCACTCTGTCCCTAACAGTATCAAGGGTGAGGTAGATATAGACCTGGGATGATAATAATATAATATTTATAGAGTGTACAGCTTCATTAGGACTCCTTATATTCTTAAACTCATGTACAAGAGCATATTTATATACATTTTTTCATGTTGATCAAATAAAAAGCATTGCAAATTCCAAAAGGCTCTTTCTTCTATGTTTGTGCAGCGCTGCTTACGCCTTGTAGCGCTATAGAAATGCTAAATAGTAGTAGTAGTAGTAGTAGTAGGTTTTCTGCATGCCTAGCACCATTGCTGGAATTCTGGGTTTGGGACTGTCAAATGGTATGGTAGGTGGGGGGAGGGGATGGAAGGGGATACTATCTGTCTCAGAAGATGTATGGCTATACCTAAATGTCTGTGGTGGGGAAGAGGGAGGACTTTGCTGCTCCTGCTGGGTTCCAAACTCCACGCTGCCCCTCAGTTGGGAGCAAGTCTATATAGCTTCTTATGCATCAGTGTGATAAGATGCACGAAGCTTAGTATGCCTTTTTCCTTAGGAAAGATTACAATTTACTAATGTTTATAGTAGCCAAAAGTGGAAGTGTAAAGTGAACTAATCTCACGTAAATGAAAGGATTCAGAATTACTCCCCACTTCAGGCAGGTGAGTTCAAGTCACAGTTTTATTAAAACTGGAAATTTAGGGACCCTTATACTAAGCTAAGCAGTGGAAGAAAGCAGCCTGCGATAACATGGGCACATGGAATTGCTGCACACCGAGCCCACTTACTACTGCGGCCGTAAAAAAAAACTTTTTTAAAACCCTTTAGTGTCCAATGTTCCATGGGAACAGATTGATGGGAACATTGGACGCTAATTAACATGGAGGTTGTTGACAATGGGCTGATAAAAAAAAAATTGGTGCAGGGCCATTTACTGCCTGAGCTCTTACCACCTCCTTTTTAGCAGGCGGTAAGGGCTCATGCACTAACCCAGTGGTAATCATGCCTACTCCCCACCCCTTGCGCTAGAAAATACAAAATTATTTTCTGGCACAGAAAACAGTGCGCGGCAAAACCAAAACTGGGCACTTCAGGAAGTAGTGCTGTTTTGCCACCTGCTACCCACATGGTAGCCTTACTGCTGCTTGATAAAACGAGCCCTTCATTAGTCAAGGGTGAAAGAAAGGTAAATCTCATTTCTTGCAGGCTAGCTTATCCATTGGGCAGACTAGGCAGTTGCCTAGAATGGCAGTTTCTGGGGGCTACAAAAAAGCAACTGCAATTCAAGCAAAATAATAGGTTCTGACAAACCTAAAGAACCATTAATGAGGGTCTTTACCCATAGGGAGGGTGGGCAATTTTCCAAAAATCCATTTGTTTATGTGTATGGCTTTTAGAAGTGTTTGTGTGTGACTCCACACTTTTGTCTGAAAGACTAGTTCTCACAGGCTTTTAAAAGAAATCATTAGATGATTTGCTATGGTTAGGCAAATTCAGACGTTAAGCAAATACCTTATGCTATATCCCTTTCTCATCTTGATTATAGGGCTGCAAATTAATTGCAGTTAACTCTGTGACTAATGCATTAATTATTAATCACGATTTTAAAAATTAATCACAATTAAAAAAAAATCACATTGCGGCATCTCCTGTCTCCTTCAACCATCTTTTCTGCTCTCTTCCACTCCTGACCCCTGTCCTCAGCGCAATCCAGCATATTATCCCCACACCATTCTACCTTAAAGGTGGTCTTCTGTTGGTTCCAGGCACTGGCAGCATTGCAAATATCCTGCCTATGGCCTGGTCTGAAGCTTTCCCTCTGACCCATCTCACCTATGCAGAAACAGGAAGTGATGTCAAAGGAGGTGGGACGGGCCAGAGGGAAAGCTTTGCAGCAGGCCGCAGGCAGCGAATGTGCAATGTTGCTACTGCTGGGGATCAAAAGAATACCACCTTTAAGGTAGTCTTAGGGGGGATTAAGGGGGGACAGATGCAGAACTCCTGGGGGGTGGGGGAGGGAGTGAACCTCAGACCCGTGAGCAGAACTGGAGAGGCTACTGGTGGAATCTTTTGCCGAAGCGGTAAGCTCCAGTAGCCACAAGAAGAGCTTGGTGCTGCTCACCACCAAGTTTGTGTTGCTGCTATGGGGTGGAGGGGAGTAAGGGAGATGTGCCAGATGGGAGGAAGGGAGGGAAAAGAGAGAGAGAGAGAGAGATAATGGACGGGGGAAGAGGAGAGGGAGGGATGGAAGGAAGAGATGTTGGATCTGGGGGTGGGATGGAGAGAGAATATCAGTTCTTTAGGGAAGGAAAGGGGGATAAGATTTGATATGTGGCCTGGGTTCAATTTCCACTACAACTCCTTATGACCTTGGGCAAGTCACTTCGGGGCCCTTTTACTAAGCTGTGTAGGCCCTATGCGTGCCCAACGTGCACCAATTTCATTTTCAGCAAAAATTTTAAAAAAGGCATTTTTTTGCAGACGGGCTGAAAAATGGATCTGTGCACACCCAAAACATGCACCTACACTACCACAGGTCATTTTTCAGCTCACCTTCATTACCTTAGGTACAAAATCCAAGATTGTGAGCCCTCTAGGGACAGAGAAAGTACCTGCTTATAATGTGTGATTGTTCTCCACCTTGAACTTGATGGTTAAACAGATTATAAATGCCAGAATTAAATTAAATGTACTGCCTTTCTGAGGTTACAATCAAAGCAGTTTACATGTTATATACAAGTACTTATTTTGGTACCTGGGGCAATGGAAGGTTAAATGATTTCCCAGAGTCACAAGGAGTTGCAGTGGGCAATCAATCAATCACAATTTTTTTAATGTATTTTTATTGAATTTTACAAGAATACATTTTCAATTCAGAAAAACATGCACATCAGCACAACATATAATAACCAAAGCTGAGTTTTATAAGTAATAGGAGAAAGTTTTCCATTTCCTTAGGCCAGCAGGAAGACCTAATGAGGAATAATTATTTATTTATTTATTTTTATTATTTATTTTGTTGCTTTTGTATCCCACATTTTCCCACCTCTTTGCAGGCTCAATGTGGCTTACATGGTACCGTAATCAGCGTTAACCGATTTTGGTTTGAACAAATACAAGTTGCGATTAATATCAAGGTGATATTATGGTAGAGTGAGATACATGTATGGTAAAGACAATTGGGGAGAACTTAGAGAGGGAAAGGAAGAGTTAGGATATGTCTGTTACGATCTTTGGTTGTTGTGTCGTAGATGTCCAGGTTTTTTATGTTGGGTCGGTGGGGTATGCCCTTCTGAACAGTTCTGTTTTTAGTACTTTCCGGAAATTCATGTGGTCGAGTGTGGTTTTTACTACTTTTGGTAGTGCACTCCACAATTGTGCGCTCAGGTAGGAAAAGCTGGAAGCATAGGTGGATTTGTATTTGAGTCCTTTGCTGCTTGAGTAATGGAGGTTTAGGTGTGATCATGCTGATTTTATGGTGTTTCTGGGTGGAAGGTCAATGAGGTCTGTCATGTATCCCCGGTGCCTCGCCGTAGATGATTTTGTGAACTGTTGTGCAGATTTTGAATGTGATACGTTCCTTAATTGGAAGCCAGTGCAGTTTTTCTCAGAGTGATTTGGCACTGTCAAAACGTGTTTTTCCATATATAAGCCGTGCTGCTATGTTTTGGGCAGTTTGAAGTTTCTTTATGATTAATAGACTGTTCATATTTTTTGTACAATAAATTCCAGTTCCACCAAAGATTCACTTGAGAGTTGTCTTTCCAATGTGAGATTATTAATTTTTTAATGCAACAGATAGTAGAAAGTCAAATGATAATTTATCATCACCTGAAAGAAAAAATGGAATTCAAATCATATATTTTGGTAAAAAAGATTGTTAGAAACCAAAATTCTCCTTCAACTTATCCCAGACATCTGACCAAAACAAAACTAGATTAGGGCATACTAGTAAAACATGCATAAGAATTCCAGTAAATTTTTTTGCATGACCAACATAGGTCAAAATTTGAGGAACCAGACAATTTACTCTTTCTTGGAGTCCAAAGGGCCCTATGATACATAAAGAAAAGAGATTGTGTTATTTATTTATTTATTTATTTATTGCATTTGTATCCCACATTTTCCCACCTTTTTGTGGGTTCAGTGTGGCTTACAATATGATATAAATGATGGAAATATAATTTGTTACAACTTGGTTATGGATTACATTGTGTAGATTTAAGCGAGATAGTCAAGTAACGTTAAGGAATATAACAATGGAACACAGACATTGAAACATTGGAAGGGGACAATGGGAGGCTTAAAGGGCAATATTAAGGCATGAAGACATATGGTATACATATTTCTCTGAGTGGAGGTATGAGTGGTGTGAGATTACGGGGAGAGGATTGTAGAATTGGATGTGTGATGCATTAGTGAACAGTGAGTATGGACTTTATGTGTTTTGGCTCTTTCTGTATGTTTTTTCAAAAAGATGGGTCTTCAATACTTTGCGGAAGGAAGTTTGTTTGTAGATTGTTCTTAAGTTGCGCGGCAGTGTTAGAGCAGCTGATAAAGAGGCTCTTGGGTCATTCAACCAAACTTGAGACCAATGAGTATCTGATAATCAGTCATTGAGATCTAATTCCCACACTTGTTGAGTAGACCCTACAAGAAGTAGTAGTATAGGATTGCATTGTTTTATAAAATAAAGAGGCCCTGTGGTTTAATCTACAATGATCTTCAATAAAGCTATTAAGATCCAGTACTTGATTAATATAACTGAGATTCCATTTTTTTGGATTTAATTACACTACGCAGTTGGTACCATTGTAATATTTGAGAATTAGGAATATTAAACTCTGTAAGTGAGCAAAGGTTTTCAGATCAATTGAATCAAAAAACAGATATTACAGTTCTGACAAATAGGCCAGTTTATGATCTTACTGTTAATCATTAATTTCTTATTATTTGTCAAAACTATATTCGAGAGAAAATTGGAAGATTTTGGGAAAGACTTTGACAAAACTGAAAAAGTTGTTATAGTTGTAGTTATAACAAGTCTATTGCTAAGGTTTGAAAACCTACAACTTTTAGGGTCCAACTCTGCTAAAACATTCAAAGGAATAGAGTGTGATAATGACCTTTCCAAATGCAACCATGAAGGGGTACAAAAAGAATAGTCATCAAGGAACCAATAATATCCCTTAAAGAGAATGAAAGAATTATGATAAAAAATAAAATCAGGAAAATTGACTCCACCTTTCTGTTTAGGTAACTTAAGGGTGCAAATAGATAAATGGGAAAGTTTAAAGATTCACAGAAACTGCGAAAGAATTCTATCAATTTTCTTTAAAAAATTAACAGGAAATTGAACTGGAAGCATACTTAATAAATAATTAAGCCAACATGAGTTTAGTGAAGGAAAATCTTGCCTCAGCAATCTACTACATTTCTTTGAAGGGGTGAATAAACATGTGGATAAAGGTGAGCTAGTCAATATTGTGTTCCTGGATTTTCAAAAGACATTTGACAAAGTACCTCATGAAAGACTCCAGAGGAAATTGGAGAGTCATGGGATAGGAGGTAGTGTCCTATTGTGGATTAAAAACTAGTTAAAAGATAGAAAACTGAGAGTAAGGTAAATGTCAGTATTCCCAATGGAGAAGAGTAGATAGTGGGGTTCCCCAGGGATCTGTGCTGGGATCACTGCTTTTTAACATATTTAAAAATGCTCTATAGATGGGAGTTACTAGTGAGGTCATTAAATTTGCAAGAGAATTGTGAAAAATTGCAAGAGGACCTTACTAGACTGGGAGACTAGGCATCCAAATGGCAGATGACGTTTAATGTGAGCAACTGCAAAATAATGCATGTGGGAAAGAGGAACCCAAACTATAGCTATGTGATGCAAGGTCCCACATTAGGAGTTACTACCCAGGAAAAGGATCTAGGTGTCATGGTTGATAAGTTGAAACCCTCTGTTCAGTGTACAGCAGCAGCTAAGAAAGCAAATAGAATATGAGGAATTATTAGGAAAGGAATAGAAAACAAAAATGAGAATGTTATAATGCCTTTGTATTGCTCCATGGTGCGACTGCAACTTGAATACTGTGTATAGTTCTGGTCACCGCATCTCAAAAAAAGATATAGCAAAATTAGCAAAGGTATAGAGAAGAACGAGGAAAACGATAAAGAGAATGAGACGACTTCCCTATGAGGAAAGGCTAAAGTGACTACGGCTCTTCAGCTTGGAGAAGAGATGACTGGGGGGAGATATGATAGAGGTCTATAAAATACTGAGTGGAGTGGAACAGGTAGATGTGAATTATTTGTTTACTCTTTCCAAAATTACTAGGACCAGGGGGGCAATGAAGCTACTAAGTAGTAAATTCAAAACAAACTGGAGAAAATATTTCTTTACTCAATGTGTAATTAATCTCTGGAATTCGTTGCCAGAGAATGTGGTAAAAGCAGTTAGCTTAGCAGGGTTTAAAAAAAAGGTTTGGCTAATTTCCTAAAAGAAAAGTCCATAAGCCATTATTAAGATGAACTTGGGAAAATCCAGTGCTTAGGATAAACAGCATAAAATCTGTTTTACTGTTTTGGGATCTTGTCAGGTACTTGTGACCTGGATTGGCCACTGTTGGAAACAGGATACTGGGCTTGATGGACCTTCAATCTATCCCAATATAGCAATGCTTATGTTCATACGTTACTGGGGATTTCATTCCTGTTTCCCCTTTTCACTGTCAGCATATAGTACCTGTAGCTTTTTTTCCTGGTTCCCCAAAGAGCATGTGTATATAAAAATGACAGAACTGAATGCTTGAAGAGCTGGTCTGTTGAGGGCAAACAGTTCTGTGCTAACGACAGCTAGAGTTGCACAAAGGTCTGAGCAGAAGAAAATTATATTTGCAAACATCTGCACATGTGCTATAATATATTCTGTGGATAAATATTAGTATTGCAAGATTTTATGCACAGAATAGCACTGCAGCACATGAGCAGAGGTGCAGTGGCGTAGCAAGGGCGGGGCGGTGGGGGCGGTCCGCCCCGGGTGTCGGCGGGTGGGGGGTGCTCCGTCGAGAGCCGACAGCTCTCGTCTCCTGCCGCTACCCTGTTTTTTTTTTTTAATCCATTGCAGCGACGCAGGCAGCGCTTCCCGTCTGCCCTGTGAAGGAGAAAATCGCGTCGCTGGCGTCAGGCCTTCCCTCGTTTTGTCCCGCCCTCTTCTGAGGTAACTTCCTATTTCCTCGAGGGCGGGACACAACGAGGGAAGGGCCAACGCCCTCAATGAAGAGGGCACAGGACGGGACCGGCTCAGGGGAGGGGGAAGCTCAGAGGGGAGAAGGGGATTGGGGAGGGTGGGAGAGCCTAGAGAGGTGCTCAGGGGAGAAGGGGTTTGGGGAGGGTTGGAGAGCCTAGAGGGGTACTCAGGGGAGCAGGGGATTGGGGAGGGTGAGTGAGCCTAGAGGGGTGCTCAGGGAAGAAGGGGATTGGGGAGGGTGAGAGAGCCTAGAGGGGTGCTCAGGGGAGAAGGGGATTGGGAAGGGTGGGTGAGCTTAGAGGGGTGCTTAGGGGAGCAGGGTATTGGGGAGGGTGGGGGAGCTTAGATGGGTCACTGGGTGCTCAAAGGGGAGAAGGGGATTCGGGAGGGTGGGGGAGCTTAGAGGGGTGCTCAGGGGAGAAGGGGATTGGGGAGGGTGGCGGAGCTTAGAGGGGAGAAGGGGACTGGGGAGGGGAGTGCTCAGAGGGGAGAAGGGGTCTGAAGCTGTAACTGGGGTCTGACAAGGGGGCAGGAGGGAAAATGGATCCATGCCTGGGGCAGGTGGGAGAATGGGTCTGGGGCTGAAAAAGGGGGATGCAAGGCATGTGGTGGATGAAGGGGGCTGAAAAGAGCTGGCAGAGAGAGAGGGGACAGACCCTGGATGGAAGTGGGGAGTGTGAGGGAGGGCAGACCCTGGATGGATGGGAGAGGGAGGGCAGACGGATTGAAGGGGCAGAGAGGAAGGGCAGATGGTGGCTGGAAGGGGGAGAGAGAAAGAGGGCAGACTGGGGCAAATGGTGGATGGAAGGGGCAGAGATAGAGGGCAGATGTGGATGGGAGGGAGATGGCAGACTGGGGCAGATGGTGGATGGAAGGGGCAGAAATAGAGGGCAGACAGTGGATGGAAGGGGCAGAGAGAGAGGGCAGACAGTGGATGGAAGGGACATTAGAGAGGGCAAACACTGGATGGCAGAGAGCGAAGACAGATGCTGGATGGAAGGAAGACAGTGAAAAGAAGATGAGGAAAGCAGAAACCAGAGACGACAAACTGTAAATAAAATATATATTTTTATTTTTTTGCTTTAGGATATAGTATTGTAGCTGTGTTAAATGTTTATAAATAGAACATGTAAATAAGGTAATCTTTTTATTGGACTAATTTTAATACATTTCAACTTAACTTTCAGAGAAGAAAACCCCCTTCCTCAGGTCAGGATAGGATACTGTAACAGTACTATACTGTATTGACCTGAGAAAGGATATTTTGGCCTCTGGAAGCCAAATGTATTAGTCCAATAAAATGGTATTATTTTATTTTCTGTATTTGTTTTATTTCTATTTGTTAATTTGTAAAGTGGTGATTGGTATTTGTTAGTTTTTTTTTCAAATTTACATCTGCTGTCTTTATATTTTGCACAGTACTAGGGGACATTTTCTGTTTCTGTGGTGGTGCATTGTATGCAGAGTCTGGCATCTTGGGGGTTCAGCTTAATTTTTGTCTGAATAGAAAGTTTATGATTACTTATTCTATAGTGGATTAGGATGTATCTGTGTTTGTGAAAAAGACATGGCTTTCGGTTTATATTGACTGTGCAGGATTGATGATCTGTACTAATCTGTCTGTTTTCGTTTTACAGTAGGTGAATTGATGTTCTAGTGCTCACTGTAGTGTTTAAGATGCTTTCCTTTTCCTTGTGTGACTCATACAAATTACTGTTTATGGTATGGTAGAATTGCACTATAGGTCCTGAGTGTTTTGTATTCTCGGTATGCCTAGTACTGGATTTGGGGGGGGGGGTGTTAAAAAAATGACCGGCCCCGGGTGTCAACTACCCTAGCTACGCCACTGCAGAGGTGTGCACATGCAACTCCAGATACTGATACATATTTTCGTGCTCAGTACAATGCTCAGCTTTAGCTGTTGCTAGCATAGAAATATTTGTGCACACATCCAGTGTGCTCTCAGTGCACAGTTTTTGTGCCGGTCTTATTTGCATACTATTTGGTTACTGCATCAGGGAGCAAAACCTTGGAATTAGGCTTGCATTAGGAAGCATCAGGGAGGAAATTCTCTATAACTTGCCTAAAGTTGGGTGACAGGATGATGCACTCTGAGCGCAAATTCTATAACAGCAATTGCACACACAATTCCCATGATAGAATACCAGCATAAGTCCACAGTAACATGACTAACGTTAGGCAAAAGAACTTACACTAGCTAAATTGTAAGTATTCTATAAGTAGCGTATTTATTCAAGGTGTGTGTGTGTTACGTATGCATCCCCTGTCAGACCCTGCCCTCTGCCCCCCCCCCCCCATACTTTAAAATCATCTCTGCTCCAGTCTTTACCCGGGCAGCGGCACTCATAGGCTGCCTGCAGCCTGCACAGGAACTTTCTTTCTGAGCTGTTCTGCCCCTTCTGATGCAACTTCCTGCTTTGTGAAGGGCAGAACAGTTCAGAGAGGAAGTTCTGATGCAGGCCACATGCAGCCTATGAGTGCTGTAGTCGCTACCCGGGCAAAGACTGGAGCAGAGATGATTTTAAGGTACCAGTGGGTGCATGGAAGTTTGGGGCATGCAGGAAACAGGGGGCACAGAGGAGATGATAAGATGTATGCATAAGTGATAGGCATACCTCCAGCCCCCATGCCTCTCTCAGGACCTCACCCCCCTTTCAATTGTATGCTATAGAAATTGTGCACACATTTCACAGAATACCGACTAAGGGCAATTATGCAGATAACTGCTCATTAGGGCCAAATATTGCCAATGATTGTTAATGCCAATAACAATCATTGTTATTGGCAGGTGGGGGAAGAGAGGTTGGTGGTTGGGAGGCGAGGATAGTGGAAGGCAGACTTATACGGTCTGTGCCAGAGCCGGTGATGGGAGGCGGGACTGGTGGTTGGGAGGCGGGAAATACTGCTGGGCAGACTTGTACAGTCTGTGCCCTGAAAAAAGGCAGGTACAAATCAAGGTAAGGTATACACATATGAGCTTATCTTGTTGGGCAGACTGGATGGACCATGCAGGTCTTTTTCTGCCGTCATCTACTATGTTACTATGTTACTATTTATTCAATTAAGTTACACGCATAACTGACATTCTATAACGTGGACGTGCAACTTTGAGAGCTAACCCCCAAATTCTATAAATGGTGCCCAAATTTGAGCGCCCAAAATTGCTCATGATCCTGAGATCCACACACAAATAAATTAGTTAATGAGCAGTTAACAATCAATAATTGGAGGGGGGTCACGTGATGGTGTCAGCCTGAGCGGACATCTAATGGCGCGGTTCCTCTCCCCCTCGCCTCTTCTATCTGCTAGTACCAAGCAAGAATATCTTAAAAAATGAGCGCATCATGCTGGGTAAAATCTATTGTCGGAGGTGACAATTGAGGACCCTGGAAGAACTAGGTGGGATGCCGGTGAGAACTCCGTGGCCTGGGCGGGATAAAGGAAGCGCAGCTCAGAAAAAGATGGCGGCACCGTCCCCACCTAACCAACTTGCGCCATAGGAGCCAACTCTTCAAAATTATTGGGGGTGCTGATTTTTTTTTTTTACAGGTGGTGCATTTCCCGTCCCCCTCTCCCTCATCCCCCTCCCCTCCCTCTCCCCCTCCTCCTCTGTCCCCCTCCCCTGTCCTCCATCCTCCCTCCACCTCCCTCCGAGTTCCAGGCCCCCCTCCCTCCCAGTTCCAGGTTCCCGCCCTCCCTCCCTCCCTCTGAATTCCAGGGTCCTCCCCCCCTCCCTCTGAGTTCCAGGGTCCACCCCTCCCAGTTCCAGGGTCTCCCCCCTCCCTCCCAGTTCCAGGGTCATCGTCCCTCCCTTCCTCCCTCCCTCCCTTCGAGTTCCAGGCCCCCTCCCTCCAAATTTTAAAGGTCATCTATCTTACCTCATCGGGGTTAGGGCAGCAGCAGCGATAAAAAGCATGCAGGCTCGGCTCGGTGCTTAGTTCCATTTTCCCTTCTCTCTCTCTCAGCTCTGGCCCCGCCCTTGCAGAAACAGGAAATGAAGGGGCCTGGAACTCAAAGGGAGGAGGGAGGGAGGGAACAAACTTCCAGTGGGTGAAATATTGGGGGTGCTTGAGCACCCACAGCACTCACGGAGTCGGTGCCTATGACTGGCGCCAGTGTCCCAAACCTTGTCGGAAGACAATGTGCAGGTTTCTATGAAAAGTCTCTCACAATTGCTTGACGATAAACTTGCCAAACTGCATGCGGGGCTGGAGGAAATCAAAGACAGCGTAGCGTGTCATGCGGTATGCATTCAGCATGCTGAGGAGCGCATCTCTGCCCAAGAGGACCTTGTGAACGCAGCGGAAAACCGTATTAGAGCCCTGGAGTCCCAAGTCCAGCTGCTTACAGACAAGGTGGATGACCAAGAAAATCGAAGCCGCAGGAACAACATTCGTATCATAGGAATCCCTGAAAGTGTGGCAGAAAATGACTTGAAAGAGCTTACTGAAAAATGGCTACCACGATCCCTGGGGCTCCAGCCAGAGGTTGGTCCAGTACTTGTGGAACAAGTCCACTGTGTGGGAGTGAGGCGAGAGACCCCGGGGAAGCAAGGCCGGTCATTGTCAAGTATTTAAATTATGCAATTAAGGCCAAAATTCTAGAGCTTTTCATGAAGCAGCGCTCAGTGGATTACAATGGCAAGCGACCACTTCTGTTCCAAGATTTTTCCGCCCGGGTGGCGGAATGGAGAAGGGCCTTGGCTCCCTACTGTTCTCAGCTATTTGCCAGAGGTATTAAGTTTGCTTTTCAATACCCTGCACGAGTGCGCATCACTTATGAAAACCAGACAGTTTCCCTGACAAGTGCAGAGGACCTGAAGGCATTTTTGGACAGGATCCCGCCTGCCTAGCAGACTTATGGTGATAAAGGCCTCAGTATTGCGGTTCTCCTTTCTTGCGTGGTTTTACACGGGCCCACCAGCTTGGAGGTGAGGTCAAGACACAAGGTGAAGGCCTCTAATGATAGTGCAGCAGCGAGATACCATGGGCTGTAGGCCCCCATGTGTTTACCTGAAAAGAGAAGCAGTTTTGACAGTCCAGCAGATAGTGGAATTATGACTGTAACAAAGCCCAGCAGGAGGAGGAGAGCGGAGATGTTCTTGGTTGAAGTGTACCCGGGCTACTTATAACGATGTGCAGCAACCAGACCGATGGCGGGTCACACTGTTGATCAGGGCGCAATTTGGAACACTTGTGTTGGTCAGATATCGCACCATTGCTGGTTCATGTTGATGTTTGAATCTGTTTTGTTGATATTTGTGGGGAAAGGACCCTCTTGGGATGTAGCGGATGCGAGGGGTGGGGGGGGAGGGGGGTTGGCCTTGCTATCTGAGTATATTGTGGGAGGGAAGGGGATTAGGAAATGTATGTATGGGGGGAGTGGATGGGGGAGGGTGTGACATTGGAGGATTTCGGTAGTTGTGAGCTGGGGGGCATCAGGAGGAAGGGCGAGGGGGAAGGGGGTTTTGGTCGTTGCGAGTACGCTGAATGGTGAGTGGGGCGCAGAGTGTAAGGGGGTAGTGGGGATGTGGGGGACACTATGGGGTTGAGGCTGTTCAGACTCAGAACTGTGGCTAGCTGGGTGTGGCCAGTCTTGCGTAGGCTGCAGGCTCTCCAGCCCATAAGAGGTGGTTTGGCTGGGACGCCACCTCTGGGCCTACCAGTAATGTCAAGGATAGGTATGAATGCTAAGGTACAACGGTGGAATGGGTAGTCTGCGGGTGGCTACTTTGACTGTGGATGGTATTCACTCCCCCATAAAGAGGAAAAAAATTTTTACAATATTGCAAGCGACTTAAAGTGGATGACCTCCTGGCTCAGGAAACTCATCTTTTCCATTTGGAACATACTAAGTTAAAACAAGAGTGGGTGGGAGAGATTGCTTTTTCTTCTTTCAACAACAGACAGCGGGGTGTAGCTGTTCTTCTCCACAGGGCTTTGGATTTCACTAGGCATAATTTAATACAAGACCCAGAAGGTTGCCCTATGTTCGGTATATGCCCCAAATATATATTCTCAGAAATTCTTCTCCTCACTTCTAGCAGGTTTAGTACCCCTGCGGGATTACCAACTAGTGGTAGGTGGAGATTTCAATATCACAGCAGATCCCATTGTAGATTGCAACCCATCAAAGAAGAGGCCCAAAGGAACAGGAGACAGGGGGATAGGCTTACTGCAGTCTGAACTATGCCTGATTGATATTTGGTGGGTGCTTCACCCTGACATTGGAGAATATACGTTCTACTCACATGTCCACAAAGTGCACGTTAGGCTCGATTACATTTTAATAGCCCCATCCCTTTTTTCAGCAGCTCGTTCTGCTGACATTGAGGCGGGGGCGGTGTCGGACCACAGTATGGTATGGGTAGACTTGGGACTAGTGGGAAGGAAGACCTCGGCAGGGTGGCATATGAGTCCGACATTGTATCTAGACCTCGAGTTCAGGGCCTTTCTAATGGAGGAGTGGCAATATTATTTGCAGGACAATAAGCCTAGTGATACGTCCCCAACCAACTTCTGGGAAGCTGGAAAGGCAGTCATGAGAGGGAAAATTATAGAATACACTGCTCAAACGCGCAAAAAAAAAAAAAAGATGAGGAATTGTTATCTCTGCTTACTCAACTCCAAGCCTCTAGGGGGAATGCAGCCAGCGGGACTCCAGGCAATAGAGAGACCTATACTAACTTGAAAGGCCTAATGGAGGAGTAGCCTAGTGGTTAGGGTGCTGGACTTTGGTCCTGGGGAACTGAGTTCAATTCCCACTTCAGGCATAGGCAGCTCCTTGTGACTCTGGGCAAGTCACTTAACCCTCCATTGCTCCATGTAAGTCGCATTGAGCCTGCCATGAGTAGGAAAGTGTGGGGTACAAATGTAACTAAAATTAAAAAAGATTAATTTTAAATCAGCGCACCCTGAGGGACATCCAGCTATATAAGTATAATTTGCATAGGTGGGGAAATAGAGCAGGCAGATTATTGGCAACATTAGTCCGCAATCGTCCGGCAAGACAGGTGATTTCCCGTATTAAGTCAAAGTTGGGACAGTGATTCTTGCAAGAGAAAGCGATTCAGAAGGCCTTTGTAGACTTTTATAGATCTTTATACTACACGGGTAACTATGATGTTGCCCAGCGGGAGGCCTTTTTCAGGGGACTCCACCTCCCGTCTTTGACACAGGAGCAACTAGATTCCCTAAATGCGCCTTTTACGGGGGAAAAAATTCAATTAGCTATTAAAAAACTTAAATTGGCCAAGGTGCCGGGACCAGATGGGTTAGGCCCTGAAATTTATAAGATGCTGGGAGTTCAGGTCATTGGCCCGTTTGTGACCTGTGTCATGCACTATGCACTCCTGGTCAACCCATAGGGTCTTTGAATCATGCCTCCATAATAGTATTGCCCAAGCCCGGACAGGATCCTGAGAATTTGAGCTCATACCGCCCCATCTCACTGTTAAATCAGGCATTATGGCTGCTAGGCTTGTGAAGGTTCTCCCAATTTTGATACAAGATGATCAGACTGGTTTTGTGCCAGGAAGATATGCCTCTACGAACATTCTCCGAGCTCTAAACACGCTTCAGGCCAAGGGGGGCAAACCGGGAGATGACATAATTGTGAGCCTAGGTGCGGAAAAAGCTTTGATAAAATTCTATGGGATCACTTGTTTTGGATTTTGCCGCAGTAAGGCATTTTTGGGGAATTCTTAACAGGGGTGAGAGCCTTGTACAGTAAACCCACGGTGCAAATTCTTATTAATGGGGAACTAACTGAGACTTTTGCACTGGAGCGGGGGATGGGGCAGGGGTGCCCCCTTTCCCCTATGCTGTTTGTTCTTTCCCTCGAGCCATTGGCGAGTAAAATCAAACTATCGCACTTACGGGTATTATGGTGGGGGCCCATGCATGCAGATGACATGCTAATATTTTTGAGTCAGGCAACGGGGGGGGGGGGGGGGGGGGGGGGCGGGGTGGATCCCGGTCCTCATTGATCTCATTCAGAAGTTTGGGGCTTTTTTGGGGCTCGATTAATTTTGAAACATCAGAAGTAATGGCGAGCTCTACTAATTGTGCATGTAAGTGGTTGCCCAATTTGCCCGATTTCCCCTTGGCCTGGACTTCGGGTCCTATGAAATATTTAGGCGTATTTCTGCACTTGGATCAATCTGTTATCTATAGGAAGAACGTCTGGGAGAAATTAGAAGCCATTCGAGGACTATGTCATCGGTGGAAGGATTTCCCTATTTCGTTTTTAGGATGGGTGGCATTAGTTAAAATGGTTTTGCTGCCAAAAATTTTGTACCTCCTCCAAATGATGCCGTTATGGGTCACAAGCAAAGATGAAAAACTTTACAGGGGAATAATATCCTCATTTATATGGGGAGTGAAACAGGCACGTATTGGGCAGCATAAACTGGCCAGAGAGAGGGGAGAGGGGGGAGTCAATTGAGAGAGAAGACTTATGGAAAAGCTTTTACTTGCAAATAGATCGTTGTTGGGTTTTTTTTTTTCAAAGGTGAAAACTGCAAGTGTTTAGATTAAAGGGAAAGATTCGTTCTGTCAGATACGGTTGAATCTCCATACACAGACCACTGCTGCTAAGAGACGATATTTCATGTGCTCCACTGTCAATCAGTACATACTTTGTGCACCCACTGATTGACCCCTGATGAAGGCTTTTTTAAAAGCCGAAACACGGACCGTGTAGGGTCCTAATAAAGTTTTTCTGGAGCATCTCATCCTGGTGTCTCGGATTGATCTCTTGAAGTTGTGTTTTCCACTTCCTTCTGTTGTTGAATCTTTGTGGAAACTGCGAACCCCTTTTGTTTCCACAAGCCTACATCAACATTTGGCGGAGATGTCAGGACTGCTTGTCGCAACTAATTAACAAACAAGAAACAGCGTCATAGTTAGGGGTCGGGTTCAGCCTCAGAGAAGTGAAGAGGGGAAGAGAGGGAGGGTGCAAGTGGGGGGTGGGAGTATGTAAAATGAAAATTGGGGGACAGCATGACCTGTAGGGTATATTGTCTCTGGAAGTCTCTGGGACATAGTTAGTATGATACATGTTACAGACGTTTAGCATCTCACTGTTTCATGATTTACCATTTTACCATTGTATTTGCATGGGCTGAAGAGAGATGTGGGTATTTTATGTTTCTGTTACATCATGCTCCTCTCCTGTTAATAAAAAAACAATCAATAATTGGTGGTTAACCATCAATTATTGATGTTAATTGGCTCTAATTTGGACTTACGTGTTGATCTGGTTACACATGATTATATAAATATCCCCACCCAAATCCTCTCATGCACAACCCAAAAGAGGGTGTGGCTATGGGAGGGGCATGGGCGGGGTCAGGGCCTTCCGAAGAATTATGTGCCGTGTTATAGAAGTTGGGGGCTGCTCTTCCAAGTTGTGTGCTAGGATTTACACCAGGTTTCAGTTGGTGCAAGTCCTTGTGTGCCAGAATACACTCTAAGTGCTGTTCTATAAACAGCGCTCATCCCAGAGCACCCTTTATAAAATAGCACTGAGCACAAATTTTTCCTGGCACCTGGCTCACATAATTATAATATATTATTTTTTTTACATAATTTATCATTATATATTTACAAATGTGTAATACTATTATGAATGTCTATACATGTTTGGCTATATATTTATTAAAATTCCTAGCCCAGGCTCACACTGCCTGTCTGCTTGTGTTGTGGACACAATATTTTTCAATGTGGAGAAAAAAAAGCCTCCATAATAGTATTGCCCAAGCCCAGACGGGATCCTGAGATTTTGGGCGCCACCGGGAGAAGGACACTTGAGCGTGAATACAGAGCTAAGTGGTTTTTGGGGCAGCTTATTTTTGCTAGACTTACTAGATGTGCATTCAATAGACTCTATGCGTATTTGGATTGCTTGAAAAGTTTGCACTAAGAAGATACAGTATATTGTTAGATGGTGTAGTGGATACATAAATTATAGAGCAGCACATTTAAGAGAATTGGTGACTGATTACACATGTGGAGTTTTTTTTTTAAGCTATATGATGGCACGCCGAGCTCATGCCTTATAGTCCACTGAGGGGGACTGGCTGGGCGGCGACTCTGAGGCTTTTTTTCTCTACATTGAAAAATATTGTGTCCACAACAGAAGCAGACAGGCAGTGTGAGCCTAGGCTAGGAATTTCAATTTTGGATACAGTCTGATACAGCTTGAGTGTAATTTATATATTTATTAAGGCAGATATATTTATAGGATATTTCTTAATATTATGTTTTAAAAACATTGTCATTTGTCCTGTGTTTTTTTGTAGAAAAGTTGTTTGTGACCCCTGAGGCAGGCGCTTTGGCGCCAAAACACGGACCGTGTCGGGTCCTTGATATGAATATTCTGAATAAACTGTTTTTTGATATTATCTCCCTATTGGGTTGTGCATTTGTCAGCCTCTACTTTTGCTGTTTTACCTGGTTTTTGATACCATTTACTGAATCTGGCCCTAAGTGTCACACAAATTATTGAGGGTGATAAGTGCCAGCACATAGCTGTAACACAAGCTTCCTGCATCAACCCCTCTGTGCTGTAAGAACAGGAAAAGCGAGACACAGGGTGGAAGGATTCAGGAGAGAGGGAAAGAGAAACAGGATGAAGCAGAGAGTAGGCAGTAGGGAATAGCAAAACACACAGAAGAACTCATAAACACAATTTTCATTAGCAAAACGATCTGTTTCCAAAGATGGGATGACAATTGGATTAACGATTTATACAGCCTGGAGAATACCAATGAAATGAGATGAGTTTCCCAGAGCTGGGAATCGTGTCTTTGTCATGCTTGTTTTAAGAAGCTGGAATTAAGAGTCCACTTTCAAAAAGAAATCAAACTGTGCTAATGTTTCAGTTGTCCAGTTAGACTAATCCTGTAGAGTTGCGTTATCTTGAGTTACAGAGGCCTGTGGATATATTTCTGTCCACGGCATTAGAAGACTTAGGGGTCCTTTTACAAAGGTGCGCTGAAAAATGGTTTATGGTAGTGTAGGCGTGGGTTATGGGCGCACCGATCCATTTTTTAGCGTGCCTGTAAAAATGCCTTTTTTGGGGCTGAAAATGAACGTGTGGCAAAATCAAAACTGCTGCACATCCATTTTGGGTCTGAGACCATACCGACAGCCATTGACCTGGCAGTAAAGATTCCAGGCAGTAAGGACCTACGCATGTCAAATGCCACTTGGCGCATGTCCGTTATACGTGCCTGAAAATAAAAATTATTTTTCAGACGCTCGTATTGGACGTGCACCAAAAATGAAATTACCACAAGAGCCACATGGTAGTCGGGCGGTAACTCCATTTTGGTGCACATTGGGCGCGCATAGATGCTTATGCGGCTTAGTAAAAAGGCCCTAAAATTACTTATTAGTAGAATGGTTCCAATTGTGTGAAGTCACAAAGCTTTGCAGGTATGTTTCTTTCTCTACAACATTAGCAAAATCTGTCCCTTCATCTCTGAGAACTCTTATCACCTCTTGTCTTCATTATTGTAACCTACTTTTCACCGGCCTCCCTCTTAGCCATCTCTCTCCTCTTCAATTAATCCAAAATTCTGCTGCGCGACTCATCTTCCGCCAAAGTCGCTATGCCCACATTAGCCCTCTCCTTAAGTCACTTCACTGGCTCCCTATCCGTTTCCGTATTCAATTCAAACTTCTCCTATTAACCTATAAGTGCATTCACTCTGCCGCTACCCAATACCTCTCCACTCTTGTCTCCCCCTATGTCCCCCCTCGAGTACTCGTTCTATAGATAAATCTCTCCTACCTTTCTCCTCTACTGCTAATTCAAGACTCCGTTCCTTTTATCTCGCTGCACCTCACGCCTGGAATAGACTTCCTGAGCCTGTACGTCTAGCCCCGTCTAGCCGTTTTCAAGTCCAAACTCAAAACCCACCTCTTTACCACTGCTTTTGACTCCTAACTCACTTGCCCTGTCCTTTATCCTCTTTATTCCCTTACCCTTAATTGTTCTGTTTACCTGTCTTATCTAGATTGTAAGCTCTTTGAGCAGGGACTGTCTTTTGTGTATGGTGTACAGCGCTGCGTATGCCTTGTAGCGCTATAGAAATGATAAGTAGTAGTAGTATGTATTCATGCCTTACTTACTGTAAAAGCAATGTTGGTAATTAAGTTTATTTTCTGCTACATAAAGGTGTGGATTTTAGAAGTCTTATTTAGTGAAGGGAAGTCTTGCCTCACCAATCTAATGCATTTTTTTGAGGGGGTAAGCAAACATGTGGACAATGGGGAGCCGGTTGACATTGTATATCTGGATTTTCAGAAGGCGTTTGACAAAGTGCCGCACGAAAGACTCCTGAAGAAATTGCAGAGTCATGGAATCGGAGGTAGGGTATTATTATGGATTAAGAACTGGTTGAAAGATAGGAAGCAGAGAGTAGGATTGCGTGGCCAGTATTCTCAGTGGAGGAGGGTAGTTAGTGGGGTCCCGCAGGGGTCTGTGCTGGGTCCGTTGCTTTTTAATGTATTTATAAATGACCTAGATGGGAATAACTAGTGAGGTAATTAAATTCGCCGATGACACAAAATTATTCAGGGTCGTCAAGTCCGCAGGAGGAATGTGAACGATTACAAGAGGACCTTGCGAGACTGGGAGAATGGGCGTGCAAGTGGCAGATGAAGTTCAATGTTGACAAGTGCAAAGTGATGCATGTGGGTAAGAGGACCCGAATTATAGCTACGTCTTGCAGGTTCCGCGTTAGGAGTTACGGATCAAGAAAAGGGATCTGGTGTCGTCGTCGATGATACGCTGAAACCTTCTGCTCAGTATGCTGCTGTGGCTAGGAAAGCGAATAGAATGTTGGGTGTTATTAGGAAGGGTATGGAGTCCAGGTGTGCGGATGTTATAATCGCTCCATGGTGCGACCGCAACTGGAGTATTGTGTTCAGTACTGGTCTCCGTATCTCAAAAAAGATTATAGTAGAATTGAAAGGTGCGCGAAGGGCGACGAAAATGATAGTGGGGATGGGACGACTTTCCTATGAAGAGAGGCTGAGAAGGCTAGGGCTTTTCAGCTTGGAGAAGAGACGGCTGAGGGGAGATATGATAGAAGTGTATAAAATAATGAGTGGAATGGATCGGGTGGATGTGAAGCGACTGTTCACGCTATCCAAAAATACTAGGATAGAGGGCATGAGTTGAAGCTACAGTGTGGTAAATTTAAAAACGAATCGGAGAAAATTTTTCTTCACCCAACGTGTAATTAGACTCTGGAATTCGGTGCCGGAGAACGTGTACGGGCCGGGTTAGCTTGCCGAGTTTAAAAAAGGGGGTTAGATAGATTCCTAAAGGACAAGTCCATAGACCGCTATTAAATGGACTTGGAAAATTCCGCATTTTTTAGGTAGAACTTGTCTGGAAATGTTTTTACATTTGGGGAGCGTGACAGGTGCCCTTGACCTGGATTGGCCACTGTCGGTGACAGGATGCTGGGCTAGATGGACCTTTGGTCTTTCCAGTATGGCACTACTTATGTACTTATGTACTTATGTACTTATGTACTTATGTTTTGGATGTGCATAAACGAGCATTTACACATGTATATTGCATACACATCTAAAGCTTGATTTTAGAAAGCCAGGATAAACACATTTAAAACTGAAAAGCATGCAATATACCAATCAAGTGTGGCATGAATGTGTTTAGGCAGGACAAAAAGATACAGGTGCATCCCCATGTGGAGATTTACACCTGCTCCTGGGACGGGTAGATAGAAGAAAATTGCTCATTTTCTGTAGCAGCCCACTGGAGGGACTGGGGAAGTTTCCCCTCCTAATCCCCCAGTGGTTTTATCCCCTCCAAAAGAGGTACAGGAAAATGTTATCAGGTACTGTGACAGCTTTGTGAAACATAGAGGTGTAGGGTGGTTTCACTGTGTGCATGTCTGAAGAACCATGCACATGAACCGAAATGTGTTCTGTGCATATATAAAGATTAGCTTCACAAAACTTTCTTGATCATAAAGGGGCCCTTTTACCAATCAACGGTAAAAAGTGGCCTTAGCACACCCTTATGCGGGTCTTTCATGCACGCTAAGATCACTTGGGTAAAATGGCTGAATTTCCTATTTTTTTGCATTCATGGCCATGTGCTAATTTTACCATTCGCGCATGGCCATTAAAACAGATTAGCACATGAGCCCTTACTACCAGCCGTTATGTAGGTGGTAAGGGCTCATACACTAAGCATGTGCTAATTGGTTAGCGCATGGCAAATATAGCTCTGCTGACCAATTAGGGAAGAACACGCCCACTCTCCTTCCCCAAACATGCCCCCTGTGCCAAAAAAATAAAATTTATTTTAGCACACAGGTTAGAGTGTGCACATCTCACAATGACTGCAGGACTCCTCAGTGCACCGCACAGTACACTATTTTTTTACTGCCATAAGCATGCACCATTGCTTACCACAGCTTTGTAAAAAAAAAAAAAAACACAAATTTTTGCAAAATCTATCCCAAAGATAGGCTGGGGCTTTTAAAGGATCTGTATGAAACACAGAGAGGTTCATGTGACTGGATCAGCTCTAAAATCCTGCACTGCATGGTCCACCAGTAAGAGAAAATAATGTAAATTGTACAGCGCTGCGTAACCCTAGTAGCGCTTTAGAAATGTTAAGTAGTAGTAATTTCACCAGCAGAAGTCCTGGATAGTAGCATGGCAGCAGGCCCCAATGCAAGGGTATTGGAATTGGATGCCCTAGGCAAACCTTCAGCCTTACCCCCTCCCCCCCATGAACATTCAGACCCCTAGTCTGCCCCCCTCAAGGTATCATCCTTTTAAATATTAAACTTTGTTTAATATTGATGTGAGTGTGTCTGCAAACAGATGATTTACTATCTGAACGGATGGATCGACCACGTCTTGACATTGTATGCAGCCTTAGATTTTCTAATCTGGCTAGGGATATATGTAGGATTCAGTTGAAGAACTGTCATAGGTGCTTTCAAGATAAAAAAACTGACTGTAGCATATACACATGATAGAAATATCAAAGAGATTGTGTCACCTTCAGCCCTCCCAGTCTACACGTCAAAGCCAACATCACAGCAGGGCCATTTTCCATCTGGCTCCTGTTCTGTATGCCCCTCCTTAATGTCCACCACAAGTTTTTGTTCATCCACCCACTAAGAAGATTTACTCACTGAAACATCTGTCCAATTGCAATACAGAGAAGGTAGCATATGCCACTCTTTGCCTGTGTAACTTGATATATGTAGGCAAGTCAATAAAACAAGGATGATAGAACATAAGAGTAACATCAGAAGGGGGAATGTTGCTGCACCATTGGCGTAGCACTGTATTGATCTGTCCCACACCTTCTCTGATTTGAGATTTGTAGCAATGAAGACAGTCGAATTAGGTTGGCGTGGTGGTAATGTTGATGCATTATTGTTGAGACATGAACAAAGGCTTATTTTTAGTCAGATACTCTTTCTCCAGCATGATTGATTGCAGAGTTGGATTTAGCTGTATTTTATGAACTGTATATATACATGCCTTACGATTGTTATTTTATTTTTTAAATATGTGCAATTATATTTCTCCATTGTTTGTTTTGGACTTTCACAGCATGCATTATAAAGTTGGGCTTTAAATAAAAAAAAATTTTTGGACGCCTTTTTTTGAATGATTAGTCTGTCTATAGCATAATAATATGAATGTTTTTTAAAATACTACATATGTATATATGTTTTTAAATATATTATTTATTTATTTATTTATTTATTTATTTACTTATTTTTGTAGGTTTAATTTTTGACCATGACACCTATTTCATATATAGGATTCCTTTGAGAGATATCATGACATTCTTTAGACAGTATAATACCCAATCAGTGGCTAATTTCATCAAACAAAATTCAAAAGGATCCCAAAGACATACAAAACACGCTATTCTCAAAGGGTATCCAGCAATGCTTCAATAGAGAGATTTAAACAACCAAATCTTCTTCAGTATAACATTTTCACTTTTCTACTATATTGGTGACCTCAGCGGTGCTCATCGCTAAATTTTTTCAAAAACAATGTACATAGCACCCACCTCGTCATCGGTACACCCGATTACTATTGTTGAATTATTTATACTTTATTAATTATTTTACTTATCTTTTTAAATCAACCCAGGGGTTCTGTTGAATCTGGGTTGATTTAAAAAGATAAGTAAAATAATTAATAAAGTATAAATAATTCAACAATAGTAATTGGGTGTACCAATGACGAGGTGAGTGCTATGTACATTGTTTTTGAAAAACTTTTAGCGATGAGTACCGCTGAGGTCACTCTTTAGACAGTGTCATTAAGGTGCTTTAGAAGAAAACTTAGGGTCCTGTTTACTAAGCTGCGCTAGAGGTGCGCTAGCGTTTTTAGCGTACGCTAAGCATAAGCTCACACTAACCATGTAGAAGCCCATAATATTCCTATGGGCGTCTACACGGTTAGTGCGTGCCAATTTTTAGCACTGTTGTAAACGCTAGCGCACCTTATAAACAGGGCCGTTAACTTTTTTTCATCAAGTCATTTTTTACTATTGTGGAATGCTGGCTACATCAGAGGACTCAGAGACTCTCTCTCTCATCTCTCCTCTCTGCTCTCCTCTCTCTCTCTCCTCTCTCTCCTCTCTCTCATCTCTCCTCTCTCTCTCAGCTCTCTCTCTTTATGTTGCCCAGTGTTGTTGCTGTTTGTCTCTCATTTCAGCTCTCACAAAATGAAGAAGATTCCATGGACAACAGAGAGACCAACTCTATGTTATGGAGTTTGCATGCTTAACATGTTTAATTGTTTAAAGATCTGATAATAGTGGTACTATCTAACAATACCAGATGGGGAGTGTTTGCCCCCATAGTTGTGTATGCACATTACATTGCTTTGTATTTTAATCCATTTCTACCATGAGCTACAATTACATTATTTACTGCTAATTACAGCTCTCCGTTTTATTGGTCACCCCCTTTGCATGTGATCTTTTTGAATTGCGTGGGAAGTGTAAGGTACACACAGGAGCATTGATACATTTCATTTTAGAATGCCCCAGGCTGTTTGAGAGATTTGGCATCAGGTGTTGGAAACAAGGTTCAAGGTTAGGTTTAATTGATAACCCTCTTAGGGTCAGACAATCAAAGTGGTGTACATAAGTAATATCAAGGGAGCATATTAATACAATAATAACATACAAACAACCATAGGCACCCGGTATAAGAGGCTTGGGGAGGCTAAGCCTCCTCAGCCAGTCCGCCCTTTTACTAAAACACGTTAAGCTTCTACCAACCACCGCAGCTCCAATGAATAACCCTCACAGTCACAATGTTCAAAGCCCCTTCCTTGAACACAAAACAGCTACCTCCTATAGGAAATGACTTCTTGACTGACAGACGCGGGCTCACTTGTCCCCCCTTCCAGCGGGAATGCTGACAGGTCTTTAGCAAGGAGGTTGGTCTTTAGCGCGCACTCCTGCCTCAAAAGGTGGCCGCGGAGGAAATAAGCACGTACTGTGCTCAGCCGGCTGGCCAGGTATTGCTTGGGCAGGAACGTACTGCGCAGACTCCGGCAGGCAGGGAGCCCCACCTCCTTCCTCTTTCCTTGCCGGCGTATCTTTCTCTGGGTCGGTGGAGTGGTACTGGGTCCCATTATGGCTCCGAAAGGTGGCAACAAGCAGCAGTCCGAGGAGGATCTGCTACTTCAGGACTTCAGCAGGAACTTGTCTGCCAAGTCGTCAGCTCTGTTCTTTGGGAACGCCTTCATCGTGTCTGCCATCCCCATCTGTAAGTGTCTCTACCTGCATGGGGGCCTTGGCCTTGCTGATGTGGCTTTAGCTCAGACCTCTGTGAGCAGTGCACGAGCGTTCCAGTATCAAGTCCTGCATCTGCTGGGCTCAGGGCTTGCATCGGTTCTGAGTGTGTTTTTGCACAAATTTGTGCATAGTGTTTTGCAGTTGAGCGATTGTGGTTAGTATATGCTTTGAGCAACCACTTTATTCTTTGACATATGATACATAGCTAATATCTAAATTTAATAAAAGGTATTTATTTATTTTTCTGTGTGTTATCAGACAATTATGGATTTAAGCTCCACCCCTGGCCCCACCCTAACCCCGCCCCCTTTAGCTTCCCCAAACAGTTGGGCCACCGACCACCTATGCAAACAACTTCATGGATAGGGGAACTCACAACAACAATTTACACCTGCAAAAGAACAAAAACAATTTCACAAGTCTGTAAGGTGGAAGAGTAGCCTAGTGGTTAGTGCAGTGAACTCTGATCCTCGGGAGATGGGTTCAATTCCTACTGCAGCTCCTTGTAACTTTGGGCAAGTCACTTAACCCTCCATAGCCCCAGGTACAAGTAAGTACCTGTATATACTATATAAACTGCGTTGAATATAGTTGCAAAAACCACAACAAAGCAGTATATCAAGTCCCATTCCCTTTCTTTTAATGTGAAAGTTGAATAGACTTATAGCCTACTATTGCTAGGGGAAATAAAAATCTGGTATGAAGCCAGGATATTTAGGGTGAAAAAGTTCTTTTACATTGCCTTTTTTAAAATTATTATTAGAAAAGATATCTTAAAGCAATGGGTGATGGAGGAGTCACCCTCACCATGGCTCTGGAGAGAGCTAATGTACGATATAGCCACTTCTGAAATTCAAATGTGTAGAACTAGGCCTCAGTCAACATTTTATTTTGGGTGCTGATGGAGATGACAACAAGAGTGGGTGAGAAATAGTCACTCTATAAGGGAGTTGTGAAGTGGGAGGTATGAATGCTAGGGATTGCCCGGTGGGGTGGGATGTGTGTGTGTGGTAATTGGATAGAGAATTTGAACGATGGAATATACAAGGAAGGTGTGAGAGTTAAGAGTGTGACAATGGGGAGGAGGGGGGAGCTTTCTGTTTTTGAGGGTTACTCATGTGGTATTTCTGTGAATTGAATAATTAATATTTGAGAGAAGACGACTGTTATATTTTTCTGGTATTGTAACTTACCTCCAAGTGGGTTTTATATGTAGATAGGGGCAATGTCTACTTGTTTGGAGACTGTTTGCCTCATTGAGAAATAAAGATATAATAAAAATTAAAATAGAAAGAAAGAGGCAATAAATATCACAGAAGAGGGCCTTCCACTTATTAGCAAGACTCCTCATGTTTGGGAGAGAGATAGAGAAAGGATAGGGTTGGTGAGGGTGGACGGGAGAATGAAGATTTGTCCACTGATAGTTTGGATGTTTCAGGTTTCCTGGCTGGCTTATGGATGGAAGGGGCAAGATGGGTAGGTCTACTTGTCTTGTTTGCTTTTCCACAGGATAAGGTTCTTCTGCATCTGTATTTTAGAAATTGACATGCTTTTTTTATGAGACAAAAGGTTCAAAGTTTTCTAGATCTGTGACACAAAACACAGCTTAGAAGGAAAAGTTTTCTTGCTAATGCTCCCGGAGTTGTTGGAGCTGTATGCAGTGTTTTTGGTATAATTTTCTTGTTCGTGTATTGAGGGATTATCTATGTATTTTGAGGTTTTTCCTTGACAACAAAGGTGTATAGTGTACTAGAAATATATTGGTGGGCATTTTGGGGGGCATTTTTGAAATGTTATGAAGAATGTTGTCCTGGATTTTGACTTTTCCTTATCCAAGGTTTTTTCTTTTGGTCTTTACTTCTGTTTTCTTGTGGATGGTTGGGGTGGGAATAATAACTATAGGATCCTTTGTTGTTAAGCTTTTGATTAATTCATTTGCTTTGAGTACCCTCTTTTTCATTGCTATGTTTTATACTTGACATAATTTGGAAAAAAAAAAATATATATATATATATGGAGAGAGAGAGAGAGAGAGAGAGAGAGAGAGAGCTTTCACCCAATCTTTTAAAATATTTATTTATTTGTTGCATTTGTGTCCCGCATTTTTCCACATATTTGTAGGATAAATAGATTTTAAAAGAATGGGTGATAGACATTGGAAGTGTGAGTGACTGCCCATTGAACTAGGGTCTTAGAGCCAGATGCACTAAAGTCGTCGGTAATTCCCGTTCCCTACCGATTCCATAGCGAATCGGTAGGGAACGGGAATGCATCAACGATAGGGAATGCAAATGAGCTACTCGTTGTAGCTCACTTGCATTCACTATTTTCCTCGGTTGCCAGTCGGAGAATCAGGACATCCCTTTCGATTATGCACCCCTTCCTGGTCTCTTCAGCCAATCAAAGCGGGTTTAGCTGGCTGTTGTCAGCGAAACCCGCTCTGATTGGCTGAAGAGACCAGGAAGAGGTGCATAATTGAAAGGGACGTCCTGATTCTCCGGCAACCAGGAAAATAGAAAAATTTTGCTGTGGAGGGGTAAGTGGCGCGGCGAAGACAAAATAGAAGGGGGAAAAAACGGCAGAGCGAAAAACTGCGAAAAAAAAGACATCTCTCACAAGCGCAGGGAGAGTACGTCCATAAAGGACGCCCCTCACATGCGCTCCCTGCTTTTTTTTTTCTTTTTTACCTTTTTTTTGGGGGGCCCTTTCCTTTCCGATTCCCTCACAGGAGCCCTAATGAGAGGTGCAGACCTCCCGTTAGGGTTCCTATGGTAAGGGAATCGGAAAAACGGTAGTGCATCTCATTATAATGGGCTATAATGGTAGTGCAGCTCATTATAATAGCTTTTGAATAATTTGCATTCCATTTTCGTTGCCTGCTACCGTGGCAGGGAAAATGCCCTTTGTGCATGCCCCCGGTAAACTACTTGCATTTAAAACTGGCTGGAACCAGTTTTAAATGCAAGTTGTGGGCTCGTTAGGTTTAGTGCATCTGGCCCTTAGAGAAAGGATGGAACTCCTCTCGTATGAGGAAAGGCTAAAGAGGTTAGGACTCTTCAGCTTGGAAAAGAGACAGATGAGGGGAGATATGATTGAGGTCTTCAATATCCTGAGTGGTGTAGAACGAGTAGAAGTAAATTGATTTTTTACTCATTCCAAAAGTACAAAGACTAGGGGACACTTGAAGAAGTTACATGGAAATACTTTTAAAACAAATAGGAGGAAATATTTTTTCACTCAACGAAGAGTTAAGCTCTGGAACTCTTTGCCGGAGGATGTGGTAACAGTGGTTAATGTATCTGGGTTTAAAAAGGGGTTGGACAAATTCCTGAAGGAAAAGTCCATAGTCTGCTATTGAGGCAGACATAGGAAGCAACTGCTTGCCCTGGGATTTGTAGTGTAGAGTGTTGCCACAATTTTGGTTTCTGTCAGGTACTTGTGACATGGCTTGTCCACTGTTTGGAAAACAGGATACTGGGCTAGATGGACCACTGGTCTGACCCAATATGGCTACTGTTAAGTTCTTATCTTATGTAGTCTCCTATGTCCATGTTGCCAAACTTTACAAAATCCTGAAAAGAATATTTTCTAATAGAACCAGCAGTCCACTTTGCACCCCATCTCCTGAAACCCCCTCATAGGCTTTTCCAGGAACTTTCTCCTTGAGAATCCAGAGGATCTTTCCTGGAATCCTGAATTCACACAAAAATAGAGTCCCAGCACCTTCTGAGTTTCTGCTTTCATAATTCCTCTAAAACAGGGGTGTCCAACCTTGGCCCTCACCAGGTCGGGTTTTCAGGAGTTCCTCGATGAATATACATGAGATCTATTTGCATACAATGGAGCAGGCTGCAATAGATCTCAGGCATATTCATTGGGAAATCCTGAAAACCCAACTGGATTGCAGCCCTCAAGGACCAAGGTTGGACAACCCTGCTCTAAAATCTTAGGTATATTCTGCATCTAATCTTAATCATATGAGCCCCATGAAATCAGCACATTACTTGGTAAAGAAACTGTGGGTATCTGCCCAAGAGGTTGGAAGGGGGACTGAGGAGCAACAGCAACTTGGGCTGAAAGGGAGAGAAAGAAACAGTAGCAGTTGAAGGTCAGGAGTGGCAATAGAAGAGCAGGAAGTGGTGGAGGTGGAATGAAGGGAAACCCTCCTGATGAGAGGTAAATCTTGAGATGCATGCGTTTTGGCACTAGCAGAGAGAACAAGGCAAGAGAACAAAGCAAGATAAGCAACCTCTGAGTTTTAGAAACAATCTTTCAAAAAAAAAAAAACAACAAGTCGATAAAGGAATCCAGGGGCACCAGTGGCACATAGCGCCAGATAATGCTACCAGCTCCCACAGGTAGAAATAATGTTCTCTACCTTGTTTGTCATTTGCTGTCAACCCAAGCATCATTACCCTAAACTTGCATACCTCATGCAATGACCAGACCAAGTGATAAGGGGATGTTTGCTGTGGAGGAATAGCTAGTGCCAAGATAAAAGGCAAAGCCTTGAAATACAGCCCGAAGGAGGACAGTGGACAACTGGAGCTCTGTTTAATAAATCTTTCTTGTTTGTAAAGCAGAAGCAGCAGAAGCTCAAGTTGAATGCACAGAGGGGACCAAGTAACTCATAACCATCTCAATTAGTTCCAGCTCTGGCATGATCTGTATCAACTCTGAGATGTGATTATGGAACAGCTTTCTGGAACTGTTTGAAGCTGTGCAAAGAGAAGTTTAGCTTCTTTAATCTGATTATCTCTAAATCCCTGTCTTGGTTTTGTCTTCTTTATTTTATTTTAGTGAGGAAGGGGGAAGAAAGTAGTTATACAAAAGTGAGACGAACTTCATAAACTGTCAAACCTTCCTGCATTGCTGTCACCATTCCTTTGAGCAATTTCCAATCACATTCATACAACTCACAGGAGTTTGATAGGTATCAGCATTCTCTCCCCAAAAGAACAAACACATTCTAAGTGAAGGTACATCTCTTTACACATTCCTTACTCAGATTTAAAGTTAATTATTCGTGGTAATGGAAACAACCAACCCAGAAATTAGCAACTAAGATTCAATGCTAAAAAATGCAGAGTCATGCACTTGGGCTGCAAAATCCCAAAGAGGTGGTTTAGTGTAGGAGGTGATGCACCTCTGTGTATGAAAGAAGAGCAGGACTTGGGGGTAATTGTACCTGATGATCTTAATGCGGCCAAGCAGGTTGAAACTTCAATGGCAAAAGTCGGAAGGATGCTTGGGTGCAGAGGGATAGGAATGGCCAGCAGGACAAAAAGAGGTGATAGTGCCTTGTATAGGTCTCTGGTGAGGCCCCATTTACAAGCCGGTTGCATCGTAAATACAATGCGACTGGCCTGTAATAGCTAGAGGCTATTAGCACCATACTAGTGCCCACATTTGCTACTGCCCCATGATCAGAGTCTCCGAGCATGTGAAACAGCATGTTAGCGGGCTCTGACCCCATGGAGCATGCAAACAGGTGGCGTTTTACATTTACCTCCTAATTCTATATATGGCACTAAAAATTGCATGCGTAAATTTGGGCGCATGCCCAATTTGCATGTGTAATTTAATTGAACAATGAGCCAATTAGCACTAATCGAGCACTAATAATTACAGGTGCTAATTTATAATAATTATAATTTATGCATGCATTTTGTAGTTGGTATTCTATAAGGTACGTGCATACATTTTTATGTGCAGATCCAGGCATAGATGTTGTTTAAAATACCATCTTGGAAGCCCAGACTAGATGCATCCCACATATTAGAAAAGGTGGAATGAAGACCAGCTATTAGAGCTAAAGAACATCTTTCAAAAAATGGATAAAGTATCCAAATAAAGAAAGCATGAAGCAGCACAAGCACTGGCAAATTAGATGCAAAGCATTGATAAGGAAGGCTAAAAGAGAATTTGAAAAGAAAGTTGCCATAGAGGTAAAATCTCATAGTGAAAACTTTTCAGATACATTAGAAGCAGAAAGCCTGTGAGAGAGTCAGTTGGACTGTTAGATCATCATGAGCCATTTTGTATTGGTGCCCCCATCCACTGCATTGGCACTCTCCCCTTGCTGCTCGGTGCCCAAGCAGCCAACCACCCAGTCTGTCCAAATTGGCTCCCAACCAGCCCGTTTCCCCTCACCCGCCTGTACCAACTGCCGTCCAGCTAGCTTCTCCCCCTCTGTCTGGCTGCATATCCCAAAGAACCCAGGGGTGATGGAGTTATTCACACTCACTCCTGCCCCAGGATTATTGGTGCTAATTGGCTCATTGTTCAATTAAATTACACATGCAAATTGGGCATGCATCCAAATTTACGCATGCAATTTTTAGTGCCATATATAGAATTAGGAGGTAAATGAAAAACGCCACCTCTAAATCTTTGAATTTGAAGTTGTTGGACCATCTGAAGTAATGCGCTCCTTATAATATACAATATACCATCATTGGTCCTTCACTTCATTTTTTTTAAATTAAAATATATATATATATTCAAAAATTAAGTGAAAGACCAGCGATGATATATTTAACAGCCCTTTAGAATGTGAGGAGTGTGTTACTTCAGAAGGTCCAATACCTTCAAATTCAAAGATTTATAAGTGGTGTTTTACATTTAACACTTTAATCTTTTGGACTACTAAATGATTATCATTTAATAAATAAAACAGCCATTATAATACTTTATTAGAATAGTATGCCATTCTGGGATAGGGCTGTAGGCCAGGCTCGTTAGCTACATAAATATGCCAAAGTACAGCAAGTCTGTATTAATCTTCCCTCTCTTATCACTTACAGAGTTGAAGCATCTGTCATTTCCTGAAGGTGTTCTAGTTCTTGCTGTGCAAAAAATTTGGAAAGATAAAATGTTTCCTCTGAGGTGCAGGATTGGCTTGTCAGTGCTGCTGGCAGAGTCTAATTGTGCAAACACAGATTTTGTTGGGTGTGTGCATCAAAGGTGAAGAGGTCAATCACCCTTGCCCGTGCCTCTGTCTTGTCATGTAATCTTGTTAAATGGTTAGGAAGATTTATTCCTGAATAAGAAGGCTACAGACAGCTGTCCACATGTTGATCTACTGGAACCAAGATAATGGAAATGAAAGACTGACTGAACACTTCCAAGTTGGCTGGTTTCTGTCTTAAAGAAATGAATCGCACAAATGCCTCCTGTTAGTTAATGAATACAACTCTTTCAATGCCTCTCACAAAATCATGTCACCTTATCAAATAGACACAGCAGTAACGGGGTGGAAAGGAACCAATTCCAAGTGATCAGTCACCACACCAGGATAAGATGCTCCAATGAAATTTTATTAAGACCCAACACGGCCCGTGTTTCGGCTATAACAGCCTTCCTCAGGGGTCTAAAAAATTACAAATATCAAAACATTTATAAAAACAAATAAAAATAATAAAAAATAATAAAACCATACATTTAATAATTTATGAAGATATTTCAATTTCAAATCCTCATATGAAAATTAACTAAAACATCAGTAACAAATTTTAATAATTATACTAAAACATCACAGATAAAACAATCATAAATACATCAGTCAAAAAGTGTCACAGAAAAACATAACATATCAAAGCAAAGAGGGACTAAAAACAAATATTTTAGTCAAATTTTATAAATCTCATTAATATCAGTTAAAATTTGTGTCAGTTATACATACATATCCCACAGCCACAACCCCACACTTTCCAGAGATCCCTCAGACATCCTACCTACACCCCATCAATACCCACCTACTTTTTGCTCATCGATACAAACATATATACACTATGAGGCAGGTTTTAGATAGGACATGGAAAGGGGAATCAAGATCCAGCCTTTTGTAAAATAGGTCCAGGACTGCATGCTGATGGCTCTCCATGTCCAGCAGTAGCAGCAGCAATAATTTTTAAAAGCTGTATGTGGGGTAAAATAAACCCCACCACATCAGCATGGAAGCAAGTTATTAAAATCACTGCTCCCATGCTCCAGGTTGATCCCAAGCCTGTAGAAACAGATTCCTTCCGCCTCTTCCACCCCATCACCCCTTCTAGCCTTTCTAATCATCTCCAGCCCCCAAAGTATCCAAATCACTCCCTGACTTCACCAACATATCCAATCCCCTAACCCCCTCCCCTTCCTTTCTCAAGCAACCAATTCCTCCTCAGGTGCACCCTCCCCCCAGAAAGAAGACCCCCAACCCTCCACCAGCAAAAATAAAATCCCTGAACCCCCTCCCAGCAGACACATCCCAGCCCCTGAATTCCATCCCGAGACTTACCGGGTCCCTGGTGTCCAGCAAGGACAGGAGTAGTCCCCACTCACACCTGCTTTTAAGGGACCAGGTTAAAAAATGGTCATTGTGACCCCTAGCAATAATCTTTCAGTATTACCACTAGGGGTCAGGCTTAGTGGAGCACATGATCTGGTGCAGCAGTTAATGGTGCTAGGGCCACTTGATAACAGTGATCATAATATGATCAGATTTGGTATCAGCTCTGGAATAAGTACCCACAGAAAATCCAATACATTAGCATTTAACTTTCAAAAAGAAGAAAATGATAAAATGAGAAGAACAGTGAAAAAAAAAACTTAGAGGAGCAGCTGCAAAGGTCAAAAATTTACATCCAGTGTGGATGATGTTCAAAAATACCATTCTGGAAGCTCAGGCCCGTTATATTCCATGTATTTAAAAAGGAGGAAGGAAGGCCAAGCAACAGCCAGCATGCTTAAAAAGTGAAATGAAGGAAGCTATTAGAGCTAAAAGAAAATCCTTCAGAAAATGGAAGAAGGATCTGACTGAAAATAATAAGAAACATTATAAGGAATGGCAATTCAAATGCAAAGCACTGATAAGGAAGGCAAAGAAAGACTTTGAAAAAAGATTGCATTGGATGCAAAAAACACATAGTAAAAACATGTTTAGGTATATTAGAATCGAGAAGCCAGCAAAAGAATCAGTTGGCCCGCTGGATGACTGAGGAAAAGGGGCACTCAAGGGAGACAAAGCCATAGTGGAGAGATTAAATGAATTCTTTGCTTCGGTTTTCACCGAGGAAGATTTAGGAGAAATACTGGTGCCAGAAATGGTATTCAAAGCTGACGAGTCAGAGAAACTGAATGAAATCTCTATAAACCTGGAGGATGTAATGGCACAATTTGACAAACTGAAGAGTAGCAAATCTCCTGGATTGGATGGTATTCATCCCAGAGTACTAATAGAATTAAAAAATGAACTTGCAGAGCTATTGTTAGTAGTATGTAATTTATCTTTAAAATCAAGCATGGTATCAGAAGATTGGAGGGTGGCCAATGTAATGCCGATTTTTAAAAAAGGGTTCGACAAGTGATCAGGGAAATTATTGGCCGGTGAACCTGACATCGGTGCCGGGCAACATGGTAGAGACTATTATAAAGAACAAAATTACAAATCATATTCAAAAGCATGTATTAATAAGACAAAGCCAACATGGATTTCGTGAAGGGAAATCATGCCTCAACAATCTATTACATTTCTTTGAACAAACGTGCATAAAGATGAGCTGGTCGATATTGCGTATCTGGATTTTCAGAAGGCATTTGACAAAGTACCTCATGAAAGACTCCAGAGGAAATTAGAAAGTCATGGGATAGGAGGTAGTGTCCTATTGTGGATTAAAAACTGGTTAAAAGATAGAAAACAGAGAATAAGGTTAAATGGTCAGTATTCTCAATGGAGAAGGGTAGATAGTGGGATTCTGTGTTGGGACCACTGTTTTTTAACATATTTATAAATGATCTAGAGATCGGAGTAACTAGTGAGGTAATTACATTTGCTGATGACACAAAGTTATTCAAAATTATTAAATCGCAAGAAGACTGTGAAAAATTACAAGAGGACTTCACGAGACTGACAGACTGCGCATCCAAATGGCAGATGAAGTTTAATGTGAACAACTGCAAAGTGATGCATGTTGGCAGTGGCGTTCCTAGGGGCGCTGACACCCGGGGCGGATCGCTGATGCGCCCTGCCCTCCCGGGTACAGCGCCCCCCCCCCATGCAGCGCGCCCCCCCCCCCCCCGGCAAAAGAACCACCCCCGGGTGCACACTGCTGGGGGGGGTGCCACGCGCCGGTCAGCGTCGTTCATTTCCATGCTCCCTCTGCCCCCAGCGGCGTGCACCCAGGGCGGACCGCCCCCACCGCTCCCCCCTTGGTATGCTACTGCATGTTGGAAAGAGGAACCTGAACTATAGCTACATGATGCAAGGTTCCACATTAGGAGTCACCAACCAGGAAAGGGAACTAGGTGTCATCGTTGACAATATGTTGAACCCCTCTGCTCAGTGTGTGGTGACGGCTAAGAAAGCAAATAGAATGTTAGGTATTAATAAGAAAGAAATGAAAAACAAAAATGAGAACGTTATAATGCCTTTGTATTGCTCTATGGTACGATCACATCTCAAATATTGTGTGCAAGTCTGGTCACTGCATCTCAAAAAAAGATATAGTAGAACTAGAAAGGGTACAGAGAAGGATGATGAAAATGATAGAGGGATAGGGATGACTTCCCTATGAGGAAAGGCTAAAGTGGTTAGGGTTCTTCATCTTGGAGAGAAGACGGCTGAGGGAAGATATGATCGAGGTCTATAAAATAATGAATGGAGTGGAAAGGGTAGATGTGAATTGCTTGCTTACTCTTTTCAAAAATACTTGGAGTAGGGGGCACGCAATGAAGCTACCAAGTAGCCAAGACAAGACCACGACTTCCAGCTGAGCTTGTCCTAGGGGTGTTTTAAGGGATACTTGAGCTGTTGCGGCATGCAATGAAGATGCAAAGTAGTAAATTTTAAACGAATCAGAGAAAATATTTCTTCACTCAGTGTGTAATTAAACTCTGGAATTCTTTGCCAGCGAACGTAGTAAAAGCAGTTAGTTTAGCAGGGTTTAAAAAAACGTTTGGATAGCTTCCTAAAAGAAAAGTCCATAAGCCATTATTAAGATGGACTTAGAGAAAATCCACTGCTTATTTCTAGGATACGCAGTATAAAATGTATTGTACTGTTTTGAGATCTTGCCAGGTACTTGTAACCTGGATTGACCACTGTTGGAAACAGGCTGCTGAGCTTGTTGGCCCAGTATGGCAATGCTTATGTTCTTATGCCTAGCAATGACACCATGAGATTATGACTAGGGATTATAGCAACCACATTTGGCAGTCTGACTGCTATCAGTAATACCACAAGACACCAGGAAACCCAGTAAGGCCAGAGATGGGGATTAGGTAGTTGGGGTTGGGGACCTCGGGTGGAGGGTTGTTGCTAGATGATATCTTTTTTCTACAAGAGATACCCCTGGAGGAATTGGATGCTTGGGGAGGGGATAAATCAGATGCATTGGGGAGTCTTTTGCCAGAGAATCAGGGAGGGTGAGTAAGATCATAAGGCTGGCAGGGGTAATTGAGGATGGGATCTATGTCAGGGGGTAATCTGTGGGTGGCTGGACCTCGGCATTGACCCCCTGACCCTTAAAGCAGGCACTTATTTATGCCTGGGGGGCTATTGTAAACATTGATGTCTAGATTTCCTTTTTTTAATCTATATGGACTCTCCTTGTAAGACAAAGAATCCATGTCAATACGTTAGGCAAACCACTCCATCTCCCCACCCTTTCTACATCTCTTTCCAATGTAAACATGATGAGCATCACATGATTAGCCCCCTTTCTAAAATGGCATTTACACGTGTATGCCAATCTATATATATAAATGCTGCTATTTACATGCACAGATGCATCTAGAATAAGGAGCTACACCACACACATCACAGCCCCTGTATTCACCTACCCTCACAATTCCTCCTGCACCATTAAGATACATTTTATTATGTCACTTCATAGTCATACGTGTGCATGCACACACACACACATATACTATGTAAGCCACATTGAGCCTACAAATAGGTGGGAAAATGTGGGATACAAATGTAACAAATAAATAAATATATATATATACATATATATATATATATATCAGTGGCATAACCAGACCTCAGCAGGAGGGAGGTGGGGCAGAGCCCAAGGTGGGAAGGCACATTTTAGCTCACCACCCCCAGCTGTCGCCCCTCCCCTGCCACTTCTGACCCCTCCCTACCACTGCCACCAGGTACCTTTGCTGGTGGGGGTCCCCAACCCCTGTCAGCTGAAGCATTTTATCTGTCCCGTGCTGGTCTTGCACTTGCTTCCTCTCCTGTTTCCAGGCCCTAGGGAGCATTTTCCATTAGCCCATCCCCCTTCTGCCATATTTATTTATTTATTTAGATTTTGCATGAGTAGCTCAAGGTGAGTGGACTCACAATCTAAGTTTGTACCTGAGGTTAAGTGACTTGCCCAAGATCACAAGGAGCAGCAGTGGGATTTGAACCAGCCACCTCTGAATTGCAAGACCAGTGTTCAAACCACTAGGCTACTCCTCCATGTTTTGCTTTTCTAGAGATGGATCTGAGAGAGCTTAGCAAGGGAGGTAGCTTCCATCAGGAGCAACCACATGCTGCTACTGCCCCTTAGTCCCTTTCTCCTCCAACTGGCAAGCCATACCTGAAGTGCAAGGCCATGCAAGAGAGAGAATTAGACAGGAGAAGGTAAGTGGAATCCTAACAGAGGATAGGCACAAGCATCAGGTTGGGGAGGGCAATGGGCCCAAATAGTGGCAGGACCAACATACATTGGCAAAGAATGTGAACTAGGGGTGCCTGTGAGCCCCCCCGCCCAAGGTGCGACACTGGGGATGCATTTAATAGTGCCAAACATGGGAAGCCACATGGCTTGCGTTCTGCCTTATTTTAATGGACCACGGTTGTACCTGAGCCACGGTGGGGTGGTGAGCAAATATGATCATGCCCGAGGGGGTTGCCACAAGGGCCACTAGGTAATATCAGAACCTGCTCTTTAGATTAAAACAAGCTGCATGGGCAATTGAGCTGGTATATAGGATTGTGGCATGTGCAGAGCTGCAGCTTGATTTGAGCCTGAAGGATCAACCAGGGGCATTGCCCATTCTCTTGTAGTAGGGGGCCTCAGCAAACAGTTCAGCAGGTACTATTGGTACAACAGGTGGGTCCCACCCAGACTAGAAGCACCAGATGAGGAGGTTCAGTGTCTGAGGTTTTGTTGCCACTAGTTTACATGATTAGATCCCCTAGGAGGCTACTTAGTGGGATCAAAGAGGCCTAGGGGCTGGACCCAAACAATATGGTCTCACTGAGTCCTTGGTGAGCTCAAAGAAGAGGTTTTATTTTGATTAGGTTCTGGTTTGGGTATACATATGTGTTTTTTTTTTTAATGCTAAGCAAATAAAACTGCAGCCCTACCTTTTATACCAGTGGTTCCCAATCCTGGTCCTGGAGGCCCCCTCCCCCCAGCCAGTCAGGTTTTCAGGATATCCTGAATGAATATTCATGAGAGAGATTTGCATGCAGTGGAGGCAGTGCATAAAAATCTCTCTCATGAATATTCATTGTGGATATCCTGAAACCCTGACTGGCTGGAGGACCTCCAGGACCAGGTTTGGGAACCACTATTTTATTCCACAAAATTCTTCTTGGGTGTTGGTCTGTTCTTGTTCTATGAAGCCAAGGGGCAGAGGCAGAGCGAAAAAAGTCACAGCACCTATGTTTTTGGAGTTGTAAACTCTGCCCTAACAGTTCTGAAAGAAACACCGATCTTAAATGACTGCATTGCATCTGCATTCATGACTTGCTATCTCCATTAGATGTAATTCAGAGAGTTTGCCTTATCTGTCCAGAGAATATTCTTCTCACTACATAAATTCACTGAAGGTCAGTTCTGGAGGTAGAAGAGCCAGTGGGTACAAGCCGACAGACAACTATATATTGCTGGCTGGGCACATTCTTGACTTCTTATTTCTCTTCTTCATCCTAAGACATGAACAGGCTTTGCAGATCAGAGCTCTTACAGCTCCTCTGAGAGCTGCCTCGCCTTTGATACCAACAGGCTACAGATTTCCTCTGAAACCAGTGAAACCCACCATGACAAAGACTTTTCCATATGTTACTCAAGTTTCAAGTAAGACCCTATTAGTTTTCATTGTTTTATACAGCTTTTTTTGTACTTTGAACACAACATGAGTTTAAACACAGCTACCATTTGGGTGAAGGGACAATTTCCATGCCCCTTTGAGCCTTTTGAGCACTATTTAATGGTACAAGGAAGAAAAAGAGGAAACAAGAGAGGCATTCTTTATGGCATCATAAACACAACAGGTGCCTCTTCTGGTAATCCAGTTTGTCAAGGGCTGAGCCTAACCAAAGGCCTGAGATGGATTCTCAGGCCTGGCTTCTGTTCATTGAAGGGGGGGAGGGCTGCAGAGGTAGCATTCTCATCCTCCCAGGGGGAGGGAATCCCAGCCCTTGCCTGACAGTAACAGCTAGGATCAGGATTCCAGGATGCATGCACACCTCATTCCAAATCAGCTTCCCTGGTGCCCCTTCCTTGGCTGTTGCTGTAGCATCTGAAGTGTAAAAAGAGGAGGGCTGAACCTAAAAACAGTGGCCATGAATGAGGGTCCATGGCAGTGAGCAAGGGAGGCTTCCACTTGGCTGCAAGTTCAAGTGTGGTACAGAGAAAATGAGGCCACCCCACCCCACACACACACACACACACACGTGCATTTGTATGTGTATATTTACAGAGGAAGGGAGTGGGTCTGATGGCACCAGAATCCTCTTTCTTAGTGGATGTTTGTGGCACAGACCCCTCGGTGGACCCCTTGTTGCATGGTGGTTTCCGAGGGCTACAGAAAGATTTGTTTAGATCCCAAGTGGTGGGGGAAGAAGTGAATGTTCCAGGCTCTATGCTGGAGTCTGATATTTTTGCCTCTCCTGTAGTTTAAATTTATCCCACCATTCAAAGATCAAGTGCACCTCAAGACATTAGTAAAAAAATAATTTATTGGGTGGGTTGAATTGTAAATACAAGTTCATCTGTTAACTTACAGATCTTCCAACCCAAACTGCTGCTTGACCCAGGCTCTTTGAAATTTAAATTGGAAATGGTCTCTCCTTGGCACCTCTAATCCCTCTCTCCTTCTGGAATTCACTCTCTTTATCTGGGATTTGGGTTTCACTCCACTCACACTCTTTGTTACTTTATTTCATCTAGCAAGGTTCTCTCCTCCCTGGTTCATTGTCTAATGTTTCCTTACAGGAAATGCTCTATTCTCCTCTGGTGAATACTGGGATGGTAGGGTTTCACTCCACTTTCTGCGGGTGTCACTTCTCACATTAACTCATACATTACTCACAATGTCTTCACAGCCTCCACCCTCTCTGGGTAGCTCACCAGACAGACAGTGTGCAATGTCCCCTGATTTCTCCCTCTCTGGTCCTTCACTCTGTTCCTGCATCTTCCCACATGCCTCTTGGCTTTCTCCATCAGCTTCAGCCTGTTTCACAAGGTGTAGCACTCCCCTCTCCCAACGCTTCCACCTTCACTGCTTCTCTTTGGGGCTCCGATAGCACCCAGATTTCCCTCCTTTCTTTGACATGAGTCTCGACCAACACCCAACTCCCACGGGCACTGGAGCTCGGCCTCCCAGCTGTCAGCTAGGCAGAAAGAGGAGACAAACAGAAGGACCATTTCCCTCCAAAACCTCTATCCTTGATACCACTTCAATATGCCCTAAGCGACAACTTGCCCAGTGTAATGGTTAAGCCAGTCCTGTGTCTTCAAATCTACTGAAGATTGCAGGCATCAAATGATAGGCGTGTATGTTTCCCGAAATTACACCCCAAGAAAGACTGTCAGACTCTCAGGGGCTAATGCTCAAAGCCAGGTGCTAAAGCACACAATGCAAAAGCCCATAGTGCAACACCAGTGCAGCAACATAGCGAAGCGATGCTCAGAAGAAATCCCTTGCAAATGATATGTGCACTTAATTTGCACTAACAAATGAAAAGTATGGGGAGGACCCTGCCCGACACATGCGCACAAAGGTTTTGAAGTAAGTGCAGCTCTTGTGCGCATGCCCAGACAAACCTGGAAGTGCAAGAAGCACACATCAGCGCTGTTCTCCTGCGCTTTTAAATATGAGCCTTTTCTGAAAGACTCATATTTAAGTGCAGAAAAACAGGTGGCCATGTGTGGAGAAGTAGCCTAGTGGTTAGTGCAGTGGACTTTGATCCTGGGGAACTGAGTTCAATTCCCACTGCTGCTCCTTGTGACTCTGGGCAAGTCACTTAACCCCCCATTGCCCCTGGTACAAAATAAGTACCTGAATATATGTAAACCACTTTGAATGTAGTTGCAAAAACCTCAGAAAGGCAGTATATCAAGTCCCATTTCCCTTTCCCTATTGGAGATTCTAGATGGAATGTTGCTACGTGCAGGACGTCAGACTCACAGAAACAGGTGGCTGCGATGCTGATCTGCAAGGGCAGGTTTCTACATGGAATGTGGAGTAGCCTAGTGGTTAGTGTAGTGGACTTTGCCCCTGGTGCAAAATAAGTACCTGAATATATGTAAACTGCTTTGAATGTAGTTGCATAAACCTCAGAAAGGTGGTATATCAAGTCCCATTTCCCTTTCCCTTTTTTGCTTTCAGTTTTGCTTAGATTCACTCAGATTTGTTTCTCACAATTAGTGCTTAAAGTTTCACTGGCTTCCTTCTGCTTGCAAAAGAAAATAAACCCCACAGTTTAAAGAGAAATTGGCAAGAAATCGTCTCCTGAAAACCTTCTTCCCTGCCCCTGACCTGGCGTTAAATTTTCTACGTTACAGCCATCATCTCCTTCTGTGTGGGAAGGAGTACTTACTGACCTCATTAACAACCATTTAAATACAATTTTTGGCCATCTTTAGTGCACAGATTAACACCAGCACTCAAGCCCTCTGTACATTTGGCACTGTATAACCTGAGTGAAAACACAGCATTAACCTCATATTAACTCCATCAGTAGTTTTGCGTATCGGACCCTCAGTCTCTGTCACACTATCAACTGTCTCTTAATGACAGGGGTCTTGTGTCAAAATAGTGAGGTAGAGGAGCACTTGGGAAAATCTATTATGAATGAGAAATTGTACATGAAGCAAAGTTAATGGTAAATTTTATATCTTTGACTACTGTTTTAGAGGATCCTATGTTCTTCAGTGACACATGACCCCTTAATAATTTTAGTTCATGGCTGTAGGTCTGAAAAAATCCATTCTCTGAATGAGAACATGCAGTTAGAAAAATAGCCAGAAGGGGGAAAAGTCCATAGTTTGCTATTGAGACAGACATGGGGAGGCAGCTGCTTCCCCCAGGACTGGTAGCATGGAATGTTGCTAATAATTGGGTTTCTGCCAGGTACTTGTGACCTGGCTTGGCCTCTGTTTGGAAACGGGACACTGGGCTAGATGGACCATTGGTCTGACCCAGTATAGCTACTCTTATGTTCTTATGTACAGTATAATGAGGCAGGGATGCTGCTGGGAGAAAGGGTTCGGGACACCTTAGAAATGTTAGTGCTGGTCAGTATAGGGTCTTGGGAATTCAGGGGAAGGGCCATAAGCTATTTGTTCATAAGGCTGCCCTAGTGGGGAAGAAATGTATTCTCCAACAGTGGGTGTGAACAGATAGCCCGTCGTCCTATTGGCTGTGGAGGAACCAATTGCATACTGTTATGATGTGGGAAGCTAAAGAAACAAATCTTACTCTTAAACGTAGAAAGTGGTTTTTGGTGACATGGGATACTTATATTCAATCACTGGCCCCAAGAACTCTGAGCCTCATTATGAATAAGTTGCAATTGTAATAACCTTATCATTGATGGGATATTGTTTTGAGCTTTTAGCTGTGTTTAAGCATACATCCTTTCAGAACTCTGATGCCCTGATAGATACAGCAGTTAGGGGGAGGGGGAGAGTGGAGGGTTAGGGACCAGAAAGGCTTCAATGTTGATTCTGTTGGAATAAGGTAAATTTAGTTGACAGGATGAGACACTATAAGAACCAAAACGTCTTGTCTTGGGAATTAGGTAAGCTGTGGGAATTTTTCTAAAGAAACTGAAATATGTTTGATGCATGAACATGTACTGTAAAATAACTTGATTGTGACTTTGTTTTGGATTACCTTTTGTATATTCTGTTGCTTGAAATATTAATAAAACAGAGTTAAACTAAAATCTCTCTCCGGGAATTGGGTAACTGGGAAAAGCTCTTATCTCTGGGTCTTAAATGCACAGACCTTAGGGGATTTAGGGGCCCCATGTTGGCTCTACTCTGTAATGATCAGAAATCACCAGTACTAGAGTGATATTTTCATTATCTTTAGAAAAAATATCCATTAAAAATGGAAATAGGCATTAAGAGACTTGGTTCTCACACCAATAATATGACCTTCTGGGAGATGCAATATAAACTAATTATGCATCTTTATATTTTCCCCAAGAAGGTGTGTTTGCTAATATTATGACCTAATACTGATTGCTCTAAATGTGGATGTTCAGAGGCAACATTGGGTCACACGTTCTGGGCTTGTCCGGTCATTATAACTTTTTGGAAGGATGTGTTACGCAATTTTCTTAACTCCTAGTTTGCTTTTGGGATTCTTCCTAAACCTTGCCCACTGTGAAAGGGTTTTTTTTGTCCTTTTTCAGATGGTCCAAAGTGAAGTAGAATCCTGCCCCCCACCCAGCACCTCTCCTTCCCTTCCTTCGGGTTACCATATGGCTCCAGAAAAAGGAGGACTCATTGATCCAGTCCGGGTTTTGCTTCCATTGAAAGCAATGGAAGAAAAACCCACTGACTCAATCTGTCTTCTTTTTTTCAGGAGCCATATGGTAACCCTATTCCAGGCTATCAGGGTCTCTTAACTGCACTTCCTCAAATCCCCCCACCCCCACCCGATACCTTTTAAGTTCTTCACTGGCAGTAAGCAACAACTCATACCCACTGCTCATGCTGGCCCCAAGTCTTCTTTCTAATGTAACTTCCTAGTCTCATGGACAGGAAGTTTTGTCAGAGGGAAGGCTCGGGTCCAGCACAAACAGCAAGTATGAGTTGCTGTTTGCTGTGAAAAAGTATTTTCTTAGATTACTCCTGACCCTATAACCTCTTTTCATCCTATGTCCTAACCTGGGGGGTTAGGGAGTGCAGTTAAGAGACCCTCGATCGCCTGGGGAGGAGGGGAGGGAGAGATGCTGGAAGCCTTCAGCTGACAGGGCTTGGAAATCCCTGCCAGCCACGTCACAGCTGTTCCACTGCTAGGTAGGCCTGAGTTCAAAGTGGGTGGGCCTGTGTCCACCTGGGCATATCCTTGGCCTCACCACTGCAGGGCAGGCTGTGATGTCTTCCGGTTCAGGCAGGCTTGAGGCCCCTCTGTGTCATGGGAGCCCAGGGCAATTGCCTTGATGCACCTCATCAATACTGATCTAGTGTCTGGCAGTTTGACATGAAGGAAGAAGACTGGCAAAAAGCTGTTTCCTTTAGTAATTTGTACGCTTAAAACAAGTAAAACTGCCAGAACTCAAAAGCAGGGGCGTAGCCAGATAACAGATTTTGGGTGGGCCTAGGGAAGAAGTGGGTGGGCACCAATTGTTCCCCCGCCCCCCAACCACCACCCAAAAAATATCTCAGCTGGTGGGAAAATGCTTCTTTCCATCTTGGCGGTCTGTAGCAGGCATGTGCTGAAAAATGAACATTCGCAGTCTTCAGCTGATCGAGCTTGGGATCCCACCGGCTACCACTAAACGTGTGCTACTGTTGGGTGGGTCTGAGCCCTGCCCACACAGGCCCACCTGTGGCTACGCCACTGACTCAAAGTGCTGTTTTTTTCCCAGGCCAAGGCTTAGGAAAAGCTGGCAGTATACTAACTGTCCAGGACAGAAGATTTTGAAGGCACCTGCTTATGCTTATTGTAGGATCATGCACTGGCACTGCCTGAAAGGAGCTCCACTGGTCTTCCTCTCCCTTTCTCCCCACCCCCACTCTTCAGCCTTGCCTATGAGTTCCAAAATCTTAAAAATCAGCCCTGGGTTTTTCTAAGTACTGAATCTTCCCCCCCCCCCCCCCCCCCAGGGGACTTGATTTCATCCTGCTCTTGAACTTGCATGCAGATTTAGGAACACTTTCCTACCAGCTTCTAATTTCAACTCAATTCACTTCATCAGCTTTGTGTGTGTGTGTCTGTGTGAATGTTATGTTGGTATTGACTTTCACGTTAAAACAAAAAGAGCTTGTTTTAACATTATGACACTGTCCCTCATGCTCCCTTTTTTCATAGCCCCATATTGTAACAATTAAAGTCTACAAATAAGAGGTCCGTGGTCTGCCCGGGCCCCAAATTACCCCAGTATGAGTAGAGAGACGATCAAATGCTGAAAAATGAATACAGGAAGGCAAAGTGAAAGCTGGTGCAGCTTTTAATGATGTGGTACTATAAATCCTTCCTTGGCACCGTCATTAAGACCATATTATTATTGTCAGAGTGGAAGAGGATGGAAGACTGAAATCTGTAGACCGTTTCTGATGTGATCAGCCTGCCCTGCGCCCTACAATTTGTGATCCTTTTGTTGGAAAGCTGTCTGCCCTGGGCAAGGAGAGTCTGGGAACCACTTAGCATCCCAATTAGCCCTGGACAAAGCATCAGAAAAAAAAAATAAAGATAGTTAAATGGAGGCCAGGGATTATTTGTCACTCAGGACTGTACTAATGCCAAATCAATAGTTATTTTGTTCATAATTCCCAATTAATTCAGAATGTAAGGTTTATCTTCCTGCTCTAATACTTATTAAAATCTACCAAAAGGTTCAGAGATGGCTCTGCTCTGTTCAGGGGTTACATGTGAGAAAGGTAATGGAAACCACTGAACATCAGCAGGGTACATCCCTTCCTGGCAGCCTGTGCCTCAGAAGGCGGGGGGGGGGGGGGGGGGGGGGGGGGGAAGAAGGAAAATAAGATGGTCTAGCTAGCAGTGGGGGGGGGGAGGAGGAGGAGGACAAGAGGGGGGATATGTAAGTGTGCCTCAAGAGCCCAGTAAAAGGAATGCACTGCTTGAAGGTGTTAGTTAAGTAGGATTTAGTTATTATTATTATTATTATTATATAAAATGGTCATGATTTATGTTGTTTTATTTGTAGATATTGGTTTTAACTGAATTGTACATTTATTAATGTTTTTATATAAAGTTGTGGCTACTTTGATGTATTTATATTTCATACTTTGAAAATGATTTGCGAGATTGTTTTCACATCATTTTGTTGTTGGTTGTTATGTGTACTGTATGTTGTTTTTTACTAAATTGCTGGTTTTCTCTTTTATGTTGTTTTGGGCGAGTAATTGGAAAGATGGTTTAGAAAATTAAACAAATAATAACATGCACACACACACACACATACACAACCCAGACTCAAATCCCATGGCAGCTCCTTGTGGTCTTGGACAAGTCACTTAACCCTCTACTGCCTTGAAATGCCTAATGGCAACCTGTCTCATCATGGCCTGGTATGGTCACACTTGTGGTGACCCCCTTAAGTCATTCACGGCTTGAAGCTTGTGTGTGTGGGAAATACCATACCATACACGCACACTTAGTGACAAATACACAATGTATCACTTTGCCGTCATGCTTCAGGAAATTTCATCCAAGATTGTGTGCCTGGATTGCGGGAAGGGCTTACAATCCAATTCTCCATTTGTGTTTTTTCAGCACATCTTAAAAAATCTGCTTGTGTTGATTTGGAGACTGCAAGAAATGAGTCCAAAAAGTAGAGCAGACTGGCTTTTCAAAAAAAAACCCAAAAAAAACCCCAAGGGAGACGCTCACTCAAAGAGATGTTCTATATTAAAAATCGTTGTTCTTTTGGCTTCTGAAATATGTGTTAAGCGTTTGTTTTACATTTTGGATACACTTAATCTACTTGTGATCTTGGAAATACTATTTATCATTACATAACCTACACCATAAGACTCCTGAGGCAGGCGCTTTTGGCGCCGAAACATGGTAGCTGTGTCGAGTCAATTGAGTTATTTGCTGATTTTTAATAAAGACCATATCTATTGAGTGAGCGTCTCCCTTGGTTTTGTCTGCCCTACTTTTTGGACTCCTTTCTTGTTGACACTCATAGGCATTGAGTGTTCCTCCACGTTTGAGTGGTCTGGAGACTGCACCTTCAAAAAGATATAAACAGGATGCAGTTAGTCAGGAGGGTGGCCAAAAAATGGTTAATAGTCTCTGTCATAAAGTGTATGGGGACAGACTTATAGACCTCAATATGTATACTCTTGAAGAAAGGTGGGGGGATATGGTAGAGATGATTAACTATCTCCATGGCACTAATGTACAGGAGCAAAGCCATTTTCAAATTAAGGAAAACTCTGTAATGAGAGGACATAGGATGAAGTTAAGAGGTTATAGGGTCAGGAGTCATCTAAGGAAATACTTTTTCACAGAAAGGGTGGTGGGTGCAAGGAATAGCCTCCCAGTGGAACTGGTGGAGACAAGGACTGTGTCTGAATTTAAGAAAGCATGGGACAGGCACCTGGGATCTCTTAGGGAGAGGAGGAGATAGTGGTTGTTGAGGATGGGTAGACTGGATGGGCCATTTGGCCCTTATCTGCCATCATGTTTCTATGTTTCTATGGTTTTGGAAGCTTGACAGATGAAGGGTCTGAAACATTAATGGAAATCATTTACTAATTGTTAGCACCCTATGACAAGTAATGCAGAGTAACAGTATTAGTGCATGCTACCCATTAGTAAATGACCCCTCCCCCCATGATAGATATTTTCTTTTCTGCATCCTTCCCTAGGGAACGAGAGTCTTTATGGAATTGCAGATAAATATTTAAGACAAGCAACAAAGCCCATTTTGCGAAAAATGAAATGGGCCCTAGGAAGGCTCTCATCTAAGCGATTTCTCCTCTCTCCCCTCCCCTCCCATCCATGTCCAGTGAGTCTCCTCTGCCCTGCCCTCCCCTCCATGTCCAGCGATTCTCCCCTCCCCTCCGTGTCCAGCGATTCTCCCCAACTCTCCCATCCCATCCATGTCCAGCGATTCTCCTCTGCCCTGCCCTCCCCTCCCATCCCATCCATGTCCAGCGATTCTCCTCTGCCCTGCCTCCCCTCCCATCCCATCCATGTCCAGCGATTCTCCTCTGCCCTGCCCTCCCCTCCCATCCCATCCATGTCCAGCGATTCTCCTCTGCCCTGCCTCCCCTCCCATCCCATCCATGTCCAGCGATTCTCCTCTGCCCTGCCCTCCCCTCCCATCCCATCCGTGTCCCGCGATTCTCCTCTGCCCTGCCCTCCCCTCCCATCCATGGCCAATGACTCTCATCTAAGCGGTTTCTCCTCTGTCTCCTGCCCTCCCCTCCCCTCCAATCCATGTCCAGTGAGGCGCCCCAGCCCCCCACCTGCCTCCGTTTTAAGCACCCAAGGTCGAGTTGAACCCCAGCCCTCACCTGCCCATCGTCATCTCCCACAATAGCCCTCTTGTCCTTTCTGCCACCCTACCTTTAAACCGTTCATGTTACCTCAGGTCGCAGCGGCGGCAGGCTTGGCTCGCGTCACCTCCAGCCTTCCCTTGCCTTGCCTCTCAGTGTCCCGCCCTCCTCTGATGTCATGTCGTCTTTCCGCGAGGGCAGGACACTGAGAGGGAAGGGAACGCTGGAGGCGAACTGACGTAAGCTCATTAGCATACGGTTACGAACCCAGCCAGTTAGCCATCCAGGGAGGCAGATTGACCAATTATTATATAGAGAGATTAGCTATTAAAGTATCTTTCTGCAGTTATAGATGGACAACAGATGAATTCTCAAAAGTGGGCATCAGTGATATAGATGGCTCCCAGCTTAAATCAGTCACAGCTTATAAATATCTCAGGGTCTGATTTCACTAGGCCCTATGCTTTGCTTGAGTCCCAGTACTGATCAGTAGATGGTCAGTACTGGGACTCAAGCAAAGCATAGGGCCTACTGATTCCTTCAGCTTACTGTTGTAATTGGTAGATAAATGTTAGCACCCAATTTATAAAATAACCCTCATATTGGCCAAAAATTGGCACATCTGCATGCAATTTCTGCCCCTGGAGTGTCCCAAATACATCCCTTAAATATATCCCTTAGGCTCTCCATATACTGCAGGACACACAAGAAGTAATTCTGTAAAATGGGTTTTAACATTTATGTGCCAGGTATGTGTGTAAATGATTAAAATACCGTATACACACACAGACACGTGTAAATGCTGAAATCCATCTAAGCACTGTGCTCTAAATATGCACATATCTTACACAGCACATATTACACATAGGCAGAGTCTGGGCAGAGCATGGACGGGACATACCTACACCCATCATACAGAATATAATCTGGACAATCTTAAAACTATTTAACTGGCACTTAACTGGTTATCCAGCAATATTTAGCAGAAGATAGCAAGCTATCTCCAGTTAAATATCGCCAATTAGTGCTTAGCCAGTTATATCGCTTGATAGAACCAGCTATCCGCTGATATTCAGCACATTGCCAGCTAGGTTTGGCAGCCAAATTAGGCCACCAAAATAGCAGGGCTATCTTTGGCCGGTTTCAACTTAACTGGCCAGCGCTGAATATCGGCCCAAGGCAAGATGCTACCTGAGGTGAAGCTAAGATGCCACCCCCACCCCAGGCCGAGATACCGCCCCCCTCAGCCAAGATGCTGCTCTCCATCCCATGCCAAAGATGCCTCCCCCTCCCGAGCCAAGATGCTGCCCCCTTCCTACCTCCAGCCCACACCTGTTTCATCACGTTCCAAACCTGACAGTGATTCCCACATGTTGCCCTGCCACCAGCACCCGCCTCTTCCTTTTACTGCAGCTGCCTGAGCCTCTGATGAAACAGGAAGTTACATCAGAGAGACAGCCACAGTAAAGGGAAGAGGTGAGTGCCAGCGACAGGGCAGCGTATGGGAATCGCTGCTGCTGCCGAGTCTGGAACGTGATAAAACAGGTAAATACCATGAACGGGGTGGAGAAATGAAGGAGAAGATGCTGCTCCCTGAAGAGTGGGGAGATGCCGCTCCCTGAAGAGTGCCGCCTGAGGTCTCCGCCTCAGATGGCCTAATGTTTGGGCTGCCCCTGACTGGTTAAGTTGAAAGTGGCCAAAAAACATCCAGATACTCAATGCTGGTCACCGGAAACAGCCTGGCATTGAATATCTGGGCTCAGCATAGTTGGCAGCCTGGGTACCTCCCACGGTCTGAATATCAGCCCCTATAAGTTATGTGCATATCTCTGGCATTTAGACACATGTACTTACACTAGCTCTATGGCTGCCATATGTGCTTGTGCCTAAAATATAGGCATGTATAGACCAGTTACTCTTGTATTGTATACAGGAAAGTAGGTGCCTATTTTCTTGTACAGATTAGGTGCCTAAAAGGGGCACACTGTTACAGAGTTACCCCATAATGTCCTCCAGTACATATATACACCCAGATTCTGTATACAGTAATACCTTGTTTTTCGTTTACTTCAGTTATTGTCGGTTTCAGTTTTCATCGATTTTTTCTGAGAAAAATTTGTCTCAGATTTCGTTGGTTGCCTTGGATTTTGCCGGCTTCCCCACGTGACCTCGCTGCTAATTTTGCGAAAACAAAGGGCAACTCATGCGTTCTCCTGCTCAGGAAATAATTGCCTCGGTTTTCGTCGGATTTTGCCGATTGTTTTCGGACGGATTATCGACGAAAACCAAGGTATCACTGTGCTTTGCTCAAAATTAGGAGCCCAAATTTGGTCATGGGCCCCAGATCCATATGTAAACAAATTAGCCAATTAAACGCTAACAAGCAATAATTGGTGTAAATCAGCACTTAGTTGGCAGTAATTAGGAGATGTGCGCAGCCATGGGTGGGTGAGGGGAGTTCCCAGAAATTAGGCACAATGTTCTAGAATACCTGGATTTGCGTACCTAAGTGCCATCAGTTGGACAAGAGCATTTATATCAGCTCTTAGCAGACGTAAGTGCTCACACCCAAAGTTAGGTGCAAAGGAACAGATACTATATATGGTGCCTGAAAATCGGCACCAAAAATATTTCTGCCTAGCTGTATTCTGTAAGCCAGGCCTAGATTTAGGTGAGGTTTATAGACTAGGCCGAATGGGTTTATAGATATGCCTAGCAGCCATGCCTGCACCTAACTCTAGGCGCATCCATTTATGCCAAGTAAAACTTGGAAATACCGGCAAGCAAGTGTATTCTATAACCCTGTTCGTGGTTTTTTTGGAATGCCCACGGCCTGCCTATTTCACACCCATGGCCATGCCCCCTTTTTGGCAGTGCGCAAAAGAATTTACACGCACCACTTTATAGAATACACCTAGCAATTTGTGCACGTAAATTCTAATTAATGCCAATTAGTATCAATAGCTGCTTGTAAAGTGGCAATTATTGGCACTGATTGGCTTGTTAAGTAGCTAAATTGCAAGCGCAATACAGAATACGACCAGATTTGCACACTCAATTTCAGTCGTACTATATAGAATCCAGGGGAAATGTGCACTAAGCAAGTATTCTGTAAAGATCACTCTGCACAGAGCATTCTTTACAGAATACTATTTTAGCGCGGATTATAATGGTGCTTATCTTTGGGGACCATTTACCTAATCGGGCCCATAATGGTGATGATTTTTTTTATAAGGCACTTATACCTGCAGCACTATACCAAACTCTTGAAAGTTAATCTTATGATATGATAACTTGATCTTATCATATGATAACTATGCTGTAATACGTACTGTTATATGAATAATAATATATGTAGCAAGAGAGAGAATATAGGGGGTCCTTTTACCAAGGTGCGCTGAAAAATGGCTTGTGGTAGTGTAGGCGCGGGTTTTGGGTGCACGCCAATCCATTTTTCAGCACGCCTGTAAAAAAGTCATTAAAAAAAAAAAAATTCCCAGAAATGGACGTGCAGCAAAATCAAAATTGCCTTGTGTCCATTTTGGGTCTGTGACCTTACCACCAGCCATTGACCTAGCTATAAAGTTTCACGCAGTAACCGGGTGGTAATGACCTACGCATGCCAAGTGCCACACGTCTGATACGTGCACCCAAAATAAAAATTATTTTCCGCCCGTGCGTATTGGATGCACGCCAAAAATGAAATTACCGTAAAAGCCACGCGGTAGCCGTGTGGTAACTCCATTTTGGCGCACATTGGGCACATGTTGGGTGTGCATAGACACTTATGCAGTTTAGTAAAAGGGCCCCATAGAGATGTAGTGGTTACTGTATACATATTCCTAGAAAGATGTAGATGTGATAGTTACCATAAACATAATCCTATATATTTGACTAAGATAATTATCATCATCAAATGATGCTATTGTGTTCCACTTCTCTCTGTGTTCAGCTCTGCTTTTTAGATAGATAGGATAGATAGTATAAAATGAATGCTATTTTCATCAGAAGCCCAGACATGGAATACACAAATGAAAGCAGTTTCAGACACCCTGCAAGTGTAAGACCATGCTACATTGTCAGGTAAATTTCTGGTGAAAGCTGGGTGACCACATGCAGTTCTCATTAGCAGGTGATAATCTCATGCATCCTGTATAATACAAGAATAGTAGCCCACACCCACAGCAATCATTCCCATCCCACAGGCAGACTCCTTCATGCCCCAAGCCTCAGGGAAAGAAAGAAACTCCCCATCCACTAACCAATGGCAAAGAATGAGCCTTAAAGGCAGTCTGTCCTCAACTACAATGGCCTTGAATGTTCACAATCCTATATTGTTGTGGGGAAAGGCTTTAAGGACATTAAAAGGACTTATCTTTCCTAGATGAAACTGTTCAGCCAGTTTCTATGGTGCAGATGTACTAAAGGCCCCCCCCCCCCCCCCCCCATTTTGCCTCTAAGGGAAAACTGTTTAGTTGCTAGGCCTCTGTGCAATCAATCTAAAGTAATTTAAAGCAATCCAGTCAAATAGCCCTTTCACTATGTATTCAACACTATAGTTAGACTAAATGGAATTTCTTAAGCTATAAAGCTCACTAACTCCATTAGATTAAATAAGGACATTCACAGATCCCCGCCATATCTGGTTCAAACAACCAGAATTATATCAGGGATGGGTCCTGTCGGAGTGAAAAGTGCTAATGATCACTTAGAACCTCTACCATCTATGATTATTATTATAGAATACTAGTATAAAAGGCCCGTTTCGGTAGGCAATGAAACGGGCGCTAGCAAGGTAACCCCCCCTGCAGCGTCCCTCCTGTCTCCCCTGCCACCCCTGCAGTTACCCATCTGGTCTCAGGACCCCCTCCCCACCAACCCCTCTCTCCCCCTGCAGCCACGCATGTGCAGCGGCCCTCCTCTCTCCCCTGCCACCCCTGCAGCCACCCATGTCCAGCGACCCTCCTCTCCTTTCCCCTTGCCCCCCCTGTACCCACCCATGTCCAACGACCCTCCTCTCCCCCTGCCCCCCCTGCAGCATCCCTTCTGTCTCCCCTGCCCTTCCCTGCAGCCACCCATCTGGTCTCAGGACCCCCTCCCCACCTCCCTCTTCCCTGCCCCCCCCCCCCCCCGCAGCCATCCATGTCCAGCGACCCTCCTCTCCCCTCTCGGCGTATCACCCAAGCCACTCCCCCCAGTGCATCACCCAAGCCCCTCCCCCCCTCGGGCACATCAACCCCCTCTCCACCCGCAGCCACCAATACTAACACTGTCCGGCCGCTGCTGCGTCTCCTGTTGAGCAGCAGCGGTCGGTACAAAAAGAAAAAAGTCAAAAAAAGATTTTAAACCTGAAGCACGGCTCCGTAGACAGCCATCTGGCATTGGCTGTCATCTCTGTAGCCACTCCTCCTCTCCCCTCTGACGTTGCTGCGCTCCTCCGGGGTCTTCCTGCAGGGGCAGTGACGTGGAGGGGAGAGGAGAAGCGGCTGCAGAGATGACAGCCAATGCCAGATGGCTGTCTAGGGAGCCATGTTTCAGGTTTTAAATCTTTTTTTGGCTTTTTTCTTTTTGTACCGGCTGCTGCTGCTCCACAGGAGAAGCTGCAGCAGCCGGACAGCGTTAGTATTGGCGACTGCGGATGGCGAGGGGGTTGATGTGCCCAAGAGGGAGGGGTAGGGGATTTGGTGATGCACCGGGGGAGGGTCTTGGGTGATGCGTCGAGGGAGGGTAGGGGCTTGGGTTTGTGCCGAGGGGGGGGGGGCACTGAGAGCTGATTCGTAGGCAGGGGGAGGAGTAGGGAAACATGCTCCGCGTGTTTCCCTACTCCTCCCCTTGCCTTGGAATCAGCTGTCAGTGACATCACTGACGTCAGTGCATTCTAAGCTGCCTAGCAGACCACCTCCGAGGAAGCCACGGTCCCAGGCACATTAGAACATTGGAGGTGAGAATTATTATATAAGACAATACAATATAGTTCTTATACACCACAATCATCCAGCATCACCAGTTCTATGCAGTTTACAATAAAGAAGCTAAAATGATATTAGGCAATAAAAATCAAGAAAAACTAACACAGCTTGTATAAAAATTTCTGCGCCAAAGTAAGTTTGTAATTTCCATTCAAACTATAATTAATAATTGTAAAATCTGCAAGAAAAGAATCTATGGATAAAACATTACAGTAATCTAACAGTATCAGAGCTAAAATCTATGGAAATGTTTTAAATTGGTCAAAAAACATTTTCTGAACCTGCCTTGAAAATGGTGGCGCCTAGCCTTGCCCAGTGCAAGTAAGAGGTGAGGGAGATAGAGAGGAATGCTGCTGAGAGCATGGGAGATAGAGGGAAAATTTTTAAAAATGAAAATAATAATGAATCTATTGTTTTCGCTCAATTTTGTATTTATTCTTTAAAAAAAACACTGATAACTTCCCAGAAATACAAAATAAGGGCCACTTTTACTAAACCGCAAGTGATTCCTGCACGGTCAATGGGACGAAACCCATTTGAATTGAATGGGCTGCATCACATTTGCCATGCCAGGAATTACTAGCATGGTTTAGTAAAAGGGGCTCTAAAGTACATAGTAACGTGGAGGGACATAATCGAACGTCGCCGGCGAAATAGATCGCCGGCGATATATTTTGGTGGCGGCGCAACAGCTGGCCGGAACCATATTTTCAAAAAAGATGGCCAGCCACCTTTTTTTTTCGATAATACGGTTTAGCCCAGCCAAATGCCAGAGTTTGCCGGGGTTGAGATTGCCGGTTTTGTTTTTCAGCGATAATGGAAAAAACTGCCGGCCATCTCAAACCCGGCGAAATGCAAGGCATTTGGTCATGGGAGGAGCCAGCATTCGTAGTGCACTGGCCCCCCTGACATGCCAGGACACCAACTGGGCACCCTAGGGGTCAGTGCGGTGGACTTCAGAAAAAGCTTCCACATGCATAGCTCCCTTACTTTGGGTGCTGAGCCCCCCAACCCCCCTCCAAAACCCACTACCCACAAATGTACTTAGGGGTGAAGGGGGCAACTACATGTGGGTACAGTGGGTTTTGGAGGGCTCCCATTTACCAGCACAAGTGTTACAGGTAGGGGGGGATGGGCCTGGGTCCACCTGCCTTAAGTGCACTGCGGTACCCACTAAAAGTGCTCCAGGGACCTGCATACATGCTGGCCTCTAGGACTTGTTGCTGCTGTATAACCTTGGCACACCAGTTGACCCCTGAAGACTAATCTCATTGAAAAAGTCTTTTATTTGAATAAGCACGTTTACTCACAGTTAACTGCAGATCAGAGGTTGTGCCCCACTGGCAAAGAGTCTCCCTGGTACTGAGATTAGCAGTAGGTCAGAGCTGGCAGAATGGTGTACAATGCCCTCTTTCAGCAACATTCAAGGTAATAACTAAGTTCTCTAACGTGGGTAACACATGAAAGGGATCTAAAACTGGCTTACGAAAATGGCCACTACCTCATGGACTACCGGAAACAACACTGGACACATTCTGACCCAGTTAGCAGGGGGAAAAGCACCATGGGAGTAGAGAATACTACCCTATACCCACCACAATGCATTGCTGATGTGACTCTGCAGTGCACCTAACAGAAAAGGTGTCACACTCACCCGAGAGCCACATCACAACCAGGGAAAGGCTTTCAGAGGATAGAACACATTCTGCTGTCATGGAGGTGGTTACGGCATTTGAGGCTGGCATACAGGCTGGCAAAAAAGGTTTTTAGTTTTATTGTTTTAGTGTGGTAGGGGGTTGGTGACCACTGGGGGAGTACGGGGAGGTCATCCCTGATTCCTTCTGGTAGTCATCTGGTCAGTTGGGGCACCTTTTTGAGGCTTGGTTGTGAAAATTAAAGGACCAAGTAAACCCGGCGAAATACTGCTGAACGCCGCTTTTTTTTCCATTATTGGCGAAAGCCGGCCATCTGGTAGCCACGCCCATGCCCGCCCATGTCCCGCCTTTGCTAAGCTACCGACACGCCCCCTTGAACTTTCGCTGGCGAAGCGACGGCAAAGCGGCGATGCTGTCAAAAATGCCACTTTCAATTATACCGATTTTGCCGCTTTTAAGAAATCGCTGGTCGTCTCCCGGTTTATGTCGGGAAATGGCCGGCAATCACGTTCGAAAATGAGCTGGATAGTAACATAGTAGATGATGGCAGAAAAAGACCTGCACGGTCCATCCAGTCTGCCCAACAAGATAAACTCCTATGTGCTACTTTTTGTGTATACCTTACCTTGATTTGTATCTGTCATTTTCAGAGCACAGACCTTAGAAGTCTGCCCAGCACTATCCCTGCCTCCCAACCACCGGCTCTGGCACAGACTGTATAAGTCTGCCCAGCAATATCCTCGCCTCCCAACCACCAACTCTGCCTCCCCCCACCGGCTCTGCCACCCAATCTCGGCTAAGCTTCTGAGGATCCATTCCAAACTAAAAATGGTTCCTATATTTTTGTTTTTTATCTAGCAATGTTTGCCTATTACCCACCCACCCTCTTCCTGAAGTCACTAACACAGCCTTGGCCTGTCTGTATCCCCGCATGCCCTGAAGATAGACAGAAGGACTGAGGGAGGCTGCACAGCTATTCAGAGCTAGTTGCAAACATAGGGTTCCTTTTACCAAATGGCAGCATAAGGTGGCCTGCAGTGGCGCCGGCACTTGGGTTTGCCGTGCGCCGAGGTCACATTTTACCGCCATTGGTAAAAGGGCCTTTTTTCAGGAGGACAGGTATAAATGGCCGTGCAGTAAGCAAAATATTGCCATGCAGCCATTTACAGCTGGAACCTTCCTATTTTATTTATTTATTTTATTTGTTACATTTGTATCCCACATTTTCCCACCTATTTGCAGGCTCAGTGTGGCTTACATTGTACCGTAAAGGCAATCGCCTATTCTGGTATGAACAAAGTTATGTTGTGGTAGAACAAGGTTCAGGTGTGACAGACGTGTTGGGGAATCGTAGCGAGGAACAGATAGTTTATGTCGTAGCGAGAAAGAGATAGTTTATGTCCATTACGAGCTTTGGGTTCGTTGTGTTGCAGGGTTCAGGCATTTAAGTTGGGTTGGTAGGGTATGCCTTTTTGAACAGGAGGCGGTAAGGGCTCTGTCGCTAATCTGGCAGTAACCCCTGCCCAATTACTGCTGGGTACCCCCCCCCTCCCAGTGCTAGAAAATAAAAATGTATTTTCTAGCAGCAGAAGTGGCACCCGGCAAAGGCGAGACTGCCACCAGGCTCCTGGCCAAGCTCAACGCCAGCGCATTTTTGAACAGGAGGTGGTAAGGGCTCCGGCGCTAATAATAAAAGAACCCCATATTGCCTTAGTCTAATAAAATATTAAAGTCTGCAGCGGGTTGCTTGACCTTTACTTCTCACATAAAAGTTGACATCTTTCATCTGCAGTTTGAATTAAGTTTTTCAGCACACACTTTCCTGATAACACGGTCACTGTATCACATATATCACAATATCAATAGCTGATGAATAGAGTGTAGCCCTCAAAGTGTGTCTCATACCTAGTGCAAGGGTGGTGAGCACCCTAGGCAAACCTTTAGCCTTATTACCCTTCATCTTCAAATAACATAAAGACACCTAGCCTACAGCTTCCCCCTCCCCCCCCCCCCCCGAGAGTTTGATCAACTTAATAATCATGATCATCCACATCAGGATCTATTGTTTTGCTTTGGCTGCAGCTGTCCTATGAAACTGCTGGCATAGGTGATCACCTAGTCTTGCCTAATTGTTGGGGCCAGCCTTTTCAAAAAGATAATTTGAGTTCATCCCATATACCAGGGGTTGGAGCAAAAGATGTATGGTGTTGTGTGCCACAAGATGCTAGAGCCATCAACAGAAGGGGAAGGGTTTAGAATAAGGGAGGTGTCTGCTATGGTAACTCTGAGCAGAGAAATAGATCTCTCCAAGAAATTGGGGGCTTGGTATGAGAGATGCTCCAGAATTAAGGAAGAAAAGATGAGAATAATCTAGAGCAAAGGAACAGGAAAATGGAACTAGCGAAGGTCAAAACTGTATAGGGCTAGATTTACTAACATGTGCTACTGCATTAGCATGCACTAATGCCATTAACGTGTTGTATTAGTATAGAGGTCCAATTGTATAAACTGGACTCTGTGATAAATAATGTGGGTTAATGCATGTTAACATTCAGTAGTACAGTTTAATAAATCTAGGAGGTCTTTTACTAAAGTGTGTAAAATGTTTTGCTCTTATGGGCTGATGATAACAACTCAGCGCTATTCTGGGTAGCACTCTGAAAATACAGCAGTTCCACCACCGTACTAGTGTGGAACAGCAATGCGGTCATGATCAAAACTAATAATATGCAGATATAAACACAGCGTAGCAACGCTAACCACCTCCAAACAGCATGATAAAATTTGCAAAGCAGCTGGGGCACCTAAGCACTAATTTGGCACGCTAAAAACAAGCCAAGTATAACGCACATGTGCATAGATGGGGCATGCCATCATGTGCATCCTTGCATAGTGCAGCTCATCGGTGTACCGTACAGTGCACCAGGCCATAAAGCGCGTCAAGACGCAGTCTGAAAAATGCTGTAAAAAACATAGGCTTGCCTGTAGTTCTGTATGCAGGCCTAAGTCTTTGCGTTCTTTGCATTGGCTTTGTATGTGATTTGTTTATGCTTGTAGCGCTTTCCCTCGTGCTTCTTTGTCACATCATAGACCAGGTTGAGGTGAGTGAATAGACGTGTATATTTGTGAGTAAAACCATCGTTTGTGTTGAAGGCTTAAAAGCAATACTTTTTTGTTTTCTTTTTTTCAGGCTCCAGTCCTTGCTCACATTGACGTTCCCCTTGGCCTTCCTGTGCTGTTTTTGAACTTGTAGAGGTTGGTGTAGAGGGTGTTCAACTTCCAAAAGATATACTGTAAATCTTAAGGGTGTGTGTGTGTGAATTTTTTATTAGCATTCCCTTCTTTCTTTTTTTAAGGATTCATAGCCAACTTGCATAGGCGGTTATTGATTCCTCCTATAGCCCATGTGTTTTCAACCTTGTACAGGTAAGCATAAGCATTTGGCTTCCACAAAAGCCCCCCCCCCCCCAACAAAAAAAGAACATTTTGGGAGAGTTCGTGGTGCGGCAGTGCTTAGAAAATGTTTCATGTGGCCATGTTTTTTTCTCTTTCTCTCTATCTCAGCATCTGGCAGCCATTTTTTCTTCCTCCTCCTGCTCCAGTATAAGCAACTAGTTGGTATTTACAATGGACGGATTTTTGTTGTTTTTCTTTTTCTGTGTGTGTGTTTTCATGACCCGTTTCTTTGTTTATGTCTAAGTAGGCATGGATGCTCGCAGCCAGAAGGAGACCGTGCCACTGTCCAGTGAATGTGGCAAAAAAACGTGGGCTTGTCACTTCACGGAAGATGAAAATGACCAGATCCTAAGGCGCATGACTGAGGAGTGCACCAGCAGTTTGTAGGGGAAGGGGGAAGGAAGTATGATGTATCAGCATACAGATATTCCCATGTCATAAATGTATGTACTGCAAAAAACAGAAGAAACCAGTCTTCGCACAAAAAACAACAAAAGGCAAAACAGTGAAGATGACTAACAAAAACAAAAAATAAATAAAAATAAAAAATATAAAAACATAAAAATATAAAAATAATAAAATGTATATATTTAAAAATATAAATATAAAAAAGATGACACTTTTTTAATATAAAAATTGAAAAATATATACTTTATTAACCATAGAAAAGTAGGGAGAAAGGGACTCGACACAGCTGTGTTTCGGCCGTTCAGGCCTGCGTCAGGAGTCTTCTCACCATGTGATGGTTGCTTATTCTATCCAAATATCAAAGGAATTTATATATCTCTTTCCAAACATTGTAGCGCTAAAATACACTGAAAATAATGTGGAGCGGAGAAGCTCAGAGCAGCGTCTCATACCTATGAAATCAAAAACACTAGCACCTGGATATACAGTGGTGGAAATAAGTATTTGATCCCTTGCTGATTTTGTAAGTTTGCCCACTGACAAAGACATGAGCAGCCCATAATTGAAGGGTAGGTTATTGGTAACAGTGAGAGATAGCACATCACAAATTAAATCCGGAAAATCACATTGTGGAAAGTATATGAATTTATTTGCATTCTGCAGAGGGAAATAAGTATTTGATCCCCCACCAACCAGTAAGAGATCTGGCCCCTACAGACCAGGTAGATGCTCCAAATCAACTCGTTACCTGCATGACAGACAGCTGTCGGCAATGGTCACCTGTATGAAAGACACCTGTCCACAGACTCAGTGAATCAGTCAGACTCTAACCTCTACAAAATGGCCAAGAGCAAGGAGCTGTCTAAGGATGTCAGGGACAAGATCATACACCTGCACAAGGCTGGAATGGGCTACAAAACCATCAGTAAGACGCTGGGCGAGAAGGAGACAACTGTTGGTGCCATAGTAAGAAAATGGAAGAAGTACAAAATGACTGTCAATCGACAAAGATCTGGGGCTCCACGCAAAATCTCACCTCGTGGGGTATCCTTGATCATGAGGAAGGTTAGAAATCAGCCTACAACTACAAGGGGGGAACTTGTCAATGATCTCAAGGCAGCTGGGACCACTGTCACCACGAAAACCATTGGTAACACATTACGACATAACGGATTGCAATCCTGCAGTGCCCGCAAGGTCCCCCTGCTCCGGAAGGCACATGTGACGGCCCGTCTGAAGTTTGCCAGTGAACACCTGGATGATGCCGAGAGTGATTGGGAGAAGGTGCTGTGGTCAGATGAGACAAAAATTGAGCTCTTTGGCATGAACTCAACTCGCCGTGTTTGGAGGAAGAGAAATGCTGCCTATGACCCAAAGAACACCGTCCCCACTGTCAAGCATGGAGGTGGAAATGTTATGTTTTGGGGGTGTTTCTCTGCTAAGGGCACAGGACTACTTCACCGCATCAATGGGAGAATGGATGGGGCCATGTACCGTACAATTCTGAGTGACAACCTCCTTCCCTCCGCCAGGGCCTTAAAAATGGGTCGTGGCTGGGTCTTCCAGCACGACAATGACCCAAAACATACAGCCAAGGCAACAAAGGAGTGGCTCAGGAAGAAGCACATTAGGGTCATGGAGTGGCCTAGCCAGTCACCAGACCTTAATCCCATTGAAAACTTATGGAGGGAGCTGAAGCTGCGAGTTGCCAAGCGACAGCCCAGAACTCTTAATGATTTAGAGATGATCTGCAAAGAGGAGTGGACCAAAATTCCTCCTGACATGTGTGCAAACCTCATCATCAACTACAGAAGACGTCTGACCGCTGTGCTTGCCAACAAGGGTTTTGCCACCAAGTATTAGGTCTTGTTTGCCAGAGGGATTAAATACTTATTTCCCTCTGCAGAATGCAAATAAATTCATATACTTTCCACAATGTGATTTTCCGGATTTAATTTGTGATGTGCTATCTCTCACTGTTACCAATAACCTACCCTTCAATTATGGGCTGCTCATGTCTTTGTCAGTGGGCAAACTTACAAAATCAGCAAGGGATCAAATACTTATTTCCACCACTGTATAAGTTATAATTCTATATTTGTTATCTTTAAAACAAGTACAGCCTTGTTATATATTTTTTCAACATTATCCAACAGATGAATCTATAGTGTGCATACAGAGATCTTGTATTAAATACCTCCACAATCAAACAAACGTATAATAGTAAAAGAAAAAAACGGATAAAAAAGACACAAAAACAGCGGTTGGAGGAGGGCTAGTCGATGATTATAACTGTCACAAAGTAGGGGTTCGCCATGATTGGTGTTATAACAACCCCGGTGACTTTATGAGACTTCCCTTAAACTAGAGTAACATCATATACATAGTAACAAGACGTGAGATACGCCCACTCTAATTTCTACCAGTTTTTGTATTGTATATTCAAGAAGTTGTGGTAGATTATTGCCTTACCATATTTGACAGTTTTGCTATCCTAGAAATAAGCAGTGGATTTTCCTAAGTCCATCTTAAGAATGGCTTATCAACTTTTAGGAAATTAATCCCTGCTAAGCTAGCTGCTTTTACCACATTCTCTGACAATGAGTTCCAGAGTTTAATTACACATTAAGGGCCCCTTTTACAAAGCGGCAGTAAGCCCAGTGCTAAAAAGGAAGTACTACTGGGCTACACCAGCAGCTCAGCAGTTGTTCCTACTCCCAGCGCGCCATCATATCTGGCGCTACAAAAATATTTTTAGTTTTGTACCACCAGTGTGTACCCAGCGGTAATCGGGCAGTGCCACACAATGCTCCTCCCCCCAGAAGCCTCAGCAGCCATTTTGAAAATACGGCAGCTGCGCCCGCAGCACAGAAGAGCAAAGCGGAGATGGAGGAGTGGCAGAGGACAGGAAAGAGTGGGATTCTTTCCTGCCTCGCAGCCGCAGAGGCTACTATGCCACCAGGGCGGCCTTCATGGATCAAAGTAGGTCTTCTTGGGAGGGCTGTGGTGTAGCGCAGGGTAAGCATGGCAGTTTCTGGTGCCCCTCGAATGTTGGCACCCCCCCTGCCATGCATATCCTGTTTATTGCATTACATAAGTACATAAGTATTGCCATATTGGGAAAGACCAAAGGTCCATCAAGTCCAGCATCCTGTTTCCAACAGTGGCCAATCCAGGCCACAAATACCTGGCAAGATCTCCAAAAAGTACAAAACATTTTATACTGCTTATCCCAGAAATAGTGGATTTTCCCCAAATCCATTTAATAATGGTCTATGAACTTTTCCTTTAGGAAGCCATCCAAACCTTTTTAAAACTCTGCTAAGCTAACCGCCTTTACCACATTCTCTGGCAACGAATTCCAGAGTTTAATTACATGTTCCACTGGCCCTGTTTTTGAATGTGTGCAGGTCAGCCTCTGTAGATAATGGTGTATTTAAAAATAAGTCATGCTAAATGTAGGTGAAACCTACGTAAGGTTCGACCTTTAATCTGTATGTGGGAGCTGACAACTTGATTTGGTTTGTAGACCACTGTTCTATAATTCATCATAACATGGGTGACTTACATATCCCTTTCATTTCCTTTTCCTTTAACTGTCAGTTTCTCAAATAGCATGTAATATATTTTTGTAACAAAACTATGAAAACTGGTAATCTGGAGAGCTCTACAATGCTGGATAGGATAGCTTTCTTGAAGGTCAACTTACGGTGGTGCCAGAAGAAAACTTGCATCCATTCAGCATGAGTTGTTTCAGACATGTTTGACTCCAAACAAACGTGGACTGCATGCTTTAGGATATGTGATAACTTTTTTTTTTTTTACATTTGTACCCCACGCTTTCCCACTCATGGCAGGCTCAATGCGGCTTACATATACAGGTACTTATTTTTACCTGGGACAATGGAGGGTTAAGTGACTTGCCCAGAGTCACAAGGAGCTGCCTGTGCCTGAAGTGGGAACTGAACTCAGTTCCCCAGGACCAAAGTCCACCACCCTAACCACTAGGCCACTCCTCCACTCCACTTACAAGTTCATTGTACATGAGAGCGCTGTAAAGTCTGTTTAAATTATACATTTTGTGAAATATAGGACCTGTAGCACAGGAGCGTGATCTCTGAAATCACTTGGCAGTAGTTACATTGAACAGGATTGCCTTACTAATAAAACACACTTTCCCGTCGTTTAATGGTATGGATTTTCTATCTTGTAATGTATCACAAAGCCAGACCAAGGATTATACCTTCCCATGTCATACACCTGAGAGTGTATTTGCAAACCCTAGGCTTGGGGATGGTTTAAACTATCTGTTTTGCTTTCTTCCTAACAAACAGTATTGCCCCTCTAAATGCACACATTCTCAATACAACATACAAAAGAGGAGGGGGGAGGGGTCCTGGCAATGGATATGGAGAAAATGTACTCTAGAGGTGGGGGTAGGGTAGTAAACAAGATGATCTTGACATTGTAAACTGCATGGTGTTTTGCTCTGGCATTCTGTGCTTTGTTGCCCTGGCCCAGAGGGAGGTGAGTATTGCAAGGCACATGTTTGAAAAGGAACATAAAGGGGGTGGGGGGGGGGGGGAAGGGGGTGCACGGATACCTATTGCAAAACTGCTTTCTTTAACATCTTGTATGGTTTTTACAGCAGAAGAGATTATCATCAATCATGACATTGACAAGCCACCCCCCCCCCCCCCCGACTGGCATCCTCAACAAGATCCAGTGAGTGCTACTATAAACATGCCATACCCTGGCAAGGGTGCAGGGAGGAAGGAGTGCCATGGGCCATGGTGTCTTGTCCAGTGGTAAAGCTATTGAGATCAGAATGGAAGACAAACTTGAGTGAGACACTGCATGATGACCATCCCTGATGCAGTTCTGAAACATGGCCCATGTCGGTCAGTCTGTTAATGTTTAATAAAGATTGAAGAAAGATAATAGATGACAAGCTTTGGGACTGTTCTGTTCTATAGTATTGCCCCCGCTTCAAAATGGCTTTCACTAGTACACAATTGGGATCTACAGAAGGTGAAAGGCATGACCATTAAGGGACACCGCTGGAAATTAAAAACTACTACTACTACTATTTATCATTTCTATAGCGCTATAAGGCATACGCAGCGCTGTACACTATACACAAAAAGACAGTCCCTGCTCAAAGAGCTTACAGTCTAGATAAGACAGGTAAACAGACAGAACAATTAAGGGTAAGGGAATAAATAGGTAAGGATAAAGGACAGGGCAAGTGAGTAGTGATTATGAGTCAAAGCATTGGTAAAGAGGAGGCTTTAAGTTTGGACTTGAAAACGGCCAAAGATGAGGCAAGACGTACAGGAAACACATCCAGCAGTGTACCTTGATAGAGAAAAAAAACAAAATTGGTGCAATTTTTTTAACATCCAAAAGGGGGGAGGAATGGGAGATCAGCTCAATGGACCACCATTTCAAAATTATACATTGGCTTCGCACCCTGCATGGACTGTGTGCCCTCCAGCTCTCCTGGCAATGCAAACTGTCTTTCTTTTTCACCATTCCCAGGGCAGACCACCCATTTTGAGCTGCTCCACAGAAAACATATACAGGCCATGTATGTAGTTTGAATAGATGAACACGAAACTGCATGGCAAATTACTGAAGTTTTATTAAATGGTACCACAGTGTATAGAAACATCCAGTCCAGCAGGCAACACAGCATCCTACATTGAAAAAAGTGAGAAAAGAAGGAAGTGTCACAACCACAGCAACAATAAAGTCGATTACAAACCTCTACTTGGCCCTGACATTTCCAGAAGTTAAAGTCCCCCGCGCTGTTCCCGACAGCAATGAACGAGAACAGCTCAGGGGATTAATGGCCTAATAATCAAAACTAATAGCATACAAATGAATTTGCGCTATATGTCTTGATCATCACACCATCCTCCCTGCAGGACTAGTATAACAATTCTGGGCTGGAAAAAAAAAGCCCATATCTATCAAACATAGTGGCCTGGAGGCCTCCCAGACCTCCCACCCTGTCTTCCGGGTTTGTCCTTCGGGCATTAACTTCCAGTGTGATGCAAGGCTCACATATGCACTTCCATGGGGAGGAGAGATGGGCGGGGTAGCAGGGGGATCGTACTTTATTTGAGCAAAAATAAACCCTTTTGCGTACACTCATGGGGTATTTCCTGGCAAGCACGTACACATGCTGTTTTACAATGCTTTTCACTGCACACATATAACTTTTTTAACCTGATGGGATGTGTTTGACAGTAACACCAGCCCTGACCTGGCGTTATTTCGTGTTGTTTGCTGCTTAACGGCGGACAACAACTCTGATCGTTGCAGCACTATTGTTTTGATCATCAAGGAGGAATATGAAATGGCCTCATTTACTTATTTATTTATTTATTTATTTATTTTATTTATTTGTAGCATTTGTATCCCACATTTTCCCACCAATTTGCAGGCTCAATGTGGCTTACATTTGCCGTAATGGCGGTTGCCATTTCCGGGTAACAGAATACAAGTGGTGTTGCGTTAAGGTGCATACATACATGGTAACATAGATGGAATATAACATACATGGAACATGTGATTGATTACATTTACATGTTACTTGGGCAAGTGCCTGGCGCATTCATTGTTTACAGCGATAGCCCCACTGATCATTCTGCATTGGTAAGTGTGTGCTCTAGTATGACGCTAATGGCCTTTAGCAATAGTGTGCCCTAACAGCAGAAATCAGCATGCATTAAGTGCAAGGGCCGTGCATTAATTGTTGGAGTTCTGCCCAGCATGTCCTGGAATGAACGCATGGACATATGCATTAGCCCCCATAGAACCTGGTTGCAATTAGTGCAAGGGCACATAGACCCTGATGCTCAGAAGCAAATGTGGGTGCTAGAGGCCATTAATGGCAGATTATTACCCGCAGTTGCTAGTGTCAAATGCTCAGAACTGGCAAGAGCAGGAACCAACAAGCTCGCTGGCTCACAGCGCAATGAGCATGCAAATGCATGCTGATGAGGTTATTCCTCCCCAATGCCTAGAGGACAGTGCAGAGACCTAGGCAAAGAGGCGATCAGCTGTTCTTCTTGCCCGTGCAGCGCCTTCACACAGAGGTGAGAGGCACTGTGCGGGCCCGGTAAGACAGAGGGGGGAGCGGCGGCGATGACCTCAGGGGGAGCTGTGGGGACAGGGCACGGGGGCAGAGGATAGCGGGAGGCGGAGCTGGGGAGAAAGAGAGAAAGGAATGGGGGCCGGGGCTGCTAAAGTTTTGATTTTTATGCATGGGGAAGCGGGGAGCAGCGGCAACCTTGGGCGTGGCGGGGCATGGTGAGGGCAAGGCCGTCCATAAAGGACGTGTTTGTTTGGGGTTTTTTTTTGTTTTTGTTTTTACGTTTGTGGCATGTGCAGAGCAGCCAGCATAACACTTGGCTGCTCTGCGCATGCTTTACGTTTTTAACGAAGGGTTAGTGAATGCAAGTGAGGTGCAACGAACAGCTCATTTGCATTCCCTATCCTTCGTGCATAGCCGTTCCGTACCGATTCGTTATGGAATTCGGTATGGAACGGCTCTAACCAAGACTTTTGTGCATCTTGGCCTGAGTTCGATTCCCACTGCAGCTTCTTGTGACTCTGGGCAAGTCACTTAACCCTCCGTTGCCCCTGGTACAAAATAAGTACCTGAATATATGTAAACCACTTTGAATGTAGTTGCAAAAAACCTCAGAAAGGCAGTATATCAAGTCCAATTTCCCTTCCTTTAACTGCTTAATACACTTTAGTAAAAGACACCCTAGAGTAGTGTGGATGACCCTGAAACAGAGATTGCTTGATGAAATATGAGTTTGATGAGCGCTGTATTTTAAAGGGAAATAAAAAGAAATCTTTAAGATCTCATCTACAGTTGACATGTTGACCTGTATTTGTACAGATCCAAGGAGACTAGGGGGCTAGTATGTTAGAAATGCAGCTGAGGTGACAGTGCTACTTTTGACCTATTCCTAGTGTATCGTCTGTGGTGTAACGGGAGGGGGAGGGCGAATAGCCAGCAGTTTTTAAGTTGAACAAAAACTGTGCCTTTCTGGACCGGAAACTTTTGTAATATTATTGTATAATGTTTGCTGTCAAAGTTATGAAAATAAGTTAATGACCAATAAACACCAAAGAATGCTGGCCTCGAATCCTAGGTCCCCACCCCTCGTCCTGTGTTGTAAGATGCCTTTAATCAGGGCACAGCAGGATACAAGGACCCACTTTACACGTTTTCACCGTCCATTGTCAATTAGAAATGCGCCTAGAAGTTATGTGGGTCTGTCTTGACACATTAGGATTATTTTCGGGTTCTCGGTTTCGGTTAGGCTCCGGTAAAGATGAAAATGCGCTCGAAAACTTGCTCTTTTCTTTTCCTGCAGGCCATCTGTTTCTGAAAGCTTTGCAACATTTTGTGGAAACGGCTGAACTTCTTGCTTGTTTTTTGTTTTGAGAAAACAGCATAATATTCTCAGTGTAATCGTTCTCTGCATCTACATTGTATACCAAAACACACACAGTTATATATGCAGTGGAAATTAATATTAAGAAATATTATTTTTCACTAAAAACAACAAAATTGTGTGTGTGTGTTTTTGTTTTTTTTTTTACATATCTATATATTGGAACTAAGGGGACTGGAAAACAAATCAGTGGAAACTCGGCCCATTGAAAGGACTAGCAGGATGTAGGTGTGAAATTTCTCATGGTGAAAAAAAAATACAAGGAACACTGCAGGGTGCCCGAAAAGAGGGAGGAGAACACGGGAAAATCTGCTGCTCCCTCTCCAACTCCGAAAAAATAAAATATAAATAAATAGAAATCCATGCAAGCAGGCCATTGGGGAAAGATCTTTCTATTAGGGGATTGTAAAATGCATTTTCTTCGCCCCCTTTTCTTTGGATACAACCGCACCCCCCCCCCCCCCCCCACACTCCATCTAATAGTCATTAGCATCAATTAGAATCGTTTGAAGTAGGAAGTATCTTTGTCTCTGTGCAAAACCTTTCAGGAGAAACACAATAACATCTGGAGCAGGAACCCGATGGGGTTGTGCTGCACTTTCATCTCTCTTTGAGGTATTTGGAATGAGAATACGATGCTCCTTCTTTAATAGAGTGATCAGGAAATGCTTTCCACTCCCCCCCCCCCATCCTTATGGAGTTTGGGGGGGGGGGGAGAGGAGCTGCTTGGAAAGAAGCGGGGGGGGGAGGGGGCTTCACGTTTGCTTTTTCTGAACAGTAGGAAGCCTGGCTAGGAATTACATTGATAAGCAGGAATCATGAAGAATATAAAATTGATTCCTCCTGTTTCAATGACTAAATCCCAGGCAGGTGTCTTACAGGAATTAAAAGAAAAAAAAAAAGGCGAACTGGAGCCACAGGGCTAATACAGAAGCAATGACGAATTAAAGGAGAGCAAGATCCTGTTACGGTGAAATGTAGCCCCCCCCCACAAACAAAAAGTTCATTTGTGGGATTCAGCGTTTGTGTGGATTTTGTATAGCAGTGATCACTGCGTTATACGTATATTCCCCTAGGAAACAGGTCATTCTATCCCCCAGACTGCCCTTCAGTCCGGGGACTCCCGAAATTCGGCTTTTCAGTGTATTTTAGAAAGAATCGGGTGTGGAATGGGGGGGGGGGGTTTCTCTTCATCTTCCATTTCTGGTGCACTGCTGCAAAGGAAAAAAAATACCTCCTATCAATTTCCTTCAATCAGTTCAAATGATATGTAGGAGCATAACATTCATTTCAGAGTCAAAAGTTGACTTATTTCGATGAAAATACACCTGAATTAAAAACAAAACTCGTAGCCTAAATAAAAAGCACGTGCATTTACATTCGCTTCGTAAGGATTTTGCTTAAAATTGTATCGCTGGTTGAGCAGAAAATCAGGTTTTAGCATCTCTTTCCTTCCTCGCCAACCTGTTTTTCAGTTCTGCTCGTTCGAGTTCTGTCTTGTACATCTTTTCTGCTTTCTGGTAAAACTAATTCTCGAATTTCTAAGGTCAGATATCAGCATTCCACTTATTTGCTTTACAAACTCTAGTGTATTGACTTTTTAATTTGTTATTTTGTTGTGGGAGAAGGACTATAGTGAGTGAATGTTAAAAAGAAATGTTTTCTGGGCAGATAATCCTGTAAATGTCATCCTACGGTGGGAACCTGTTGATGCAAGATGGTCCTTTTCTGTCTAGTGCAAGGTCCCCAGCCCAGCCTGGTCTGTGCAGCAGACGGAAGAACCCCTCCCCCAACCACCAATTTTCTCGCCGGTCGGTGCTACATTTCCCAAGTCCTTATCAGAGAGTGAAAATTTCCAGCTTTTTAACAGAAATACATTAGCAAAGTACACAGCGATAATGAGAAACAAAATGGCTCATTACTTTACTAATTAATAGGCCATAAGTGGCTTAATGTGGAAAATCACTTATGTTAATAGAATCTCTCTTTCAAAAAGTTCACATCCTCTCACCGAAACTCTGACGTCTACAGTTCCTTTTACCACTTCACCCTGGCTTCCATTTATACTATTATCAACCGGTTCTCTACTCTTTCAAAATTATCAGTGCAAATAATACCATCAGATCACAAATAATCCCCCCCAAAATAGAAATGTGAAATAAGAGAGGATAGAAGATGTAATTTTTTAAGGGGGGGGGGGTGAAACTTGTGGATGATGGGAAGAAAGTGAACGAAGGGATCAGCCATTTGTAAAGGCGATAATAAGGAGAAACCGGAATAACCCTAAGGAATCATCATCATCATTCATTATCATCATCATACAAAGAATTTTTAAGCAAAAGAAGCTGGAAGTTGAGGGGGGAGGGGAGTCCTTCCATGCCCGTGCCAGGGACTGGGCTGCAGAAAAACTAGAGGAGGGGGCATCCTTCCTCCATCCCCCCCCTCCCGTGTCCTGGAAACAAAATAGGGGAAAATGTGTTCGGGGGGGGGGGGGAGTTGCTTGCCCCCCCTCTCCCAAAGCAGTTCCTGATGTGAACCCACAGATCTGAAGGGAAGGCAGTTCTGTTCCTTAAACTGAGAGGGGAGAAAGCATAACAACAACAGGATTGTAAACAGTTTTCTACATATTTTAAGCCCTGATCCAATTAAAACTTTATTTAGTCGCACTTGTGAAATAGGGTTGTGCGTTCAGGATCTTCATAAATAGAATAGCCCACTTTTGCTTATATATTTGGCTCTTTGCACACTGTTCTTAAACGTTCCCAAATTTCGTTTCTATGACTAAAACGAAAGAACGAGATATGAGAATGATAAAGTGGAAACGAAAGAACCAGAGCTGAGTTCTAATCGCGCCTCTGTCTTGCGGCGGCAGAGCAGGAGGGGGTCACACACACTTCCGTCAAGTCCTCGAGTGCACCCTGCAATATGTAAGTAAGTTTTAAGCAATTTGCAGTTCTTAAATTGCAGGCCTTTGACCTTTTATCACGATCTTCCGTTTCTTTTTAAGGTTGTCCCCAATTTTTAGCCCTAGTGAGCTGCGGGGCCCAGCTTTGATCGCTGCTTCCCATAGCTTCCGATTCCTCCACTCACTGATGATCGACTGATCCTGAATGAAACCTTTAGCAGCCTTTCAGTTGACAATGAAATTTACAAGCGAAGAAATGACCCTGGCCGTTGAAAATAATGAATTTTGGAAGGAACACAGGTTCGCAGAGGCCGGGCAAGGGAAAGCGATCGATTTTTATCCAAAGGGGCCTCCTGTTATGTAATTGGTTCCAATGTGCAAAAAAAAAAACTTCTGTTTTGTTACCAGCAAGTAAACAAGTGAAAAAAAATATTTAAAAATACTTCACTTAAATATGGATTTATTTTGCATCCCTCTGTCAGGTTTTATACAGTTAGATGTATAAGAAAAAGGCGATTTCTTTTTTTTGGGGGGGGGGTTGAAAAACTGCTTCACCCCCTCCCCCACGCACACCTTATCTGGGGAGAGCAGGGCTGTCCCCTCCCAGCACAGGCTACTTTGCATACAAATACCTTATTTACACTTCACAGTGTGCTGTGTCTCCCTTAAAGCCCCTCCGTCAGCAGAGACACCCCCCAGGTGCCACTAGCCCTCCGCCCTCTACCATGCTCCAGTCTCCAACCTTAGGCCACCTCTGGCCCGATGCCTGCTCCCGGCAGCCGAATACCCCTCAGCCCCCTAAGGCGGCCTTCAGCATCGACTCCATCCTCTCCAAGCCAGCGGTTTCCCGATGTCCTTCCCGGGTGCCCCTGGATCCGCAGGCCTGGCAGCCCCAGGGAGCCCCCGTGCCAATGGGCTACTCCATCGGCTTCCTGCCTTACCCGTCCGTGTACATGTACCGGGGTCGGCAGCCCCCAACCCCGCAGCAGCAGCAACTCCTCTGGTTGCAGAGGGCACAGTGCCAGTGCTCAGATGCCAAGTGCAAACAGAAAGGTAAGGGGACGGGGGAAGGGGGGGGGGCAGAAACTCACTGGCAGTAAACCAGTCGGCGGATGCACTGGCAGCAAATTGTACTAAACTTCACATCTGATGCGGTCAGGCTTGCAGAATTAGCCGCTTAGTCAGAGATCGGTGTGCGTTTTAAACTTGCTGAATATGAGACTCAATTTGTGTTAAAAAAAAAAAAACATACTCAGAAAGTTCAAACTGTCTATTTAAGAACCGATTTGAATTCAGCTTCCTGGGGTGCTGTTTTGCTTGACCGTGTCCAGTCTGGAATTATTTTAGAGCGCACGATCCCCACAGGAAGGGACTAACTGGTTTTGATGATAGAATTGTAACATTTTTCCCCGTGCGTGACTCTCCCTTAAGGCCCTTGATTTTTACGTCTTTGTTCTTCTACGGGTGATTCCTCAATATTTGGTGTTACTGTGCTCACTGAGAAAATGAAGGGGTTCGAAACAACACTCAGACAAGTTCGGCTTTATGTAGTAAAACAAAAAAAAAGTTTGGAGAAGTGATAGGCGGTATTTTGTTTAAGCACACAGATCCTGAGACCCTTCTGTAAACTTTCTGAATCTTTTATGTTGGTGAAAGCCTTGAGATCTTGCCAGTATTGCGCCTTCCAAGGCTGCAGAAAAAAATCTATAAGTACATAAGTATTACCGTACTGGGACAGACAGTCCATCAAGCCCAGTGTCCTGTTTCCAACAGTGGCCAATCCTGGTCAGAAGAACCTGGCAAGATGCCAAAACAATACAATGCATTTTATGCTGCTTATTCTAGAAATAAGCAGTGGATTTTCCCCGTCCATTTTAATAATGGTCTATGGACTTTTCCTTTAGGAAGCCATCCAAACCTTTTATAAACCCCACTAAGCTAACCGCTTTTACTACATTCTTTAGCAACAAATTCCAGAGTTTAATTACACATTGAGTGAAGAAACATTTTCTCCAATTCATTTTAAATTTACTACTTTGTAGCTTCATTATGCGCCCCCTAGTCTTAATATTTTTGGAAAGACTAAACAAGCGATTCACGTCTACCCATTCCACTCCACTCCACTCATTATTTTATAGACCTCTAACATGTCTCCCTTCCGCTGTCTCTTCTCCAAGCTGAAGAGCCCTAGCTGCTTTAGCCTTTCCTCATAGGGAAGTCATCCCATCTCCTTTATCATTTTCATCACCCATCTCTTTACCTTTTCTAATTCCACTATATCTTCCCTGTGCCCAACTTTTTGCACATCTCCCGGTCTCCCAAGGTAACAGAGGAGCGTCTCACAGTACAGTACTTGCAAACCGTGCTCACATCCTTCTATTGTTAATTGGTTTGATTTTCCAAGAAACAAATGAACACTTGGGATAAAAGGTGTTTTGTGGCACTAAGAAACTGTAGGAATGATCTTTACCAGGGAAGAATACTGGATCTCTCGCTAGATTGCTCTGCTTCCTGGCACAATTTTACTGTAGTGCAGTGCTTCTCAACCCAGTGGGCCAGACACACCCAGCCAGTCAGGTTTTCAGGATGTCCACAATGAATATGCATATTCCTAGTAAGCAGTGCGTATAAATCTTTATCATTGTGGATATCCTGAAAACCTGACTGGCTGGGCGTGTCTGGTGGACTGGGTTGAGGAGTACTGCTGTACTGTACTTGTAAAAACAAAACAGCACAGAGAGGGTCCAAAGTACAGAACAAAGTCCAAAATACAACAAAACGTACCTTCAAAAACAGGACACAGTTTCTTTAATTGTAAAACTAAAAAGTCCAGTCTTCCAATATGGACCCGACACGGGCCCCGTGTTTCAGTGCACAGTACCTGCATCAGGGGTCAAATGTATTCTGATGGAAAATAGATACCGTGTACAGCAACAAAACTTCTTCCTTGTGAAATAAAAATAATTCCATGCACTTAATGAAGTGATCACTCTGCACGTTAGGTACAAAAACAGTCCCTTCGTTTATCCATTTATCAAAGAACAAAGGGACTGTTTTTGTTCCTAACGTGTCGAGCGATATGTGTCGAGTCCATATTGGAAGACTGAACTTTTTAGTTTTAGAATTAAAGGAACTGTGTCCTGTTTTTGAAGGCTTTTGGTGCTTTTTGTTGTATTTTGTACTGTACTTGTAAGGCAGGGGTTCTCAGCCCAGTCCTCAGGTCACAACTAGCCAGTCAGGTTTTCAGGATATTCACAAAAAATATGCATGAGATAAATTTGCATGCACTACCTCCATTCTATGCAAATCTATCTCATGAATAATTATTGTGAATATCCTGAAAATCTGACTGACTAGGTGTATCCCGAAGACTAGGTTGAGAACCCCTGTTATAAGGCAGTTGTGACATGGGAACAATATTTACTTTCTGATTTGTGACTCCTCTAGTGAGTTCTGGTCTTAGTGGCTCTGCTGCACCACTGACATGTAGGAGGGTTTCTGGTCACTTGCTCATGCTCTGAAAACTTGTGATGGGGCCATGCCTGTTCTCACCATGCCTCTGCTGATCTTTCTGCAGGGCTGGAAGGGTCACCCTGCAAAGCTGGTCCTCCTCTGCCTCCCTGGAGACCCAGTGCCTGCAAGATGAAGAGAGTTCGGACGGTCTTCACCCTGGACCAGCTGGAGCAGCTGGAGAAGGAATTCCTCAAGCAGCAGTATATGGTGGGCACAGAGAGGGTGGATCTGGCTGCAAAGCTCAACCTCACAGAGACTCAAGTGAGAAAGAAACCTGTCAAAGTTTGTCCTTCTAATACAGAGATTCTCTCAACACAGTCCTCGAGCACACCCAGCCAGTCTGGTTTTCAGGATATCCACAATGAATATACATAAGACACATTTGCACAGTCTACCTCTGCTGTATGCAGACAGTGCAAGTAGACACTTTAGAAAGGGTATGCGATAAGAATGCAGTGGCATCACAATTTGCACACCCATATTATATGAAAACTATATATTGGCACCCTAGCAGTTTGCTGTGTCATTTCTACTAGCGATATGCACTGTTGCTCTGTTAGCATTAGACTCACTTGTGTGTCAATGCACTAATCACTTTCCCCATAAAGACACAAATCAGGAAAAATCCTTTCATATATCTACGGTAGCCTTTGAATGTTTTAACTTCATTAGTTTTAAAGCTCCATTCTCTCTTTAAGGCTGAGGGAAGGGATGTATTTTGGGAGTAATTTTATAACTACAGATAGGGGTGTATTTTTCACTCTGCAGCTTTGCAGGACTTTCAAAGTGAAAAGTAGGCATATACTTTTCCTTAGAATGTTATCCTAGGGAAAAGCACACATGCTAACCTGCCAAGATACTTTTTTTTTTAAATCATTTATTTATAATTTTTCATTTTACAAGGGTCACTTGCAAACAGTAATACAGAGATCACTGCACATTAATACAAAATAAGAAGAAAACAATCCCAACTAGATATGGATTATATACAGTCTTTCTCTTTCTTAGACCACAAAGGGAGAGTGAGATAAGACAAGGAGATCAATTAAACAGTAAACAGAAAAAAGAAAACATGGTATTAACCTGATTATCCACAGATATTACTCATCTAATTCATTATTCCACATTGATCATCTGGTTGGCTTCTTCAAGGCCAATACGGTGTATAGTCAAGTCATTTTATTAAAAACATACTTATTGTCCAGATTTTAGTTAGAAATAATACATCTGATTACATTCTGTCTTTTAAAAACCAGAAATTATTTAACCATACATATACTTAAGTCTCTAACCAAGATACTTTTCTGAGTTAAAATATATGCATAATTTTGAAAATTATGCATGTAGTTCCAAACTCAACCAAATCCCATTCCCAGGATCATCTCTTCTGAGGGCATATAGGAATGCACACAAAGTGGCACTGCAGATACTTTTAACTGAACTGAGGGCAGGAAATGTTACTGTTTTAATCCATGGAAGTTGTCTAGTTTATGATTTTCTGTTGTGATCTGCTGAGCCCCTGACTAGGAGGGGAAGTTGCTAACATGCACTAAGGAAATAACATTTTTTTTTCTTTTTGCCAAATAACATGCATTAAATGGAAAATTATGTGTAATTTGCCTTTAATGCACATACTTTTCCACAACACACTAATAATGAGATGCAAAGCACACAACTGCATGCAAAGCGGCTCATTATTATGTAAAATGAATAACACAGTTTGCATTTAACCTTACAAGCTGCATTATTCAAGTAAATATGCATTATGTTCTCTCTCTGTGAGCATTAAGCCACTACTAACATGCAGCCTGATGCTCCCGGGGAGGGGGGGGAGAGCAGCACCCCTTAAAAGAGCTTGCGCTGGGCAAACTTACCCATCCTTATGATCCCCCACTCCAACATGCCACCCACTTACCTTTCTCCCCCAGGATCAGCAAATAGGGGATGCAAACAGGGAATTGTCAAGGTAGAAGTACATATGGCTTTTGGCCTCCCTTTCAAATTTCTGACTTAGGCCCCAGTGTGTCTAATACCAGATATACTCCCCCACCCTGATCTCTCAGTCCTTCAATTGAAAATGGGCAGCTTGACCCCCCTAAGGGTGGTACAGCAAGACTACTGCTAGAGGGCTCTAGCCACCATTTTCAGCCGAGGCACCAGCGAAGCAGGAACGACCAGGCATCACTCCTGCATCCATCCACTAACCTGCATGGAGACCTCCTGGCTGGGTATTGGGGGTTGGAGGACCTTGAGTTGAGGGATAGAGGGGGGTTGGGCATCCTTAAAAGATAGCAAGCTTAACTTAGGGACTGTTATCTTTACTTTGCTGCAGTTAGGTACTTATCATATTCCAGGCTGAAGCAATGCACAATGAAATTTACTGCATACATCATTAACCTGTAGTACCTTAGGTTTGTGACTTGAATGGTAAATTTTGCTGCAGTACAATAACCCACCTCTGTAAATGGTTTCAGACATGGGATACAAATCAACAGAACATCACTAACATTATTCTGCATTAGGGCTGTACCGAATATTCGTGTTCAATTAGATTCAGCCCCAAATAAATTATTCGTATTCAGCCAAATAGTGATTTAAGTTCGAATACTAATGACCCGGAGCTCTACTATGCTAAATTCTACTGAAATGAACACTTGATCTCTGATTTCATGTTGCTTCTTTTATTTTTTGTTATGTTAAAGCTCAATGCCCTTTGTTTGTATTCGCTATTCATATTCAGTCGAATAATATTTTTCATTATTTGTATTTGACTGAATAGTAAAATATGCTATTCAGTACAGCTCTGTTCTGCATATCGGTTTTGCTGTTTCCAAATTTCTCATATTTTTCTTTACAAAGCTTTTTTTTTCTCACTTAGATTGAGTTGTGAAACAAAATGAGAATCCCTATTTTAGGAGCCTAGTAATAACCACTGCACAGACTCTAGAACCTGAAAACCTGAAGGGGGAAGACAGGTGGCTTTCTTTGGGCTGAGCCGTCTGAATATGCCACTTACCCCTTCCCCCTCCCCCAACACACAGCATTTATTTTTATTTAATTCCTGCTGCATTCCATCTTCTCATGGACTTTTATTTTATCAAACATGATCATGTGTATATATAATATACATTATAATATGTTGTATAATACTAAGTTATCCTCCAATGCATTACATACACACTGAATTCTTGCAGGAAGAATTTAAAGGGGCTCTCTCTCACTGTTTGTATGCTAGGTGCTATATATGTGCAAATCTTTACTCTCGTTATAGTGTCTGATTATGATGACTGAGAAGCTCGTTTTCAAAGCACTTAGACTAGACTTACAAATTTCCATAGGTTACTCTGTAACTTTGTAAGTCTGTTTTGAAAATACGCCACTGAAGTTCATACAAATTAGTAGTGATCACCCGTTCTCCTTTTGCTTATCTCATTCGCTCTACAGGTTAAAGTCTGGTTCCAGAACCGAAGGATTAAATGGAGAAAACAAAGCCTGGAGCAGAAAAAAGCCAAACTGTCCCAGTTTGGGGTTTGCCAGACAGCCCCATCCGAGCCAACCAAAGAACCAGAGAGTGACGAAGAACCCATAGAAGTAGAGACTTAAGCAGATGTGTCGTTGGTGATCTCCACAAATTCCCACCTACGGTCACTCACCCTGGTGTCTAAGAACTGCGACAGCGCCAGGGAATTCCTGAGTGTAATCTGACTTCTCGTCCTCCCTCCACCATGTCTTTAGGATGCCAGAGGATGGATATCCTGGGGTGCTGTGGTCCTAAAAGCCATCATGGCTCCAGTCTGCCACATTTTGATGTTTGGACACAGAACTGGATGTGACCAGGAGAGACCATAGTTTCCGGATGGGGTCATAAATGACAAACATATATTTATGTGTGAGATCCTGGGCTACTGTTGCCCAGGTTTTCACAGCACATGGAGACCAGTGTGCAAGCAATGGACAGGACAGGAATTGGGACCTCATTATAGCTGTACTGTGAGAAGTCTTGATTCTGAGCAAGGATGCCTGTGATCTGCTTTGCTTTGTTGTTGGAACATGACTTTTATTCTAGATTGTTCCACAAGCAACTTTTTACAAGCTGGAACTTTTTGATCTGTGCTAAGATAAACTCAAAATGCAAGAGACTAAAATAGAGAGCTGGGAGTGAGGAGTGTATGAGTTTATCAGAGTATTTGATGCTACAGGGTTTTCCCCTCTGTTGTTTTCCTGTACCCGTCATTGTCTCTTGCTGGTGGTATTAAGGACTTGCTTGTCCAGATTTGTAGAACTCTTGTGGATCTGGACATGGTCTAATAACTGGATGAGAGGACTGTGAGACACAGCCGAGCAGTTCTATATACCTCTGCCAGAGGCACCTATTAATTTATTAGAAAACACCTACAACTTTCCTATTTGTAAGTGATTTTCAACCTTTTTGAAAAATAAAGAAAAAATGTCTTGTACAAGACCACATAGTATGTAAAAGGACACTCAGGAAGGGGTTGGCTGCTGGTTGGGATTTGATTGGTTGATTACCATTTGAGGCTTTGTTTTTCTGCCTTTAGAAAGATCATTCTCATTTATAATGCACTGGACTTTTTGTTTCTAGAATAATCTTTGGGTTTCTGTCTCTGCCAATCTACTTCCTGTATCCATGGCAATAAGTAGGAGTGAGGAGGGCCTGGATCTGATGTTCACAATTCTATGAGTACCATAATGGTGGTAGACCAAGCAGACTACCACAGTGGTCTGTGACTAGATAGCACTGTGGCAAGAGACACACACTGATATTCATGACTCAGTGCACTCTTTGAGTCTCACAATGCCACTTTTCCTCCTATCACTAACATATCTAAAAAAATGTCTTGTGCCCCCATTTTACCGCTTTGGACTATTTTTTTCTTCCATTTGAATCTTTGCTTTCCTAACTACCAGTTTCTTTTAGCTTTTCCAGATATTGTTGCCTGTCTTCCTCTTTCTGCAATCTTTTGCAGTTTATAAAGGCTATCCTCTTTTTCCTTACCTTTTCAGCTACTGCTTTTGAGAACCAAAACAGCCTCCCTTTCCTCCTATTTAATTCACTTGCTTTACAGGAAGGTTTGTTGCCCTTACAATAGCTCCTTTCAGTTTTACCGGCACAAAAAAGCACTGGTTTTACTATCCATAACACAAGGAACACAATATACATGCAACTGTGAAAGAGTTTTAAATTTATACAAGTACACATATAACGTCCAAGTTACTGTTAGTGTTATAAGGTATTGGCATAAGCATTAATAAATGGTAAACATCAGGGTTTCAGCAGAGTTTATAAATAGATTTATCACGTTCCTGAAAAACACAACCACCAAACTGTACAGGTAGGCTGCTACCCAGAGCCTACCTTGATAATAAGAAGGGTTCCCCCCCCCCCCCCCCACCATACTTTTACATCTGTTCCTGACCAGAATGCACAATAGCTAAAGCTGTACACAGTCTTCATGCATTTTGTAGCACTGAGCCAAGGGTCCTTGGAGATTTGAAAAGTATCAAGTGTTATTCATCTGTAATTGTCATATCTCAAATTTGTTTTTGATGTGTTGCATTGGTTTCTCTGCTGACAGTAGGTCACAGACAGCCAGAGCCTGCCCATAAGGAATGCAGTTTTAGAAAAGGAGTGAAAATCTGAGTGATAAGCTATAACTGCAAATTTGCATGCCACTTCAGATATGGAATACTAACTTAAATTGACAGTTATGCACCAATATTCAGGCACTCCCACTTACACCATGTCAATAGCAGGTTTAAATCTATGTGCACACAATTCATAGTATTGTATAAGCTGCATGTGTCACCTAGTGACTTGCCCATGCTCCTTGCACGTGAATTCCCCCCTTGCAATTACGTGCCACAACACTTAGGAGGGAGGTGGTGAAGAAAAGAGGGAGGTGGCGGAGAAATAAAATGGTGACCGAATTCAAAAAGGCGTGGGATGAACACAGAGGACCTCTAATTAGAAAATGAATGGTATAAAAAACCAAAACTTAAATGGCTGCATGTGTGTTTGACGTGTTGAAGGGTGCTTAGATGACGACTCCAGCAGTGAAGGTCTAAGGCTGGTGCTGAGTGGACTTGGGGTCCCGTATATGGCAATCTGGTTTAGGAGGGGCTGGAGAGGGCTTCGATGGAAACTCCAGTAATCTGGAATGTGAGGACAGTGCTGGGCAGACTTTTATTGTCTTTGTCCCACAAATTAATGTACTATCTTAATCAAATCCCCAAAATAAACTTTGCATATAATGTGTGCTGACACGGAGGAAAAAGCCTCAACAGACTCCTACTTTTGGCTATAAAGCTCTTTTAATTGCTCTTTTTCCTCCGTGTCAGCACACATTATATGCAAAGTTTATTGTTAGGATTTGATTAAGGTAGTGCATTGATAAGGTGATCCTAACTGATGCTCAATTGAAATTTGTCCCACAAATGACAAGATGGATTCAGATAGCCTGGTGTGGGCTTCAACGGCAACTTCAGCAGTTGGAACTTAAGGACAGAGCCGGGCGGACTTCTACAGTCTATAATGTCCCTGAAATGCCAAAGAGAGACAACCATCAAGTATTTTATGTCATATTAATTATTGGTTTAATCATGACTTCATAATGAGTGATGGACCGTTCAGGTATTTATCTGTCGTCATTTACTATCTTACTATGTTAAGTCACACACGTACCTGTCATTTCACCACTGTTTTGGCATTTAACTGCCACTGTGCCACAGAAGTTACACACTGAAGATGTCTTTTGGTAAAAATCCCTAGCACGCTATGAAGTGGATAATGAAAGAGATATATATGATCTTATGGTACAATGCAGCACAAAATGCAGTCTGTGAGGAGAAGATCTGAAGCTTCAGAACGGAAAGCACAAATATGTAGCATTTATTTTATTTACAACAAAACCCATCCAGAAGATCATAAGAAACCAGGTCAACAAAAAACTGAAATAAAAATTAAACTTTAAAATAAAAAATCTTATTCAGTGGTCACTTCACTGTCAAGTCAAATTTTTGTTTTCAGAATGGTTGGTTACCAGGTGATTAAGGGGCCCTTTTATTAAGCTGCGTTAAAAAGTGGCCTGCACTATGACTAACATGTGGGTTTCTCTTGTGCTGAGGCCACTTTTAGTGCAGCTATAAAATGGCTGCATTTCCCATTGTAGCAATAACAGCCATGTACCAATTTTCCCATTAGCGCATGGCCCTTAACTACACCTATTTTCCAGTGGTGTTCCTAGGGCGGCTGACACCCGGGGCGGATCGCCGATGCGCCCCCCCCCCCCTGGCAAAACAACACCTCCCCCCCCCCAGCGAAATGACACCTCTCCCCCCGGGTGCATTTTTACCTGCTGGGGGGGTGCCGCGCGCCTGTCGGCTTCGCTCGTTCCATGCTCCCTCTGCCCAGGAACAGGAAGTAACCTGTTCCGGGGCAGAGGGAGCACAGAACAAGCAGCGCCGACAGGCGCATGGCACTCCCCCAGCGGCGTGGACCCGGGGTGGACCACACCCACTGCCCCCCCCTAGGAACGCCACTGCTATTTTATAGGCATTAAGGACTCACATGCAAACTATGTACTAATTGGTTAGTGGGCAGTGATGTAGCTGCACCAACTGATAAGCGCTAGGCATGCCTACTTTACGCCCCCAAGCACACCTCCAGCGCTAAAAAATAAGATGGCAAAAGTACCATGCAGTGCCTGAGTGTGCCCTGCAGTAGTGGTTTTCAAACTGTTGTAAGCACGCTTTAGTGCTTGCTGCAGCTTAGTAAAAGGATCCCTAACTTAAAACTGATTTAGTGCATCACTTTCAGAGGAAATTTATACACATGCCAACCACATGAGATTTTTATTTATTCACATTTATTCACTCTGCAGCTGCTCAATACCTCTCCACTCTCATCTCTCCATTCCTCCCCGGGAACTCAGTTCACTGGGTAAATCTCTCTTATCTGCACCCTTCTCCTCCACCGCTAACTCCAGACTCCGTTCCTTTTATCTTGCTGCACCATATGCCTGGAATAGACTTCCTGAGCCAGAACTTCAAGCTCCATCTCTGGCCGTCTTCAAATCTATTTATTTATTTGTTTGTTGCATTTGTACTCCACATTTTCCCACCTATTTGTAGGCTCAATGTGGCTTACATAGTATCGTCAGAGGCGTTTGCCCAGTCGGTGGATAACAAATACAAAGTTGTATAGTGATTGTATGAGTATAAGTGGAGGATCGGAATGGATGAAGATTGCGTGTTGTCCTGTTCGATCATAGTCATGCTGTGTTGGTAGGTGAAGAGGGTTATGTGGGGTCGTTGGGGTAGGCCTTTTTGAAGAGGTTGGGTTTTAGTGATTTCCTGAAGTTCAAGTGGTCGTGGATTGTTTTCACAGCTTTTGGGAGCCCATTCCATAGTTGTGCGCTTATGTAGGAGAAGCCGGCTGCGTAAGTTGTTTTGTATTTCAGTCCTTTGCAATTTGGGTAGTGTAGGTTTAGGTAGGATCTTGATGATCTGACTTTGTTTCCTATTGGTAAGTCTATGAGGTCTGTCATGTATTCTGGGACTACACCGTATATGATTTTGTGGACTAAGGTGCAGATTTTGAAGATGATCCGTTCTTTGTTTGAGAGCCAATGCAACTTTTCTCGGAGGGGTTTGGCACTTTCGAAGCATGTTTTGTTGAATATCAGCCTGGCTGCTGTATTTTGGGTGGTCTGGAGTTTTTTTATGAGTTGTTATTTGCAGCCCGTGTAGATTCCGTTGCAATAATCTGCATGGCTTAGGACCATTGATTGTATTAGGTATCGAAAAGTTGCTCTTGGGAAGAAAGGTTTTAATCATTTGAGCTTCCACATTAAATAGAACATCTAAGCACCGCCATCAGGCTCACTGGTCTATAATTTCCCAGATCACCTCTGGAACCTTTTTTAAAAATTGGCGTTATATTGGCTATCCTCCAATCTTCTTGTACCATGCTTGATTTTAAAGATAAATTACATATTACTAACAATAGTTCGCAAGTTCATTTTTCAATTCTATCAATACTCTGGGATGAATACCATCCGGTACAGGTGATTTGCTACTCTTGAATTTGTCAAATTGCACCATTACATCTTCCAGGTTTATAGAGATTTCATTCAGTTTCTCTGACTCATCAGCTTTGATTATCTTTTCTGGCAATGGTATCTCTCCTAAATCTTCCTCGGTGAAGCTTCCAGGATGGTATTTTTGAACATCATCCATGCCTGATGTAAATTTTTGACCTTCACAGCTGCTCCTCTAAGTTGTTTTTTTTTTACCATTCTTCTCATTTTACCATAGTCTCCAGGGAGCTTTCCTATGTTGCCTTTGCATGGGGTCTCTTAATTTGCCTCTGTACAGGTCATATCCCTGCTTGGCTTTGTTCCTGAGTCTTGCTCCTGAAGATCTGTTCTGTGTTTCCCTGAGTCTTGTGTTTCAATGCTTTGTTTTGTTTCTGTGAGTTTGCTTTTGAACCTTGATCCTGAAGGCCTGGCTCTAGAGCCACACCCTGCCTTTGGTGTCTGTATCTGTTTGACTTCCCTTGGCTTCTGCTTTTAGTCTAGCCCTGCTTTTGACTCTTGCTATAGGTAAGCTCCATGTTTAAAGCCAATCTCTGTGTTTAGCCAAGCTCTGTTCCTGTTTTCAGTTTTCCCTATTCTGTTTCCTGTTTGTGTAGTTCTTGTCTGTTAATTCTGAGAGTCTGTAGAAGCCAGCATTGTCCCTAATTATCTCACTGCTATGCAGGTGTGTCTGCTGCCTCTCAATCCAGTGGCATAGCCAAGGATGGGCCCGGGTGAGCCCAGACCCACCCACTTTGGGCCCAGGCCCACCCAGTAGCAGCACACCTACAGTGGGGGAAATAAGTATTTGATCCCTTGCTGATTTTGTAAGTTTGCCCACTGACAAAGACATGAGCAGCCCATAATTGAAGGGTAGGTTATTGGTAACAGTGAGAGATAGCACATCACAAATTAAATCCGGAAAATCACATTGTGGAAAGTATATGAATTTATTTGCATTCTGCAGAGGGAAATAAGTATTTGATCCCCCACCAACCAGTAAGAGATCTGGCCCCTACAGACCAGGTAGATGCTCCAAATCAACTCGTTACCTGCATGACAGACAGCTGTCGGCAATGGTCACCTGTATGAAAGACACCTGTCCACAGACTCAGTGAATCAGTCAGACTCTAACCTCTACAAAATGGCCAAGAGCAAGGAGCTGTCTAAGGATGTCAGGGACAAGATCATACACCTGCACAAGGCTGGAATGGGCTACAAAACCATCAGTAAGACGCTGGGCGAGAAGGAGACAACTGTTGGTGCCATAGTAAGAAAATGGAAGAAGTACAAAATGACTGTCAATCGACAAAGATCTGGGGCTCCACGCAAAATCTCACCTCGTGGGGTATCCTTGATCATGAGGAAGGTTAGAAATCAGCCTACAACTACAAGGGGGGAACTTGTCAATGATCTCAAGGCAGCTGGGACCACTGTCACCATGAAAACCATTGGTAACACATTACGACATAACGGATTGCAATCCTGCAGTGCCCGCAAGGTCCCCCTGCTCCGGAAGGCACATGTGACGGCCCGTCTGAAGTTTGCCAGTGAACACCTGGATGATGCCGAGAGTGATTGGGAGAAGGTGCTGTGGTCAGATGAGACAAAAATTGAGCTCTTTGGCATGAACTCAACTCGCCGTGTTTGGAGGAAGAGAAATGCTGCCTATGACCCAAAGAACTGTTGGAATGTAATTGTATTTTACATGCATTGCCTGTCACCTATTATTTCTCTGTGATTACTCTGTGACCTCTGATGTGAATTACTTAGAGAGGTCACACAGCTATGTAACTTCCTGTGGGGGTTTAGATGCAGCAGATGCAGCACATGCAGCACATGGAGCACATGGAGCTCATGATCTCTCCTAACCTGAGAGGATCTATGGTGGTGTGAGCATCCATTACCATCTAAGCACATGGAAGGAGCTGATAATACAAATGTATAGTAATATGTATATATAAGCCTGTCTGATTATAATCTAACTACAAACTGTGAGTAAACAGATGTTTTGTTACTTCAACTTTAAAGAGACTCAGCAGTGAATTATTCAGGGGTGAATGAGAGAGAGATGAAGAAAGAAATTAACATTTCTAAAGCTGAAGCTGTGTGTACTAAAATCTGCTAATTATTTACTACAAATAATCCAACAAGAACACCGTCCCCACTGTCAAGCATGGAGGTGGAAATGTTATGTTTTGGGGGTGTTTCTCTGCTAAGGGCACAGGACTACTTCACCGCATCAATGGGAGAATGGATGGGGCCATGTACCGTACAATTCTGAGTGACAACCTCCTTCCCTCCGCCAGGGCCTTAAAAATGGGTCGTGGCTGGGTCTTCCAGCACGACAATGACCCAAAACATACAGCCAAGGCAACAAAGGAGTGGCTCAGGAAGAAGCACATTAGGGTCATGGAGTGGCCTAGCCAGTCACCAGACCTTAATCCCATTGAAAACTTATGGAGGGAGCTGAAGCTGCGAGTTGCCAAGCGACAGCCCAGAACTCTTAATGATTTAGAGATGATCTGCAAAGAGGAGTGGACCAAAATTCCTCCTGACATGTGTGCAAACCTCATCATCAACTACAGAAGACGTCTGACCGCTGTGCTTGCCAACAAGGGTTTTGCCACCAAGTATTAGGTCTTGTTTGCCAGAGGGATTAAATACTTATTTCCCTCTGCAGAATGCAAATAAATTCATATACTTTCCACAATGTGATTTTCCGGATTTAATTTGTGATGTGCTATCTCTCACTGTTACCAATAACCTACCCTTCAATTATGGGCTGCTCATGTCTTTGTCAGTGGGCAAACTTACAAAATCAGCAAGGGATCAAATACTTATTTCCCCCACTGTATGATGTGGCTGGCAGGGATCCCCAAGCCCCACCAACCAAAAACTTCCAACAACTGTCCCTCCTGCATACCTTGTAAATAGCAGCAGCAACTGATACGTACTGTTCGCACTGACCCCACAGCCTTTCCTCTGATGTATTCCCGCCTATGCGGAAACAGGAAGTTGCATCAGAGGGAAGGCTGTGGGGCCAACATGAGCTGTGTGTATTAGTTGCTGCTCGCTGCCGGTGAAAATCTGCTACTTAAAAGGTATGCGTGGGATGGGGGAGATGTTTGAGAGCCCATATGGCATGCAGGCGAGAGAGGGAGAGACAAAAATCACTTGTGGGACAGGGTAGAGTTCTTCTGCCCACCCATCTTAGGCCCAGGCCCACCCAAAGTTGGGTGTCTGGCTACGCCCCTGTCTCAATCTGCCTGCCCTTCCCCTTCCAGCTGTGGATGCTGGTAAGCACATTGCTTCGTTGTTTGTTTGTTTGTCTTCCCTTAGTCTGCTTAATCCTTTGCCTGCTATGTTTGCTTCCTGGCTCTTGAGCTCTGTTTCTGCTAAGTTCTGTTCCTGTTGTGTGTTTGAGCCAGGTTCTGCCCCTGCTATGTGTTTGAGCTAGTTTCTGTCCCTGCTCTCTGTCAAGCCATACCCCTTTCAGACTCCTGTTCCAGTGAAGCCAAGTCCCGTTCCAGAATCCAGTTCCAGCCAAGCCCGTTCCAGCATCCGGTTCCAGCCAAGCCCATTCCAGAATTCTGTTCCAGCCAAGCCTATTTGAGAATCCTGAATCCTGTTTGAGAATTCTGTTCGAGTATCCTGAATCCTGTTCCTGCCTTGTGTATTGTCTTGCTTCTGTTATTCTGTTGCCTAGCTCCTGCCTTGTCTTGCCTGTCTAGTTTTGCTTTGTTTTGTCTCTTTCAGTCTAGTCCTGTCTGGATCCAGTTCTTGCCTTGTCCTTGTCTTGCCCTTTTCTGGACCCAGTTTTAATCTACTTCCGTGTGTTGCCTTGTCTTGCATTTCTGGGTCCCAGTCCCAGTTTTAATCCAGTTCCGAATCTTCCCTTGTCCTGTCTGGGTTCCAGTTCTGGCCCCTTTGCCTTCCTTTCTTTGCCTCATCTGGATCCGGTGCTTGTTTTGTCCATTGTGTTTAGTTACCTCTGTCCTGCCTTGTTGAGTCTGTTAGTTTATCTTAGTCCAGTCTGTTCTGATTCCTGCCTGTGCCAGCCCAGGTGATTTGTCTGCCAAAGCTACAGCTTTGGTTCAAGGGCTCACCATTCCTGACAGTTGTGACAGTTATCAAGCAGCCCCATCACCATTACCTCCTGCTCCAGATCATGCGCTCCACTAAGGACTATGTCTAGAATTTTTCCTCCTCTTGTTGACTCCTATACCAGCTGCTCCATAAAGCAGTCCTTGATTTTATCAAGGAATTTTACTTCCCTAGCATGCCCTGATGTTATATTTACCCAGTCAATATTGGGATAATTGAAATCACCCATTATTATTATTTATTTATTACATTTGTACCCTGTGCTTTCCCACACATAGCAGGTTCAATGCGGCTTACATAGTAAATAGAATTACAAGTTTGGAATGAGAATATTATTGTGTTGCCCAGTCTGTTAGCCTTCCTAATTTCTGATAACATTTCTACATCCATCTGGTTATCCTGGCCAGGTGGACGGTAGTACACTTTTATCACTATCCTTTTCTCCTTTACACATGGAATTTCAATCCATAGGGATTCCAAGATGTGTTTTGTTTCCTGCAGAACTTTCAATCTATTTGATTCAAGGCTCTCATTAATATACAATGCTACCCCTCCACCAATTTGATCCACCCTATCACTACGATTTAATTTGTACCCCATTATGACAGTGTCCCACTGGTTAACCTCCTTCCACCAGGTCTCAGAGATGCCTATTATATCTAATTTTTCATTTAGTGCAATATATTCTAACTCTCCCATCTTATTTCCTAGGCTTCTGGCATTCGCATATAGACATTTCAAACTATGTTTGTTGTTCCTATTTACATCATGCTTAGTACTTGACAGTATTAATTTGTAATCTTTTGTCTGATTTTTATTTTTATTTAAGGACACCTGATCAACTACGGTCTCTTCTGCAACCTCACTATCGGGATACCCTATCTTCCCCGTTTTGGTGATATCTTTGAAAGATACCTTATCCCAAACCATACGCTTTTGAGCGACTGTTGGCCTTCCCCCCGTTTCTAGTTTAAAAGCTGCTCTATCTCCTTTTTAAATGCCGATGCCAGCAGCCTGGTCCCACCCTGGTTAAGGTGGAGCCCACCCTTTCGGAATAGGCTCCCCCTTCCTCAGAATGTTGCCCAGTTCCTAACAAATCTAAAACCCTCCTCCCTGCATCATCGTCTCATCCATGCATTGAGACTCCAGAGCTCTGCCTGTCTCTTGGGCCCTGTGCGTGGAACGGGTAGCACTTCAGAAAATGGTACCCTAGAGGTTCTGGATTTGAGTTTTCTACCTAAGAGCCTAAATTTGGCTTCCAGAACCTCTCTCCCACATTTTCCTATGTCATTGGTACCCACATGTACCAAGACAACCGGCTGCTTCCCAGCACTATCTAAAATCCTATCTAGGTGATGCGTGAGGTCCGCCACCTTCGCACCAGGCAGGCAAATGACCAGGTGATCCTCATGTCCACCAGCCACCCAGCTATCTACATGCCTAATAATCAAATCACCAACTACAACAGTAGTCCTAACTCTTCACTCCTGGCCAGAAGCTCCAGAAGACACATCCTCAGTATGAGAGGATATTGCATCCCTGGCTACAGGATTACTTCCAGCTGCACCAGGGTGATGCTTTCCTTTTAGAAGACCTCCCCCTCCAAGGCAGCACAGGGGCTGCCAGACTGGAGGTGGGACTTTTCTACAACATCCCTGTAGGCCTCCTCTATGTACCTCTCTGTCTCCCTCAGCTCCACCAAGTCTGCTACTCTAGCCTCAAGAGAATGGACTCATTCTCTGAGAGATAGGAGCTCTTTGTATCGAGCACACAAATACAACTTCTTACCAACTGGGAGATAATCATACACATAGCACTCATTGCAAAAAACTGGATAGTACCTGTCTCGCTGCTGGACTTCTGTCTGCATATATAAGCACATGCACATATATTATCAAAAATTACCATTCAAATTTCTACGGTACTCAAGTTACATGATCCAGACAGAAAACATTCATCACTCCTGAAATAATTGTAGAGAAACATTACATCATTTGACAATGAATATTTTCTGTACTAAAGTAGTGTTTTGAGGAGGGCACTATGTGAAAGCAGCATGGAAACGAAAACACTGTAAAAAATGTGCTATATTCAATCAATAAGGGCCTCTTTTATCAAGCCGCTCTAGTGGTTCCCACGCGGCAATGCCAACGAAGGCCATTCAAAGTGAATGAGCTTTGTCGGCATTGCCGCACAGGGGACCACTAATGTGGTTTGATAAAAGACGCTCTAAGAACTCCCACTATACAAATAAATAGCAAAATGAGGTCAACATTCACGTGATACACGAAAAGCTTCAAAATGCGCCAAACCTTCATGCTCAAGAATTGCACCAAACCAAATGTGACAACACTTAAATCAAATAAAAAAACTTTACAGACTGTACCATTCTAAATAGCCACAAAATATGAAGAATAACAAGTTAGAACGTACCTTATGGAACCTGTCTGACACTGCGAGGTGCCTTCTAGTAACAAAATGAAAAAAATGCTGCACACGCTCAAACTCCTTATCCTAAAGCCTGTTTCAAGCCAATGTCATTTGTGTGTCATCAGCTTTATTTCTTGCAGTGTAATAAAAGATGGGTTACTGGTTAGATAGTAATGACTTTTATATGGTCCTATTTGAGGGATTAACCTAGCCATTTAAGCGTTGAATATCAACACTTAACAGGCCAAGTGCCAACCTCGCCCCTGGAATGCCCCAAAATATCTGGGTTTCAGTTTACTGCTAACCGATTATTTTTCAATGGCACTAACCAGTTAAGTACAACTGAAAATTAGCAATTAGCCCCGATCAGGTGATTAACCAGCCAGGAGCCATTTCTGGCTGGTTAAATCACTTTGAATATCGTCCCCATTAAGTTTTAAACTCTTACTGCTTCCTGTTTTGAAACAGACATGCAATACATTTCTATTTTATCCCTCATCCTCTTTTTCTCTGTTATCCAACTTTTTGATTGTCCAACAACCTTCGGCCCCACTTACTACAGATCATTGAGACTCTACTATAATCATAAGTACCTAATCTGTGGGTGCAGTGGGTGCTCTGGCACTCCCAGCACTGCGAAAACTCCTCCAGTGTGTCCAGTAAGAAGTCATTTGTGTTCCACTTAGCACCCCCAATCATTTTAGAAGCTGGCTCCTATGTACATGATGCACAAATCAAGATGGGTGACTTTATTGGTATGTTAATTAGGCTCTTATTTTCTCAGTTAACTTGTTTGGATGCCATTCCCAAGGATAGCAAAGAGATACCTTGCTAATAGTCCAGGTGCAGAGTGGCCCATGCATGCCCTGGCATGTTTACTTAGTTACAAAATTAAGGGGTCCTTTTACAAAGGCGCGCTGAAAGCGGCCTGCGGTAGTATAGGCGTGGGTTTTGGGTGCATGCAGAATCATTTTTTAGCGCACCTGTAAAAAAGGCCTTTTTTTTCTGACGAAAATGGACGTGCGGCAAAATAAAAATTTTCGTGCATCCATTTTGGGTCTGAGTCCTTACCACCAGCCATTGACCTAGCAGTAAAGACTTATGCAGTAACCGGGCGGTAATGACCTACGCACGCCAAATGCTACTTGGCACACGTCCGTTACGCACACCTGAAAATAAAAAATATTTTTCAGATGTGCGTATCGGACGTGCGCCAAAAATGAAATTACCGCATGAGCCACGTGGTAGTCGGGCGGTAACTCCATTTTGGCACACATTGGGTGCACGTAGACGCTTGCGCGGCTTAGTAAAAGGACCAATAAAACCATAGAGTTGTCAGAAGCCCAGCACATATTACTGGATCCCTGTTTTATCAGGTACTGTATTCCATGCAGTGATGTGATCTTGTGCTGATACTTCACGGTGAATCTGGTTTGATTATTACCCAGTTTTTCTGTTTTAGGTGTGGGGGGGGGGGGGGTTCACAGATTTTGTTTCTTCTTGCTCTATGACATGCCTAGCACAGCTGCTGATAAGTATTACATAATCAGATTTAATTGGTTTGTTGTGAAGACAGCAGCTCCCTGGACAGGTTTCCTCTTTGCACAGAGCTGTGCAGTGGTTCCACTGCCCCTATGTCAGAGGCGGGATGGCCCATATTGAATGGATGCACATGAAGTCCCAGTCCAGTTTGCATTAGCACCACTAATGCCTCTAGGGCCATTTCTCCATGCAGGGGGTGTCATTCCACTGAGGGTGATCTGGAATAGTGAGCCCTTGGGCTGCTGCCAGAGACCGGCAACAGCAGGAAAACCACCCAAACTGCTGGAATGGACTTGGCTTGGCTAGACTGGAACCAAATGCTGGAACAGACTGGGCTTGGCTGGACTGGAACCAAATGCTGGAACAGACTTGGCTTGACTGGACTGGAACCAAATGCTGGAACAGACTAGGCTTGGCTGGACTGGAACCAAATGCTGGAACACACTTGGCTTGACCGGACTGGAACCAAATGCTGGAACGGACTTGGCTGAACTGGGACCAGATGCTGGAACAGACTTGGCTGGACTGAAACCAAATGCTGGAACGGACTTGGCTTGGCTGAACTGGAACCGGATGCCGGAACAGACTTGGCTTGGCTGGACTGGATTCGGGACTTTCAAACAAGGCAGACACAAACAGGGTAGGGCAGAAGCTAAGGACAAGCAGGATACAACAAGCAGGAAGGGAACTAAAGCTGAAAACAGACGGCAGAGACTCACAGAAGGAACTGAAGCTAAAGACTTGCAGGGTAGATACAACAGTAAGAAACAGAAGCTAAAGGCATACAGGGCAGATACAACAGTAAGGAACAGAAGCTGAGGACACACAGGGCACATACAGCAGTAAGGAACAGAAGCTAAAGACACACAGGGCAAATGAAGCCAGAAAGGAAACAGAACTGAAGACAAACAAGACAGAAATAAACGGTAAGGAACTGAAGCTAAAGACAAACTAGACCAGGACTAGCAGAGCTAGAACTGCAACAAGCACTCACAGACGAAAGCACATCTGAAGACCTCTGTTGCAAAGGCAAGTCTGACAATTCCCAGGAGCTTAATAAAGGCAATTACAGATGAGGTCACAGGTGAGGCTGCTTGGCAGCAGAAACCTTGGGGCAAGTCTGGAGTGCTGGAACATCAGGACAGGAATGGAACCTGGAAGATGACTGAGAAACAGGAAAAAACAGTCCACAGCAACCACAGGGCCCGGTCACCCGGGGGCAAGGTGAGTGCAGGCATGGTATACAGTCACAATCGTGACAGGGGGGCTTCTCCACAGCATTATCAGTGCTTTGCATTTGACTTGCCATTCCTTACATAGTAACATACATAGTAGATGACGGCAGAAAAAGACCTGCACGGTCCATCTAGTCTGGCCAACAATTTAAACTCATATGTGCTACTTTATGTGTATACCTGACCTTGATTTGTTTCTGCCATTTTCAGGGCACAGACCGTAGAAGTCTGCCCAGAACAAGGCCCACCTCCCAACCACCAGCCCCGCCTCCCCCCACCGGCTCTGCCACCACATGCCAGTTTTCTCAGTAGCGCATGGCTGTTAGCATGTGAGGCCCTACTGCCACCTATTTTGTAGGTGGTAAGGGCTCACAAGCTAACTACATGCTAATCAGTTAGCGTGTGGCAACGTAACTATGCTAGCCCATTAGCACTGAACACACCCACTCTCTGCCCCTGACCCATCCCCAGCACACTTATCCAGAAATTACCGTAGGATACCTCAGCGTGCCCTGCAGTAATGCATTTTTTTTGCTGCAGTAAGTATGCAGTAGTGCTTACCGCAACTTAGGGCCCTATTTACTAAGCCACACAGTAGGTGCGCTAACTTTTTAGTGCACGCTAAAAATGAGCATGGTGCTAATGCTACACCCATATGGGTGTCTCTGGCATTAGCGCATGCCAATTTTTAGCACACACTAAAAAGTTAGCGCGCCTACAGCGCAGCTTAGTAAACAGGGCCCTTAATAAAAGGACTCCTTCGAAAATCTGCAAACACTTATTAAGGAGTGCTTCTACCAAGTAAAAAGTGGCCTTAGCTCGTTCTTACATGGGTCATTCCTGCACATTAAGACCATTTTTATCGCTGGAGTAAAATGGTGGACTACTATTTTTTTCTATTAATGGCCACACACTAATAAGACTAATAAGATCAATGATTTCTATTGTTCCATTAATTAATCGTTTTTCATCGTCTGACGTCAGCTAAGCCTTTAAAAGCCACGCCATTTTTTCCAGGGGTTGTCTCTGTTGCGTCCGCCGGCAATACTGAGCAGCAGTAAGTACGATGTTAAGATAATTTTGAACAACATGAACTAGCCTTATTATAAGTTGTTTTCTTATGCTGATTTTCAGATTGCTTGTCCAGTGATCCTGAAGCAGAACATGCAAATTCGAAACACTGGCCGCCGTTGATCACGGTCAAAGTCAACAAGAGATTACAGAGATCGACTATCTGAGCTAAGTTCATTAAATCTTTGACTTGCTAAGTTTAAAAGTTTGAATTGAAACTATAACAAATTAGCATTTCATACGGAGGTTTTTCTGGCCGATGATGAGGAAGTCCAACCCCCTATAGACTTTCTTATAAGTCAAGGGGTTTCTCGAGGCCTTTTCCTCCGAAGATTCCTAAGAGTATTTACTACTAGTATAAAAGGCCTGTTTCGGTAGGCAATGAAACGGGCGCTAGCAAAGTAATCCCCCCCTGCAGCGTCCTTCCTGTCTCCCCTGCCTCCCCTGCAGCCACCCATCTGGTCTCAGGACCCCCTCCCCACCAACCCTCCTCTGCCCCTGCAGCCACACATGTGCAGTGTCCCTCCTCTCTCCCCTGCTCCCCCTGTAGCCACCCATGTCCAGCAACCCTCCTCTCCCCCTGCAGCTACCCATGTCCAGCAACCCTCCTCTCCCCTGCCCCCCTGCAGCCACTCATGTCCAGCGACCCTCCTCTCCTTTCCCCTTGCCCCCCCCGTAGCCACCCATGTCCAGCGACCCACCTCTCTCCCCTGCCCCCCCTGCAGCCACCCATGTCCAGTGACCCTCCTCTCCCCCTGCAGCGTCCTTTCTGTCTCCCCTGCCCTCCCCTGCAGCCACCCATCTGGTCTCAGGACCCCCTCCCCACCTCCCTCCTCCCTGCCCCCCCGCAGCCATCCATGTCCAGCGAACCTCCTCTCCCCCTGCAGCCACCCATGTCCAGCGACCCTCCTCTCCCCCTGCCCCCCTCCAGCCACCCATGTCCAGCGACCCTCCCCTCCTCCCTCAGCGTATCACCCAAGCCCCTACTCCCCCTCCTTGGGCACATCAACCCCCTCGCCACCCGCAGCCGCCAATACTAACGCTGTCCAGCCGCTGCTGCGTCTCCTGTTGAGCAGCAGCGGCCGGTACAAAAAGAAAAAGGCCAAAAAAAGATTTTAAACCTGAAACACGGCTCCGTAGACAGCCATCTTGCATTGGCTGTCATCTCTGCAGACGCTCCTCCTCTCCCCTCTGACGTCGCTTCATTCCTCCGGGGTCTTCCTGCAGGGGCAGTGACATGGAGGGGAGAGGAGGAGCGGCTGCAGTGACGACAGCCGCTGTCTACGGAGCCACATTTCAGGTTAAAAATCTTTTTTTGGCTTTTTTCTTTTTGTACCGGCCACTGCTGGTCCACAGGAGAAGCAGCAGCGGCCGGACAGTGTTAGTATTGGCGACTGCGGGTGGCGAGGGAGTTGATGTGCCTGAGAGGGGGGGGGGGGGTAGGGGCTTTGGTGATGCGCTGGGGGGAGGGTCTTGGGTGATGCGTTGAGAGGGGGGAGGGTCTTGGGTGATGCGTCGAGAGGGGGTAGGGGCTTGGGTGCTGCGCCGGGGCGGAGGGGCTTGGGTGTTGCGCCGAGGGAGGGGGCATTGAGAGCTGATTGGTAGGCAGGGGGAGGAGTAGGGATGTTTCCCTACTCCTGCCCCTGCCTGGCTCGCAGTTTTGCAGGGCAGGGGTTTGGGTGTTGCACCGAGGGGGGGCACTGACAGCTGTTTCCCAGGCAGGGGGAGGAGTAGGGAAACACGCTCTGCGTGTTTCCCTACTCCTCCCCTTGCCTTGGAATCAGCTGTCAGTGACATCACTGACGTCAGTGCATTCTAAACTGCCTAGCAGATCACCTCCGAGGGAGCCACGGTACCAGGCACATTAGAACGTTGGAGGTGAGAATTATTATATAGGATAAGCACTGAGAACCTTTTACTTATTTACATTTACTTGACTGATTTAGGTATCTCATCCCCACTTCTATGGTTGAGCACACACTAATTTTCCCATTAGCGCACGGCCATGAATGCATGAGCCCCTACCACCACCTGTTTTGTAGGCAGTAAGAGCTCATACACTAACCACACGTTAATCAGTTAGCACACGGCAATGTAGCTGCGCTAACTAAAAAATCCATTTTATTTTGTAGTGTGTGGGTAGCAGGTGCACATCCAAAAATTGCTGTGGGATGTTAATGTTAATCTTATATTCCCCTCAACACCTTGGTGTAGGGTCGGAGTACATTACAATTTAAACTAAAACCAGTCTACATGACCAGGAGCTCACAATATAGTCCCAGACATTATTTATCCTTTTCTTGATTGCATGTTATGAAGTATTTGTTTTTGTGTGTTTTTTTACAATTTTTATGTATGTACTTTTGTAAGCCACCCCGGATCAGGGCAGGTTGAAAATAATAAATCCAATCCAATCCAAATAAAGAAAACATCAATAACTAATTAGAAAGCACATATTTTCTAAATAGATTTTTTAAAGAACTTTCAAAAGGCTAAGTAATGTGACTGAATTTTCACCAAAGTTGGCAGGGAATTCCAAATTTGAGAGGCTTAATTAGAGAAAAAAGCTGAAAAATATGTCTTTGAGTATAGGCCTCTATAAGAGGGGACAGACAGATTTAAATTATTTCAAGTAACATACTTAGAGTTCAGTACACATCAATCATTCCCCACAAAATCATATTGACGAGACAAAGACCCTAGCTTCCATGGGCAGTCAATGGAGTCTTTCAAAGCATAGGGAGATTCTATAAAATCTACCTAAACCACAAATAAGGCGAATCACAGTATTCTGGTTGGTTCTACGTTTTCTTAAAAGATTATTTCAGAAAACCAAGACTTATAATATTACAGTCTTCACTTTTCGAAAGAATCAAAGCTTATACTAACAATTGAAAAGGATCCGGAGAGAAGTATTTCTGAATACGTCGTAGATTGCTCATCATCCAGAAGCATTTTTTTTTCAAGACAATTAATGTGAGATTCTCATGACATATTGTGATCTAAAAATACTCCTAAAATGTTCAAAGATTTTTCTAATTATAATTTGAACTGCAGTAAGCCACAATTTGCTGCAGTAAGCACACGTTAGTGCAGTGGTTCCCAAACCTGATCCTGGAAGCACCCCAGCCAGTCATGTTTTCAGGATATCCACAATGAATATTCATGAGAGAGATTTGCAAGCACTACCTCCACTGCATGCAGATCTCTCTCATGAATATTCATTGTGGATATCCTGAAAGCGCGACTGGCTGGGGTGCCTCCAGGACCAGGTTTGGGAACCACTGCGTCAGTGCTTACCACAGCTTAATGAAAAGATGTAAATGTGTGGGGGTCAGGGGCATAGCCAGACAGCAGATTTTGGGTGGGCCTAGGCAAGAAGTGGGTGGGCATCAAATGTTCTCTCCCCTACCCCCACATCAAAAAAATATCTCAGCTGGTGGGAAAATTCTTCTCTCCAGTCTCCACCTTGGTAATCTGCAGCTGGCATGCGCTGAAAACTGAGCATGCGAAGGTGCCAGTATTGTGGAGAGCAGCATTTTCATTACCATGTGTTACTGCTGGATGGGCCTGAGCCCTAAGTGGGTGGGCCCCAGCCCACCCAGGCCCACCTGTGGCTATGCCACTGGTGGGGGTATTTCCTGATGGGTAATTTTCAAAGGGAAAGTATACACACCTACTTATGTGCACTCCTACCACACAGGATAGGTGGCGTATTACAAAATTGATCCCATGGGGAGTATGTTGTTAATAGGATACCCAGGTTGGAAGGACAAGTAGGCACCTATTTTGGGGCTATGTTATAGACAGACGTCAATGTGTCTTTATAAAATAACCTCACTAAACCTGCACAATTAGGAGCAGTTTAACTATGACTGTAGGTGCAATATTTTATAACCTATGCATGTACTTCATGTCTCGGCTGTGCGCCACCCCAAAACATACTTACATTAAAGTATGCACCTTCTGGTCACCACGTATACATGTACATGTGTAACCCGTGGAGTAATTTTATAAAATACCTTTTACACATGTAAACAGGGTTTACACATGAAAATGCTTTCTAAAATGAGCCTCTTAAAATCTAGCAGAAAACAAAAGCATTTCATTCCAGGGTCTGCAGCATGTGCACTTTTGCAGTGTAATGTTGGTGCAATGGCGACATCTATTGGTGAGTTAGCGCAGTCACAGGCAAGCATTGCTCGCATTATTTATTTATTTGGATTTATTACAGTAACCTCTGTAACTTTCCAGATATTTCCAAACAAGTTGTAGGTGATGCCTATTTACTGTGACAAGAAGAGAGTGAAGGATGATTTTAAAAAAATGCTACAGGGGATGAAATGGCTCTTTTCAAACAGGTTAGAGCTCTACAGCTTAGAGAAGACATAACTGAGAGGGGATATGACAGAGATCAATAAACCATGAGTGGGGAGGTATAAAGGAATAGGGAACAGTTATTTACCCTTTCGGATAGTGCTAGGACTAGGGGGCACTCTTTGAGGCTAATGGGTAGCAAATTTAAAATACACTGGAGAAAGTATTTTTTTTTCACTCAGCGCACAAACTGTAGAATTTGCTGCCAGAGGATGTAGTTAAGGAACTGAGTATAGCTGGGTTTAAAAGAGGTCTAGACATGTTTCTGAAGGAACATTTAATAAGCTATTGTCAGCCAAGAAGTTAAGATGGTATAACTGATAGCACTTAACTGCTCTTACGGAATGCCTGTTAAGTAGAGAGGTGTGGTAGCCGTGTTAGTCCACTCTTAAGGGTTATCAATAGAAATCAAACAAAATAAAACATGGAAAAGAAAATAAGATAATACCTTTTTTATTGGACATAACTTAATACATTTCTTGATTAGCTTTCAAAGGTTGCCCTTCTTCCTCAGATTGGAAATAATGCCTGTTGAAATAAATGGGCCTTCAACCACTTTCTGAAGGAAACTGGGTAAGTTACACTAGCAATGAGTTTCAAAGACCAGGGCCAGCAATAAGAAATGCAAGGTCACATATCTCCACTAAAAGATAGTACTTTCCTCTCCATTTCACCCTCCTCTCTCCAGGATCCCCCAGGTCCCCTCCAGGCTCCTCTTTGTCTCTTGAGGCTCAACAGTATTTACAGGATAGCTGGGTGGGGTCAATATCAGATAAGGTAGAAAAATCTCAGTCTGTTTTCCTGAAAGGTGCATGTCAATGGATAGCTAACAAGTTGTGTGGAGTCTTGAATATGACTTTTAAAAAGATTAATTAATTTCAGTGGTAACTTGGTTTAATGAACCAAATTCAGTTTTCAAAATATCTAGAAAACCAATCACTGAAATATTTTGTGGGAGATCATTTTCAAAATTTCCATCCTCCTGCAGAGACCCAGGTACTTTGAAAGTGAAATTGTGCACACACTTTCGTTTTGAAACTTGCCATGAGTATGATGTATTCCTTGGACGTTTGCATCAGCCTTTTACACAGATAAATAGAAATATCTGAAATACACTCTATGCATATTGTTTTTTAATAGTGGCTAAAACACGCCCCTAGGAAGCAGTGCTAGCCGAAGGGGTTGTGGCACCCTAAGTCAGCTTTTGCTCTGGTGCCTCCCTCATCTGAATTGGCACCCTCTCCCCTCCCTGTCTGCATCTGTGCCAGCCCAGACCCCCCCCCCCCCCTTTATGCTGGCAATGTCTCTACCTGCTCTTTTACAGTGGTGAGAATATGTCTCTTTGCTCTCCTGCTCTCCTCCACACCTGGCCACTGACACTGCCCCAGGTTTAAACAGGAGAACAGGAAATACCTTTTCTCATGCTTAAACTTGCAGTGGTGTCAGTGGTCATGCAGAGCACAGTGGTGAGAGCAAAACACACTCTCACCACTTTGAAGGCTGAGCCAGTGCCCTGAGCCAGTGCATCACCTGACTCATGCCCTGAACTGGCCTGCTAGGAAGATCCTGAGTACAGTTAAAAGTAACTCATACTATGGAATGCTGTGTCTACTATTGGTTGGATTAAGACATAGAAAGTTTTACACAGTGCTTTTATGCAGGTTCAATCATTATTACTATATAAACGGCTGTGAAAATTTCCCTCATAATATGCACACAATATTATGCATGTTTTATAGATAGATAGCTAGATAAAATTGAGGTAATTTCTACTTATTTAGTAAATACCTTTCTAGTGGTAGTTCAAGGTGAGTTATGGCCAGGTACTTCTCACTAAAAAGAAAGTATTGGCAGGCTACTGCAACAGCCTGGCAGTAGTTCCCACTCCCCAGTGCGCCATCATATCCGTCACTAAAAAATATTTTTATTTTTGTAGCACCAGTGTGTACCTGGCGGTAATTGGGTACTGCCTGGTTACCGCCAGGTTAGCGGGGGAACTCTTACCGCCATCTCAATGGGTGGTGGTAAGGGCTCCCCCCTGAAATGGTTGCACAGCAAGTGCTTCGCTTGCTGCATGGTCATTTCCTGAAAAAAAAGAAAGACTTACCTTTTACCCGCTGTGGGCCCCCTTTTGCTGCAGCTTGGTAAAAAGGGGCCGTAGGTATTTCCCTTTCCCTGAGGGCTTGCACAGAGATCCAGATTCAGTAAATGGCACTGAAAAATAGATGCCAGGAAAAATCAGCACTTGCTTTTCTGTAAGGGATGCTCTAGGATGAACGCCCTTTATAGCAGGGGCGTAGCCAGACACCAAAGTTTGGGTGGGCCTGGGCCCAAGATGGGTGGGCAGAAGAACCCCGCCTCATCCCACAGATGATGTGGTCTCTCCTCTCACCTGCATGCCATATGGTCTCTCAAATATCCTCCCTCTCCTGCATACCTTTTAAATGGCAGATTTTCACCAGCAACAGGCAGCAGCTAATACACACTGCTGATGTTGGCTCCATACCCTTCCCTCTGATGCAACTTCCTGTTTCTGCCTAGGCAAGAATACATCAGAGCAAAGGCTATGGGGCCGGTGTGAGCAGTATGCATCAGTCACTGCTCACTGCAGGCAAAGATCTGTTATTTACAAGGTATGCAGGAGGGACAGTTGTTGGGAGTTTTCGGCTGGTGGGGCTTGGGGATTCCTGCCAGCCACATTATAGCCATGCTGGTACTGGGTGGGCCTGAGCCCAAAGTGGGTGGGCCTGTGCCCACCCTTGGCTACGCCACTGCTTTATAGAACAGCACCTGGCAGGGATTCCCATGCCCAACTTTGGGTCTGAGGACTTATGCCAGCTGAAATCTGATGTAAACCCTGCCTTTTAAGTTGGACACAGGCCCCTGGAATGTCCCTTTTGGGTTGCATGCTATGGGATTTGTGTGCCAGGCTTATAGAACAGTACATAAGTATTGCCATACTGGGAAAGACCAAAGGTCCATCGAGCCCAGCAGCACATGAAGCCCCTAATTGGCACCAATTAACTTTAATAATTGATTATTAGCATCCAAATTATTGATGTTAGCTGGCTCATTAATCAATTAGTTTGCACATACATCTCTGGACACACTGTGGATATTTGGGTACCATTTATAAAATATGGGGACAGGGTCAATGGGTTTTGAACCTTGGTCTCTCTGGTTCCCATCCTGCTGCTCTAACTATTGTGCTGCTCCTCGTCTCTGTCCTGGAGTCTCTCTTTCACACTTGAATGAAGGAGAGGGGTCCATATTCATACGAGTAACTTTAGTTCTGGCTGACTTTAGTCACATATAAATATGGTACAGTTTTTTGTTTGATAAGAGCTAGACCTGGTTTCTTCAGCCCATGCCTCTGGGGACAGTCTTCCCTTTCTCAGTCCATGCAAATTCAGAAGTGAGGGCACTCTTTATGCCAGCAGTGTGAGATCTGTGGAAGAGGCTCTGCCTTGTCTGCAAAATGGTTCCAGGCTCACTCCCCAGTAGCAGCTTCAGATAGAACAGGGAAAGGACCTTGAGGAAATGCTATTAGTCATTATTTTCTTTAATCAATTTTTCTCTCCCTTGCTGAACAGGCTTCTCCTTTTCATTTATCATTTATTTCAGGCTTGATATGCTGCCTTTCACTAGAACAATCAAGGCAGTTTACAAAGTGTCAATTACAAAAAAGTTGGGTAAAAGAACAATCAATCACAGTATAGGTGTGTGGGGGGGGGGGGATAGGATAGAGGATAGAAAAAGAACTACACTGATCACAACATGTCATGTCAGCCAGCTGAGCTTTGGGAGAAGGCTAAGGAGAAGAGAGAATGTAAGCTCTGCTCTCTGAGGCCCTCATGATCAAAAGCCCTGCGCTGTTCCAAACAGCGCCCTAAAAATAGCGCCAGGACAGTGCAGGGCTTTTCTGCATCGATGATCAAAGATAATGCATGCAAATCTAAGCAGCGCTATTATCTTTGATTATCATATTGAAGTGCGGGAGAATTGCGCCTGAGCATGCATTCAGCACAATCCTCCTGCACTTGTTTGACAGGTCTGGGCTGTCAAAAGCCCAAACCTGTCAAACAGCCTGCCCCGAGGCCCGAACAACGAGGCCCCCCCAAACCCCCAGAAAACGTCGTGGCCGCCGCCGGCCAAACCCTCTCCCACCCTCCCACCCAGCTACGGGGGGGGGGGGGGGCTGGAGGTCCGGTGAATCTCCAGCCCCAGAAATCGTTGCTCCATTGACGGGGGGGGGGGGGGCTGGAGGTCCAGTGGACCTCCAGTCCACCCCAAATCCTCCCCCCAGCATTCTCCTTAAATTCCCTGGTGGTCCGTGGTGTTGTGACACCCCCCTGGCCCCCTCCCGGCCCCCTCCCGGCCCCCCTACCTTGTGTTGGAAGAGGGATGCAGCCTGCCTGCCTCCCTCCTCTTCCAGTCAGTCGAAGCCCAAAATGGCGGCGCCCAGCACCGCCCACTGCATCCTGGGATGCACTGGGCGGGGCTACAGACCATGTAAGGGAGCGCTGTTTCAGGCGCTCGAGGGCTCTGATCATGGGTCGGCTGCAAACTCTGGCGCTAGTATGACGTTAACAGCTTCTAGCGCCAGAGTTTGCTTTTGATCATGAAGGCCTGAGAGTCAGCCACAGCTTACTTTTATTATAACTTTGTAGTTGCTAAGGCTGATACCTCAGCTCCAGCTTACTCTCAGAGAGACAACAGTCCATAAAATAGAGGATGGCAAAAGGGAAGTAGGATAAGTAAGGGGAATATCTAGGATGCAGGGGGGATGAGGTAAATTTCTCTTTTTCTTAATCTACACAGATACTTGAATAATACTCAGAGGCACAGAAATATAATCAAATGTTTTATCTTTCTTTTTAGTGACCTAAACTGGATCCAGTGTACATTAGCGCAACAAGAAACATATCAGATAAGTGGTTTTTACAACTTAACTTTCTACTATCAGAAATCTAAAGTTGGCAAAAATGTATCTCAGCAAAGGACTGATACCTCTCCAATCTCATCTCTCCCTACACTCCTCCCCGGGAACTCGGTTCACTGGGTAAATCTCTCTTATCTGCACCCTTCTCCTCCACTGCTAACTCCAGACTCCGTTCCTTTTATTTTGCTGCACCATATGCTTGGAATAGACTTCCTGAGCCAGTACGTCAAGCTCCAACCCTGGCCGTCTTCAAATCTAAGCTAAAATCCCACCTTTTTGATGCTGCTTTTAACTCCTAACCCTTACTCACTTGTTCAGTACCCTTATGTTATCATCCCCACCTTAGTAATTCCCTTATCTCTTGTTTGTCCTGTTTGTCTGTCCTAATTAGATTGTAAGCTCTGTCGAGCAGGGACTGTCTCTTCATGTTCAAGTGTACAGCGTTGCGTACGTCTAGTAGTGCTATAGAAATGATAAGTTGTTGTTGTTGTTGTTGATACTTTGTGTCAAACTCTCCTTTAACAGGTACAGCAATTTCTCAAGACTGAGGACCTCACCCAGTAAGTAAAGCTACATTTAAGCATTTTCTGTTTTTTCCCCCCTTTGTCTTTATGATGTCTGTTTGTCTTTTCTATTTCGGTCTCACCGGTCTTTTTTGATTCTCTTCTGTCTTCTTCTTTCTTTTATGTTGGAGCTTGTTCACCTCTCCAGGTTCTCCTCCGCTGGAGGTACCTAATGCCTATCTTTACTAAATCAAAAGGAAGCAATACCCTACTCCTATTCTAAGTAAGCACAAGATATTTCTTGTCACTGTCCCTAAAACGAACTAGTTGAAAAATAAATGTTAATTAGGTTCCCTGCTAACCCACCTGCAGGACATCCCACATTCAGCACACATGCAGAATTGTTTCACTTAACTGCTTCTCAATACTTCTGCAGCATAAAATAGCCTAACTTTACAAGTTCACATTAGCCCTTAACAGAAACAATAAGTACAGTGTCAGACTCTGAACAAAGTGAACTCAATGACTGTTAGCTCTGATCTGACAGTTACCAGTCACCTTTCTAAGAAACAATCGCATTGGTCTTTCTTTTATCCATAACAGGTTGCCCTTTTTCATTTCACTCACAGGGTTTCCCACATTCAGCTTGCAAAAACAATATCTCTGTGCTTCTTAGGCAGCTTTCAACTGCTTCTCTTTACAAATCACCTTTGAAGCACGTTGTTTTGCACAATCAGCAGCTGTCAACTTCACTGACACCTTAGGAAATACAGATGAGAAAGAAACACTCTGATGCCCCAGTCCCTCTTCCTAATCCACAAGCAGACTCACAGTTCCTGAAGCCAAAACTTCTGTGGGGCTTCATAACTTTAACTAGAACACTCTCATCTCAATCATAGTAGACAAACCTCTATTTTAATCACTTAAAGTCATTTTTCACACACAATGCTTCTCCATATAACCTCTCTAACATTTCACACCCAACTGCCCAACTCGACAGTTTAGAATCCTCCTGGACCTGAGAGTTCTGACAGCACGGACACATTTCGTGTTGCATGCTGCCTCAAACTCCCTCCCTATTAACATCTCAGACCAAATTTTTAATCAGAACATCTCCCAAAATAATTTTCCCTGCTCCTCTTACCATGTCAGGGTCTCCTTTACCAGAAACTCCACAATTTTTAATTGCTTTAGGGCAACTTGTGCCGCATGGCTCTAATCAAGAGCCAGCAGCCCCTGACGCTGTTTCCATGGCACCAAATCCAGTGCACAAGTGCACATAGCGAACCCGACCCAACACACTTTTTTAAAGCAAAAACCTTCCAGGAGGCTCTCAGCAGCTCTCTCTCCCACCCCCCACCCCCCCTGGCGACATGCTCTCAGAAACCATACCTGTCTTTTTTCTCCAGCATTGGCCCCACTTTCCAATAGGGCTGTTGCTGCTCAGGCCCGAACCTTGGTGTTTCTGTCCATGAGCAAAGAAAAATCGCACCTGTGCAGAAGAGCCCCAAGCAGGCATAGCACAGCCTGCCCCTCACAGCCACTGTTCATGCATGGGACACCGTGCACATGCACAGACAGCCTGATGCATGCTGCCCGACTCCTCTGTTGCCAGGGACACGGCCCCCCTGTGCATGTGCCCAGTCTCCGCTGCCACCAGAATAACAGTTGCGCTGGTTCAGTGCTTTCTCACTAAACCTGGACTTCGAAGCAACCAGGTAAATTTAAAAAAAAATGTTTTTAACCCTACTGGGTTACATTCACCCTGGGGAAAAAATGTTTGTTTAGAAATATTTGCAAAAACAAAACAAAACACTTTTTTAAATCCGGCATCCTGTCATGCAAACTCCTTTTATATTTATATCCCCCAGTTAATCTACAGATGTGCCTTTCCCCATCACCTCATATCCACATACACCTTTTTCATACCACACAACATAAACTTGTTTCTTGCTTGCAAACTTTCCAACCAATAATATTTACAATTCAAAAAAATTATACATTTTTCATAATACATTTTTCTATAAGTCTTACAGTTAACCATTTTCCTCACAAGCTTTAGAATTTTCTTGTAAGGCTATGTCCGGGCAATCCCCGAATCCTCCCTCGGAATCAGAGCTCTCACCCAGGCCACTGAATACTTTTTCCTCTTCTTAAAGTCCTAGTTGCTCTTTTTATTCTGTTCTCTTGTAGTCATCTCTACCTCACCTTCCCGTGACTTACACTGAGAAAATTCCCATTCTGCACATCTGCATTTTCCCAACTCTACCCATCTCCCATGGCAAGTAGGGAAATATGAGTGGTGTGTTTTGACAGTCTCAGCCACATCTCTGTATGATTATCCTTGTAGTTTTCCACTTTTCTGTTAGTTCCCATTTTCTTTACAATTGTCAGTACCTTTGTCATGGTTTTCCTTAAGTTATTCTTCTATCCTTTCCCATTCCCTTGCTGTACCTTTTCCATCACCAAGGGCTTTTCCTTTAAACAGTTTTTCCACTTATTTTCTTCTTCTTTGCTGATCACATCTTCTTTCAAAATTCCCAAATTTCCAGGCTTATCCTCCTCTGCACTGGCTATATTTCTTTCAACCCCATTCTCAACCACTGGTTCTCTTTCTAATACACCGAATGGACCACCCTCAACTGTACCATTGAATGCTTTCCCTGTGACTTCACCATTTCCTTATACTGTGAATCCTCTTCCCAGAGGCTTTCAGTCAGAGGAGAAATTTCATGGAGCCGCTGTTCTTCAGAAGAATAGTCTCCATTTTCTATCACTGCTTCTATCAATTGCTCTTCAGTAGACTTTCCTGATGACAACTCTGAAGATTCTTTTTGCATGGAAATTTGTACCACTTCTTTTCTCGATTGTGTTATTTGTTCCACAGGCATATCATTGACTTTCGTTAACACAACCCCCTCAATTGACTGCATCACCTTGGTCTTTTCTTCTTCCTCCCAGACAACTGTTAGATCACTCTGACCTGCCTCCTTTTCTTCATTCTTTCTCTTCTGTTCTTCTGCCAGCTTCTTCAATGATTCATGTAACACGTTCAATTTCTCTTGCAACAGTTTAAATTGTTGTTCCTTTACATCGCTCTGTTGGAGCTCTTCAGATGTTGAAGGTGGAATCCCCACAGTACTATAAATCTATAACCACCTTGTTGGCCTGGAATTTGGAGAAAGCGCACTTCCTGGACTAGGACATGACCCTTTTTGTAGCTCAGAACATATATGCTCCTTGCCAGTTTTTTACCATTTGCTTTCACTTTATTGTGTCACTTTACATTTTCACACGTGAAACGTTTCTTATATTTTGCCTCTTGGTTGTATATTTATTTGTGTTTATGTATTTGTTATCATTATATAGTTGTGACCCCTAAAGAAGGCACACAGCCGAAACACGGCCCGTGTAGGGTCTTGACAGTGTCTGTTATTTTTATTGGAGAATAAACTTTTATTTGAAAATATTGGACTTCTGGTAGTCCTTGGAATTATCTCTTTCACTCTTTTCTTTGCTTTGGATTGCTGTGGAAGCACTTTCCTGCTTTATTTTTAGTTTAATTGACAACTTCATTAGCTTAAAGTGAGGGTGTGGTCTAAACTGAACCTGATGTACACTGGATGTGATTCATGGCACAGGCATTGACTAAGAAAAAAAATTTAATTCTTTTGCTGCATTTCCATAATGTAGATGGAACACTGAGGAGACTGTTCTTTTGGAACTTGAAGTAAGTTGCCAGGTTCTACAGTATTGTTGAATTGTGGCCATATTGGCATTTAGTCCATCTTCTAAGTCTGAAAAGCTGCATGCCTACAAGCCAAGGCATATGTCATCTGCATAAATGAATGATCAAGACTGGGTAATTGGCAGATTGTTAGTTTATAAATTAAAAAGTACTGGAAAAAGCACCAGTCCTTCAGGCAATCCATTCTTCTGACGTTTCCAGGCACTCATTTTGTTACCAAAATGTACCCAGAAGATCAGTGTGACAATTGCTGTCTTAGGCTGCTGTGAGATCAGGAAAGACTTTACCAGTTTTGAGGTTTTTCTGGAATGCATTTTTGATAAATGTTGTAAAGGCCAGCACCTAATTACCAGTGCTACGACTTTTATGAAAATTAGCTTGGACTGACAGCACCATTGGTGAGACTCTTTGTAGGATGAGTATGTCCAGCAGCCTGTAACCAGATGCTAGAGCAGCATCCTTCCCGGTTTATCAGTGCTACAGCATTCAATTGCTGCCAAATCTTTCCAAGGGCTTGATTATTTAGCACCTTTGTGAAGAGAGAGCACAGCCAGGTTCTAGTACTTGGTCTGGGATGTTTCCGGAATTCTGGATGTATGTTGTAATAACCTGTGGCAGTGCTGGGTCTAGGGCACTCAAGCATTTCATCCAATTCTACAGTCAAAAATGTTTTGATGATGGAAAACTTTATGGGGTAAATACTTAGCGGGTGGCAGTCAGTGTTTTTTTTTGACTGCCTGTGACATTATGCCAAATATTCAATGCTGAGACATGTATGGGCACTGGCATTGCACATCCACATTTTTACAGCTACCTGTCACTTATCTGGTTAAGTGTAATATTCAGCACTTAACTCCTTAAGTGAAATTGGATGAAGATAGGACTGAGGCCCAGATTCACAAAGGCAGCCGTCACTAAAATTTAGCGAATCACTAACAGCCAGCGATGCAGAAAGGGGATCACATGCAAATAAGCTGCACAGATCTCCCTTTGTACATCCTCACTGTTTGCGAGTTTGAGCTGTCAAATGGCTTTGACACTGCTATCAAATTCATTTGACAACTCTGATGTACTGACCTCCTTGACCTCACACTTTTTTTTAATTTACCCTGGTGGTTCAGTGGACCCTGACCACCCCAATCATTTTTTCCGGTGGACCATGACCTCCCCCAGCAACCCCCCCCCCCCCCCCCCCGTGACCCTACAAACCTTTTTTAAAAATTTCTATGGTGGTCCAGTGGACAGAACCCTTCCCCTGCGCATGCATACACACACCCTCCTGTACCCAACCACCACCCTGCCCCTCCCTGTACCTTTACAACAAGGTGCAGGCAGAAGGACAGGAGCAACGGCTCCTCCCTCCTGCCTCAGGCCCACCCGGAACAAAATCCTAGCTCCCAAGCCCTGCCCAGTGCATTCTGGGATGCTCTGGGCAGGGCTAAACACCATATAAGGATTATATAATCTTTGGATGCATGACTAGAGAAACAGACATACACTTATTTATTCAATATCACAATTCCTCATGTACAGCTACAAAACAACCTTTTAGGGCGGATAGTGTTCACAATGAGCTCCTTTTCTTATTGACCAGATAGAGATAAGAGTTTTCAGTTTTGGGACAAGGACAAAATATAAGAAAACCAATGGACTGCATTAGGAGCTTATAGCGTCTTGATGGCTGGATTTGTAACACACTTCCCATTGGTCCGCCCTGGCGATGACGTCAGAGGGTGGATCAATGAGAGGGAAGGGAAGCCAGCACCAGCCAGCGGAGTTGAGTAGAGAATTGACCCCCTTCCTCCCTCCCCCCGTCCTCCCTCCGAGTTGCAGGCCCCCTCTCCTCCTCTCCCTCTCCTCCAAGTTCCAGCCCCCTCCCCTCCGAGTTCCATGCCCCCTCCCTCCCTCTCCTCCCCTCCAAGTTACAGGCCCCCCTCCCCTTGCAGTTGCAGGACGGCCCCCCTCCCCTTCGTGTTGCAGGACGCCCCCCTCCCCTTCCAGTTGCAGGATGCCCCCGCTCCCCTTCCAGTTGCAGGACACTCCCCTTCCACTTGCAGGATGCCCGCCCCCTCCCAACCCCTCTCCGAGTTCCACGGCCCCGCGCCTACCTCCCTATCTCTTTCTCCCCTCTGACTGCAAGCACGGCCTGTTCTCTGGCAGCCCCTCTCCTTGCTGCGTGCCGGCTGTAATTTAAAAATTCTTACCTCGGGGTCCAGCGTCTGCAGTGAAGGTGAGCGGCGCTTCAGACTGCCTTCCCATGTGTCTCAGCTCTGCCTCTGGTCCCGCCCTTCCGGAAACAGGAAATGAGGGTGGGACCAAAGGCAGAGCTGAGACACATGGGAAGGCAGTCTGAAGCACCGCTCGCCTTCACTGCAGACGCCAGACCCCAAGGTAAGAATTTTTAAATTACAGCCGGCACGCAGGAAGAAGATGGGGCTGCCGGAGGACAGGTCGTGCTTACAGTCGGAGGGGAAAGAGAAAGAGGGAGGGAGGCGCGGGGGTCTGAAACTCAGAGGAGAGGGGGGTGTGGAACTCGGAGGGGAGGGGAGGGAGGGGTATCCTGGAACTCGAAGGGGAGGGAGGGGGTCCTGGAACTCGAAGGGGAGGGGAGGGAGAGGTCCTGGAACTTGAAGGGGAGGGGAGGGAGGGGTCCTGGACCTGAAAGGGGAGGGGAGGGGGGTCCTGGAACTGGAAGGGGAGGGGTCCTGGAACTGGAAGGGGAGGGGAAGGGGGGTCCTGGAACTCGAAGGGAAGGGGCAGGGGGTCCTGGAACTCAAAGGGGAGGGGTGCCTGGAACTCGGAGGAGAGGGAGGGGGGCATGGAACTCGGAGGGGAGAGACAGAGAGGGAGGGAGGGAGGGGGGCGTGGAACCTTGCTAGCGCCCGTTTCATTTCTTTCGGAAACGGGCCTCTTTTATTAGTTTAGTTATGTTTAAACAAAAAAGATCTGCATGAAATAAAATATTTATTTTTGTTTTGACTTATAAAACCACTTGCTCCTGAAACATGTTCAAAACAGAATAATCCATTTGTGTATCTAAAAGGTAAACTTCTACAAAACAGATGAAGATGTGATTCCACGTGACCCAGTGAAAGGAGAGTTTAATTCTACTTCCATTTAATTTCAATATATTCCATCTTTATAACACCAGGCTTCCCAAGGCAGATTATAGCAACAGTTAAGATAAACCCATCAGGAATCAGGATATCCTCACTGAAATTTGGCCATCTGCATTGTATAGAACAGTGTAGAAAAATGAGCACAAAATAGAGTTTATAACTGTGTTTCTCTACCAGCTACAATCAGTTTTTGAAGCTGTTTTAGTGATATTCAATTTTTATTTCATGATATTTATATCTTGATATGGGAAGCGTTTCAAATTAAAAAGCTGTCCAATAGGGGGCGCTCATGAGCAGCACCGAAGGTAGCAGCATAGAGCTTTAGCTCGGCTTTCTTCCTACTTTATTTTCAGCATCCTGTGGTCAGTTTGAAGTTTTTCAATCCATAGATATCCGGATTCTACTTTAATGGCTGCTTCAAAAAAATACCAAACTTGATCATGCTTATTTACAAAATCAAGGGTTTAATCGTCAAAAATATGATCCTCCATCACCATGCAAAAAGAAGCTAGATAAAGAAGAAGAAATTTTACTGCTTTCCATCATTCAGGAATTGAGACTACTTAAAGATCTAATCATTGAAAATAGTGACTCTCTACCCGAGATTAAGGAAGATGTCCTTAATAATTTTATTTTCAGACGTGCGTATTGGACACGCACCAAGTGGCATCTGACGCGCGTAGGTCATTACTGCTCGGTTACTACGTGAGACTTTACCACTAGGTCAATGACTGGCGGTAAGGTCTCAGACCCAAAATGGATGCATGGCAATTTTCATTTTGCCGCACATCCATTTTTGGCAAAAATTTAAAAAGGCATTTTTTACAGGTGGGCGTCAGACTCACAGAATCAGAAGCCTGCCCTTGCAGATCAGTAACGTGGCCACACCGGAGAAGAGGACTTCGGCTGGCGGGGCTTGGAGACCCCTGCCAGCAAAGGTACCCAATGGCGGCGGCGGCAGGGGAGGGTTGGCGGCGGGAGGGGGGTTGAAGGGGTTGGTGGTGGGGGGGCCAGGGCCAAATATATGGGGGCCCATGTCCCCGTGGCCCCACGTAGCTATGCCCCTGCTAAAGATGCTGAAATTGCCAATCTTTCCCAAAAATTCTATCAGTCATTATATTCCTGAGTATCTTCTCCCTCTTATAAAAACTTTGACACCTTTTTCTCAAAGTTTTCCCACCCAACTTTAACGGAATCTCAAATTAAATCTCTTAGGGGTCCTTTTACTAAGGTGCGCTGAAAAATGGCCTGCAGTACTGTAGACATGTGTTTTGGGTGCAAGCAAAATTATTTTTTAGCACACCTGTTTTAAATTTTTGCCAAAAATGGACATGCGGCAAAATGAAAATTGCCGTGCGTCCATTTTGGGTCTGAGACCTTACCACCAGCCATTGACCTAGCAGTAAAGTCTCACGCGCTAACCAGGCGGTAATGACCTACATGCATCAAATGCCACTTGACGCACGTACCTAACGCACATCAGAAAATAGAAATACTTTTTGGATGTGCGTAGCGGACACATGCCAAAAATGAAATTACCGCAAGGGCCATTCGGTAGTCGGCGGTAACTCGGAATTGGCGTGCATTGGGTGCGCATAGGCGCTTACGCGGCTTAGTAAAAGGGCCCCTTAATTCCCCCATTATAACAGAAATCAAGTCAGCCATTATAAAGTGCCAGGACCCAATGGTCTCTCGGATGAATTTTACAAAGTCATTTCTTCAGACCTTTGTCCCCTTTTGCATTCCTTTTATAATAATATTATTACTGATTAAAAAGTCTCTGGCTTTTGTAGAGGCCAAAATAGTTGTTCTCCCTAAACCAAGAAAAGATCCTGCTTATGTAGCGAATTATAGACCTATATCACATATAAATCTTGACAGTAAACTACATGCCAAACTGCTACCTTTAAGATTGTCCTCCATACTCCTGTCATTAATCCATCCAGATCAGAATGGATTTATGCCAAATAGATTCACCTCCGATAACTCAAGACTTTTTTTGTAATATATTTTCCTTAGCATCTAATTACTCACAACCGTTTGTTGTACTATCCCTGGATGCAGAGAAGGCATTTCATGGTGTAGAATGGTCTTGTTTAATTAAGGTTCTATCCTGGTTTGGTTTTGACACTCCTTTTATTAATATGATTAAAATCCTATATCTAAACCCCCAAGCCAGAATCTTTGCAAATGATATGCTCTCGTCTGCCTTCTCTGTATCCAGGGGTACAAGGCAGGGATGTCTCCTATCCCCCCGCTGTTTAATCTAGCGATTGAACCTTTAGCCATTGCCCTTAGACAAAATACATTAATCGAAGGTTACAAAACGAATAACTTTGAAGTTAAATTATTCCTTTTTGCAGATGACTTCTTTATACCACCCCCAATTCAATTCCTCATATATTAAACTTAATTAAAGATTATTCCCCCATATCAAGCTACAAAGTGAATTGCTGGGATAAAACAGAATGTCTCCCTCTTAATAATTTAGTTGACTTTCAAAATTTAGCTTCCTTCCCATTTAAAATCCAAACAGATTTTATGAAATACCTAGGTATTTTTTCAATAAATCTATTGAAGCTACCATTAATAAAAGTATTACCACTCTTTTATTTTTTCTGAAAGATATAACTTCCCATTTGTCCTCTCTATTTCTTAGTTGGTGGGACAGACTAGAATCTATTAAAATGACCCTCACACCAACAATAAATTATATATTAAACATGTTACCTCTTCGCTTGTCAAATCATATCTATAAATCAATAAATAAAATTTTAATTGGCTTCTTATGGAAGAAAAAACCTCTCTGCATTTCTTTAAAAATATTATATCTTCCAAATGAAAAAGGAGGAGTCAGTTTTCCAAATTTCATGCAATAGCACCAATCATTCATTCTAAATCATGCCTCAAAGTGGTTTCTATTTATGGATGATAAATTAGATTCGAAATCCTCTCTTCCCTATTTTCCTACTTGGCTTATCTTTGAGAGGTATTTAATACACCCTATACCACTACATTCCCTATCTGAGATGATTACTTTTAAAAAGATCAAGCCTTTACTAGTTATTTCTGCCACTATTGATGTTATTAAAAGATTCAAATTTTACTTCTCAAACAAACCAAAAGTTCTTTATGATATGCCAATTTGGAATAATCCTCTAATAAAGACTGATAATAAGTCATTTGGATGGCCCCTTTGGTATAAGGAAAATAATTTATGGCTTCTCTCTCAATTAATATCTAATGGAAAATTTAAATCATTTGCACAATTGCAACAAGAATTTTCCCACCCTGACTCTCAGTTTTTTTAACTAGCACAGACTACAAAAGGCTATACTTCATACTAATTTGAATATTACTGTTTTATTTCCTTCTCTCCCCTTTCAATCTCTCGTTGCCTCTCACCACTCTGGTAAATACGCCACCTCAGTATTTTATAAGATATTTCAAACTCACTCTAAATTATGCTTTTCTTCGCAGAAAGCTTGGGAAACTGATTCTAGCAAGCAATTGTCAGATAAACAATGGTCTCTTTTCTGGCTCTATGGCCCCAGATCTTCCCTCTCTTCCTCCATCACTTAGGGGCCCTTTTACTAAGCCAAGCAGGCGCGTAGTGCATCCTATGCACATCAATTTTGAACTACCGCCTGGCTACCACGTGGCCCGGATGGTAATTTCATTTTTTACACGCATCCGCTATGCGTACTGGAAAATTTTCCGGCGCATGGCACTAATCGAGCGGTAATCGGCATTGTACGTACGCTGACAATTACTGTCTGGTTAATGCGTGAGACCTTACTGCTAAGTCAATGGGTGGTGGTAAGGTCTCAGCCCAAAATGGATGCGTGCCAATTTTCATTTTGCCGTACGTCCATTTTCGGCCAAAAAAGAGGCCTTTTTTGCAGGTGTGCTGAAAAGTGGACCTGCGCACATCCAATACACGTGTCTACACCAATGCAGGCAATTTTTCGGTGCACTTAGTAAAAGGACCCCTCAATCTCTTTTCTTCCTTCAACATAGAGCCTTATAGACCCCTATTAAATCGTTTAAAGGCATATTTTCTCCTACCGATTTGTGCTGGTCCTGTACCAAACAAAAAGGATCACTTAAACATATTGTTTGATGTAATAATATAAACACCTTTTGGATTGATATTTGGTCCAAAATACAGGAAATTATAGCGTTTACAGAACCCTTGGCATTTAAACACATTATTTGGAAATCTCTTGTAACCTTTTATTCTCTCTCAGAAGAAGAAGCCTCTCTGTTTGATTTTCTAATCACCTTAGCTCTAAAACTGGTTATTCAACATTGGAGAGATAATTCTAACTTGTCTGTTTTATTTTATGGTGGTGTAGGCATGGGTTTTGGGCACGCACCGATCCATTTTTTAGCACACCTGTAAAAAATGCCTTTTTTTTTTGCCAAAAATGGACATGCAGCAAAATAAAAATTGCTGCGCGTCCCAGGGGCGTAGCTACGGGTGGGCCTGGGTGGGCCCAGGCCCGCCCACCCAAATTGCAGCAGCAGCACGGAACGACGACGGGGACGGCACCCGCACGCACCCGCTGTGGCTCAGCTGATCAGGCTCCGACGGGCCACAATCCAGCCCGATTTCGCTTGCTCAGGCCCGCCCCCGGCCCACCACCACCCAAGCGCACACTGCTGCAGTTTGCAGCAGCGGCAGCCTAGCGCTAGCGTACCATGTTGTCGTGGGCAGCCAGGCACCCGCTCAGGTGTCCAGGGCAGGCTCCGCCTCCGACTTCAGCCCGCCGGGCCGGTGCCTACCTTCAGCTTCGGGAATGCACTTGGCTTGCAGGGCCGCGCAGGCAGCGCGTCGTAGTTTCCCATCATCCAGGTGCGAGGCGAGCCTCAGCCTGGCCCTGCCTGGACGTGGGAATTGGCTTGGGAAGGAAGTTCGAGGAGAGATCATTCCAGAATCGAGTTCCAGGCTCCAGCAGTGTCTCCACTCTCCAATCCATAACTTTACTGCCAAGGTAAGCAGCAGCAGCAGCTGCCAGCAGCCCAGCCCAGCCCAGCAGCAGCCAGCAGGACAGGTAATAAAATTGTAAATGCTTTTTTTTTTCATCATAATCTTTTGCCCTGCAGTGAAGAGCCCACCCCGAAGCCCACCTCCATGACCTGCCAGCATTTTGATTATTCTTTTTTGTAATCAAAATGATGGCTGTGTCTGGTAGTGGGCTTCTGGATGGGGGGGGGGGGGGGTAGACGTACCGGTGCCTAGGGCAATATATATATATATATAGTGCCCACCCATATTAGCGCTGGGCCCACCCAAAATCTCAGGTCTGGCTACGCCACTGGCGCGTCCATTTTGGGTCTGAGACCTTACCGCCAGCCATTGACCTGGCAGTAAAGACTCACGTAGTAACTGGGTGGTAATGACCTACGAGCGCCAAGTGACAAGTATTCTGGCGATTTTGGCACGTGTAGATGCTTACGCAGCTTAGTAAAAGGGCCACACAATTCGGCTCTATATGATGTTGTACTATTGTATTGCTAAATAACCTCAGTAAAGATGATTAAAAAAAAAATCTTTTCACCTCCACCTTTGAAGGCACTGCCTAGCCAACTGAAACAGCTTTAGACTTGTTACAGATGGGCCATGCAAAGACAATGCCTTATTTTTAATAATAATAATAATTATTATTATTATTATTAAAAATAAGGGATTTTATAATAATAATTATTATTATTAACATTATTATTATTATTAACATTTGTATAGCGCTGATCATTTGCTATTGTTTTCAATAGCGTTTGTTATTGTTTTGGGTGTACTAAAACCGCAGCAAGCTCCGCCTACTAGCTTCAACTCTTACACTACTGGGGACAGGCTCTTCCGTCTCCTGTGTTGTATCCACCTCCTTGTCCTCACTTCACCCTCTCACGGCGCTCCGCTTAACTTAGCTTGCGCGAGCCAGCCAGAGGGGCGGGGTTTTCTCTGCAGAGTTCAACGTTCGAAGGTTAGAGGTTGATTCAATATGGCGACCTCCATGTGCGACGTGTTCTCTCTGTGTGCGGCGCCGGTCCGTGATACGGTAGAGGTTCGTGTCATCAATAGCCAAAAGGTAAAGTGTTCCGTTTTCTTTTTCCTTTCGCAGTACTGCGATTTCTATCCTTGCGCCTAAAAAACTGGGGTCTCAGAGGAGGGGAGAGGTTTCCGTTACTGTACTGGGTGTGGTGTTACTGTGTAATCTGATTACACGATTGGTCTTCTTTTTTAACTTTCCGCTGATGGTTCTGCTGGCTGTATATTAAATGAACCTTAGCTAACTTTTTCGAGATGGGCCATCTTTATCCGACCCTATTCTGTGCCATCTGTCGACTAATATAAGACAACCCTCGGAGGGGAATTTTCTCTGTAGGTTTGGGCGCTGTGCTTCTAGAAGCTTTTCTTTGGACCCTACGGTGGCAGGGGCTTACCTTTCTGTTGTCCTGTGGGATCTGCGACTTTATCGAAGTTTCATAAAATGATCAACAAAAGCATAATTTCGCTCCACACAGTCAAACAATAGCAATTTCTCCTCCCCCCAACCCCGGCCATTCTGGGTTGAGAAAGGTCTTGCACTGATTGACTGTTCTCAAACGACTCGCTTGAATTATTGCAGCTCTGCCAAGTTACCTAGTTCCAGGTTAGAGATTTTTGGTCCTGGATTTCTGACTACACCAAAAGGGTGTATTATGGAATGTGCTGCACTGATTTTAATAGGCAGCAATCAAGCACTACAAATCCCACACGGCTTTGGGTTGTAAGTTCAAAACCAGAACTGCCCAAAAAGTCTTCAGCCTGGAACTGGGTAACTTGGCATCTGTTTTATTGCAGTGCTCTCAGGTTCTTTTATGTGATTATTTTATTTATTTGTTGCATTTGTACCCCACATTTTCCCACCTATTTGCAGGCTCAATGTATCTTACATAGTACCGTGAGGTGTTAGCCACCTCCGGTGATGAAACAAATACAGAGTGATGTTGTTACAGTCACATTAGAGAATCAAGAGAAGAAGAGTAATACGTGGAGGGGCATAATCGAACGCGAACAACCATCTCCATGGGCGTCTATCTCCGAGAACAGGTACATGAAGGGGCAGGACAAACCATATTTTTGAAAAAAATGGGCGTCCATATTTTTTCCGATAATACGGTTTGTGCCAGCCAAATGCATCGGATTTGTGCGGATTTGAGCTGGGCGGTTTCGTTTTTCAGCGATAATGGAAACCAAAGGCGCCCAGCTCAAAAACGATCAAATCCAAGGCATTGGGTTGTGGGAGGGGCCAGGATTCGTAGTGCACTGGTCCCCCTGACATGCCAGGACACCAACCGGGCACCCTAGGGGGCACTTGTAACAATTAAAAAAACAAAGCAAACTACCCCTGAAGTCCATAGCTCCCCTACCTTGGGTGCTGAGCCCCCTCAAATCCCCCCTAAAACCCACTCCCCACAACTCTACACCATTACCATAGCACTTATGGCTGAAGGGGGCTGATGTGGGTACAGTGGGTTTTGGGGGCGGTTTGGAGCGCTCCCATTTACCACCACAAATGTAACAGGTAGGGAGGGGATGAGCCTGGGTCCACCTGCCTGAAGTGCACTGCACCCACTAACAACTGCTCCAGGGACCTGCATACTGCTATGATGGAGCTGGGTATGACATTTGAGGCTGGCATACAGGCTGGAAAAAAAAAGTTTTTATAGTTGTTTTTTTTTGGTGGGAGGGGGTTAGTGACCACTGGGGGTGGTCATCTGGTCATTTAGGGCACTTTTTTGGGACTTGTTCGTGGAAAAAAAGGGTAAAAAAAAAAAAAAAAGTGACCCAAATTCGTGCTAAAAATACCTTTTTTCGATTATCGGCCGAGGACACTCATCTCTCCTCGGCCGATAAACGCGCCCTAGTCCCGCCTTCACCACGCCTCTAACACGCCCCCGTCAACTTTGGCCGTTTCTGCGACAGATTGCAGTTGAAGATGCCCAAAATCGGCTTTCGATTATACCGATTTGGGCGCCCAAGGGAGAAAGATGTCCATCTCCCGATTTGGGTCGAAATATGGGCGTCTTTCTCTTTCGAAAATAAGCTGGATAGTTACTTAGTAGATGACGACAGAGAAAGACCTGCACGGTCCAGCCAGTCTGCTCAACAAGATAACTCATATGTGCTACTTTTTGTGTATATCTGACCGTGAGTAGTATCTGCCATTTTCACGGCACAGACCATAGAAGTCTGCCTAGCACTAGCCCCGCCTCCCACCACCGTGTGTAGCTTTTTTTTTTTTTTTTCAAACGTAAAGACTACTACAGCTGGGGGGGGGGGGAGAAACGTCATAACAGGATTGATGAGAAGCAGCCAATGCTGTTATCTAGCAAAAAAGAAAAGCAGAGATCCCTCGCACCTCCTGAGCTCAGTTGCCCGCAAAAGAAGGCAAAGACGAGAGAGTAGGGGGAAAGAATTCACTATCCCTTTCTGCTCCTCTCCAGCAGCACTATCCAGTAGGGTCCTTCCAACATATGGGAAACTTCCTCTTCAGCTTACTGTTGTGCTGTGATGACAGCTTCTGACATCCCGTAAACGTTTTGTCGTAAAAGGCAGGGGCTGCAGTCTGTGCTTCGTTCAGAAACGGCTGTGCATCACTCGGAAGGCACAGTTGAATGGTAATCAGCTCATTTTAATAACTTTGCATACCATTCCCGTTGTCTGCTGCCACGAACGGAAAACAGCCCTTTGTGCATCTCCTCCTGAATAAAGTGCTTGCTAAACGGGCTGGAACCAGTCAAGCAAGCATGTTACTGAACAGGTAAGTTTGATGCATCTCCCCCTTATTGTCTTGACTGCTTCTCTGCTGACATGAATTGACTTCACTATTGCTTTACCTCTCCAAAGATAAATACTTGAGAAAACCTAACAAATTGGAAATGGTTTGAGAATCAGAAGTGTTACCAGAAGCAGCTTCATATGAACTTCCTGAAACCATATTAAACTCAAGTGTGATATTTGATTTCATGCTTCTGTGCACATGTGATAGGAAGTGCATTACAGACTCTGAAAACTTTTGGCAGTTTGACTTATAAGTTTATGACAAAGCTTACAGCATCATTGCATGGTAGAACCAAAGGGCTGCTTATTGCCTGATGCACACAATGATTTCAGTGTTAACGCTTGTACACACACAAAAAGTGCCATGGTTTTGCGTAGTCTCCATTAGGTAAAAAAGGTGAGTGTTTGTTGCAATTTGTCTACAGCTGGAATTCGCTTCCCAGTCCTCGGGATACACTAAGCCAGTCTAGGTTTCAAGATGTTCATAATGAATATGCATGAAATATATTTATGTGCACTGCATCTACTGTATGTAAATCTATCTCATGCATATTCATTGTGGGTATCCTGAAAATCTGACTGGCTGGGTGTGTCCTTAGGATTCGGTTGAGAGCCCTTGGTCTACATAAGCTATAGATCTATCATTGAAATGTATCTACAAGAATAAATCAGTTCCTGGGAGGTCAGTTTGTGTAGGGGGACTGGGCCTTGGTGGAAAGAAGATTTACCTGAAGCTTGTGCTCTAAAATAGAGACTGATGAAAAAAACTCATTGTGCATCTGAATTATAATGTTAGTTCTTGTTTGAATATATAGCTGTGGCATGTTCAAATATAGATGTATGTTTTCAAGAATAGTCAAAGGTCTGAAGGGGTTATATGCAGCAGCGGTCAGTCTTGGGAATTTGTTCCAGTAGATATGCTTTTTAAAAATTTAGAGCTTAACACTACTGAATTGTCCAGCTACACATGCTGTTACAGGATGCGACACAATATTCAGCTATATTAATGTGTTTCCCATCCAGTCCTGGAGTACCCCTTGCCAGTCAGGTTTTAAAGATGTCCACAATGAATATGCGTGAACTTGATTTGCTTACACTACCTCCATTATATGCAAATCTCTTTCATGTATATTCATTGTGGATATCCTGAAAACCTGACTGGCAAGAGGTACTCTAGGACCGGACTTGAAAAACACTGAGCTGTGCAATATGAATTCCATGCTGGAAATAGATACTATTGTGTGCAAGGCCAGAATTAAATTCCGAGGCATTTGATACAGATGTTAAAGAAGTTTACACCTTGTGATGCTCAAAGTCCATCAGTATTGCTGTGTTAAAAATGTAAAACTTAGAAGGTATTGCATTAACTTCAATGGAGTCCTGTTTAGAAGGAATGGATCTACAGAATCAGCGGAGATTGGGTGGCAACGCTGGTAATTGGGAAGCAAAACCAGTGCTGGGCAGACTTCTACAGTGTACGCCATGATCATAACTAAATAGATATGGATGGGCTGGAGTGTAAATTTTAAGGGGCTTCGATGTTAGCTTCAGAACTTTTAGTACAAGAAGAGTGTTGGGCAGACTTCTACGGTCTGTGCCCTGAGAAAAGCAAGGACAAATGAAACTGGTATACATATAAAATATCGCATACCATGTAAAATGAGTTTATCCTGTTGGGCAGACTGGATGGACCGTTTAGGTCTTTATCTGCCATCATTTACTATGTTACTATATATGTTACTATGGAGTATCCACATGGATTTAAAGAGAACTTTTCTTCAATTCAAGTTATGCTGCATATTTTGCATCCACTTGATGGGCAAGATGATTTTAAAAAAAATTTAATTATGAAATTATAGGCGTATCTATTGTAAGTGAAGATTTCTTATACGTCAGGGCACAAAATAATAAAAGACAACAAAATACACAATCAATTTTGCCATATCCCAAGCCATATGAGATCTCAATACATGGAGAAGATAACTGGTATCAAAGGTGTTCTTTCCATTTTTCTTATGAATAATGTCTCCAAATGTGCATACCATAAGAATAATGACAGTGCTGCAACCAGAACTATAAAAGCACTGTTCCATGACTGTATGACTGCCCTGTTTGTGGTGCCAGTATCTATATAAATAATTCTCACCTCCAGCGTTCTGAACCTCACTGTGTGGCAGGGAAACACTGAAGCCCTGTAGTCTTCTAGGCTGTCAGCACCACTCACTCTCACTCATAGCCCCGCCCTCAGCCATGCCCCATCCACACATAATTCACAACCCCAACATTCTAAATGTAAATTTGTAGTTGCAAGATCCCATGAGTGTCTGCCCCGCCCTTGCGTCACAACGTAATGACGTGGCGGGCGGGGCTATGACACTCAGCCAATCGCCACGTCCACCACCCTCCGACGCTCCCCTCCCCCCCACGCACAGCGAGAAACAGCGACCTGCGCAGGGCCTCCACCCCCTCCCCCCGATGCACAGCGACCAACACTGAGTCCTTCCGATACACACAGACTGAAAATCTAGTGGAATATTTTACTTTTACCCTATTACTTTTTAAGTAATTGGACGACACACAGCCACTCCACCCCGCTGCCGCCGCACCAACCTAATGAGAACGAGGGACAGGAACTGGAGGGATTTACTCAGAAAAGGGTCCTCTCTCCCGGCCGTTCCTTAACTGCCGCCTGAAAGGAAAGAGGAAGCCATACGGTACAGCCCTTCGACATTTCAACCCGTCCGCTCGCATTTTATTACCACAGCCTTTTTGGTGACGACAAAGGTCGTGGTAGGTATAACAGCCGTGATTCCAAAGCTGAAGCATATCAAGGTCCTTCAGGCGTTCGCTGTGGGCAACCGAAACGGACAATGGAGGCAATAGAACAATCCGCCGGGACCCTGAAGCTGCCGCCCTCCAAAAAAAACCTACCCACCTGCACCCTCCCCACGCTGCCGTCCTGCGCCCTCCCCCCTCTGCCGCAGGTAAACCTTGCTAGCGCCTGTTTCATTCCTCACAGAAACGGGCCTTTTTTACTAGTTTGATCATATTGGAGTATAACCAGAACAGAGTGACAGGTGTGTGGCCCTGGCCACTTAATTGGGCAGACTGCATGGACCATGCAGGTTTTTATCTGCCGTCATATGCTATTTTACTATGTAAGTAATGAGCTTAATTTTTAAGTCAGGGTTCCTTAAAACCCTAGATCACAGAAAGAAGAACACAGGCAACAACACTTAGAAAAGTTAAGAGAAGCTGGTATTCAGGAAAGCAAAGATGCACAAGAAAAAAAATAGCCACAGTAAAATGAAGGGACAAGAAGATGTGTTGGCGATAGAAGGAAGTATAAAAGTGGCATTTTTAAGCTCAAGGGTGAAGGGGAGGAATATGTAAGCTAATGAGGATAAAGTGTAATCTCTGATTTAGAAGTGTTTCCATTAATTTACTCACTACAGAGGTCAGACTAACTGGCCTTTAATTCCCATCCTCCTCATTACTTCTGCTTTTGTGGAGAAGGACCGTATCCGGCCTTCTCTAGTCCTCCTAAGACCACTCTAGAGACTAAAGAACCACTGCAGAGCTGCCAAAACTACCTAAGTTCCTTCAGTACCCTCTGATGTATGCCACCTGGCCCCATTGCTTTGTCCACCTTTAGTTTAGTTAGCTTCTCACGAACATAGTCCTTTTAAAATTGTTCGGGGAGGGAAGGGGATGAAAATGTAAAAATTACTGGAGAGACAATCAGAAAGGATGAATGACACAAGATACTTGTGGGTGTGTGATATGCACTGTGTTTCTGTGCATAAAGTGTTAGGCCACTAATGTTAGATAAACAAGCAGATAAGTTCTAAATGTAAATGTTCTGTTGTGAGTTCTCCAATAAAAATCATTGAAACATAAAATCGTTCAGGGTCTCCCATACTTCCATTTGTCTCCTTTGGTTCTACTCTTGGTCCTTCATGCAGAGCTGACTGTCCTAATGCTAGAGTGAAAAGATTGGGCCAGTGTATGTTATGAACACCCTGATAACCTCATACAACCATGTGAAACAGCAACAATCTCTCTTGGCAACTGCAGAGGGTGAACACTGCTTCTGAACTGCTGTCTGAGCCTTCCTTCCCTCTCATACACTCACCTTCCATGACCACCTAGGATTTCTTCTCAGTGGAAGCAAGGGAGATTTGGTGGTGGGGGGGGGGGGGAATGGAAGGATTTTGGTCCAAAAAAGTTGATTCCATATTTAGTTGTCTGAAGGAAAAGTGTCATCTTACACCCAAATAATTGCAGAGAGCTTGCTTCTGAGAGAGCTACATCTGCTTTTTTGATCTTTTGTAGGGTAAAGGACTATTTGCTAGGAGAAGCATCCGAAAGGGAGAGACCATTTTCCAGGAGAAGCCAGTGGTGGCCTCCCAGTTCCTTTGGAATGCTCTATACAGATACAGAGGTGAGGAGGGAGGGGTGTTTTCTGCCCTCAAGTGCTGTGGATGCTGCTTTATGCAGACTGTGTGTGTTTGTGCTTAAGCATGATGGTGGGGCCAGCGGCAGCTCGGATGTATGTGGAGGGACCTGGACCTGATTCTTGGCTTAAACCTTCTGTTTGTCCAGGCAGGAAAAATGTCCCTAACTAGTAGTGAACAGGCAGGCTCCTACTTATGGGTTCCAGCCCCAGTTCTAACTAAACTGGAAGCTCAGGAGCAGAAAGAGACTGCTGCTGGGCCGTTTATTGTGGGGAGAAAAAATGTTGACCTGGACAAAAAAATGTTTTTGATTGGCCAATCCCAGGGTTTCTGGAGCCTTGGGAGGGCTAGTGCAGGTGCCTGATATGAGTGATATATATTCCTGCCCCTCTGGATCTGACTGTGGCACCTGGTGAATCCTGCTTTTATTCTGCTTACTGCATTTGGAGTATCTTGAGGTCCAGCCAACAGGTGGATTGTCAGATAGTTTTGGATTTCTTTTTCTTTTAGAGGAATAATATATTTCCAGTCTTCTAAAAGAATTCACTACAGGCGGGATTCAGAAATCTTTTATAATGGCAGTATCTCCTGGATACACCTGCAGAAAACCATGTGTCTCCAATTCCAGAATTTTTCTAGATTCTTTTTATACTTTTAGTTTTCAGGCATTTTTCTCTGTTCAGTTTTGCTAAGATCTGGGACTATCTTACTTCTTTCTCTGTCTGCCCAGTTCATCTGTGATATCCCTAAGGCTTGCTGGAATGACGTTCCTTTTTCCTTTACCCTCCCATCTTGCCCCACTGCTCAGCAATCTGTTTCTTTGTTTCTGAGCTGAGAGATGTCTGCATTTTCACACTGGTCTCGCAAACCCCATGTAGTTTCCCACTGAAATTAAGAGCTGGTGTTCACACTGTGAGCACAAACATGCTCTTGTAGGCTGCGTCCACATCAAAGCAGGTGGACGACGCATGCTGAGAGGCATCACTGTGCATGCTTTCTTCTCCTGACAAACCTGTCCATAATTAAGCTGCATTTTTACATGAATAAGCATGTTTAATTGCATGAAATCATCTAATTATTGGCCGGTAAATTGTTAAATCTAAATGGGTCCTGAACTAGCTGACACCAAAGAAGATTCTGCTGGGTGCAGATATTTGGCCATATTGTAGCAGAGTGGTGATGGCTGCATGTCCCAATGCTGTGCCTGAAATAATACAGTGATGTCAATGAGTGCTCTGCTATTGAGAAGTTACTGTAGAGGCAGGGCAGCCCTTTCAACTGGCTGGATGGTAAAATGGCTTCAGTGCTGAGCAGGAAGGTCCCTTTTAAGTTGCTGAGCAGCCTTTGAAAGAGCTGTCTTCTGGCACGGTATTCTATCTCTCTTTTTTTCCTGCTGTATTTGTGGATGCAGCTGTAGAGTTATTGCTTGTCCTTGACTCTGTGCTGTGTGAATCCCCAGCCTGTGACCACTGTTTGCGAGCTTTGGAGACGGCCCAAGAGAATGCCCGGAGGCTGTCTGGAAATCCTTCTCTGGTTCTGCCTTACCCTGAGCAATGCCACATCAAGCCAGACTTCCATCGAGAATGCCCATACTGCCAGGTAAGGTGCTGTTCTTTGAATTTTTTTTTTCTTTTCTTTATAGCTGAGCACATTTTGGAAGGGTTCAGGAGTTGAGGGATGTACCCTCATCTTGTGTACTGTTTCTGCAGTAGTGCTGTAACTTACCACAGCTGTCACAAGAACTCGTCAGTGGCCCTTTTACCACTTGTTCTATCAGCATCCAATTCTTTGCTTCATTGATATCTCTTCTAACATTAGAGGCCGACCATAACCAAATCCATGGCAGAAATTTGCAGCTTGGTTTCGGCCACAATTGAAGCTGAAACCAAAAATATTGCGCCTCTTCCCCCCCCCCCCCCCCCCCCCCCCCCCCCAAGTGGAAGACGGGTACCCCTGGGCTGCTGCCTCCACACACACACCCGCCCAGGTCCCCCAAGTATCAGTGGACTCTCCCTCGGCCTATCTTAACAAGCCCTGGTGGTATAATGGCCTCTTCAGAGGCAGGAAAAACCCCCCACTCTTTCAGCCTGGTGCTGCTACTGTTTTTAAAATGGCTGCCAAGATTGCCTGTGGCAGCCTCGCAAGACTGCCATAGGAGATCCCAGCAGCCACATTGAGATTGCTCGTGCTCCTACATGCCGGTGCCAATCTCAATATGTCTGCCAGGACCTCCCATAGCAGTCTAGGCAGCCATTTTAAACCAGCAATAGTACCGGGCAGAAATGACTGAGGTTATTTCCTGCCCCCAAAGAGGCTACTAGATCACCAGGGCTTGGAGAGAGCCTACTGATAGTTGGGGGTGGGCAGATCAGTAGGTGAACTCATCATCTTTATGGATGAGGTAGGGTGGGGGGGGGGGGGGGCTGAAAGTGATCGACAGGAGGGAGGGTACAGATTTTTTAAGTTTAGGAATCGAAACCAGCTCAAAACCCAAACCTGGATTTTGGTCTGGTTTCGATTCCTAAACTGAAATTTGGCCGACCTCTATCTCGCATGACTTCCATTTTTCTCTCCTGCTCCTCCATCCCCACTTCATCTCTGTAATGCCTCCTTTCCCATCATGCCACATCTGTTGTTCTCATTCACCCTCCTTCCCACCCCCCTTCACCACATACCAAGCATTTAAGGACAGGCCTTTCCCTCTCACACCCTGCCCTAAAGATCGTGCTCTCCTTAGCTATTCCTGTAACTGTTCCTCTCTCGTCTCCTCTGTTATCTCTTTTCTTCCCTTTGCTTGAACTCCTCAGCTTTTCCTCTCTTCCTGCCTTTTTTAGCAAAACCTAATCGAATGGTGAAAGCTTGTCCTGCTGTTGCTGACCTCTCTGTATTTTGTGCTAGTACCCTGATGGCGAACCTATGACACGTGTGTCAGCACTGACACGCGTAGCCATTTTCGATGACACGCAGTGCCGCCGCAGTGTGGTCCGCCTCGCTCCCAGAAACTAACCTTAAAGCCTCCTTTCACGTCGCAGCAAGCAGCAGCAGGGCAGGCCACTCCTTCCGTGTCCTGACCTTGCCTGACGTAACTTCCGCGAAGGCGGAGCACAGAAGGAAGGAGGAGAGGTCTGCCCTGCTGCTGCTTGCTGCAACGTGAAAGGAGGCTTTAAGGTTAGTTCCGGGCCCGGTAGCGGGTGGAGGGGGGGCCCAGCGACCTCGGGTGGGCAGCGATCTCGGGTAGGGGGGGCCCGGGGGTGGTCCTAGTAGCAGTGATTTTTCTTGAAGTGACACACCACCCGAGTTATGCTCGGTTTTTTGGTGAATTTTGACACACCAAGCTCAAAAGGTTGCCCATCACTGTGCAGTTTCAGAGCTCACGGGCTGGTACTTCCTGGCAGCCAGTCTTCCAGTTTGGTAAGATCAGGAGTTGAGACGTGCTGGCCTGTGAGTTTTGAACATACTTATGGCGCAGAGCAACCATTACTGGCAGGAAGGATTCCCTTAGCTAACGCTCCTCTTACTTTGCATATGTGGCTGCTAGTTTATGCTGTGCAGCCATGTATACATGCATCTTGGAACAATAGGGGAAAGTTAGGCTTAACTTGTCTTGGGGGTCCTTTTGTGTTGGGGTAACTAATAGAAACAAGATCGCTCATTCTACCTTCTTCTCGGAAGGTAGCATATGGATTAGACACAAAAATTGGATCTTCTATCCCCTGAAGGGGTTCTTACTGCTCTTAGGCAGAGGTGAGAGCTGTGGAGGGTTTTTGAGTTGGAGCTCTGCTGTCGCACACAGGTACAGTACTGTAGCGCTGAGTGTCGGAAGGCAGCCTATGAGCAGTACCACCAGATGCTATGCCTGGGACCGTCCAAGGAAGATCCCGAAAACCCCCTGAACAAGCTTCAGGACACTTGGAGGTAGGTACTCACTGTATGAAAGAGAAAGCAGTGGAAGTAGTGAAATTGCAAACTGCTGACTAGCCAGGGCAACTTGTTTGGTACTGACAAGTTTCTCATATATTATGATTGTAAACTTGATTAAGTAAACTGTATAGAGGTATGAATATAAAATTTTTAAACTAAGCTCATCAGTCTTCTCCTGAATAAAATCATCCAGCATGGCATTCACCGCACACACATCCAGCCCACCATCCCCTTTTATTTTTATTTATTTATTTATTTGTAGCATTTGTATCCCACATTTTCCCACCTATTTGCAGGCTCAATGTGGCTTACATTTTCCATAATGGTGATCACCAATTCCGGAAGAGAAATACATATTTAAGGTGAAGGAGACAGAATTATGAGCTTTTCACACACTAAACGCATCAACTCAAACTGATCTCTACTTATTGGTTCATGATGTGGTGATGTCTCATCCAAAAGCAGGAAAAGCCTAAAAAAATAAGGTACTCCTTTGTCTATCAACCTTAGGGAGCCCCATTCATTCATCACAGGCTGAAAAACCTCCAGTTATTCTTTACTATAAGATAATTCTTTCATGTAAGTTGCACTTAATTCAACTTTATCTAGACTTCTAGTAATAGGAAAGAAACTTATCTCTGCAGCTGCTCAGTCTCTGCTCGCTGCCGACGGCCAACATTCGCCAAGGTTTCGACTCCTGCATCAGGGTCCGTGGCGTCTGCCGACTGATATCTGCAAGAGAGCATATTTGTTTCAACACGCGGTTCCTTATTCAAACTCTCTCTCTCACCACACATTGCCTCATAACGCCTCACTTTTACTGCTTAATCCTTTCTCGTTCATCTGGCTAAGCACTCAATATGGCGCGTGGCTTTTATATCATTGACGTCACTCGCTTTCAACACAGCACCTCCCTATAGGCTATGAACACACCAATCAAGGGAAGGGCAACGCCTCTTCTCATCATTTTCTTTCTGTGCCAATCTTTTCAAAAAATTTGATTCCATTCAATCCTCGTATTGAACCCTTTAGGATGAATCGTCTGCAAATGGTATATCCATCTTTGTTCTTGCTGCAGTAGAACCAATAAGTAAGAGATCGGTTTGAGTTAATGCATTCTCAACTCTTGCATTGTCTTAAAGAGAACCTCCTTTTGGAGTTCCTAAGGTAACATAGTAATATAGTAAATGTTGGCAGATAAAGATCTACATGGTCCATCCAGTCTGCCCATCAAGGTATCCAGAGTTGTATCTGACACACTGCGCAGTATCCACTTCTTCATGATTAAACACTGGCATCATAAACAGGGCAGTTGGCAATTGGCAACAGGGCAGTTGCCAACCTCATATGTGCAGTTATATGATGCATTCTTGGAACATACCATGATACCGTTGCTTTCAATCCTAAGAATATCTTTCCCTCTCCCATACCTTTAAAACGCCCTGGTGGTCCAGCGGACCTCCTCTATGCCCCCCCAACTCAAGAAAACTCCATGGTGGTCTAGTGACTCCCTCCCATCCACATACCTTGTAACAGTTGTAGGGCAGGAGTAACACCTACTGCCTCGAGTCTGGGCCCACTCTTCTCAAAATGGCGGCAGCCAGCACCTGCCCAGTGCACCCTATAAGGGAAAATAAACTCCGTCACAAGGTATGTGGAGGGGTGACTACCATGGAGATTTTTTTTTTTTTTGGGGGGGGGGGGGATATTTTTGGGTCCAGGGGGGTTGGGAGGGGGTTCGCTTTACCACCAGGTTGGGAGGGGTCCGATCATCGCTGGACATGCCCGCAAGAGCTGTGCTCGGTCCCTTTTACCGACCAATGCTAACAGTGTGCGTATAATTTGCATGCTGTTAGTATTGAGCATTGGTTGGTAATTCTGACTCATTAGTGAGCCGGTGTTTCTCTTATAGCACCAGAGGTCTGTGCATTTCTGTAAAGTTTCCAGGCCCATCGTGCCAAACTTACAAGCATATTACAGGTTGTACAGTCCAGTAACTGCTGAAATCCTCTGAGAGGAACTTGTGGCGCATGGTTAGGTTTAGTCATAGGAGACCCCTTTTACCTGCTTTCTGATGTGATTAACGTCTGGACCATGTGCAGACTGTAGAAAGGAGCTGAAAGTTGTAGAAACCACAATGCTGGTGGAAGAGCCAAAAGCACAAAACTTTATGGTAAGATGTGCAGTACATAAGTACATTAGCACTGCCACGCTAGGAAAAGACCAAAGGTCCATCAAGCCCAGCACTCTGTCTCCGATAGTGGTCAATCCAGGCCCCAAGAACCTGACAAAAACCCAAAATTTAATAACGATCAATGAACTTTTCCTTCAGGAATCTGTCCAGACCCCCTTTAAACTCAGCAAGGCCAGCTGCTGTCACTACCTTCTCCGGCAACGAGTTCCAGAGTCCAACTACACGCTGAGTAAAGAAAACTTTCTCTGATTTGTTTTAAATCTACCACATTCTAATTTCATCTTGTGTCCCGTGGTTCTATTATTGTTAGAAAGCGTAAACAAATGCTTCACATCTGTCCGCTCTACCCCACTCATTATTTTGTAGACCTCTATCATATCACCCCTCAGCCGCCTTTTCTCCAAGCTAAAGAGTCCTAGCCTTCTTAACCTCTCCTCATAAGGTAGTCGTCCCATCCCTTTTATCATTTTTGTCGCCCTTCTCTGCACCTTCTCCAATTCCCTTATATCTTTTTTGAGATGAGGCGACCAGAACTGAACACAATACTCTAGGTGCGATAATATGATACTCTGTTGCTTGTTAGACATTATTCTTGGCTAATGGTTTTCCTGAAGCCTGGACTGCTCTGCAAGAAATGATCTTTATGCCTTTGTCACTAAAGTATCTGATTCTCTCTGTCTCTGTCTGTGTTTCCTCGTTTAGAAGCATCCATTACCCTCCGGAGACTGCTAGCATCATGCTGATGGCTCGTATGGTTGCCACCTTCAGACAGGTGAGTTGAACGATTTTTGTATGAGATTCAGCACAGGTCTCTTTCCACTGATATTGATAACAGCCCATGTGAACGAAAACAGCTAATATCTTCCAGGCTAGCAGCCTACAGTACATAAAGCCTACTTCTGGACAAGGGCTTAGTGGGAGCTTCTGTGAGCTTCTGCGTGTGCTGCCTGCAGCTGCGCATTACAGATCAGGTGCTCTTTCTGTTTTTCTCTCCCTTGGGTATTCCCTCTATGGTCCACCCTGTACTTCTTGGCACTGACGTCAGCAGGCATTTCTCTTCTCATACTCAACAAAAGGGTTGGCGTGTGGTGCATACACAGATAACTGTCTTGGGGTGTTTTGGGGAATGTGACACTTTGTATAGATTATAGAAGAACGTGACTCTGCCATGTTGTAGCAGTTGGCAAAGCAATTGTGTTGCCTTTTATTTTATTTTTGTTTATTTTTGTTACATTTGTACCCCGCGCTTTCCCACTCATGGCAGGCTCAATGCGGCTTACATATACAGGTACTTATTTGTACCTGGGGCAATGGAGGGTTGTGACTTGCCCAGAGTCAAAAGGAGCTGTGCCTGAAGTGGGAATCGAACTCAGTTCTTCAGTTCCCCAGGACCAGAGTCCACCACCCTAACCACTAGACCACTCCTCCACTCATAATTTTATCTATATACCCGAATTCATAACTTCCAAATAATAACAGAACTAACTCCACACCCAAGGGTATTATAAAAATAGATTTATTTACAGTAGCAGCAAGAACAAAATGAAAAACCTTTATTGTCTTCATTCTTGCCTTATCATAAAAACAGCAGAGAGTAAATGCACTTTACCCCAGACAGGTTTATCATTCAGTCAGTTACTCTAAACCCACAACACTTGGTGCAGACGTCCAGCAGATGGGCAAGAGTGTTCCTCAGATGGTCAGTCAAATACAAAACAGCAGCCCTTTGCCTCAGATATGAGCCTTTTTTTTAAATATAGAATTCACGAGCTGCAGCTGGGTTATTCATGTGCATTCTGGCCTTGTTGTAGATGCTGACTAACTTAGTTTAATCCAAATGTTTTGATTTGAGAAACCCCAATATTGTCTTGCTGGCACCATGTTGAAGGGGTCACCTTGACAATGAGCCTAGGTTTCATCAACAATGTTCATTTTTGTCAGCCACAGCGCCTCTCTGGCTGCAAGGGAAATTCCAAGAGTCCTTGGCTGGTCTGGCCATGACGTTGGTACTGATAGCAACATTTGACACGGCCGTGTTTCGGCCCGAAGGCCTGCCTCAGGGGTCTGATGAATCTGCATGGAAACAGACATAGATATGTAGTATCTGTAACCGAATATCATCAAATAATTTTTTTTAAATTAAAAAAACAATAAATAATTGAGTGAAGCAATCAATGTACAAAAGAGCATTAAAACAATAGTGTACTAATTATGCATAAAACGGGGCATAAAGTAAAAATCGAAAATAAAATTCAAAATGAAAAAGTGACAAAAAATGTTTACAGAAAGTATTGGTTCATAGAAGCAATTATTGTAAAAACATGAAATTACGATCTATAGAAAGAGCATAAATCATATTAAATATAATGTGTGGGTAAGGAAATAATGTGTTAAGAACATACAAAAAAAATCCAAAAGTACCTCTGATGTTTTAGTGGAAATGCTTAACAACAAGAGTATATTCAAAATCCTGGCTGTAAAATCCTTGTCTTATCTGGATAACTGATAATAACATTATCATTCCGGTACATTGGCACCCTTGGCAGAGTTCTCTTGTCTGTATGTAATGCCATTGAACAGGCTTTACATAGTAACAAAGTAGATGACGGCAGAAAAAGACCTGCATGGTCCATCCAGTCTGCCCAACAAGATAAACTCATATGTAGCAGTGAAAGATGAAATAAGTCAGAGTCTGTATTCTAAAGTCAGGTTGTTAATGCTGAATAGTGCCATGTATTATAATCCCATATATCAGTTATATAGGAACATACAGTGCTGTATATACAGTGCTTATTTTGTTCATACAAGCAGCTTTATAGACTACAACTGGCCATTCTGCTGCAGGTCTTATTGAGGCAAAGTGGAAATTTAAATTAAAATATTAGACTGGGATGGGAGCAGGACAAAGAAGAATAAACTAGTGAGGACTGTGGGGGGGAGGAGGTTAGTTGAGCGTACATTGAGGTCACTCTGGAAAGGGACAGTTTAGAAGGCAGGCAGCGAATCCTTCAGCCTTTAAGAGCCTTTGGCCCCTGCTTTGGGTTCCCATCTCTCAATGGGAACCTGCTCAAATTAGGGTTCAGGCACCAGGTGCCTTCATATTCTGCTACCCCTGGGTTCTCCTCATCTGTATTTGTGTTTTTCACTCTTCTCGCTCATACTCGTTGCAGCCACAGGCCACCGCTTCTTGAATATCACCATTAGGTTTTGATGTTGTGCACTTCCTGAAGCTCCTTTCCACACCCATGAGATTTGAACACTACATTGCAGTATCCCCATTGGCCAACTTGAGGAGAAGCTAGGTGCGAGAATTAAACCCAGCTCTCCTGCATGGTAGTATGTAGCACTGCTACCAGGTCATGGGATTAGCTGCTGATTCTCCTGTATGATTGGGCTAAACCCTTAAGTTAATCAGAGGCTGGAAGAGGGTCAAATCCATACCAATTCCACTGGGCAAACAGTGGCTGCCCAAGTGTTGGGACCATGCCCAGATATAAGGTGGCTTTGTTTGTATTCTGAGCTTTTCAGTGCTTGTTGTAGCCCGAGTCATTAGTATATGTATATGGTGTGTGTGTTTATTTAATATGAGCCCTTTAGTTCACCAGCATGCATCGATGGGCACAATATTAAAACTATCCATTTTGGGGCAAAGTCTATGGGTACATTTTATCCACAGACTTTGCCCTGATTTTCAGAGCAGAAATTGGCTTGAAATTTTCCATGGGTATAGAGTACTTGGAAACAATTGCACCAGTTTCCAGCCAACATCCTATTGGCACAAAAAGAGTACACACAAAGATATGAAGAAACCATCTGCGTATGTACTTTCCCTCCCTGGCCTAAACACACTTCCAAAATTTCTGTTTCAATGCAGCTGAAAGTATATGTGTGCTTTCAGTCACCCTTACAGAATGCCGCTTTCAGGCACTTGATTTATGTGAATAAAATCCACTCTACCTGCCTAAATAGCTTTGGAAATCACCCCCTCAGTGTTCTGTTGGCCAAAGTTGTTGCCCTAGATCTCTTCTTGTGGTCTAACTGTTTTTCCTACATGTTTGCTAAAGCCTGTGTAAGATAACAGGTGACTGTCCTATGATTAGCATTGGTCTGGAGTTAAGGATCCAGCCATGGGGATCCCTCAAGCTTAGGCAGTGATTCTAGGGCTACAATGCTAGGGTTTTCAGATGCTTACATTTTTCAGACACCATTTATTTGCAGACTCTGCTAGGTGTAAAAGGCTGTGTGAAGTATTGGACTTGGTGTATATCTGGATTCAGGACCTTTCCTAAGAAAAGGATGACTCATAGTTTACTTATTTTTGTTTTCATTCATAAATTTCAAGTGAATTATTTTACAGTTGGATTCCTTGATGCTCTGATTGCCATACATGATTTTGCACCAGGTCCTTCTGCTGCTGCTGCTATGTACACAGTAGCAGTGGAGAGGTTCCCTGAACACTAAATGTGGCCGCCTAGAATACAGCACCTGATGTCACCTGATATTATATGCCTCTTATCTAGGCCTACAAATAATGAGAAAATATTTACAATTTTGTCTGAGCTGTGCACATTATCAGACATACTAAGTCACATGCATTTTGCCCCAATCTCCAGCTGACATGCCAAAACCTCCTCTTCTCATTCATCCAGGGAGGCTGGGTTTTCCCTAATTGTGCAGGCGCACTCTGTCTCCTGCGCATGGCACTTTGTGACTTAGATAAAGCTTGCTGGCTCTTCTGTCCTCCAGCACGAGGGTACAGTGAGAGTGTCAGAGTTATCGGAGCCCGGTGGAGGAGGAATTTTTCTTGGCTGCCTCACTAAGAAGTAGCTGGCTACCAGATGACACTATTAGTAACTTAACTTCCTTCTGGAATCTACCATATGATTCCCCCCCCTCCCCCCCCCCCCCCCCCCCCCCCCGACGGACATGGGACTACCAAACGCTGCCGAGCCTTGCTGCATGGTTTGGAGTTAAGTTCCTACTAGCCCCCCCCCTCCCCCCCCCCCCCCCCCCCCCCACCTGAAGATGCCCTGGTCAGGGTCTACCATCTTAGGGAAGCAGCAATCAGTTGTGAAATGTTGGAGGAAAAAAAAAAAAGCAATGGAGCAGAGCTGGGATTCAGGAAGGCTATGGAAAAAAAAAAGCAGATTGAAGAAGCAGCCTTGGAGAGCTGTGAAAAAAACTAAGCTGGAAAAAAATGGGAGCTGAGCTAGGTGGATGGAGGACTATGTAAAAAAAAACAATGTGGGAGCTGAGCTGGGAGGAGAGAGGACTGTGAAAAAAAAAAAAGGCAGGGAGGGTGGGAGAGCTGTGAAAAAAAACTAAGCTGAAGAAGAAAAAACTGGGAGTTGAGCTGGGTGGAGGGGAGGGCTTGTGAAAAAAAAATAGGCTTGACAATGACAACAACAACTAAAAAAGGTGGGAGCCCAGCTGGGAGAAGGGAGGGTTGTGAAGAAAAAAAAAAAAAAAAGCAGGCTGAAGGTGCAGGGTGGGAGGAGGGAGAGCTCAAGAAGCAGCATGAGGGCTGTCATCTCTTTTAGGAAAACTGAAGACTCATACACTAATGACAGTGATAATGAGAGTTATGAATTGGGGAGATATCCTGTGGAGAGGGGGGAGGGTACTGAGAGGCTTTGGGACTCAAAGGGAGGTTACTGTTTTTCTGGGGAAGGCAGCCAGCTCAGCTGACTAACTTGTACTAAGTTTTTTTTTTGGGGGGGCACTTGGCTCCAGCTTCTTTGCTAACAGGACATTGTTCAAGTAGGTGGGGTGTGCAGAGTCCTGAGAGCTCATTGGATGGGAGGTGCCTTGTATGCCCACATGGCAGTTGTACCAAGTCGCATGCATTTTGTGTGTGACACCCACATTGGGCCCCCGACTCCAGCTCACATGCCAATTCCCTCTCACATATTGAGAGGAGGCGTCTTTGACATCTGGTTAGGTGGCAGCAATTCCCTTGCCACCACTGCCCCTACTGGCTCCACTCCATAGTTTAAAATGGTGGCCACAAACTCTCACAAGACAACTGTGAGAGTTCGCAGCCGCCATTTTAAACTGTGAAGCCGGCACAGGCAGCAGTAGCTGGGGTTCACTGCTGCTCAATACATTGCATCTCAGCAAGCAACGGCAAGGAAGGTGGGAAGGGGAAATTGGAGGGACACATTGGGCATGATGAGGAGGGAGATCTGGGAACATACCAGGCAGGAAGCAAGGTGGGAAAGGGAGATCAGAGTGACATTCTGGATACGGAGGAAGATGGAACTGGAGGAAAGATTGGAGGAACGTGCTGGATATGGTGGAAGGGGAGTTTGAGGGCATGCTGGGCACAGAAGAATGGGGAGATGAGATTGGGGACTATTCTGGTTATGGAAGGTGGATTTGGAGGAGGAAGGGAGAAAGCCACCACATTATCGCTGGGGTGGGAGGGAATGATAGAGGTACCAAACAGGGGAAGGGAAGAAGAGAGATGCCAGACCATGAGAAGGGGGGGGGAGGAGAAAGGAGGGAAGGGAGTGAGACGTGTCATACCATGAAAGAGGGGGGAGAGCTAGAGGATGCAGGACCTGCAGGGAAAGGGAGGGAAATACAGGATGGTGGGGTAGAAGAGAGAGAGAGAAGGAAATGAAATATGGTTGGGATCTGTGAGGGAAGGAGGAAGAGAAATAGTGGACCCATGGTAAGTGGAATCAGGGGCAGGATAGAGAGGGACCTTTCTTGCTTTCCTTGGGAGAAAGGCATAAGGAAGGGGGAGAGATGCTTGACAGGTGGGTGGGAGGATAGGGATACACAGGGATAATGACGTATGAGGAGGGATGGGGACACAGAAGGGTGATACTGGATAGGGCAAGAATACAGAAACAGAGAAGAGGAATACTTAACATGGTGGGAAGATAGGAGCAGGGACACAGGAAATACTAAACTGCGATAGCGACATGTAGAGAGAAGAAATGCCAAATGGTCCAAGAGGCCCTGGCAAGAGAGTTAAGAGAAGACAATAAAACAGAAACCAGAGACTTGGACCACCATGATGAGGAAAATTAAATAACCAGACAAAGGTAGAAAAAAGAACTTTATTTTCTATTTATTGATTGGAATATGTCAGTTTTTTGAATGTGCATGATTTGCCAGAACTAGTTTTAGACATGGCTGGGGCCTGCAAGAAAAATCTCACTCATTTGGCCGTCAATCTCCTGCATTGCGGTGGTAAATCTCCAGCATTGGGATGGGCCACCCTTGGCATCTCTGCATTATTCAAGGAGGTTGTGGCTCACCATGGCTAACAAGATTTTGTGTGTGTCAAGCACACAAACATTCTAAAATAACATAATCATCTCAACCAATAAAAACTGCTGTGATTTTTTTTTCCCTCCTCTGGAACATGATGGCTTTTATTTTTACTTTTTTTTTTAATAGTTTTTTTTCCCCTCCTGATTTCAGGCAAAGGACAAGGATTGGTGGATGAATCTGTTCTCGCAGTTCTGCAGTAAAACAGCCAATGAAGAAAAAGAGATTGTCCATAAACTTCTGGGGGATGCATTTAAGGTGGGCTTTGATCATGCTTAATAAGCGTCTTTTCTGTTTTTGGCACAGTGATAGTGGAGAAAAAAACAGAGCAGTGAGGGCAGGGTAGTCAAGAAGAGTGGATGGGTGGGGGGGGGGGGCAAGATTCCCCAGACCTGACCTCCAAGGGGGACCCAGTACCAGAAGGTTCTCTCTCTCCTGCTCCTTTGTGTCAGGGGAGTAGTGGTGGCTATGGTAGCAGCCCTGCCCCGGGCTGGCTCTTTCAGGGGCCTTGAGTGAGGGAGAAACAAAATGGATGATGAAGGAAAAAAAACCCTTATATCCTTTAATATTTCTAACAAGAGATGATACATAATATAATAACTCAGCTACAAATGATGGTGGCGTAAAAGATTAGACTTGGCACGGCCGTGTTCCACAAAGATGCCTGCATCAGGAGACATGTAACCCACAAGTTCAGTAGTGAGTTTCTAAAGGTAGTAGTTCAAAACATGCTCCTCTGTCTTTTTCCAGTCAACTTCCTGAAATCAGGCTACCCCTCCCTCATGCTTTCTTTTTTACCTGATTACAGGGAGTTGATTGGAAGAAGATAAAGAAGCATGCAGTTGTTTCTGTTTTGAACTGCCATTTTTAGGAACTCACTACTTGAACCTATGTGAAATTTTGCCTAACTAGCTTCTGACACAAAGAATGTGCCTTGGACCGGCAGACCAAGAGATCTTGGGGAGAGGAAACTATAATCCCCACCAACCAAAGAGAAGGTAAAAATGCAAGAGGTCTAGCACCTACATAACAGTACTTAAAAGATCACCTCATTGCCACACCAAAGCTACCCCCAGACTACCTTTGGGAACTGTAAGATTGGGTAATGCCAGATCAGCCGCAAAGAAATCTTCAGTGATCCATGATGTATTCTTGAACAGCATCTTGACATCCTAGGAATAAGTGAAACCTGGCTAGATGAAAGTGGGTGTTTACCACTGGCTGAACTATGCCCAACAGGTTTCAACATACAGCATCAACCAAGACCAGGAAGACGGGGTGGAGGGGTAGCAGTCTTGATTCGGGAAACAATCAAACTTCACAGAATACCCATTCCCTAGCTAAGTGAATCAGAATCTCTTTTAATCCAGCTTGAAGAGGAGAAACCAATCTAGCTGTTCATGGTATACTGAGCACCTCGTAAGAACACATCACCTGTGCAACAACTCCTAGACCTGATTTACTCAAGTGACCCTGAATTACTCCAGGCTGGTGATCATGGGCGATTCAATCTACACATCGAAACCCCAGATACCACCACAGCTGACATTCTGAACTCGATGACAGCACTAGGATTCACACAGGTGATCAATTCTCCAACCCGCGAAAAGGGTCACATACTAGACCTGGTATTCTAGGGTTGACATCCCAGAATTCTGGAATAACGCTATGGTCTGACCATTTTCTAATTAAATTTTCCCTAAGTGACCACCAGAAACAAATGGCACCTCCCAGAGTTTGGAAGGAGATCAGAGACAAAAAAGCTGACAACAGAATTTCTTAGAGGTCTTAGGCTATCCACAGGTGGATGAAAAGACAACTACAGTGTCAGAACAGGTTGACATTTGGAATTTATACTTAGCAAAGACCTTAGAGAAAATGGCACTACTAAAAAAGGTCTTATGCCCCACTAACAAACGCTTACCTTGGTTTTCTCCAGAACTTCGGATCCTTAAAAGCGAAGGATGGAAACTGGAAAGGATATGGTATAAATCTCGCCTGGCTGAAGACAGGCTAAACTGTAGGAAGCACATAACAAAGTACTGCCAAGCCTTAACAGCAACCAAAAAACCATGTCGAGTCTTATCTTTTATGCCACCATCATTTGTGGCTGAGTTATTATATTGTGTGTCATCTCTTGTTGGAAATATTTAAGATTATTTTTAATATAAACTTCTTTACTTCGTCATCCATTTTGTTTCTCTTTCACTACTTTTTTTTTTTTTTTTTTTTCCTGAAGAATCTGTGAAGGTTGTTTCTTTTTGTGTATTTTTAGTTTGATAGTGGGGCCTTGGCTTGCCATGTTCCTGTAGGCCGTAGCAAGCTGAGGGTTGAAGGTCTGGCTGTATATAGGAAGGTTCCTTCAGGACACGAAGTAGCAAGGATACTTGCACTGGCCTGTGGCCACCTCCCTCAGATTTGGTCTAAATTGGCTGAGGCCTATAGCAATCTTGTACCCTCTAGCTAAGTAATCATCAGGAGAGAGAGGGCAGACACTGAATGGAAGTGGGGAGGAGAGGGGCAGAAGTAGGATGGGTGAATAGAATACTATGTTAAGAATAACAAGATAGAGTGAAAAAGAAAAAAAAAGGATGAAAAGCAAGAGTAATCAAAGGGAAGATAGCTGAAATGAGAGAAGATTAAAGAGAAACAATGAAAAACAAATTCAACTAACCATGTACAAGAGAGCTTGGGAGCCAAACTGTGTGATGTTTGTAAAGTAAAGTAAAGCAAAACAAATCTGCAAGCTGCTAGTGTGTGTTTTTTAGTTTTTTACATTCTGCCTGGGGTGTGCATTGCTGTGTAGGTGAGACTTCTCACCTATGCCTAGAAGATATAGATGTACACGCAGCCAGCCTGCTGGATAGATGTGGAAGATCAAGAGGGTTTGTACAACCTGTAGGCCTTGAAGAGCACCGCTGATCATTCCCAGCTGGAGCAAGAGAGTGCTGGTCCTCTATTTCTTTTCTTTTTTCAAGTACACATTCTCTTTTCAGTGCATGAGTTTCCCATCCCCTGGTCTTTTTTCTGCAGGGTCAGTTGGATATATTACGGCAGCATTTCATAGAAGCCCTGTATGAAGAACGGCTCAGTCGGGTGAGTACGGTGCTGCATGTCCCAGGATTCTTCTGTGAGAAAACTACGGGAGTCAGGATGGGGTGAGGTAAACTGGTCGTGTATCAATAAGGCCTGAGCAGTTTAACCTTATTCCCAATAAGCCCTGGAAATGAATGTTCTTGGCAGTGATGTAGCTAGGACTGAATGGGCCCCGGGGAGAAAAATTGAGACGGGCCCCTTATAATACCATATCACTCAAGTTGGTAGGAACTGGGAGAGGACACCCCTTCAGAGCTCCAGTAAAAAAAAACAAAAAACAACCCTGCAAAAAGCAAACACGTTCCAGCCCTATATAGAAAACCTGTCTTAGTTATAGAAATAGAAACTGAAATACAAGATAAGAGATGCACATTTCTCTCTCTCTCTCCATGTCCAGTTCCTCTCCTCTTTCCTTTTTCCCCGACTCTCTTCGTCTCTCCCCTGGTCCAGTCTGCTTTCTCCCTCTCCCCTTCACCAAGCCTAGCATCTGTGCTCCCTCTGGGCCATTCCCCCCCCCCCCCCCCCCCCCCAGCACTGTTCTCCATAAGCTGTGCGGCTGCGCAGTCACACATATTTTGGTAAACAGCCGTGCAGTTGTTCAGGCCCCCCTCGCATAGCAGACATACTAGGACCGGCTTGGTTTCTCCTGCACCCCACCCTACCACCCTTTGATACTGCTTTCCAGAACCAGCAGCGGCAAACCAAAATACAACCATTGAGGGACCTCCCTGTACATACCCACAGATACCAGTCCTTCCCCAACAACACTTCTTATTCTGGGGCAGACCCAGCAGCTGCAAGTATGTACAAGGAGGTCCCAGAGTGGCTGTATTTTGTTTTGCTGCTGCTACTGGTTTGGGGAAGCAGCAGTGGGGGTGTCAGGGGGCAGATGCTGAATGAAAGTGGGGAGGTGATACTGTGGATGAAAGTGGGGAATGGAGAGTGTGACAGATGCTGAATAGAAGTGGGGAGAGGAGAGAGAGGGCAGACACTGAATGGAAGTGGGGAGGAGAGGGGCAGAAGTAGGATGGAAGGGGGGGCAGACACCTGGATGGAAGAGAGGAGAGAGAGGGGCAAAGACTGGATACTAGTGGGGAAGAGATTTGATATACTTGGCCACTGTTGGAAACAGGATACTGGGCCAGATGGACCATTGGTCTGAACCAGTATGGCTATTCTTATGTTCTTATTTGATATACCGCCTTTCTATGTGACAATCAAATCGGTTTACATATTATATTTACAGAAATTTATTATATTCCTAGTCAGCTCAGAAACTTTTTTTTTTTTTGTACCTGGGACAATGGAAGGTTAAGTGAAGAGAGCACATGCTGGATGGAAGAGGGGATAAAGAAAAAGGGCAGATGCTAGATGAGAGGGCATATGCTGGATGGGGGAGGGGAAGAGTATAGAGTTAGTGAGGTACTGGGGGAATACGTGGAAGTGAAATAAGAGAGCTGGGGTGAGGGAACGAGGTGGCAGGCTGTAGATGGATACAGTAAGAGAATTAAATCTGGACAGAAGCAAAAAATAAATTTAAGAAAAAGAAAAAAGGATATGAGAGAAATGATAAATGAACAGAAAATCCTGGCAAGAGAGTTAAGCGAAGATGAGGAAAGCAGAAACCAGAGACTGGAACCAACACAATTGGAAAAAAGTATATGGCCAGACATCAAAGGTAGAAAAAAGAATTTTATTTTTGGTTTAAGATAAAGTAGTGTGGTAGCTGTGTTAAATGAAAATAAGGTGTTATCTTTTTATTGAACTAAATTTTAATACTTTTTTGACTAACTTTCAGAGGCTAAAACCTCCTTCCTCGGGTCAGGTCAGGACAACCTGACTGAGGAAGGAGGTTTTGGCTTCTGAAAGCTAATTGAAAAATGTATTTAGTCCAATAAAATGGCATCATATTTTTTATTTTTTGTTTTATTTTTATTAGTTTATAATGTAGTGATTGGAATATGTCAGTTTTTGAAATTACATCTGCTGTATTTATATTTTGTACAATAGAGGGGTACTTGCATCACATTTCTTTCTCTGGTGTTGCACTGTATACAGAGTCTGGCTTCTTGGAAGTTCTGTTTAATTCTTATTTCTATTTTCAGTTCATGTTTTCTTGTTCAGAGTAGCTATAAACTACAGGCAAACAAATAGGGAAAGCATGCAGAGTATGGATCACGGAATTCTTTCCAAACTCCATGCAAGTGGGTGTGTATATATATATATGTGTGTGTGTGTGTGTGCACATCTGTGCATGTATCTGTAAGGAGTACTCGAAGGTAATGAATGTAACGGAAGTTGTTTTTTTTTTGTCCTTTGCTCGCAAAGAAAACCTTTTGCTCACGTAAACTCAGTCCTTGGAGGAAATGTTGCCCCGAAGCCCATCATCTATGCTCCGTCTCTTCCCTCTGCTCCCCTACCAAGCCAAGCATCTGCCTTCTCTCTTCCCCCTCCCCTTTTCTCCAGCTCTCTCTCTCCCTTTCTTGTGCCCCCGGGTCCCCTTTGCTCCAAGTCTCTCTCTCTCTCTCTCTCTTCCCCCCCCCCCCCCCCCAGTCCAACATTTCTCTCGCTTTTGCATGGATCCAGCATTTCTCTAGCGTCCTACCTCCTCTGTGCTGGTCCTCCAAATGCTGTAGCAGTGAAAACTGTCTTTGGCTGGTAGACCCTTTCCTCTGCCTCATCCTGCCCACAGGAAGTTGTATCAGAGAGGCGGGAAGCAGCAGAGGAAAGGCTCTGCTAGCCAGACACAGCCAGTTTTCACTGGTGCACAATTTGGAGGACTGGCCAGGCGGGGGGGCTAGAGGGGTGCAGGAAGAAAGGGATGCTGGACTTGTGGGGTAGGAAGGATCAACTGCAGGTGGCCCCTAATGTTAGGTGGCTCTGAGCATTTTGCTGGGATCACTTAGTGGTAACTATTCTCTGTAGTGTGATACGTAGGCCCTTGTCCATCCTGTCAGTGGCCCGTATGGCTGCCATAATTTAAATGTCTCACAACTTCAGTGGTGGAGTCTGAAAATCACAATACAGCTATATATACAGGTTTGAGCAGAACCTTTCATTTGGTAGAGACTTTTACCAAAACAATAATTATCCCTTCATTTCTATAACTTCATCTTTTCTCCTTGCAGTGGTTTACTCCAGGAGGATTTCAGTCTCTCTTTGCCTTGGTTGGGACCAATGGACAAGGAATAGGAACCAGGTAACTGCTTGCATGGCGTGTCTGTTCCTCTCCCTCCCCCCCCCCCCCCCCCCTCAATTACAGATCCCACCATCCCCAGCCATCGGTGAAAGCAAAACCCTTCTAAAAAATTCAGAGATTTATAAGCTAAAATAAGCTATTCTTTGTTGTGGGGAAAGGGGAGGACATTGTTCCAAGGTGCGCACTAGAGTCTGCATGGAGTTATGAATATCGGGAAGGATTTGCTAGGAAGAGAGAGATTGCTAATAACTTTTTCAAGTCACTAAGTGCTTTCTCATTTCTTCACATGAAAGGTGCACATTCTCATATGTGTATTCATACAGGGGGTAATTCTATAACACAGGTGCTAATACTTACATGCACAAATGTTTAGAATTCTAGCATAGACACACATGCCAATATTCTGCCTAAGCACTGTTCTGAAAATATGTGCTTACCTTGCATAATACATATTTGCAAAGTGGTGTACACAGGAGTGGCATTCACCCTTATGTGCATAACTTGTAGAATACTATAAGTTACACACATATCTCTGGCATTTAGGCGTGAGCATTTGCTCCAGTATTATGGCTGCCATATATGGTTGTGCCTAAATGCTACACATATGTATACCCAGTTCAGCTAGTATTCTGTAAAGTAAAGGAGGTGCCTACATAGGCTCCTGTTACAAAATTGTACTGATAGTGCCTCTTTTGTAAGGAACTTTAATGTCCTTACCTGCAACAGGGCTTGGCTGTTTTTAAACTTTATGAAGGAAACCCTAGGTACCACTATATCTTACATTGGGCCTAACTGTTTCTTCGGGCCTCTGTAATATTCCCAGCCATGGTCTAATCCATGAGCAGAGGCTGAGCCTGAGAATTGAGTCCCAGTCCCTCCATGTGGCAGTGCACAATGCTGCCAGCAGCCCCCCCTCCCCCCAGTCACCAGATAATTTTTAATTTTGAAAGCTTCTTTTAGGGAACTGCTGTTTGAGACCAGGCATCACAGGGGAGGGAAGGGTGGGGGGCATAAGGTTTAAGAAGCTCAGATTAACAAATTGGGAAGTCAGGCCCTAAAGAGTGTGGGCCCTCTCCCCAGTGTTGATCTTGTTAAGATGTTGTAGTGAGGGAGGGGTCAGGATAGGGTACTCGCTTGCCTACCTTCTTGGAGGTACTGTTTATGCAGGGTTTGCGATTTTCGATGGGAATGGGAGGGCTGAAGACGGAGGGGTTAAGAGAGAAAATTTGACGATGTACTACAAGCACTATGTACCCTGGGTGAACAGTTGATCATTGTTGTTTTGCATTCAGTTGATGTATACTCCCCAGATTGTAGGGGAGCCATGTTCATTGAAGACCATTTACTGTTATCAATAAAAATTGTTTCAAGTTAGGGTACTGCTGTTTGACCAGGGCTGAAACGTTAAGTATGGCCTGACTGAAGAGTTTGATCGGGAAGAAACGTACACGGTTTAGTTTATTGAGAATATGATATACCATCTTTCAGATAAAATCAAGGCGGATTACAATAAAACTGAAAAGACAAAGAAACTACAAATTTCAATAGGACAAATGGAAAATCTGACAGAGTGAGGGTGAAAAAAAAAAGGCACAACCCCTTCCGGTTCTGGCATTTCTGTTTGCTTGTTTGTTTCTTAATGTGGGATACAAATGTAGCAAATAAATATGGAAAGGAGCTACAAATTGTACAGGAGAGAACACTCACACAAGAAGCAAACACACCTTTAAAATAATAAAAAAAAAACTTTTAAATAGGATTAAATAGAATGATGGATTCAACTGTGTTTTGAGTCGATACCAAGAGTCACCACTGGAGAAATTAATCTAAAGAAATGTTAAAAGAAGTGGGCTTTAAAAAGAACTTTAAACATATGTAAGAGAGGGGAGAAGATCATTCCAGAGCTTAGGTGCCAAGAAGAAAAAAGCAGAACATGTGGACTCACAGTGAGCAAACCTTGGGGAAGGAAGAACCAAACGGTGTGCATCAAGGGAATGGAGTGAGCGAGCATGAGTGTAAGGGATAATAAGAGAGGAGAGACAGGAAGAAGTACCAGAATATAGAACCCTATGAACAGTAATGATGATCTTGAACCAGGACCTGAAGGTGATCGGTGACCAGTGCAACTGAATGAAAAAATTGAGTAACGTGATTGACTTTCTTAGCATGGTACCTGTCTGTAAGGTGTTAGTTGTAGGGATATGCATATCATATTTATGCTGATGACATTTCAGTTTTTTGTGCCTTTGACAGAGCCTATCATCAAGCAGTGCTTGATGAGCTGAACCAATGGATGTTTTCTAATCTTTTAACTCTTTTGTATCGAAAACTGAAATCTTGGTAGTGAACTGATTCACTTGATACTGTACAAACTGAAGTGATGTCAGGTTCTAAGGTTAAAATCTTGTCTGTAGTAAGGAATTTATTTGGATTCAACATTGTCATTTTCAACTCGGATTCAGTATGTAGTTAAAAAGTTGCGTCCCCTGATTCCTCAAGACTATTTTCTCCAAGTTTTGCAAAGTTTTGTGTTGTAAGGTCTTGACTATTGCAACATTGGTTATGTTAGGTTTACCTGCTACCCATATTCATTCTTTGCAAGTGAAAATGAATACTACAGTTCATTTGATGTATGCCTGTCTAAATATGAACTTCTTTCTCCTTTTTTTGAAGAAGCTACAATGGCTCTCTGTACCTGACTGGATTAGGTTTAAACTGCTGGTTATGGTGCATCAAAGTGTTTATCATGAATCATCTCAGTATTTATCAGCCTGTCTACATTGGTATCGCCCAAAGTGAGCTCTACACTCTGAGAACTTGCATTTACTAGAGGTTCCTGACTTTCAATTTGTTCATTTGCAATCCATCAGGTGGAGAATCTACTCCGTTGTTGGTCCTGCTGAATGGAACAAACTGCCTGTTATCATTAGGAAACAGAAAAATGTTTAAGAGATTATTGAAACAGCACTTGCTGAAGCAGTCTCTAAACTGAACTTTATTTCAGGTGCCAGTGGACTTAATTTGTGAATAGCTTTTTGTGTGCTGTACGTAGTTATAGTTTGTTTTATTTGTTGTATATTTCTTTTTATTATGTGTGGTGTTTTGTACTCTGCTCTGGATAAGAGTGGAATATAAATATTAATAAATGAAATCAAGACAAGCAGCTGAATTCTGACGTGTCTGAAGGCGACATATCTGTATTTGAGAAATTCCTGCATAAACGGAGTTGCAATAGTCAATGCGTGAGATGACAAAAGCAAGAAGAAGAGTGTGTAAAGACAGGAAATCTAAGACTAATAACACGGAGATGGTGAAGCCAAAAGAAACCCTTTTTTACAACTTGAGACACCTGGTGCTCAAAAGATAAAGTAGAGTCAAGTATGACTCCTAAGTAGCAGAAGGAAGAAACTGGTTGTAGTGCTGAATTAAAAAGAGGGTGTAGTATGGGGGCCAGTGATCCAACATGCTGTGGTCTTTTGAAGTGTTAAGGACAAGTTCATGGGGAAAAAAGCCAATCAGAAAGTGCCTTGAGGGCGATCTGTAAGGGACCAAGCTTGGGGGCTGAGAAAGAGGTAGGAAAAATTATATCATCAGCGTAGAAGAAGAAACGAATATTAAAGTCTTGAAAAGTTGCTAGGGGACTGAGAAAAATATTAAACAAGAGGTGATAGTACAGAGCCCTGTGGAACGCCACAGGAGAGAGAGAATTGTTTAGATAGGGAATGCTTAGTGGAAACCAAAAAAGGAGCGGTCAGATACATAAAAAGTGAATCAGTCAAGAACAGTACCCCTAACCCCAATAGCCTGAAGTTGGTAGAGAAGCAGAAAGTGACTAATAAGATCAAAGGCAGCTCCCTGTCCCCTCTGCACCGTTCTTCCAAATGCTGCAGCAAAGTACAAAAATAGATTTTAAAAAATCCATGGTAGGGCAAGTAAGTGAGACCCTGAGGTTACATCAAGAAGAGGTATCAATCGCTCTGAAAGAAGGATGTTCATTGTTTGATGAATCCAGGAAGGATGATCTTTCACCATCTTTTATGCTAAAGGAATGAAGGATGCGTCTGTAGCTGGGAGACAGTTTTTCTGATACTTTCCCAGCAAAAAAGGAGTAACAAGCCCCAGGTGTCCCACAAGCACTCTGGGTGGATTCCATCTGTGAGAGGCACAGAAGAGTGCCTAGGCAAAAGAGAGCAGAGCATGGGAATGAGAACATTATGGTGTGGGACCAATTAAATAGGCCTTACACTGAAAAGGATAGCGGAAGGGCCAGCCTGCGTCCACTTCAAATCTACAAGGGTCAGAAACTTGCATCACCCAAAGATAACTTCTACTCAGTACAGTCCACTTCACAAATGGAAGCTTTCTGGGCCATTACAGAGGAACACGCACGCACGCTGACATGAACACATCATACCAGCCTGAGTACTTGGCTTAAAGGTGGCTTAAGATACACCGAGACCAGTTGGAGTTGAGTAACCTGCCTGCAGGAAGTCTTTGAATTCCAAAAGGACTATAGTCTGCATGGGAATGTATCCTTTATGGACAGCTTACCCTTTATATAAAGGATAGACACCTTTCTTGAAACAAGTGTTGCACATGAGAAGCCTGTGGATTAATGGGGCCTGTGGCAGAGGATTTTGGACCTGGGGATGTGGTTAATTTTGAGTCGTTTTGGACTTTATGGCTAGCTCTTTGTATCTCTCGCTTTTTTTTGGTGCAGTTCCCTGAGTCAGTGGGTGCATGGATGTGACTCCCTGGACCTCCACCCTCAAGAACGGGAGAAGCTGGACACTTTCATAGACCAGCTTTACAAGGATATTGAGAAAGGTAAGAGCTGAAGCCAGTTTCTCTCAGCAGCATATAATAAGAGCTGTGCTGGGCAGACCAGTGGTCCATTGCATCCAGCACCCTGTCTCCTGCAGTGGTCATTCTAGGTCTCCAGGAACAACTAGGAGATCTTTCCCTGTTGCTCATTTCTAGATGTAGGATGTGGAAATCACCATACTCCACCTTGTCAAAACTTTTTTTTTTTTTTTATAGGCCCTACTATGTTATTAACCTTGACAACATCCATGGACAGTTCACAGTTTTTACATAGTAACATAGTAGATGACGGCAGAAAAAGACCTGCGCGGTCCATCCAGTTTGCCCAACAAGATAAACTCACATGTGCTACTTTTTGTGTATACCTTACCTTGATTTGTACCTGTCCTTTTCCGGGCACAGACTGTATAAGTCTGCCCAGCACTAGCCCCGCCTCCCAACCACCAGCCCCGCCTCCCACCACCGGTTCTGGCACAGACCGTATAAGTCTGCCCAGCACTATCCCCGCCTCCAAACCACCAGTCCTGCCTCCCACCACCGGTTCTGGCACAGACCGTATAAGTCTGCCCAGCACTATCCCCACCTCCCAACCACCAGCCCCGCCTCCCACCACCGGTTCTGGCACAGACCGTATAAGTCTGCCCAGCACTATCCCCACCTCCCAACCACCAGCCCCGCCTCCCACCACCGGTTCTGGCACAGACCGTATAAGTCTGCCCAGCACTATCCCCGCCTCCCGCCACCAGCTCTGCCACCCAATCTCGTCTAAGCTCTTTAGGATCCATTCCTTCTGAGCAGGATTCCTTTATGTTTATCCCACGCATGTTTGAATTCCGTTACCGTTTTCGTTTCCACCACCTCCCGCTGGAGGGCATTCCAAGCATCCACTACTCTCTCCATGAAAAAATACTTCCTGACATTTTTCTTGAGTCTGCCCCCCTTCAATCTCATTTCATGTCCTCTCGTTCTACCGCCTTCGCATCTCCGGAAAAGGTTCGTTTGCAGATTAATACCTTTCAAATATTTGAACGTCTATATCATATCACCCCTGTTTCTCCTTTTATTGTGTGTTGTCTGAAATACTACTTCACGGAGTGTCCCCTAGTTTTATTACACTTGTGAATGGCTAAGGAGTTGATGCCAGTTAACATCTGTCATATCCCCTCTTGGCTATCGCTTCTCCATGTTGAAGAGCCCCAGCCTTTTCAGCCTTTTACATAAGAAAGCCATTCCATGCCCTTTTATCATTTTTGTTAGACACTCCCCTGCCCCCCCCCCCCCCCCCCCCAGCATTTTGAATTATAAATAAAGTTTTAAAATGCAGTATTTATGTAGAAACACAGTTGTCATGGTTGTCGTTTTGTACCCTGTGGAGTTCTGCTCATGTGAGGGGCATGTTGAGACTGCAATAGGGCATTCCATTTCATCAAGCAGATCAATCCATAGACTGGTGGGTTGTGTCCATCTACCAGCAGGTGGAGATAAAGGGCAATCTTTTGCCTCCCTATATGTGGTCATGTGCTGCCGGATCCCATCTGAAGTGTTGCAAGCACAGCCCTGAGTTCATTTGTAAAGGGAGCAGCTAGTGTCTGTGCAGTGGATGCAGACAGAGCACAGAGTGTGTCTGGTGACTGGAAGTGAGGTAACTGTGAGCCGAGTTTCTTTTTTATGACATGCCTCCTCTTCCTCCTGCAGAAATGGGCGAGTTTTTGAACTGTGAAGGATCAGGCTTATTCGTACTCCAGAGCTGCTGTAAGTAATGAATAGCAACCAGGATTTGTTCCAGTGGGCCAGGGTTCATCCTAAGAGATTCCAGTCATGTTTTTTAGGCTTTATGCTTCTGAAAAATACCTGCAGCTTTTCTTGACCTGCCAGTCTTTGCTTTTAGAACTTATTGACAAAATAGTGATTTGTGGGTTTTGCATTTTTGGCCCAACAGTTTCGCCTTTCTCCTTTAAATTTTAAATTTAAAAAAAAATTTCTGGTCATTCGAAACTGGTGTTTGGAATCTTGGTACAGTGGGGGTCTGTATCTACAACTGGGAATTTTTTCTGTTATTTAATAAGCCTGTCCTCACAGTATTTCTAGTCTGTTCATTGCAGTAACTATCCTGAGCTCTAAACTGGCCAGTAGGTGTTGCCTTTAACAATGATTGCCTTTCTAGCAACTGTGCATGTGGAGATGGCCTGCTCCAGAAACTGAACTGGGAACCCTCCATGCAGCACTGTCATTGAGCCACTGAGCTGCCCAGGTTTATTTTAATATTTATTGACTCATTACTACTGTTGCTATTCACCTTCCATATCCTCATTTACTCTTGGTCCAGTCCTGGTCATATAAAGGCATGAGATACAAATTTGTAAGACTGGCCTGGTGGTTCAGTGGCAGGGCCTGCACATTGCCGTATGGGGGAAGGCCTGGGCTCAATTCCCAGCTTGGGTCTACCATCACTCTTGTCTGTTAGTGTTAGGAATGGTGTGGATGCAGCGTTCACGCTCCTGGAGTCATGGTCGAACTGCAGCTGTGACACCTAATGGCTGGATTTAGGGCCCATGATTGCAGGGTTCTGAAAGGAGTCCTAGTGCCAGTCCCCAGTCAAGGACTGAAATAAATTGGGAAGGGATATACAATTGGAGAAAAACTCCTGAGTAATTCTGAATGAAGGCTCATGATGCCAGGATCCCAACATGGTTCTGATTCAGCTGGATTCCCAAAGGTGCAAAAGGAAACTGCCATCCTTTCTGCTACCCACTCCTTCCATGACATGGTTTTTCTCTTCCCAAGTGACTCAGAAGAGCCCAGTGAGACCGCTAGAAGCTAGTTTAACATCCTGTACATTTTCTGTTCTGCAGTGTACTGAGCACAGCATACAGAAGCTGCCGACAACATCTTAGCACATTTCCTTCAGCAAATGCCAGCTTATGCTTGGTTGTCTGGTTTACTTTAACAGGCTAACAATACTTTCCATTGGTTGGTAGTATACTCCTAACACCTCCTCCCTTCAGGAACCAGTTCTCACCACCCAGAATGTAGTGTGTGGTACAGAGACATCTTAGCTGGAGGAGGTTCACTGCATCCTTTGCCTTGGCCACTTAGGATCAGAGCACTGACACATGAATGCAGTCATTTGCTGGGAGATGATACACTCGCTACTGCTGAGGTCTCAGCAGGTTTATGTTGGTGATCTTTGGGAGTGCCAGAGCAGTGAGTGGCCAGGAGTATTTTATTTTTGCTTGCGCTCTGAGAGAAAACCACTATGTAGAATGTGAAAGGCAAGCAGGAAGCCTGGTTTCCTGTCTGTCATGCTATCCTGCTCATCTGTCAGAGGAGCATGAGCACTGGGTGCCACTGTCGATGCCAGCTGGTAAGCTGAATGGTAGTTGCAGTTTGCTTTTGCTGCAGGAGATCGTAGCAGAGATTTGGGCGTGGCATTGTATGTGTTGTGTGGGTGAAGCATGGATTCTTGAAAGAATAGAAAGTACAAAATGTTTAGTCTGTTGCTTCTGAACCCCTTGGCTGTCAGGAAGCCCTTATTAGCAGTAGAGAGATCTGTACTGCTTGCTTTTATGAGACCTGGCTCTAAATCTTGGCTAACACTGACCGGTAAAATGTGGTAAATAGCATCTCCTGTACCTAGCTTTTTGTCATGAAACAGGCTGCCTTCATTCCTTTCTTAGGCAACCATAGCTGTATCCCCAATGCTGAGACCTCCTTCCCGGACAATAACTTCTTCTTGCACCTCACAGCCCTTGAAGACATCCAACCTGGAGAGGTAAGAACCCAAAATGGTTTGATCTTTTTAAAAATTGTTTTTTTAAACCATTACCAATTAGGGAACATGGCAAAAAGTCACATATTGCAAAATCATAATACATTCATGAGTCACAGGAGAGCTCGGTCTAATATTGCATAGTAAAACTGCAATTGTACAATAAACAGAAAAAAAACTTCACTCAAGCAATGAATAATAGCAGAGAAATGGACTCTGAACACGTTCACACTTTAACCCTCTACTTGGGGCTTGAAGGCCAGATTCTCAGTGGCTGTAACCTTGCATGCCTGAACATGCCAGGACTGAAAGGAAGGAATATCTTTCCACATACGAATTATTGTAAATCTAGCAGCCGGTAGCACTCCACCTGTCAGCCAACTATAGCACCTAGGCAGGGTCTGCCACCCAACTTCCATAAGATAATTGAATTAGGAAATGGTGTATTAAGGAGATTTCTGACTCTACTTTCCCTCATAAAACAGCTACATGGCAACACTCCCACCACATATTTAAAAGAAAAAAAAGATGGTGGTATATGTTTTGTGCAAGAGCTTCATCGTAAGTTCAGCTCTCCTCAGACATAGGGAGGCTTGGTGCTAGCCGCCATATCGTTGTCCAATCACGTCCATCCAAATTCAGCCCCCAGATCATTATTCCAAGCTGTTATCAGAGCCTGTGGCATCCCTCACCCATCATACTTCCTGGCTTTGACTCTCTGCCCAGTTCACCCTGCTACAATTTCCCATAGATCTGCACTTCTTCATATGAATCTCTGTGGCCCTGGAAATAAGCATATCATGGTCAGAGAGATCACAATTCTTCCAAAGCTTATCAAAAGACAACCATTGTTGTGCTTCAAAGAGTGGCCACATGAACGTTAACCCTTTAAAATACCACTTCTCAATTTCCAGTATAAATAAAATCCACAGTAAAACATTTTCCCACAGCAATGCCAGAGGCAACATTGCTGTTGGACAGCACTTCACAAACCTACAAGCTGCCCTCCATACGCACGAAGCATGAGCCAGTATGAGAGTGCCCCTGCCAATCCCTCGCACCACATGCCAGTAAAAATAGTAATGAGTCCAAATTCAAGGTATAAGCCTGGGCTCTCTGCAAGCGCAGCCAGGTAGCCAGTGGAGATGACTTGGCCCCACAATCAGCATCATCCTACAACTCCTGCTGCAACTTGAAGTCCATCCACAGTCATTCAGATTCTGACAGTGGTATCAGAAATTGTTGAACCACCTTAACCACCATTATTGTGCTCTCATGATAGATTCTGAGTTGTGCAGGGTAGAGCATGGCATATTGAATCCCCTTCTCGCAGGGTTGTGTGTTCGCCTCGAGGAAACATTGATAACTTCTGCTGCAGGTCAGCCAAGAAGTCTAGGTAGATCCTTGAGGCCTTTAACAGTAGATGCTTGTCAGAGAAGTCGTACAGCTGAATTTAAACCACTTGGGGCCATGCACTATTGGCCAGGAACAGAGCCTGATCAATTTTTATAACATAGTTTTGTATATGCAAGTTCAGCAGCATTGGCGGCCATTTAAGAATTCCACTGGCAGTCATGAAAGTGAAAAAAGTAGAATAGATATCTAATCTAATTTAATCTCTGTATTTATCAACCACTTTCCAAAGCAGTTTACATTTAAAACAATGTAAAAAATCAATCACTGTCAAGATGACACATGATGGCATACAATACCGTTACTAACATTAGTACAAACATATTTTTGAAGCAGATGAGTTTTTAAACATTTTTGAAAGGAGACAAATTGTGTTTCAAAGCTATAGGCAGATTATTTCAAAGTTGCACAGCTTGAAAGAAGAAGAGGGTGATTCCAAAACTTTAGAACATAAGAGTAGCTATAATGGGTCAGACCAATGGTCCATCTAGCCCATTATCCTGTTTTCCAAACAGTGACCAAGCCAGGTCACAAGTACCTGGCATGAATTGTAACGGGGACAAAGTTAAACTGAGTCAAATAGCCTGGAGCTGCACCATGTAATATCTTAAAAGTGATATAAGAAGACTTTAACACTAATCTAGCATGAACTGGGAGCCAGTGAAGTTTTCTCAACAAGGGTGTTGAATTATCAAACTTACATCACCTAAAAATTAGAGCAGCTGTTTTTTATGTCAGCAAATTTAATTACCTCACTAGTTATTCTCATCTCTAGATTATTTATAAATATGTAAAAAAGCAGTGATCCCAGCACAGACCCCTGGGGAACCCCACTTTCTACCCTTCTCCATTGAAAATACTGACTATTTAACCCTACTCTCTGTTTTCTATCTTTTAACTAGTTTTTAATCCACAAAGGACTTTGCTTCCTATCCCATGACTCTAATTTCCTCAGGAGTCTTCCATGAGGTATTTTGTTAGATGCCTTTTGAAAATCCAGATACACAGTATCGACTGTCTCACCTTTATTCACATGCTAATTCACCCCTTCAAAGAAATTTAGTAGACTAGCGAGGCAAGATTTCCGTTGTCTAAATCTATGTTGGCTTTGTCTCATTAATCCATGCTTATGTATATTCTCTGTAATTTTGTTCTTTATAACAGTCTCTACCATTTTGCCTAGTACTGATGTCGGGCTTGCCGGTCTGTAATTTCCCAGATCACCTCAGGAACCCATTTTAAAAATTGGCATTACATTGGCCACACTCCAGTAGTCTGCTACCATTCTTGATTTTAAAGATATATTACGAACAATAGCTCTGTAAGTTCATTTTTCAGTTCTATTAGTACTCTGGGATTTATACCATCCGGTTCAAGCAATTTGCTACTCTTCAGTTTGTCAAATTTTCCCATTCCATCTTTCAGGTTTACAGAGATTTGTTTCAGTTTCTCTGACTCATCAGCATTGAATACCATTTCTGCCACTGGTCTGTACCATTTTGCCCGGCACCATCGTCAGGCTCACCGATCTATAATTTCCCGGATCACCCCTGGAACCTTTTTTAAAAATTGGCGTTACTCATCACCCTCCAGTCTTGCCATTCCTTATGCTGTTTCATATTATCTTCAGTCAGATCCTTCTATTTTCTGAAGGATGTTCTTTTAGCACTAATAGTCTATATTTGTGTTTTTGTTTGACTGTCCAGGAAATCTGCATCAGTTATCTCGATTGCTGCCAGAGGGAACGCAGCAGACACAGCCGCCACAAAATACTCAGGTAAGGGAAGTAGGGTAGAGAGAATTTTCTAGTTTGTCACACTGGTTCATCTGCTTAGGTGCTAGTAAGATAGCAAAGCTCCTTCCTTCTTTCTGTGTAATTGTCTGTTCCCCTCCCTCGCATCTGTAGACAGTCTTTTAGAAATACTTGCTGTTCCTTCACCCCCCCCCCCCCCCCCCCGTTTCATTCTAGTGCTGCATACTGGTCCCTTCTTCCATCACTACCCCAAGACTCTGAGCTCAGCTAGATCCATGAGGGACATTTCAGACTGGCCTGGCTTCTCTGTATTGCTGCTTTTGAACATGTACCAAAAATGCAGTGGAAGAAGACCTTAGTCTTGACCTAAAATAGTGCTGTTCAGTTCTAGTCTTTGAGTCTTAGATCTTAAGGACAGTCACAATTGTATTTATTCCATTTTTGTTCCACTATCACAAGTGGTTATTGGTGGATTCCAGATTCAGCATATGACATAATAGATTAAGGAACATGAACCAATGTCATATACATGAAACACTTTCAGATATTTGTTTCAGGAACCATACTAATTTGCACAGGCTTGTTACCATGAAAATCAAAGATCTGCTCATGACTGGAGTTAACAGCTCTTAAAGACTCATGCGTGGATCTGACCATAATAGAGCCTGTCAGTTGCGCAGTTGTTGGCAGCTGCAGGATTATAAACTTGTGAAGCTGGAAATGCGATAACCTCCATGCCAGTATTTGATAGAACCTATTTTCTCACAGTGCTGTTGTTTCAGTCTTTTTTTTTATTCACTTTATCATACACTGTTGCACTATAAGCCCTTCAATGTAGGGACTTTCAGCAACTATTGTTGTGCTCATTCTTTCTTTAGTTACTAGTGTATGTGCTCTGTATGTGACCCCTGCATTCATCTCTGTAGCTGTTTTCTTCTCTCTGCTGCTTTAGAGTGATGCTGCATTAACCTTGTCATTCACCTCTTTTTATCTCATTAAACTGACCACTGATTTCTGTAATCTTAATCCACTGTAACTGACACACATTTTAATAGCGGGAATGTTATTCTTGGTACAATTACTGACTTTTTCACTCTGAGTCACATGACTGGCTTGCTGCTGAACCAAAAACAGCCAAATTAAAGTTATTGCTTTTGTTTCATTCACAGGGAGAACTACCTGTTCATTTGCTCCTGTCCCAAATGCCTGGAGCAGGCCGAAGATGCCAGTGTAACCTCAGAGGAGGAGGAGGAACCTGAGGGAGAGACAGATGATGCTGAATTAGAGGACGAAATGACAGATGTGTGATATTGCATGAGGAAGCACCACTGATAGATGGCTTCAATGTGGCACACAGGATCTGCAGGGATAGTGGTCATATCTTGGAAACGGCAGGCGGGGAGCCCTTTCATACCCATTTGCTGTTTCTACTCACAACTTCTGTCACCTACCCAACGTGGGATAAACCTGCAGAATCCGGTGAACCCTGTGCCGTTTGCTCGCCACATTCCTGCCCATAATCAGATCTGACCTTGGGACAGGGAAAGGAAGGCAGCTGGGTTAAAACAAAAAAAAATAGCACAGTCAGAACTTGAACCTCATTCCCGAATTGCATGTATTATTAAGAAAAGATTCAATGAAATGTAAGAAAAGTTAAAATGTGAGGTGGTCCTATACTGTTGCTGCAAATCTTAGGGTTCAGTAGTTGAGCACTGCTGCAGCTTCGTAGCTGAGCCTATGCCAGTTATTCTAGCTCCTGTCCTTTCAGGATTTCCTAACTCTACAGAAATGTACCCTATCCTTGTGCATATGGCTCCTAATGACTAAGCAAGCTTGTTGCTCTGTTCTCAGACACAGTTGTAGAATGACAGGTTTGTCAGCTATTTCAGAGCTGGGGGAAAGGGAAGCTTCTTAGAAGCTTTCCAGAGGACTTTGGCATTGCCACATTGTTTTACCAGTTTTCTGGCTTTTTCTCTGGGAGCTCCTCTTCCCAGGTAGCAACAGCTTTTATGGCCCAGGGCGCACAGCACATGAGTTCCAACATGGCTGAACTGCCCTTATAGACTCCATCCACAGTGGGAATCTGCTCTGAGCACATTCTCCCTTTTATGCCATCTGTCCATTGTCAGGGTTCAGTGACTTTGGATGCTAATGTAAGTTCTGATTCAGACTGTCACAATTTACATTCTTTGCCCATCAGGGATTTGCATACCTAAGGTGCTCTATCTTCTTTTCCCCCTTTGATGCTGGACGTTATTAATGGGAAGGGAAACTTATGAAGAATGTCATGAAAATTAATATGCAAGGCTGTATCACACATATATAGCGAGATAGCTGCAAACTCATATATGTAAGCATCCAGGGCTGGGAGATCAGGCAGTAGGACCATCTTTAGCAAGGATGCTGGTCACCTCCGTACTTTGCAGTTGACCTGCTGATGCACTAAAGCAAACTTGGCATGGAAGAATCTGAAAGTGGTACATTACTGTTGGCCAGTGACACTTAACTCATGGTGCTCAGGAGGGACATATAGTCTTAGTTTTATAACTTGCCTTGAAAGGAATTCTGCTGCAGGTGAGACATAGAAAAAATTGGGTTTGAAACATTTACATGTGCTTAGCGTTTCAGGTCCCTGAATATGGTAAATTTAAAGGTTAAAATAGCACTTAACAGAAAAAACATCTGCATGCTTTTATTCTTTAGCAGCAGAAGAGAGGGATTCTAAAGTACACAGTAGGAAAAAAGCACCAAAGGCCTCCAAGGTTGGGATAGCAAAGCAGTTCCTTAACTGCTTTGCTATCCCAACCTTGGAGGCTTTTTTTCTGCTTTTATTCTTTGACATTTAGAGAGTTTGCTGTACCAATATAGGAATAATTAACTAGGAACAAAGTTCAGGTTAATGAGCTGCATGCAAGGTGCGCTAATAGTATGTCTTACGGTATAATATGAGAGAGCCTGTAGTTGTTTGGCAGAGGAGTTAGTAATTCCTTTTCCCAGCATCTATAATGCACGCCTCATAAAACACTTAACAAAGCTGTGTCTGCAGAGGTAAAAATGCTTAATGGGTCAGACCTTTAGTGATTTATAAAACATCTCCACCTTATTCCCATCATTCTTTATAGAGTCCACTTACAGAATAGCATCAGTTATGTTCATAAATTGCTTAATTGGCACTCAGTTGGCAATAAGTACCAAATTGGCTTTAACGAGGGTTTATTAGCACTAGCATGCATGTATTTATTTAGTCGTTCATTCATTCTTATATCCCACGATTATCCAAAAACAATTTTCGGTTCAATGTGACTTACATTTAACATTCAGGATTACATTGCTATACAATTATGATTGGTATGAAACAGTAATTAATGGTATGATTAGCCAAGGGATTTCTTGAAAAGACAGGTTTTTAGTTCTTTTCTGAACTGGAGGTAGTTAGTGATGCTTCTTATGACCTTGGGAATTGAGTTCCACCATTTGGAGCCCAGGTAGCTAAATCCAGCTGTATAAACGGATTTGCAGGTTATCTTTCTGCATTTGGGTAGATGGAGCCGTAGGTATCCTCTGGTTCCTGGACATGCATTTCTTGGTGATAGTTCAATTAAGTCTAGCATGTAGTCAGGAGACATACCGAACAGTATTATATCGAATAGTATTTTGGTAATTAATGTGCCAGTTTTAAAGAATATTCTGGCCTTTATTGGGAGCCAGTGTAACATGACTAGTAATGGGGTTACTGTGTCGTATTTTGACTTCTTGAATATTAGTCTTACTGCTGTGTTTTGAACTGTCTGGAGTGATTTCAGTGTCCTTTCTTTACATCCTACGTATGCTGCATTGCAGTAGTCCAGTTTGGGTAATATTAAAGATTGTGCTATTAGACAGAATGTGTGGGGAAATAGTCTCTGATCCTTCTCAGTTTCCATAGAGTTTTGAAACTCTTTGATGTGACTGCTGAAACCTGGTTTTACGCAGGTAGCTGACTTATGGCTTTTCTATAAATTTAGCATCTAATTTCTATAGCGCCCAACTGCAATGGGGTCAGTGGCGTAGCCAGAAGGCAATTTTTGGGTGAACCAACAGGTTGGATGGATGGGCACTAGAGAAACACCTGCCACCTGATATGACCTGGCCATGCCCCTACTCCACACCTACCACACTCCCATTAACTTCAATGGGAGTAGCAGTGCTGGTCTCAATGGCTGCAGGCCATATTGAGAGCTGGGGGAAATATAAGAGGGGTACACTCTTCATCCTCCACTGAGCCACGGTCCTCTCCCTACAAGTCCAGCACGTTCTGCCTTTCTGATCCTGCCCCAACCCATCATCCCTCGCTGTCACTGCCTTTTCTCCCGCACTCCGGGTACAGCCGTCCAGGAGCGTTCAGCGTTGCCTGCGTGCCTGCCCTGAAATTATTCTCCCCACCGCTGCTCCTTTCCCTCTTCTCCTGCTGTCTCTTTCCTTCCTCCTATTATCCAGCATCTCTCCTTCCCTAGCTCTGCTATCTCCCCCTCTCCCTCTAACCCCTGCCATGCACCTGGCCAGTCTACTTTTATTTGCATCTTTCTGCTCTAGATGTTGCTGGTAGGGGTAATGATTTCACATATTGCCAATGGCCAGCTGCTGGCATCATATGTGAATTGCTACCCTTTCCAGCTTTCTGTGGAGGGGAAAGATGCATTTAAAGGAAGATCAGGGTAGGGGGTGGGAGAAGCCCACTGCAGGGGTGTCAGTGAGGGTAGGGCTTTGGTACTTGGAACTAGAGCTCAGCTTAAGCTACCTCTGCGAAGGGGGGGAGGGAGTTTTGTAAAATCTCCTTGGAGCTGTAGAGACATTTAACATTTTGTTAAATTCTTATTTATTAAAGATAAGATACAAATCACTTAGATAATACCATAGGCATTAATGAAACAGAACTTGCAATAAACCAGTATGAAAAACAATTTTAAATTCCTTTGTTTTCCCTACCCACCCCCTGTTTCTAACCCCCTTCCCCTCTATCTCCTTATCCCTCCCTTAAATGCTTTATCCACCGCTGCATGGTCAAAATAGCTGTGACCTTCTCTTCAGTGGGATTCCTTAAACCAGAACCAGGAATAAAAATAGCAAAGCAGGCATCAGGCACTCTCCAATTAATCAAAACAGCCATGAAGGCCAATGTCATCATTGGTTTTGTTTTCTTTTTTTAAACTATGGGCGAACCCAAAAGTGTGAAATCAGCAAAACGGAAGAGTTGAAGTTGCAGGGGCAAGTGCTGGGTAGTTTTATGGGTAGACAGGTCCAGAATCAATGTCCAGGCTCGGTCCCTGCAGCATTCTTTTTTTTTTTTTTTTGCCCGTCGCCGGCAGCGCTGCCATTCACTCACACAGGCAGCTCAGCTCCCTTTTGCCGCGTCCATCCGGCCCTTTCTGATGCACTTCCTGTTTACGTATTGCCAGATGGACGCAGCAAGGGTGTGCGGAGCTGCCTGTATGAATGGCGGCGATGGGCGAAAAGAAGAATTCTGCAGGGACTGAGGCAGTGGCAGGGCCTGGGGAGGAGAAGAAGTTCAGGCACGCAGGGCCAGGCAATGCTGAACGCTCCAGACGGCCGTACCTAGAGTGGGAGAAAAAGCAGGGACAGCAAAGAATGTTTGGCGGGCAGGCGGGCCTCGAGGGAAAGTGGCTGGGCCCGGGCCCATCCAGGCTCGCCTGTGGCTATGCCCCTGGAGTATTGATATGGGAGGTACATGGGAAGATGGCACACTTCAATGCAAAAAACAGAATATTGCAAGTTGAGCATGTTGAGTACCAACATTTAAGCATGCACATTGACGCCCATTATAGAGATGGTGTAAGTGGTCATGCTTAAATTTAGGCACATTGCTGCCTACTTAATAGTGTTCTATAACCAGATCTGGGCACTCAAGATGTCATTACAGGATACTAGCTCAGTGCGCAATATTTCAGCACCATTTATAAAACGACCTTGTGTGTAGATCGTGGCAGTGTTTTTTTTTTGTGCACACTGATATATTTTGTTCAGTATAAAGCAGCACTCCTACATTTCACAAAACCTAGGACAAATGTCAACTCGGCTCTCTAATGGAATTAAATGTTACTTGCTGCTTTATTGTAAGGTTACCAGAAGTGCTGCAGAACAAATTGGCCTTTTTCTTCTTTGTGTGTTAAGTTACTTCTGCTTCCCTGAATCCTTGAGCTATAGGACTTTGAGTCTTGTATTCCTTATAATTCCTGCCTGATATAATGACTGATTCATATTAACATGGGGCTTGAGTTTTTTGTTATGTTTGTGCACTGTTGTCTAGCCTCAGCTGGTAGAGTTGCACAGCTGAGTACTTGTTTTTGATAACACCTGATCATGCTTCAGTAGCAGGATCTGCTCTCCAAACAGTATAAAAAATAAAAGGATCGGATTGGTAGGCCTGGCTCATAGAAGGCTAGAGTCTGCCCTTTTGAATTTTTCGGAGGCCTTTGTAAGTCAAGTCATGGGAAATGCATGTAAAAGTTACTTCCATCCGTTCTTTGAACAATATACTGCATGTCCATCTCTCCCACTCACCTGTTTTCTAAGATTTTTATTCTGGTTTTTTTTTAGAATTAAGAGATACATTGGAGTGCACCTCTGGTGACTTTCCGATTACTATAAAAAAAATTATTTTTTCATGCTTCTAAGTTCTTGTATGAGTTGTTTCATATTCACCTGTTGATAAATCAAGATGGTTGTTGCTTTAACTTCTGAAGATAGAAACTCGCTCTTGTTCTCATGTCCAGCCAGGTACAGTTACATACTTTACTAAAGCAGGCACTTTGATCTTGTTTATAATGAAGAACACTCTGTGCGTCCCCTTTCAGTCAATAGTTTCCTGATTTTGTAGAGCAGTGGCTGTTAAAGCCCTCAAACAAGTCTGCTTTTTCTGGGTAACCAAACCAGGCAAAACTGCCTGGAGCTCATGGGAGTAATTTTTTTTAAATAACTTGAGCAGACAGAAGAGTGCTGTACTTGCTCGAGTAGGTGCTTAAAATTGCTCATAACATATCACCACTGTTCCCTCTAAGCTGAGCAGGAGTCCTTCACCTACAGTCCTGCCAGGGGGGGTGGGGGTGCTGTTTCACTGTTGCATTTTCAATAGTGAGGGACTGGCAAACTGCAGGACTCCAGGGCATCTACCTGGCTCTAGTGATTGAAAACAAAATATTGAAGCACTGCTCCCTCCCCCCCCTCACATCAGTGTAGTTGGATGATTCCTGCTCAGCTTAGGTGCTATGCGCTGCTCCCTCTATGTTTTTGTATGGTATAGGCAAATTGATATGGGAGGGAAGAATAAGAAGAACCACAAATTTACCAGTAGTGAAGAAGCAGGCCTGGGGGAAAGCACCTAAAACAATATCGAAAAACAGCTATTGCCAGTTTCTCTATCCTCGCTACACTTCTCAAATGTGGAAAATTTTGTTTAAGCTGTTAATTATTGAAGTAAGACTGCATCGTCTGTAAAAGCATTTTTTTCCCCCCTCGATTCTTACTAACCCAGGTCCCCTCCTATTTTCAGATGAGTGACTACATGAGTGTTTTATTTAAGAAGGGGATTTGCTGCTGGTTGTGTATGAAAGCTGTAGGTGATATAACTGATGCCAAAAATTATGTATATAAGAAAGTGATGGCTACATGTTTTTGAGCCAAAAATCGCCTAAAGAACCTGCCAAGTAATACTTTGCAAAAGGTCAGGGCTTGAGGATTCAGTGCAGTTACTGTTGGCAGTGGCAGCATTTGGATTGATTCTCTGGTGTAGGAATAACTATATTCTGTTTACATAAGGCTTCATCCTTCCCAAATATAAGGCCATGCATGACAAGTGGTAGTTCCTTTCTCATCAGTTGACTAATAATCAAAATGCAGAGCTAAATTTTGGTTGGGGGGGGGAGGGTTTCTTCCCTTTTAGTGCAGGCTCTTCAGCACAAGGCCAAAGGTCAATGCATGAGCCAGTCTCTACGCTCACACAAATAGGAAGGGAGACATTTGCATTTGATGTGTGTGTGTTGGGGGGGGGGGGGGGGGGGTTATGCTTTGGTACTTTGCATGTCATTAGGCCACCATTAGCCAGATCCCCTGAATCTATTCTCCCTTAGATTGAACCCTCCAGTGACAGAAAGATAAATACCTACACTGCTTTCTATTACTTTTGCACTTGCAGACAGTATATAATACATAAATTTAAATGTAAACATCCCTACATAATCTCAATCCTGAAAGCCCTAGGGGAGCACTTACCATCCATAGAGTTCCACTCTTGTAGAAAGACCACTGTTTCCGGCTTGAACCTCCTCACTCTCACACAAGTCTTCCTTCTGTACCTTGCCCTTTCTACCCAATAATCAGAGTTGGCAGAAAGAGAAAGAATGCAAGTCATCTTTTCTTTTCCTTCTCTATAACTAGCTATGTCCGTGATCATAGTTACAGAAGAAGAGAGCAGGACCTCATTTGGTGGGCAGCAGTGCTCTTGGCTACCAAGGACACAGCAGGATGCTATATTGGACTGGTGGTTGCAGTTGCAGTGGCAGTACAAGTACCTTCAGGATTGAGTGATGCTACTTTGCACTAGCCCCAGCCTGCAGGCACATGTGGTTGTTTACAGCTTGCTGTCAGTTTTTGTGACACACCTCTGAACTCAGGATACAGCAGCATGTCTGAAAACATTGGTATAGGCCAGGAGCTTTCAGCCTAGTCCTTGGGACACACCAAGCAATTCAGGATTTCAGGACACCTTCAGTTTACTCCAGAGAGAGATGTGCATGTATGCAGATTTATCTTTTGTGGCAACCAGACTGCCTTGGTATGCCCCAAAGACTAGGGTGAGAAGCCCTGGTGTAAGCGAGGCCCTCTTAAGGTGAGATGCCTGTAAAGGCATTTTGACCTAGAAAACAGATTGAATAAAAATGTTATTTTTCAAGAAACTACATTTGATGATGTTTTATGGTGATACTATACTCATGTAATTGAGCCAACTGTGTACCACCATGTCATAGTGGGAAGACTATCCTAAGAAAAGGAATGCTGTTATAGAAAAAAATCCAGAGCAGGGACAAGGAGGCTGAGATGCAAACAGCTTGGTTGATTAAATTTATTGAATAGGAAATAGCTCTGTTGGTGGAGGAGTGGCCTAGCACAGCATTTCTCAACTTCTTCAAGCCAAGTACCTCCTTACTCAAACATATTTCAACCAAATATCCTTGAGCTGCAATTTGCTCTTGCAGATGTACATTCCAAAACATTGTCAATAAAGGCAGCAAGATGTATTTTCTGTTTTGTGATTAGGTCATTTGATTTTTTTCAAATGAGGTTGAACCTTGGCTCTGGTTCTTTGTTTGCTTTCCTCTGTCTACTCTTAACTCTCTTACTAAAGTCAAGTGTTGTTGTACTAGGATAGAACAAAGGTGCATCAAGCCCAGTATCCTGTTTCCAATTGTGGCAAATCTAGGTCACAAGTACCTGGCAAGATCCCAAAACAGATTTTATGCTGTTTATCCTAGAAATAAAACAGTGGATTTTTCCCAAATCCATCCTTGGCTTTACCGTCTAAGATGTTGAATATGTAAACCTAACACCAAATGTGCCCTTTTGCACCATGGTAGCACCTGTTGATTCTTACTATAGGCACCTTGAGCATATAACTTTGAGAAGGCAATACATACATTTAAGGTAAGTTTTTGCCAAGCTGTTCAGAACATTAGCTCCCACCTGTAGAGCAGGATTCATGACTTGAACATGAGCACAGTCAAAGACAGCTACTGTGCAGGTGGGGTGGGGGTCACCTACCTCATGTGGGCTTTCCCAATTAGTGTAGGTTTATGTAATTTGGTATTAACAGCCACAGCAGTAGTTGTTGAATAAGGTACACCTAGCAGAGGTGGTTAGTATGGAAGATTAGGCATGAGGATTTGTTTACCACCTTTTTAAGAAACGTACAACACTGTGTACAGGCTGAATAGCTGTGATATGCTGAACCATGGCCTTTAAGTGATCATCTCTACAGTTTTCCTCAAGAGCATGTGTCCAGGAGAGGAACTTGAAAGCCTGAAGTTCACCAACATACAAGGAACTAGGCCACAATTACCACAGCAGGGATTCTGAGATTTAAAACACATCATAAGTAGTTTTGATAGCATGAGTGTCACATTATACTCTGCAACAGCTAGCCTCTATCTTTTGCAAGATGGTGCGTTAAGATTGTATCATATAAAGCCCATGGTCAGCTATTCTGAAAAGCTCACACAGTTTTGTCTCACCTATTATAACACACAAGTAGAGGATGCTGCCCACTTTCAGGATCCCCTGCCACCCTTACTTGTAGTGCACGTGCATCAGTGTAAGTGCAGTAAAACATTTTGGCAGATAAACTTAAGAGCCATGCAGTTTATCCATTTTGAGCTTCCATACCATTTAGCACAGCTCCTACTCAATTTTGCATTCCCATCATGTACAAGACAAAATACTTGTGCTAGGCCCAAGCTTTCTTTAATGTATGTCTAGGTGTCAGCAACCACAGCACTGTAATTTTAATTTTTTTTTTTTTTTCAAAATCTGTATAGAAATGCAACTAATCCAACAGAAATCACTATTGCAAGAAATACTAGTTTAAGCTTAATGGATGCCTGGGCATTGGCATTCAAACTCAACCAGGAAAAAAAACTCACTGCCTTATTCTCTCTTCTCACCACAAAACAAACCTCCTTTCATAAAAACCCTGGAACATGCTCTCCCAATATCAGACAAACTGAAGATTCTTGGAATTACTATTGACACCAACCTAACCCTGGAGAGCCAAGCCTCTGCCACCATGCAGAAAATGGTCCATGCAATGTGCAAACTCAAACGGATCAAACAATTCTTCCCTACAGAAACTTTCCATAACATAATTCAAACAATGGTACGTGTTAACTACTGTAACGCCCGTTTATGCGGGATGCAAAGAACAGATCTTAAGGAAACTCCAGACTGCGCAGAACAAGGCAGCTAGACTCATTTTCGGAAAGACAGGATTTGAAAGTGCTAAATCTCTATTCAAAATACTGCACTGGCTACCAATCAAGTAACGAATAGCCTTCAAAATTTGCACTCTGGTCCACCAAATAATCCATGGTCTGGCCCCGACCTACATGACAGAACTTATCGACTTGCCAACTAGAATCATCAAGAACGTTTCTAAACATCCATTACCCAAACTGTAAAGGACTAAAATACAAATCAACATATGCATCCAGCTTTTCCTACATTTGCACACATGAATTCAAACATGCGTGGGATAAACATAAAGAAATCCTGTGCCGAAGGAATGGATCCTCAGGAGCTTAGTCAGGATCGGGAGGCGGGGCTGGTGGTTGGAAGGTAGGGTAGGGCTGGACAGACTTGTACGGTCTGTGCCAGAGCCAGTGGTGGGCAGTGGGACTGGTGGTTGGGAGGCGGGGATAGTGCTGGACAGACTTGTACGGTCTGTGCCAGGGCAGGTGGTTGGGAGGCGGGGATAGTGCTGGGCAGACTTATACGGTCTGTGCCCTGAAGAGCACAGGTACAAATCAAAGTAGGGTATACACAAAAAGCAGCAAATATGAGTTATCTTGTTGGGCAGACTGGATGGACCGTGCAGGTCTTTTTCTGCCATCATCTACTATGCACCCAGCTCTGGAACACATTACCTAGAAACATTAGAACTGTGAACACCCATCTAAAATTCCAAAAAGACCTCAAGACTCACCTCTTCCAGAAAGCCTACCCAGCAGACCCGAACTAATTCATTAACAATACATCACATCTATCGAACTAAGAAATGAACAATAACCCTTCCACATAATCCTATGTACGAATTTTACCACTCCAGTTATAATTAAGTGTACTTCTACCCTTATCCTACTCTGTATTGCTTACTAGAAGCTGTAGTTCCATTCCTGGAGACTTCAGCTTCATTGGGATTACTTCTCTCTATATGCTACTATATATTCGTCCCAGAGTTGTATTCTCTCTTCCGGAACCTTATCAGCTTCCTTGCACCTAGTGTTACTCTATTTTCCACTCTGTATATATTCCCAGAGTTGGTACTCTCCTCTCTGGAACCTGTAAGCCACATTGAGCCTACTGCCATGCGGGAAAATGTGGGATACAAATGTAAAAAATAAACTCAAACAATAAAAACCAAGAAAGAAGTAAGTCAAATTCAGAAGCTGGTATTTTGAATAGCTAACATTTCCACCTTAAACGAAAAACTACTGCCTGTTAACTTAAGGAGCAAGCCTGGTATGTTCTTGTATTTCCTTTCCTGTCGCTGTCAAGTACTTTAGATTTGTACAATGCCATAATGCATTATGCATCTAACTTCTCCTACATAAGTGCACAATTATGGAACGCACTCCCCAAAACTATGAAAACAATCCATAACCACCTAAATTTCAGGAAATCACTAAAAACCAACCTCTTAAAAAAGGCTTACCCCACCAATCCAACGTAAACCCCCACACCAGGCAACACAGCAATACCAATGATCGTACTGGACAATAGAGTGGAGGAGTGGCCTAGTGGTTAGGGTGGTGGACTTTGGTCCTGGGGAACTGAGTTCGATTCCCGGCACAGGCAGCTCCTTGTGACTCTGGGCAAGTCACTTAACCCTCCATTGCCTGCCGCATTGAGCCTGCCATGAGTTGGAAAGCGCGGGGTACAAATGTAACAAAAATAAATAAAAATAAAATATACAACCTTCACTTCCTCCCTCCTCATTCGACCACAACATAACCTTGTATTTGTTTCTCAACCGAACTTGGCGAATGCCTTTACGGTACTATGTAAGCCACATTGAGCCTGTAAGTAGGTGGGAAAATGTGGGGTACAAATGTAACAAAAATAATTTCACCCCCCCCTTTTTTTTTTTTAGATAAAGTTTTTATTTCTACCATAAATTAATTAGAAAAAATCTGAAAGTTCTTATTTTATTTCTAGAGACTTCTTGTTTTATAACTTGGAACAAAGACTAGAACAAAAGCAGTACAACCCTTAACAAGGCAGCATGAGCTTTACAATACTAATTACACTTCATCAATAGTTAGCAATCAAGGCAAAAACAAAAACCCACACAAGAACTTAAAGTACAATACTATCTATTTTAATACTAGTACAACTGTCTCAATAGCTTTTGAATCCCACACCTTGGTAGAATGTTTCATGAATCATGGCTGAGAACTTGATGAAGATAGAGGATTTCCACCAAGATGTTAAGAAACCAGATACCTACATAATATGTGCTCGGAATTTTATGACAATTCAGACACTTGGGCACAATACTTAAGCAAAATGTGAGCCCTGGTGGGTCAGCCAACAAGTGCTGAAAGTTATAAAAGTCTTTACAAAATGCTTCTCAGAAGTTTGGGACCTTTCCAGAAGGTACAAAAAGTTTCCATCAGAAATCCGTGAAAACACCTCCCCTACTCATGGTGCTTGGTTACCAAAAGGTCCATGGAGGCTGCATCGTTTCATACATTGGCACACTGGTAACATTCACAGGGATAGAGATCACAGCCCATGGAAGACCATGCTGCTCAAGAGAGCGACGGATCATATATCTAGAAAGCAAAAAAACAATTATTTTTGTGTGGCATTATAGCTCAAAGACCTTTCATAAAATTGCTTATCAAAATACTTACTACATATCTAGGGACCTAAGCTTGGATTTAGGTATATACAACCCAGGCAAAGGCTGGATTAGAGAGAAATGTGCTTTCCCCCCCCCAAACTCCATTCTCTGTTAAATGTTATGGCCAGTCCTATTGAGCAGCAAGCTGGTCCCTGGAGTAGCCTAGTAGTCAGTGCAGTGCACTGTAGAGAAGGGGACCCAGGTCCATATTCCACTCTAAACTGGTACACTTGTAGTGGAAAAGTGTGAGCCACCAGAAACCTACTGTAACTACATATAGGTGTAAAAAAATCAGCGCAGAAATCAATGCAAAGCGGTATATAGAATGTGCTTAGTTATATCTCAGCACCTACAACTATGCACCTTCATTTATACCAATGAAAACATGGTGTAAATCCCAGCACAGATTTAGGCACACTGGGCCATATTCTATAATTACGAGTGTAAATTTTGGAACACCCATGAAACACCCATTTTCCTACCCATAACCATGCCCCCCTTTTGCCTGCGCACATTAGAAGTTAGGCACACAGCATTACAGAATGTGCTTAGTGAGTTGCGCGCATAAATTCTAATTGTCAATTAGTGCTCATTATTACTTAAGAGCCATATCAACATTGGTTAGCTTGTTAAGCCAATACACTTGGATTTCAGCGTGGATCTCTAGGCATGCTATATAGGATCCGAGGGATAGTACCTTAAGTAGTCACTTTTCTTTATAAAATATTAGCCTAAGTAGCAAATGAGGCCATTTAAAATAGCCTTAGAGCAAGTATAAACTACGTGCAAACTTTCAAATGTTGCAATGAATGACTATAAAATTTTCAAAAAGCAAAGTCACAGCAAAGGAGACAAAAAGATGATGCTCAAAAAAAAAAAAAAAACTTCTACTGGACTCTAGAAAGTTCACAGCAAAGGTTTATTTGAAACGATCTGGACTCGACACGAGTCGTGTTTCGGACACTCAGGCCTGCCTCAGGAGTCCCTACAAACAATACACAACATATACATGGGGTGATATACACTATAAAAAAATATATAACGTATATGAGATAGAACAAGATAATACTAAATAGTACAATTATAAGCGAAAAGACTAAAATTAAACTTGTAAATAAAAATTATATATACGCATAGACTACTTTTATGTGTCTTAAAAAAATGAATGAATAATTGAAGTAAAAAAAATTAGTACATAAAATGTGTAGATCTTTCAGTGATAACAAGTGTGTGTGTGTGTGTGTGTGTATATATATATATATATATATATATATATATATATATATATATATATATATATATATATATCTAATATAATAAAAGGCACCCTCAACGTTCTGAGGACAACGTTCTGAAGTCACTCAGACTCCCAGACGGTTCGTAAGTTCGTGGTGGTGAAGCCACTGACCAAGACTCGCTGCCCCGCCCTCGCGTCAAACATCATGACGTCGAGGGCGGGGAAAAATAAACGGATCGCGAGGGCAGAAAAAACAAACAAACAAACTGATCGCACCCACGCACGGTGCGTTTCAGTATATTAGATTTACCTCCGTGGTGGCGGTTCCGGCAGCGCAGCGTCACGGAAGGAGGCGGCGCTCCCGACGTCTGTAGCCTTGCCTTCCCTGTGTTCCGCCTTCTTCTGACGTCAATGATGACGTCAGAAGAAGGCGGAACACAGCGAAGGGAAGGCTAGACGTCGGAAACGCCGCCCCCTTCCCTGACGCTGCGCTGCCGGAACCGCCACCACGGAGGTAAATTAAAAAAAAAAAAAAAAAGGGATGTTGGAGGGATAGAAGAGGGTGAGCAGCAAAGTTGAACACTGGGAGCAGGAGGGTAGGAGAAAAACAACAGCATGGATGCGAAGGGGGGGGGGGGGGAACAAGAGGGCGGGCCAGGCTGGGACATGGGAGAGAGAGGAGCATGGATGCGAGGGGGGGTCATGGAAGGAAGAGAGGGGAATTGCAGCAAAAGGAAGAATGGAGGGGGCAGGGGACAGAGGAGCATGGATGCCCATGGATTGAGAGGGCAGGCCTCAGGCAGAGAGGGGAAATGCTGGATAGGGAAAAATGGAGGGGCCAGGTGACAGAGGAGCATGGATGGCCATGGATTGGAAGGGCAGGACTCAGGGACAGGGGAATTGCTGGATAGGGATGAATGGAGGGGACAGATGGGCATGGATGGATATGGATTGCAGGGCAGGCCTCAGGCAGAGAGGGGAAATGCTGGATAGGGAAAAATGGAGGGGCCAGGTGACAGAGGAGCATGGATTGGAAGGGCAGGACTCAGGGAGAGGGGAATTGCTGGATAGGGATGAATGGAGAGGACAGATGGGCATGGATGGATATGGATTGCAGGGCAGGCCTCAGGCAGAGAGGGGAAATGCTGGATAGGGATGAATGGAGGGGGCAGGTGACAGAGAAACATGGATGGCCATGGATTGGGAGGGCAGGGCTCAGGGAGAGAGGGGAATTGCTGGAAAAGGATGAATGGAGGGGGCAGGGGACAGATGGCCATGGATTGGGAGGGCACGGCTCACACTCTCTCTCTCATATACAATGTCTTTCTGACTCTCACTCTCACACACTCTGTCTCACACTGTATCACAATCACTCTCTATGTGCCACACAGTCACTCACACACTCGCTTGGTCTCATACACTCACTCTCACAGAGAATCTGTGTCTCACACACACTCTCTCTCTCGCCCACACACGCACACTCTCTCTCACACTGTGTCTCACATACACACTTGCACACACTCTCATTCTCACACACACGCTCTCTCACAAACACCCTCACACCCAGACTCACTCTCTCTCTCTCTCATACACACACACTCACACTTTCACTCTGTCTCTCACACAGTCACTCTCACATACACTCTCCCAAACATACACACTCCGAGGAAAACCTTGCTAGCGCCCGTTTCATTTGTGTCAGAAACGGGCCTTTTTTACTAGTATAAATATAAAACAGGAGCAACCTGGTCATCATCTGTTACAAACATGCAAATGGTGACGTCAACCAAAGATTTAAAAAAATAATAAAAAGAGGTAATGTTAAAGATGGTAAAATTATGTATCATACCTGATAATTTTCTTTCCATTAATCATAGCTGATCAATCCACAGACTGGTGGGTTGTGTCCATCTACCAGCAGGTGGAGATAGAGAGCAATCCTTTTGCCTCCCTATATTTGGTCATGTGCTGCCGGAAACTCCTCAGTATGTCGATATCCAAGCTCCATCCGCAGGACTCAGCACTTAGAGAATTACACCCACAAAGGGACACTCTGCCCAGCTCACCACCGCCGAAACGGGGGAGGGGAATTAACCCAGCTCATCCCCACACAAGTGGGGGAGGGGAATCCGTCCAGCTCATCCCCGCGGAGCGGGGGAGGGACACCACCCCGCCGATGCGGGGGGATCTGGCTTATCCTGCAACCGCAACCGCGGGAGGAGCTGACTGACCCTAACACCGCCGAAGCGGGAGGGGTGCAAAGCTGCCCTACAGCCGCACGAAGCGGGAGGGAGCGCCGGCAGAATTTATGTCTCAATCCAGCCCCGAAAACGGAGGGGAGAGGAATGCAGCAGCTCACTAACACAAACTCGTCTCAACTCTTGAAGAATCCAATTGAAAAAACTTGAACACGAAGTCCTCCTGAACAGGAACTGAAGACTAAACTTGAACCTGAAATGCAACCAGAATATAAACAGTACAGATATCTGGGAGGGGCTATGGATTGATCAGCTATGATTAATGGAAAGAAAATTATCAGGTATGATACATAATTTTACCTTCCATATCATCATACTGATCAATCCATAGACTGGTGGGATGTACCGAAGCAGTACTCACCCAGGGCGGGACATTGAAATCCCTGACCGCAACACTGAAGCTCCAAACCGGGCCTCCGCCCGAGCAGCCACAGTCAAGCGGTAATGCCTGGAGAAGGTATGGGCCGATGCCCAAGTTGCCGCCTTGCATATCTCTTCCAAGGAGACGGACCCGGCCTCTGCCATCGAGGCCGCCTGAGCTCTAGTGGAGTGGGCCTTCAGCTGAATAGGCGGCACCTTCCCCGCGGCCACATAAGCCGCTGCAATGGCCTCCTTGACCCATCTTGCCACTGTAGGCTTAGCAGCCTGCAGACCCTTACGAGGACCTGCAAACAGGACAAACAGATGATCCGATTTCCGGAAATCATTGGTCACTTCCAAGTATCTGATGATGACTCGTCTCACATCCAGAAATTTGAGAGCAGAGTATTCCTCTGGGTAGTCCTCCCTACGAAAGGAAGGGAGACAGAGCTGCTGATTCACATGGAAGCGAGAAACAATCTTGGGCAGGAAGGAAGGAAGGCACTGTGCGAATAGTCACTCCTGCCTCAGTGAACTGCAGAAAAGGCTCTCGACATGAGAGCGCCTGGAGCTCGGAAACTCTTCTGGCTGAAGTGATAGCCACCAAAAAGACTGCTTTCAACGTCAGGTCTTTCAGAGATGCCCTCGACAAGGGTTCAAAAGGCGGCTTCTGCAAGGCTCTTAGCACCAGGCTGAGATTCCACGCAGGCACCACTGAGTGCAGAGGAGGGCGCAGGTGATTAACTCCCTTGAGAAAACGTACCACATCTGGCTGCGAAGCCAGGGAAGCACCCTTCAGGCGGCCCCTGAAGCAAGCCAGAGCCGCTACCTGGACTTTAAGGGAACTGAGTGACAGGCCTTTCTCCAGACCTTCTTGCAGGAACGCCAGCACTGAAGAAATTGGAGCAGTGAAGGGAGAAAGTGAGCCTGCTTCACACCACGCTGCAAAGGTACGCCAAACCCTGGCGTAAACAGTAGAAGTAGAGCGCTTCCCGCTCTCAGCATAGTGGCGATGACCTTATCTGAGAAGCCCTTCTTCCTCAGACGCTGCCGCTCAATAGCCAGGCCGTAAGACCAAAGGGGGAGGGATCCTCCATCACCTCGGGACCCTGATGCAACAGGCCCTGCTCCACTGGCAGCCGCAGAGGGTCGTCCACTGAGAGTCTGATCAAGTCCGCATACCAGGGACGTCTGGGCCAGTCCGGACCCACCAGGATTATTCGGCCCGGATGCTTTGCCACCCAATCTAGTACCCTGCCCAACATGGGCCAGGGCAGGAACACATAGAGAAGCTCCTGTGTCGGCCACTGTTGGAGAAGAGCATCTACTCCCAGAGATCGAGGGTCCCATCCTCTGCTGAAAAAGCGCGGCACTTGGCAATTGGCCAATGACGCCATCAGATCTAGGCTCGGCTGGCCCCAGCGCTTCGTGATGTCCAAGAACGCCTGAGCCGATAACTGCCACTCTCCGGGATCCAAGGTATGGCGACTAAGAAAGTCCGCCTTGACATTCATGACTCCAGCAATGTGGGCCGCTGACAGCTGTTCCAGGTTCGCTTCCACCCACTGGCATAGATTCATGGTTTCCTTGGCTAGAGGGGCGCTCTTGGTACCTCCCTGGCGGTTGACATAGGCCACAGCCGTGGCATTGTCCGACAGGACCCGTACTGGCTTCAACGCCAGTACCGGGAGGAACTCCAAAAGCGCCAACCGAATGGCTCTGAGTTCCAGGAGGTTGATAGACCACTTTGCCTCTGCAGGAGACCAGAGCCCCTGCGCTGTCCTTCCCAAGCAGTGGGCTCCCCAGCCCGTCAAAGAGGCGTCCGTCGTGATGACAATCCACTCCGGGGTTACAAGAGGCATCCCTGCAGACAACTTGTCTGTCTTCAGCCACCAGCTCAGCGCCTTGCGCACTGCTGGGTCCAAGGGAAGGCGTACAGCATAATCCTCCGACACCGGAGTCCAGCGCTGCAGCAGAGAGTGTTGTAGTGGTCTCATATGAGCCCTGGCCCTGGGCACTACTTCCATCGTGGCCGTCATAGAGCCCAACAGCTGCACATAGTCCCAAGCCCGAAGCGGAGAGGCTACTAGGAACTGGTCCACCTGAGCCTGAAGTTTGACAATCTGATTGTCCGGCAGGAACACTCTGCCGACTTGGGTGTCGAATCGAACTCCCAGATACTCCAGGGACTGAGTCGGGCGCAGCTGGCTTTTCTCCCAGTTGATGATCCACCCCAGGGAGCTCAAAAGAGCAATCACCCGGTCCACAGCTTTGCCGCACTCTGCATAAGAGGGGGCTCGGATCAACCAGTCGTCCAGATAAGGATGGACTTGTACTCCTTCCTTTCGCAGGAAGGCCGCGATGACCACCATTACTTTGGAGAAGGTCCGCGGAGCAGTAGCCAACCCGAACGGGAGGGCTCTGAACTGGAAGTGTCGGCCCAGGACTGCAAAACGCAGAAAGCGTTGATGAGGAGGCCAGATGGGAATATGCAAGTACGCTTCCTTGATGTCCAGGGATGCCAGGAACTCCCCTGCCTTCACTGCCGCTATAACAGAGCGGAGAGTCTCCATGCAAAAGTGCCAAACTTTCAAGGCCCGATTGACCCCTTTGAGGTCGAGGATAGGCCGTACAGAACCTCCTTTCTTTGGTACCACAAAGTAAATGGAGTAACGTCCCTTGCCAAGCTGATTTTCTGGCACCGGAACGACCGCACCCAGGCGGATCAGATTGTCCAAGGTCTGCTGCACTGCCACAGCTTTGACCGGAGACTTGCAGGGAGAGAGTACAAACCCGTCTCTTAAGGGTCGGCAGAACTCTAGCTTGTAGCCGTCTCTGATGACTTCCAGCACCCAAGCATCTGAAGTTACCCTGGTCCACTCGCCCAGAAACGAGGACAGGCGTCCTCCAATCTGCACTGGGCCATGGACCAGGACCCCGTCATTGGGTACGAGACCCTGGGGGAGGACCAGAGGGCGCACCTCCGGGACGGCGGTCTCTGCGAAAGGAATGCTGCTTGGGGGAGAAGTTCCTCTTGAAAGAAGAGGGGGCAGAGGAGCCCGACTTGCCCGGGCGGTACCGACGGGCTTCCTGAAACCGTCCTCTGGAGATACCGGGGCGAGCACTGGCCCGAGCCCTGACCTCTGGTAACCTCTTGCCCTTAGACGTGCCGAGATCGGTCACAATTTTGTCCAGCTCGACCCCAAAGAGCAGCTTGCCTTTAAAAGGCAACTTAGCCAGGCGGGACTTAGAGGCGTGGTCCGCAGACCAATGTTTCAGCCAAAGCCACCGCCGCGCAGAGACTGTCTGAGCCATACCTTTAGCCGAGGCTCTCAAGACATCATACAGTAAGTCTGCCAAATAAGCCAAGCCCGATTCCAGGGCCGGCCAATCAGCCCTCAAGGAAGGATCCGAGGGGGAAGCCCGCTGCACAATCGTCAGGCACGCCCTGGCCACGTAGGAGCCGCAAACTGAGGCCTGCAAACCTAAGGCAGCCACCTCGAAGGACGACCTTAAGGCCGCCTCCGATCTTCTGTCTTGGGCGTCCTTTAGGGCCGTGCCACCTTCCACCGGCAACGCCGTTTTCTTAGTCACCGCAGTGATTAAAGAATCCACGGTAGGCCAAAGAAAGGCCTCCCGTTCACTTTCAGGCAAAGGATAGAGGCGGGACATAGCACTAGCCACTTTGAGGCTCGCTTCCGGGACATCTCACTGAGCCGAAATTAAGGTGTGCATGGCATCATGCACGTGGAAGGTTCTAGGCGGGCGCTTCGTCCCCAGCATAATGGCGGAGCCAACAGGGGCTGAGGGAGAGACGTCCTCTGGAGAGGAAATCTTCAAAATGCTCATGGCCTGCACTAACAGGTTGGGCAAATCCTCTGAGCGAAAGATCCGCGCTGCAGAGGGGTCATCCGCTCCATCCGAGCGGGAATCAGTCTCCTCCAAGGAATCCCCAAAGGACCGTTAGGAGAACTCAGATACGCTGCCCTCATCTACATCAGAGGAAACAGAGTCCTCTAAGGCCTGGGAATCCACCCGAGGGCGTTTACTTCCGGGGGCCTCAACCCCAGCGTTTTGCATAAGGAAGGCCTGATGCAGCAGCAAAATAAACTCGGGGGAGAAACCCCCCAGACTGTGCACTTCAGCAGCCTGGGCCACAGCCCTAGACGCACCCTCAACCGGCGCTCACAAGAGCGGGGGAGAAACATGCTGCGCATCCAAGATGGCGTCCGGCGCGACACTCCGCGAAGGAGCCGCACGGGAAGAACGGCGCTTAACTTTAGCCGCTTTTTTGCCGTCGCCCAAATCAAGGGCGGCCATGGCATTAACGTCTCCCAGCTCAAGGGCGGCCCAAGAAGAAGCCGTCCGAGCAGAGTGGCCGGCCAAGATGGCGGAGGCGAGCAGCGGGGGATGGGCATTTATGGCGGGAAAAACCGCCGCACCGGAGGAAGACCCGGGACACTGACCGGCCTCCGAACTGACACCCAACAAGGGCGAATCAGACTTTAAGACCCCCGCATCCCCGCTAGAAGCGCACACGCGGTCCGGGGAGCGATTCTTCGCGCCCTCGCCCTCCGACGCCATAGGCCACGTGGAGATCGATCTGGGAACCCCCTGCCCGCTATAAAAAGGTAAAAATTACCTGCTTCTCGCTCCGAGCTATAACGACCTGGTGTCCCAGTGAGTAGCTGCAATAAACGTTTAAATAAACGTCGAAATAAACGCCCTTAAGGACGTCCAAAATTTTTTTTTTTTTTTTTAAACGGAGCCAGCGGGAGGGGGGAGAAAAGGAGGGACCTGGCGCCACCAGGTTTGCACTTGCTCAAGAAGAGCCCTCAACCCCAGGTACTCAACAAAACCTAAAAATTAGGCTTGGAGACCTAGCCAGAGCTGCTGCTGTGTGTGACCACCACCTGCTGAGATAGAGAACATACTGAGGAGTTTCCGGCAGCACATGACCACATATAGGGAGGCAAAAGGATTGCTCTCTATCTCCACCTGCTGGTAGATGGACACAACCCACCAGTCTATGGATTGATCAGCATGATGATATGGAATGTATTGCACATCTGTTGGAAACACTGATATATTTAAATATAAAAAAAATTAAACAATAAAAAGCTAAATGAGAGTAACCATACATCTTTTGGTGTAGCTCAAAAAAATTATATTGTTAAAAGTGAACATCAGTGACATTGATGTCTAAACGTATTATAAAGGTAAATTTAAAAAAGTAGCTTAAAATAGGGAATTACATGTATGTTGTTACAATAATTGCAGGAAGACGACGAAGTCTTCTGGGATTGTGCAGCTATCAAACTATACAGACAGAATTAAACTAGATGCATCTAACCTTTGTACACCCAGTGTAACATATAGAAACGCGCCCGTACGTTTTTCTGGACCACTAAATTGATTCCATCAGGAGATATTAACAAGTATTCAAGGTTTCAAATACCAAACAAATCCAAGGTAAGAATAGGTTGCATAAGATGAGTTAAGTAAGTAGTGCCAATTAGACGAGTAATTGATGTTAGTCTTTTTGGACAGAATTTTAAGACTGTCTGATCATTGAGGCTTCACCCCTCCACCGTCAGCCTACAAATGAAAAAAAGCTCAAGACAACACAGACTCTGCCCAGAGGTGCTTGCCCAGGCAAGACCACAGCTAGAGCAAACAAGATAATCATTCACAAAGTCAGAGAAACCAAAAACAGTATCTAAAGTTCCACAGGCTTCTCTCGCTATGGCTGATGTGAGGACTGCTGCCTCAAACATTAAGAAAAACAGGAATGGGAATTATGCTCATAGGAGAATAGGTAGAAAGAAAAGATAAAACATTATTGCCTGCCTCAGATATGCCAAAGCTCATCTAGATGGTCAATAAGACTTCTGGAATAATGTTCTCTGGCCAGATGAGTCAAATACTGAACTTTGCTCAGGACTGGTCTAAGGATATCCAATTAGAGTGAATCTTTTCATAAAAGCAGTTAATATATCCCAATATTACCCTAGGTGAACCTTCAGGCATATAGACCCCCCCCCATAGGGGTGGCTCAAGGTCGTATACCTACTCCACTATATTTCAGCATCTCTCCTCTCCCCACCTTCATTTCCAGCATCTCTCTCCATTTGTTCTGCATCTCTTCTCTCCCCCACTTCCATTTCCAGCATTTCCCCATTTCTTCCTTATCCAACATCTCTCCCACATCAACCCTTTCCCTTACAGGTCCTGCTCCCTCCTTTCTACCCTACTGCTCATGAACATACATGCTCTATGTGGGATCTCTGAGTGCAGGTTATGTACTCGAGGTCTGCTGGATCCCACCCCCTATGATAGAAAGTCTGTGCTAGGAGAACCAGGAGACCCTTAAATGGTGTGCATTGCATGGGGATCTCCAAGCTCTGGCACACCTCAAGTCCTTCAAGACAGTCAATGCAGAAGTAGGGTGGTGGTGGCAGTAGCAGCAGGGGAGAGAGCAGGCCCCATCTTCTGTGTCATTATTCCCCAAATTCTGATACGCCAGTCCACCTAGTGATAGGGCCAACCCTGTTTGTAATCACAGCAGCATTTCCAAAACAGACACCTCAACCCAGTTCTAAAGCATGCTATTGGAGATATAGTGTGGAGTTGCTTTGTTGCATCAAAACCTGAACAGGTTGCTCATCATTGATGGAACCATGAATTCTACTTCATATCAGAAAATTCTAGATGAGAAAGGCCTGCTGTCCACGAGTTGACGCAGAGTCCAAAGTGGGTCACACAGTACTACTACTACTACTACTACTACTATTTAGCATTTCTATAGCGCTACAAGGCGTACGCAGCGCTGCACAAACATAGAAGAAAGACAGTCCCTGCTCAAAGAGCTTACAATCTAATAGACAAAAAATAAATAAAGTAAGCAAATCAAATCAATTAATGTGAACGGGAAGGAAGAGAGGAGGGTAGGTGGAGGCGAGTGGTTACGAGTCAAAAGCAATGTTAAAGAGGTGGGCTTTCAGTCTAGATTTAAAGGTGGCCAAGGATGGGGCAAGACGTAGGGGCTCAGGAAGTTTATTCCAGGCGTAGGGTGCAGCGAGACAGAAGGCGCGAAGTCTGGAGTTGGCAGTAGTGGAGAAGGGAACAGATAAGAAGGATTTATCCATGGAGCAAAGTGCACGGGAAGGGTGTAGGGAAGGACGAGTGTGGAGAGATACTGGGGAGCAGCAGAGTGAGTACATTTATAGGTTAGTAAAAGAAGTTTGAACAGGATGCGAAAACGGATAGGGAGCCAGTGAAGGGTCTTGAGGAGAGGGGTAGTATGAGTAAAGCGACCCTGGCAGAAGACGAGACGGGCAGCAGAGTTTTGAACCGACTGGAGAGGGGAGAGGTGACTAAGTGGGAGGCCAGCAAGAAGCAAATTGCAGTAGTCTAAACGAGAGGTGACAAGGGTGTGGATGAGGGTTTTGGTAGAGTGCTCGGAAAGAAAGGGGCGGATTTTACGGATGTTGTAAAGAAAGAAACGACAGGTCTTGGCAATCTGCTGGATATGAGCAGAGAAGGAGAGAGAAGAGTCAAAGATGACCCCAAGGTTTCGAGCTGAGGAGACAGGGAGAATGAGAGAGCCATCAACAGAAATAGAAAACGGGGGGAGCATGAGAAGCTCGGTTTTGGTCATATTTAATTTCAGGTGGCGTTGAGACATCCAGACAGCAATGTCAGACAAGCACGCTGAAACTTTGGTTTGGATGCAAGGTGAGATATCAGGGGTAGAAAGGTAGATTTGGGAGTCATCAGCAAATATAAAACCCTCTTCACACAATGTGTAGTATATTTTGGACTTGCCAAGTGTTTTAAAAATCTTCGTTACTGATGTATTCATCATGAAAGCTTCACATACCAAGCTACTAGGAAATGGAATTCCCTTCCAAAGTCACTCAGATATGCTACTGACTACTTGAAATTTCATAAAATTGTTGAAAGCATTCTTATTTAGTGACTTCCTCGCCACTGTTGGTTGTTATGCTTTTGTTAGTTCAAAATTTTTTTTTTTGTTACATTTGTACCCCGCACCTTCCCACTCATAGCAGGTTCAATGCGGCTTACATATTATATACAGGTACTTATTTGTACCTGGGGCAATGGAGGGTTAAGTGACTTGCCCAAAGTCACAAGGAGCTGCCTGTGCCTGCAGTGGGAATTGAACCCAGTTCCCCAGGACCAAAGTCCACCACTCTAACCACTAGGCCACTCTTACTGCTTGGATGTTTTTACCTATTATTATTTTGTATTTTCGTTATAGTTCTCTTATTGCAATTTGCTTTAAAAGTTTGATGTAAGCCACATTGAACCCAAACTTGTTTGGGATAATGCGGGGTGAGAAAGACAAAGACAGAAAGAAAAAGACTCAAACCTACTGAAAAGTGGCAAGACTGTCAAAGCAAGCTGTTCATGCAAAAGTCAGAGCTAAAACAGTTCACTGGAGGAATTTTGGACCATTCCTACAGAGATGTAAAACATTGATTAGCAGTTATGGACAGGGGCGTAGCCAGACCTCAGCGGGAGGGGGGACACAGCCCGAGGTGCGGGGGCACTGTTTAGCTGCCTCCCCCGCAACCGCAATCCCCCCCCCCCGCCACCACTTTGGCCCGCCACCGTAAACCCTCCCCCCGCCACCCTGCTCCGCTGCCACATCAGGTACCTTGTTTGCTGGCGGGGGACCCCAATCCCCGCCAGCCAAAGAGCCTTCTTCAGCGCCGGCCAACTCCGGCGCCTTCGTTGTGGGATCATCTGTTTCTGACGCCTTACGTCCTGCATGGGGCTACATGCAAGGTGCAGGATGTAAGGCGTCAGAAACAGATGACCGGCGCTGAAGAAGACTCTTCAGCTGGTGGGGTTTGGGGTCCCCCACCAGCAAACAAGGTACCTGATGCGGCAGTGGGGGGGGGGGGGGGGGGGGGGGGGGCGGCGGGGTGTCAAATGTAGAGGGGGCCAAGGCGTAATCTGTGGGGACCCATGTCCCCGTGGCCCCACATAGCTACGCCCCTGGTTACGGAAGATGTTTAAGCTGAATATGCTGCTCAAGAAGATGCCATCAGGTGCTGAATGACATATTTACATACGTAGGTTGAATGCTTTTGTTGGTTAAGTAATTGAAATACATAGTTGTTTCTAAACATATTCAATAGATCATTCTCTCAGGATTTAATCATGTTTTGAGTATAAATTGTGTCAAGTATAGATAACCATCCTAGGGATTCAAACCTTTTCTAGCACTGTTTAATTACTACAAGTGTGATATTCCTTGCCCTCTGAAGAATATATTGAGTGGCAAGAATGAATTTGTTTCACACTCATGAGTTTGATTGACCTTCAGCTTAAATATGTACATAAGTAATGCCACACTGGGAAAAGACCAAGGGTCTATCAAGCCCAGCATCCTGTCCACAACAGCGGCCAATCCAGGCCAAGGGCACCTGGTAAGCTTCCCAAACGTACAAACATTCTATACATGTTATTCCTGGATTGTGGATTTTTCCCAAGTCCATTTAGTAGTGGTTTATGGACTTGTCCTTTAGGAAAACTGTCTAACCCCTTTTTAAACTCTGCTAAGCTAACCGCCTTCACCACGTTCTCCGGCAACGAATTCCAGAGTTTAATTATGCATTGGGTGAAGAAAACGTTTCTCCGATTTGTTTTAAATTTACTACACTGTAGTTTCATCGCGTGCCCCCTAGTCCTAGTATTTTTGGAAAGCGTGAACAGACGCTTCACATCCACCTGTTCCACTCCACTCATTATTTTATATACCTCTATCATGTCTCCTCTCCAAGCTGAAAAGCCCTAGCCTCCTTAGTCTTTCTTCATAGGGAAGTCATCCCATCCCCGCTATCATTTTAGTCGCCCTTCGCTGCACCTTTTCCAATTCTACTATATCTTTATTGAGATGCGGCGACAAGAATTGAACACAATACTCAAGGTGCAGTCAACGGTATTATAACATCCTCACACCTGTTTTCCATACCTTTCCTAATAATACCCAACATTCTATTCGCTTTCCTAGCTGCAGCAGCACACTGAGCAGAAGGTTTCAGTGTATTATTGACAACGACACCCAGATCCCTTTCTTGGTCCATAACTCCTAACGTGGAACCTTGCATGACATAGCTATAATTTGGGTTCTTTTTTTCCCACATACATCACCTTGCACTTGCTCACATTAAACGTCATCTGCCATTTAGCCACCCAGTCTCTCAGTCTCGTAAGGTCCTTCTGTAATTTTTCACAATCCTGTTGCGAGTTAACGACTTTGAATAACTTTGTGTCATCAGCAAATTTAATTACCTCACTAGTTACTCCAATCTCTAAATCATTTATAAATATATTAAAAAGCAGCGGTCCTAGCACAGACCCCTGAAGAACTCCACTAACTACCCTTCTCCATTGTGAATACTGCCCATTTAACCCCACTTTCTGTTTCCTATCCTTCAACCAGTTTTTAATCCACAATAGGAGTTAAGATATGAAGAAACAGCCAGTAAACAAATTACACAAATGCCAGGTATATCAAATCTCAAGTTCATACCCATCTCTTCCTAGTAGAAACAGGGCTGGAATCTCTGCTGTTCTTCTAGTGTCGTCCTGGATCATTTCCACATAGGAACTGTCGTTGTCATATGCGTTGTCGGCAATTATCACTGCCAGTCCCCCATGTTCTTGGATGATGTGCGTTTTGGACAGAAAAGAGCAACCCCTAGGGCCAGCAAAGAGGGAGGAAAATCAAGATTTTTGTTTCAATACTGTACAGTTCATTTACATACTTTTGTGTACAACCCTGATGCTGCTCTCATTCTCAGACACCAGCACACATAAGGTAAAATTATGTATCATACCTGATAATTTTCTTTCCATTAATCATAGCTGATCAATCCATAGACTGGTGGGTTGTGTCCATCTACCAGCAGGTGGAGATAGAGACCAATCCTTTTGCCTCCCTATATGTGGTCATGTGCTGCCGGAAACTCCTCAGTATGTCGATATCCAAGCTCCATCCGCAGGACTCAGCACTTAGAGAATTACACCCACAAAGGGACACTCTGCCCAGCTCACCACCGCCGAAACGGGGGAGGGGAATTAACTCAGCTCATCCCCACACAAGTGGGGGAGGGAAATCCGTCCAGCTCATCCCCGTGGAGCGGGGGAGGGACACCACCCCGCCGATGCGGGGGGATCTGGCTTATCCTACAACCGCAACCGCGGGAGGAGCTGACTGACCCTAACACCGCCGAAGCGGGAGGGGTACAAAGCTGCCCTACAGCCGCACGAAGCGGGAGGGAGCGCCGGCAGAATTTATGTCTCAATCCAGCCCCGTAAAACGGAGGGGAGAGGAATGCAGCAGCTCACTGTAACACAAACTCGTCTCAACTCTTGAATCCAATTGAAAAAACTTGAACACGAAGTCCTCCTGAACAGGAACTGAAGACTAAACTTGAACCTGAAATGCAACCAGAATATAAACAGTACAGATATCTGGGAGGGGCTATGGATTGATCAGCTATGATTAATGGAAAGAAAATTATCAGGTATGATACATAATTTTACCTTCCATATCATGCTGATCAATCCATAGACTGGTGGGATGTACCGAAACAGTACTCACCCAGGGCGGGACATTGAAATCCCTGACCGCAACACTGAAGCTCCAAACCGGGCCTCCGCCCGAGCAGCCACAGTCAAGTGGTAATGCCTGGAGAAGGTATGGGCCGATGCCCAAGTTGCCGCCTTGCATATCTCTTCCAAGGAGATGGACCCGGCCTCTGCCATCGAGGCCGCCTGAGCTCTAGTGGAGTGAGCCTTCAGCTGAATAGGCGGCACCTTCCCCGCGGCCACATAAGCCGCTGCAATGGCTTCCTTGACCCATCTTGCCACTGTAGGCTTAGCAGCCTGCAGACCCTTACGAGGACCTGCAAACAGGACAAACAGATGATCCGATTTCCGGAAATCATTGGTCACTTCCAAGTATCTGATGATGACTCGTCTCACATCCAGATATTTGAGAGCAGAGTATTCCTCTGGGTAGTCCTCCCTACGAAAGGAAGGGAGACAGAGCTGCTGATTCACATGGAAGCGAGAAACAATCTTGGGCAGGAAGGAAGGCACTGTGCGAATAGTCACTCCTGCCTCAGTGAACTGCAGAAAAGGCTCTCGACATGAGTGTGCCTGGAGCTCGGAAACTCTTCTGGCTGAAGTGATAGCCACCAAAAAGACTGCTTTCAACGTCAGGTCTTTCAGAGATGCCCTCGACAAGGGTTCAAAAGGCGGCTTCTGCAAGGCTCTTAGCACCAGGTTGAAATTCCACGCAGGCACCACTGAGTGCAGAGGAGGGCGCAGGTGATTAACTCCCTTGAGAAAACGTACCACATCTGGCTGCGAAGCCAGGGAAGCACCCTTCAGGCAGCCCCTGAAGCAAGCCAGAGCCGCTACCTGGACTTTAAGGGAACTGAGCGACAGGCCTTTCTTCAGACCTTCTTGCAGGAACGCCAGCACTGAAGAAATTGGAGCAGTGAAGGGAGAAAGTGAGCCTGCTTCACACCACGCTGCAAAGGTACGCCAAACCCTGGCGTAAGCAGTAGAAGTAGAGCGCTTCCTCGCTCTCAGCATAGTAGCGATGACCTTGTCTGAGAAGCCCTTCTTCCTCAGACGCTGCCGCTCAATAGCCAGGCCGTAAGACCAAAGGGGGAGGGATCCTCCATCACCACAGGACCCTGATGTAACAGGCCCTGCTCCACTGGCAGCCGCAGAGGGTCGTCCACTGAGTGCCTGATCAAGTCCGCATACCAGGGACGTCTGGGCCAGTCCGGACCCACCAGGATTATCCGGCCCGGATGCTTTGCCACCCGGTCTAGTACCCTGCCCAACATGGGCCAGGGCGGGAACACATAGAGAAGCTCCTGTGTCGGCCACTGTTGGAGAAGAGCATCTACTCCCAGAGATCGAGGTCCCGTCCTCTGCTGAAAAAGCGCGGCACTTGGCAATTGGCCGATGACGCCATCAGATCTAGGCTCGGCTGGCTCCAGTGCTTCGTGATGTCCAAGAACGCCTGAGCCGATAACTGCCACTCTCCGGGATCCAAGGTATGGCGACTGAGAAAGTCCGCCTTGACATTCATGACTCCGGCAATGTGGGCCGCCGACAGCTGTTCCAGGTTCGCTTCCGCCCACTGGCATAGATTCATGGCTTCCTTGGCTAGAGGGGCGCTCTTGGTACCTCCCTGGCGGTTGACATAGGCCACAGCCGTGGCATTGTCCGACAGGACCCGTACTGGCTTCAACGCCAGTACCGGGAGGAACTCCAAAAGCGCCAACCGAATGGCTCTGAGTTCCAGGAGGTTGATAGACCACTTTGCCTCTGCAGGAGACCAGAGCCCCTGCGCTGTCCTTCCCAAGCAGTGGGCTCCCCAGCCCGTCAAAGAGGCGTCCGTCGTGACGACAATCCACTCCGGGGTCACAAGAGGCATCCCTGCAGACAACTTGTCTGTCTTCAACCACCAGCTCAGCGCCTCGCGCACTGCTGGGTCCAAGGGAAGGCGCACAGCATAATCCTCCGACACCGGAGTCCAGCGCTGCAGCAGAGAGTGTTGTAGTGGTCTCATATGAGCCCTGGCCCAGGGCACTACTTCCATCGTGGCCGTCATAGAGCCCAACAGCTGCACATAGTCCCAAGCCCGAAGCGGAGAGGCTACTAGGAACTGGTCCATCTGAGCCTGAAGTTTGACAATCCGATTGTCCGGCAGGAACACTCTGCCCACTTGGGTGTCGAATCGAACTCCCAGACATTCCAGGGACTGAGTCGGGCGCAGCTGGCTTTTCTCCCAGTTGATGATCCACCCCAGGGAGCTCAAAAGAGCAATCACCCGGTCCACAGCTTTGCCGCACTCTGCATAAGAGGGGGCTCGGATCAACCAGTCGTCCAGATAAGGATGGACTTGTACGCCTTCCTTTCGCAGGAAGGCCGCGATGACCACCATTACTTTGGAGAAGGTCCGCGGAGCAGTAGCCAACCCGAACGGGAGGGCTCTGAACTGGAAGTGTCGGCCCAGGACTGCAAAACGCAGAAAGCGTTGATGAGGAGGCCAGATGGGAATATGCAAGTACGCTTCCTTGATGTCCAGGGATGCCAGGAACTCCCCTGCCTTCACTGCCGCTATAACAGAGCGGAGAGTCTCCATGCAAAAGTGCCAAACTTTCAAGGCCCGATTGACCCCTTTGAGGTCGAGGATAGGCCGTACAGAACCTCCTTTCTTTGGTACCACAAAGTAAATGGAGTAACGTCCCTTGCCAAGCTGATTTTCTGGCACCGGAACGACCGCACCCAGGCGGATCAGATTGTCCAAGGTCTGCTGCACTGCCACAGCTTTGACCGGAGACTTGCAGGGAGAGAGTACAAACCCGTCTCTTAAGGGTCGGCAGAACTCTAGCTTGTAGCCGTCTCTGATGACTTCCAGCACCCAAGCGCCTGAAGTTACCCTGGTCCACTCGCCCAGAAACGAGGACAGGCGTCCTCCAATCTGCACTGGGCCATGGACCAGGACCCCGTCATTGGGTACGAGACCCTGGGGGAGGACCAGAGGGCGCACCTCCGGGACGGCGGTCTCTGCGAAAGGAATGCTGCTTGGGGGAGAAGTTCCTCTTGAAAGAAGAGGGGGCAGAGGAGCCCGACTTGCCCGGGCGGTACCGACGGGCTTCCTGAAACCGTCCTCTGGAGATACCGGGGCGAGCACTGGCCCGAGCCCTGACCTCTGGTAACCTCTTGCCCTTAGACGTGCCGAGATCGGTCACAATTTTGTCCAGCTCGACCCCAAAGAGCAGCTTGCCTTTAAAAGGCAACTTAGCCAGGCGGGACTTAGAGGCGTGGTCCGCAGACCAATGTTTCAGCCAAAGCCACCGCCGCGCAGAGACTGTCTGAGCCATACCTTTAGCCGAGGCTCTCAAGACATCATACAGTAAGTCTGCCAAATAAGCCAAGCCCGATTCCAGGGCCGGCCAATCAGCCCTCAAGGAAGGATCCGAGGGGGAAGCCTGCTGCACAATCGTCAGGCACGCCCTGGCCACGTAGGAGCCGCAAACTGAGGCCTGCAAACTTAAGGCAGCCGCCTCGAAGGACAACCTTAAGGCCGTCTCCAATCTTCTGTCTTGGGCGTCCTTTAGGGCCGTGCCACCTTCCACCGGCAACGCTGTTTTCTTAGTCACCGTAGTGATTAAAGAATCCACGGTAGGCCAAAGAAAGGTCTCCCGTTCACTTTCAGGCAAAGGATAGAGGCGGGACATAGCCCTAGCCACTTTGAGGCTCGCTTCCGGGACATCCCATTGAGCCGAAATTAAGGTGTGCATGGCATCATGCACGTGGAAGGTTCTAGGTGGGCGCTTCGTCCCCAGCATAATGGCGGAGCCAACAGGGGCTGAGGGAGAGACGTCCTCTGGAGAGGAAATCTTCAAAATGCTCATGGCCTGCACTAACAGGTTGGGCAAATCCTCTGAGCGAAAGATCCGCGCTGCAGAGGGGTCATCCGCTCCATCCGAGCGGGAATCAGTCTCCTCCAAGGAATCCCCAAAGGACCGTTGGGAGAACTCAAATACGCTGCCCTCATCTACATCAGAGGAAACAGAGTCCTCTAAGGCCTGGGAATCCACCCAAGGGCGTTTACTTCCGGGGGCCTCAACCCCTTTATCGGACAAGGGAGTAGGGGCAGCGTTTTGCATAAGGAAGGCCTGATGCAGCAGCAAAATAAACTCGGGGGAGAAACCCCCCAGACTGTGCACTTCAGCAGCCTGGGCCACAGCCCTAGACACACCCTCAACCGGCGCTCGCAAGAGCGGGGGAGAAACATGCTGCGCATCCAAGATGGCGTCCGGCGCGACACTCCGTAAAGGAGCCGCGCGGGAAGAATGGCGCTTAACTTTAGCCGCTTTTTTGCCGTCGCCCAAATCAAGTGCGGCCATGGCATTAACGTCTCCCAGCTCAAGGGCGGCCCAAGAAAAAGCCGTCCGAGCAGAGTGGCCGGCCAAGATGGCGGAGGCGAGCAGCGGGGGATGGGCATTTATGGCGGGAAAAACCGCCGCACCGGAGGAAGACCCGGGACACTGACCGGCCTCCGAACTGACACCCAACAAGGGCGAATCAGACTTTAAGACCCCCGCATCCCCGCTAAAAGCGCACACGCAGTCCGGGGAGCGATTCTTCGCGCCCTCGCCCTCCGACGCCATAGGCCACGTGGAGATCGATCGGGGAACCCCCTGCCCGCTATAAAAAGGTAAAAATTACCTGCTTCTCGCTCCGAGCTGTAACGACCTGGTGTCCCAGTGAGTAGCTGCAATAAACGTTTAAATAAACGTCGAAATAAACGCCCTTAAGGACGTCCAAAATTTTTTTTTTTTTTTTAAACGGAGCCAGCGGGAGGGGGGAGAAAAGGAGGGACCTGGCGCCACCAGGTTTGCACTTGCTCAAGAAGAGCCCTCAACCCCAGGGTACTCAACAAAACCTAAAAATTAGGCTTGGAGACCTAGCCAGAGCTGCTGCTGTGTGTGACCACCACCTGCTGAGATAGAGAACATACTGAGGAGTTTCCGGCAGCACATGACCACATATAGGGAGGCAAAAGGATTGCTCTCTATCTCCACCTGCTGGTAGATGGACACAACCCACCAGTCTATGGATTGATCAGCATGATGATATGGAAAATCTGAATTGCTTGCTTTTCCCCCCAATGCCAAGGACTCGTGTGTCTTTTAGAGAGCATCTCTTAATTTAATTCCATATTTCTAATCCACTTTTTCCGTACCTATTCAGAGCAGATTACAATTTAAACTGATCAAATTACAATTATCAATATAACATAATACAAATTAAAGTCCAAACTATAGCTAATACATTAGCAAGTCTACTATAATCCTGTAAAGATTTATTAAATAATTCTGTTAATAGCCAACAAAAGCCAGAAACAAAGCAAGCTATCAAATGCATTATCAGCCTATATTAGTCCTGCAGGAATTTATCAAATAACCTAAGTGATAGTGAAAAACCAAATATTTACTGACTTAAGTATGGCAGTTAAGGTGTTCTACTCTACCACTGCCTGGAATGAAAACAAGCCTGCCTGATGTTTTTATTATGAACGTTTGTAGATAAAGACAGTGTTGTACTTCCAGTTAAGCATAATAATTTTATTCATAGAACAAAATCCAACCATCTGATATAATTAGAATGAGGCAGAGCAGTTTAAATGGAACCATATCTTGTACTGACAACCGGTATAAGTGTATAAGAAAAAAAAAAGGAAAGAAAAATAATTAGTTACATGTCCCCTTAAAAAAAAAAAAAAATCAATTTTGCTGCAGGGTTTTGTAATACTTGAGTCTAAATCTTTGCTTCACTGTTAAAACCAAAATATGAAGTATTTATTGAATTAGAATAATGGCCTGCATCAATCTTCTCAGAAGATCTATAGCAGAGCTTCCCAAACTGTGGGTTAGGACCCCAAATGGGGTCACAAAACCTACATTTGGGGTCAAGACTGAGGTGGGCTCTCCAAAGGCACATCATTATTCTACATTTTATTTTGCTGCAATCATGGGGTCACAGCCAGAAAAATATTGGGAAGCAGTGCTCTATAGTAAGTTATCTGTCTTATATACCTTGACAAAAAATTAAAAATCCTGTACATGCGATATTGGAATATCAAATGTCACAGCAGAATCTAAGAACACTCCCCAAGACCTTCAAACAAATACACCATGACATAATCACAACATTTAAAGCTGACTACTTTAAAGAAATGGTTATACATGGCTGACCCAGCCATAAGAATTTGGTTTACTCCCCATTCAAGTTAAAGTGATGATTAGGTATCCAATCAGCAACTAATGTATAGGAACCGAAGAAAACAGCCTAGGGACTAGATCCAAGATGGTGTTGAGGTAAGAGCTCCCGCGTTGGCAGATTATTTTTCTAATTTTCTTGATTTTCAGCCTTACTTTATGCCTAAACAAAGGGGGGGGGGGTGGGGGGAACTGTGTGAAGTTCCTCCACCTCCTCTGGTTCCTGGCAGCTTGTGGCAGACCACAATTACGTTCTTTGCAGTCACCCCTCAGTTACTGGGTGCATCCGTTGCTGGGGAGGGTAAGAGCCCCAGCTTGGATGGTGGTCTCATTGAGCCCATGAGAACCTGATACTCCCCCAATACCCGAACGTCTCGTTCAGTCTTTCCCCCTCGCAAGGAGTGGAGGGCGCCAAAGGGAACAGCGTTGCAAGGGCGCTTGACTTCTCCGACTCCAGAGGATCTTTGTCATCTCTGGTGGTGGGTATGTTATCCTCTTCGCCGCAATCGAAGGAGAATGAACCTGGAGCTCCAGTGTTGTCAGCGGAGTTGATGGCTGGAGTTGTATTATCAGCAACAGGGGTTTTACCTGTGTCTTTGGCTGGCATTGCTCCTCTGAGCCCTCAGGTGAATCCAGCTACAGTGACCCTGGACACACTCTGGGAGGCCATCCAGTATTTATACCAGGTTTGCACTTCCATTAAGTCTATTTCTGCAGCTTCTTCATCTAAAATGAAGGATTTCGAGTCTCAGGTAACTGCTTGTATTGTAAAGACTGACAGTGGATAAAAAAAACTGTCACAGACTTAAAATCCTCTCAAGCTTTATTGATACAAGATAAATTAGTGATATTAAGGAAAGTTGAGAATCTGAAGAATAAGCAAAGGCTTAAAATTTACGATTTTTGAATTTCTCAGACCAGGCCAACTCTGGTTAAAGATTTGTTCTACTTTTTTTTTTTAATCAGTATTGAAGTTTCTGGAAGCAGCTTTGTCCCCCTTACAATTAATTTATGCGACCTGCTAGAAAAGACGTGATCAAGACCCACTCAGAGTTAAATATTTGAGATTTTGGAATCATCAGATACAGAACTGTATGCTAGAGCTACTTTACTGATTACATAGCATATTTGAAGCAGGCGAGTCGGAGAAACTAAACAAATTCTCTGTAAACTTGGAGGATGTAATGGGTCAGTTCTGCAAACTGAAGAGAAAGTAAATCACCAGGACCTGTTAGTAATATGCAATCTATCCCTAAAATCAAGTGTGGTACCGGAAGACTGGAGGGTAGCCAATGTTACGCCGATTTTTTAAAAAAGGTTCCAGAGGAGATCCGGGAAATTATAGACCGGTGAGTCTGATGTCAGTACCGGGCAAAATGGTAGAGGCTATTATCAAGAATAAAATTACAGAGCATGTACAAAAACATGGGCTGATGAGACAAAGTCAGTACAGATTTAGTGAAGGGAAGTCTTGCCTCACCAATCTACTGCATTTTTTTGAGGGGGTGAACAAACATGTGGACAATGGGGAGCTGGTAGATATTGTGTATCTGGATTTTCAAAAGGCGTTTGACAAAGTGCCTCATGAAAGACTCCTGAGGAAACTGAAGAGTCATGGGATCGGAGGTAGGGTATTACTATGGATTAAGAGCTAGTTGAAAGATAGGAAGCAAAGAGTAGGTTGAATGGTCAGTATTCTCAGTGGAGAAGGGTAGTTAGTGGGGTCCCGCAGGGGTCTGTGTTGGGACCGCTGTTTTTTAACATATTTATAAATTACCTAGAGATGAGAGTAACTAGTGAGGTAATTAAATTCGCAGATGACACAAAATTATTCAGGGTCATCAAATCGCAGGAGGAGTGTGAAAGATTACAGGAGGACCTCGCGAGACTGGGGGATTAGGCGTCCAAGTGGCAGATGAAGTTCAATGTTGACAAGTGCAAAGTGATGCATGTGGGTAAGAGGAACCCGAATTACAGCTATGTCATGCAAGGTTCGGCGTTAGGAGTTACGGACCTAGAAAGGGATCTGGGAGTCATCGTTGATATGACGTTAAAAACGTCTGCCCAGTGTGCTGCGGCGGCTAATAAAGCACACAGAATGTTGAGTATTATTAGGAAAGGGATGGAAAACAAACAAGAGGATGTTATAATGCCGTTGTATCGCTCCATGGTGTGACCGCACCTCGAGTATTGTGTCCAATTCTGGTCACCGCATCTCAAAAAAGATATAGTGGAATTAGAAAAGGTGCAGAGAAGGGCGACAAAAATGATAAAGGGAATGGAACGACTTGTCTACGAAGAAAGGCTGTGAAGATTAGGGCTCTTCAGCTTGGAGAAAAGGCGGCTAAGGGGTGATATGATAGAAGTCTACAAGATAATGAGCAAAGTAGAGCAGACAGATGTGAAGCGTTTACACTTTCACACAACAACAAAACCAGGGGACACAAGATGAAGCTAGAATATGGTAGATTTAAAACAAATAGGAGAACGTTTTTCTTTACTCAGCGTGTAGACAGACTCTGGAACTCTTTGCCGGAGAATGTAGTGACAGCAGCTGGCCTTACGGAATTTAAAGGAGGTTTGGGACAGATTCCTGAGGGAAAAGTCCATTGAACATTATAAAAAATTTTTTTTTTTTTTTTTTTGGGGGGGGGGGGGGGGGGGGGTTGCAGCGTTCTTGAAGCCTGGATTGGCCGCTGTCGGAGACAGGATGCTGGGCTTGATGGACCCTTGGTCTTTTCCCAGTATGGCGGTGCTTATGAACTTATATACATTTGTTTTCCATCAAAACAGACTCCATTCTGATGTTCTATTTTAAATATGCAGATAAATTAGTATCTGATGTCTCCAAATGGATACAGGTTAGATGGAAGAAGTTTTTGGAGCTATGATCCATGGTAATTGGTTTAGGAGCCACTTTCCAACTTAGATTTCCTTGTAAATGTTGTATTGTTAAATCAGAATGTTCTGTACATTTTCTATGACTCATCTCAACTGAGACTTTTTTCGTGAAGGAAAGGGTGTAATGTTAGTCTGATCCTTAGTTTTGTTTCCAGGGACTGCTATCAGGTCTGATTGATTCCATTTCCTGTAACTTTTCTTTCATTTTCCATTTTTCCATGGAATTACTGCTCTTGGATCTCCTTTTTCTTGAGGACTATTTACCAAGCTTTATTTCTTGAGATATTAAGATAGTTTTCTTTTGTTGTATTCAGAATTTCTGGTCAAAGTGTAAATATGTCTGATATATATTGAAAAAGAGCCCAGGAAGGTGGAGCTGGATTCTAGACACCAAAAAAAATTCAGGATTGCCTAACCAAAACAGCTGTCACGTTAGATATCCTATTCAAGGCAGTAATAAGATGTGAATGTGTGGGCAGAAGACCACGTCGCAGCTTTGCAAATCTCCTCTATAGAGACTGACCTCAATGGGCTCAAAGCCATGGCTCTGACAATTTATTTATTATGAGCCTTGACATGATGCTCTTAAGAGTCAGCCCAGCCTGGAAGTCAAGGAGATGCAATCTGCTAGCCAATTGGAAATCATGCGTTTTGTCAATGGCTACTCCCATCTGGTTTGGGTCAATAGAAACAAAAATCTGGGTGGGATGTCTATGGGCTTTAGTCCGCTCCAAATAGAAGGCTAAGGCTCGCTCGCAATCTAAAGTACGTAGCACACTTTCACCAGGACGGGCATGCGGTTCTGGAAAAATGTTGGCGGAACGACACTATCTTAGGAAGGAACTTAGGGTGCATGTGTAGAACTACTCTATTGTGGTGAAATTTAGTCTAAGGTGGATCAGCTGGTACAGCCTGAAGCTCACTAACTCTGCAAGCTGAAGTGAGCTCCACCAAAAACATAGCTTTCTGGGTCAAATACTTCAGATGACAGGAATCACATGGCTGATGAACTTTCATCAGCTGGGTGAGGACATCACTGAGATCCTATGACATAGCTGGAGGTTTGACAGGGGGCTTTAAAAAGAGCAAACCTCTCGTGAAGCGAACTAGAGCTGTGCAGATATGGGCTTAACTCTTACATGGAAGTAAGCATTAATTGCACTGAGATGAACCCTTACAGAATTGGTTTTCAAATCAGACTCATATGTGCAGGAGGTATTGAAATAGGTGTGTAGGACAGATGAGGGAATGCCTCAGACCAGATGGCAAATCTTCTCCACTTCAAATACCTCTTGGTGGAGTCTTTCCAGGAAGCTACCAAGATGCGAGACACCCTCCAGCAAATCTAAGGATTTAAATTCCATGCTCTCAACATCCAAGCCATAAGGGACAGGGATTGGAGGTTGGTATGAAGAAGGGATCCCTTGTTCTGCATGATGAGGGTTGAAAAACATTCCAATCTGAACAGATCTTCAAAAGACAACTCCAGAAAAAGAGGAAACCAGATCTACCTTGGCCAGTAAGGGACAATCATAGTTCCCTGGTCTTGCTCAAGTTTCAAAGTCTTCTCTAGAAGAGGTACTGGAGAATAAGCATTCAGAAGACCTTCCCCCCAATGGAGGAGAAAGGCATCTGATGCTAGTCTGCTGTGTGATCTGATCCTGGAACAGAACTGGAGGACCTTGAGATGAGTGACAAGAAGATCTAGTGAGGGGCTGCCCCACTCTCACAGATCTTGCAGGCTATGCCCATGTTGAGAGACCATTTGTACGGTTTAGAAACCCTTCTCAGTCTGTCTGCCAGGCAGTTGTCCTTTGAGAGGACCATTCTGTTAAGGGCCTACTGCCACATCCCCACTGCTTCCTGACACAAGGGATAAGATCCCGTACCCTACTGCTTGTTCACACAGAACATTGAAACCTGGTTGTGTGTTTGAATGAGAACAATTTAGTTCTGTAGCCAATCTCTGAAAGCCTTTAGAGCGTTCCAAATGACCCTGAGCTGAAGGAAGTTGATATGGTAAGCTGTTTCCTAAGCAGACCAAGTACCCTAGTTGTGAATGGCATCCACATGAGCTCCACAACCCAAGTTGGATGCATCTGTTAACATTGAGGTGGAATTTGGAACAGTCCCAAATTGGACACCAGAGAAGGACATAGTCAATTCTGGAAGAATCTTGATTACATCTGCTAGATTCCCAGCCGCCTGAGACTACTGGGAAACTAGGGTTCACTGGGCCTCTCTCAAATGGAGATGTGTCATGGGAGTGACATGCACTGTTGAGACCATATGGCCCATTAATCTCAATATTTGCTGTGATGTCACCTGCAAGGCGAGTATTACCAAGATCTCTGCTCTCGCTTGGGGAAGAAAAGCCCGAGCCTGCAACATGTCGAGCAGGGCTCCTATGTACTCCAGTCACTAAACTGGGAGAAAGTAAGAATTGGAGAGTATCACAAACCCTAGTAACTTCAACACTCAAATAGTTAGGAATATTGACTGACACTCCCTCCAGCAATGCGTCCTGACCAGCCAATTGTCCAGATAGGGAAGTATTTGCTCCCAGTCTGCACAAACACACTGCAACTACTGCTAGACATCTGGTGAATATCCTCAGAGCTGAAAGGAGGCCAAATGGCAGACCACCATATTGAGAAACTGCCTGTGACTAAGAAGGATCAAAATGTGGGTATAGGCATCCTTTAAGTCCAGAGAGCATAGGCAATCTTTTTCTTGAATCATGGGAAGTTGGGTGCCCAGGGAAATCCTGAACTTTTCTCTGACAAGGAATTTGTTCAGAGTCTTTAGGTCTAGGATGGGAAAAGATCCTCCCCTCTCCATCTTTTCGGGTACAAGAAGTACCTGCAATAGAATTGCTTCCCTTCTTCCCCTGGTGGCACAGATTAAACATAACATAAGCAATGTCATACTGGGACAGACCGAAGGTCCATCAAGCCTAGTATCCTGTTTCCAACAGTGGCCAATCTAGGTCACAAGTACCTGGCAAGATCCCAGAACAGTAAAACAGATTTTATGCTGCTTATCCTAGAATATGCAGCGGATTTTCCAAAGTCCATCTTAATAATGGCTTATGGACTTTTTAGGAAATTATCCAAACTTTTAAAACCCTGCTAACTGCTTTCACCACATACTCTGGCAACAAATTCCAGAATTTAAAACAAAATCGGAGAAAATATTTCTTCACTCAACGTGTAAATTTGCTACTTAGTAGCTTATTTGCATGCCCCCTAGTCCTGGTATTTTTGTCAAGAGTAAACAAGCAATTCACGTCTACCCATTCCACTTCCCTCAATATTTTATATATCTCTATCATATCTCCCCTCAGCTGTCTTCTCCAAGCTGAAGAGCCCTAACCTCTTTAACCTTTTCTCATAAGGAAGTCGCCCCATCCTCTTTATCATTTGCACCCTTCTCTGTACCTTTTCTAATTCCACTATATCTTTTTTGACCGCATTGGCCTATAGTACATAGTAAATGACAGCAGATAAAGACCTGAACGGTCCATCCAGTCTGCCAAACAATATAAACTCATTTTACATGGTGATACTTTATATGTATACCAGAGTTTCATTTGTCCTTGTCATTCTCAGGGCACAGACCGTAGTGTGCTCAACACTGTTCTTGTACTAAAATTTCTGAAGCTAACATTGAAGCCCTTTAAAATTTACACTAGAAGGGTGGAAATTTCCTCCACAAGTTCCTGCTTGTTCTGAGAGCTGAAGAACGATGCTCTCAGTGGGCAATTTACATATGAATAGCCATACTGGGACAGACTAATGGGCCATCTAGCCCAATATCCTGTTTCCAACAGTGGCCAATCCAGGCCTCAAGTACCTGGGAGAACCCAAATAGTAGCAACATTTCATGCTATCAATACCAGGGCAAGCAGTGCCTTCCCCATGTCTGTCTCAATAGCAGACTATAGAATTTCCCTCCAGGAACTTACAGTGGGGGAAATAAGTATTTGATCCCTTGCTGATTTTGTAAGTTTGCCCACTGACAAAGACATGAGCAGCCCATAATTGAAGGGTAGGTTATTGGTAACAGTGAGAGATAGCACATCACAAATTAAATCCGGAAAATCACATTGTGGAAAGTATATGAATTTATTTGCATTCTGCAGAGGGAAATAAGTATTTGATCCCCCACCAACCAGTAAGAGATCTGGCCCCTACAGACCAGGTAGATGCTCCAAATCAACTCGTTACCTGCATGACAGACAGCTGTCGGCAATGGTCACCTGTATGAAAGACACCTGTCCACAGACTCAGTGAATCAGTCAGACTCTAACCTCTACAAAATGGCCAAGAGCAAGGAGCTGTCTAAGGATGTCAGGGACAAGACCATACACCTGCACAAGGCTGGAATGGGCTACAAAACCATCAGTAAGACGCTGGGCGAGAAGGAGGCAACTGTTGGTGCCATAGTAAGAAAATGGAAGAAGTACAAAATGACTGTCAATCGACAAAGATCTGGGGCTCCACGCAAAATCTCACCTCGTGGGGTATCCTTGATCATGAGGAAGGTTAGAAATCAGCCTACAACTACAAGGGGGGAACTTGTCAATGATCTCAAGGCAGCTGGGACCACTGTCACCACGAAAACCATTGGTAACACATTACGACATAACGGATTGCAATCCTGCAGTGCCCGCAAGGTCCCCCTGCTCCGGAAGGCACATGTGACGGCCCGTCTGAAGTTTGCCAGTGAACACCTGGATGATGCCGAGAGTGATTGGGAGAAGGTGCTGTGGTCAGATGAGACAAAAATTGAGCTCTTTGGCATGAACTCAACTCGCCGTGTTTGGAGGAAGAGAAATGCTGCCTATGACCCAAAGAACACCGTCCCCACTGTCAAGCATGGAGGCGGAAATGTTATGTTTTGGGGGTGTTTCTCTGCTAAGGGCACAGGACTACTTCACCGCATCAATGGGAGAATGGATGGGGCCATGTACCGTACAATTCTGAGTGACAACCTCCTTCCCTCCGCCAGGGCCTTAAAAATGGGTCGTGGCTGGGTCTTCCAGCACGACAATGACCCAAAACATACAGCCAAGGCAACAAAGGAGTGGCTCAGGAAGAAGCACATTAGGGTCATGGAGTGGCCTAGCCAGTCACCAGACCTTAATCCCATTGAAAACTTATGGAGGGAGCTGAAGCTGCGAGTTGCCAAGCGACAGCCCAGAACTCTTAATGATTTAGAGATGATCTGCAAAGAGGAGTGGACCAAAATTCCTCCTGACATGTGTGCAAACCTCATCATCAACTACAGAAGACGTCTGACCGCTGTGCTTGCCAACAAGGGTTTTGCCACCAAGTATTAGGTCTTGTTTGCCAGAGGGATCAAATACTTATTTCCCTCTGCAGAATGCAAATAAATTCATATACTTTCCACAATGTGATTTTCCGGATTTAATTTGTGATGTGCTATCTCTCACTGTTACCAATAACCTACCCTTCAATTATGGGCTGCTCATGTCTTTGTCAGTGGGCAAACTTACAAAATCAGCAAGGGATCAAATACTTATTTCCCCCACTGTATCAAACCTTTTTTTAAACCCAGACACATTAACTGATGGAAAAGTCCATTGAACATTATTAAAAATTAATTAAATTTTTTTTTTTTTTTTTGGGGGGGGGGGGGGGGGGGGGTTTGCCGGGTTCTTGAAGCCTGGATTGGCCGCTGTTGGAGACAGGATGCTGGGCTTGATGGACCATTGGTCTTTTCCCAGTATGACGGTGCTTATGTTCTTAACTGCTGTTACCACATCCTTTGGCAATGAGTTCCAGACCTTACCTATTCTTTGAGTAAAAAAAATATTGCCTCCTATTTATGTAACTTCATTGAGTGTCCCCTAGTCTTTGTACTTTTTGAAAGAGTGGGGGAGAAAAAAAAACACATGATTCACTTCTACACCACAATCACCTTTCCCCCTCAGCAGTCTTTTCCAAGCTGAAGAGCCCTAACCTCTTTAGCCTTTCCTCATATGAGAGGAGTTCCAACCCCTTTACCATTTTGGTTGCTCCTCTTTGAACCTTTTCTAATTCCACTATCTTTGAGATACAGCGACCAGAATTGAACGCAACACTCAAGATGAGGTCACACTATGGAGTGATACAGAGGCATAGTATTTTGGGTCTTATTTACCATCCTTTTCTTAATAATTCCTAGCATTGTTTTTTGCTGCTGCCACACACTGAACAAAAGATTTCAGTTATTGTCTACAACAACACCTAGATCTTTTTCTTTGGTGCGGACCCCCCAAGGAGGACCCTAGCATCAGGTAACTATGATTTGGGTTATCTTCCCATTGTGCATTACTTTGCATTTGTCCACATTAAATTTAATCTGCCATTTGGATGCCCAGTCTTCCAATTTCCTAAAGTCTCCCTGCAAATGTTCAATCTGCATTTGTTTTAACAAACTTGAATAGTTTTGTGTCATCTGCAAAGTTAATCACCACACTTGACGTTACAATTTCCAGATAATTTATAAATATGTTAAATAGCATGCTGCAGTACTCCACTGCTCACCCTCCTCCATTGAGAGAAATGGCCATTTAACGCTACCCTCTGTTTCCTGTCCCATAACCAATTCCTAATCCACAACTGAACATTGCCTCCTATCCCATGACTAATTTTCTGATGAAGTTTTCTGAAAATCTAGATACTATAAACACACATTTATTCACGCCTTCAAAGAAATGAAGCAAATTAGTGAGGCAAGACTTCCCTTGGCTGAATCCATGCTGACTCTGTCCCATTAAATTATACTTTATCTGTGTGTTCCGTAACTTTATTTATTTTTTTTAATAAGAGTTTCCACTATTTCACCCAGCACCGACAGACTTACCAGTCTATAATTTCCCGGATCACCCGGGGAACTTTAAAAAAAAATTTTTTTAATCAGTGTTACGTTGGACACCCTCCAATCTTCAGGTACTACGGACGATTTTAATGACAAATTACAGATCACTAACACCAGATCATCAATTTCATGCTTGAGTTCCTTCAGTATCCTTGGATGCATACCATCTGGTCCAGGTGATTTACTATTCTTTAATTTGTCGATTTAGCTCAGTACATCTTCCAGGATCAGAGATTTTTCATTTCCTCCGCATTATCACTCCTGAAAACCATTTCTGGTACAGTTAGATCTCTTACATCTTCTTCCCTAAAGACAGAAGCAAAGAATTCACTCAGTCTCTTTGCTAGGGCCTTGTCTTCCCCGAGTGCCCCTTTTGCTCCTTCATGATCTAATGGTCCACAGATGCTTTCTGCGTCTGATGTATCTGAAAAAGTTGTTGCTGTGAGATTTTGCCTCTGCTGCAAGTTTTTCTTCATATTCTTTTATCCTTCTTTATAAATGCTTTGTATCTAACTTGCCAGTAGATATGTTGCTTCTTATTTTCATTGCAGGGCATAACCAAGACAGACTATTTGAAGAATCTATGAATCGGAGGTTACAAGGGGCCATCTTTGCTGGAAAAATTCAGCCTCACCCGTTCTGGAAGGTCATCCAAGATGATTACTTGGACTGCAGCTATGCTCTCCTGGAGCCAGTCAAAAGCTCATCCCTTGCTTTGACTAAGGAGGCAGCTGGGGCTTCCAAGGATGACTAATGAGGCTGAGAGAGCTGGGCCTGCCGGACAAAGCAAGGCGGCAGCAGAAACCTACACCTTTGAGATTAGTAGGGTAGCCACCTAGGCCCACTTAAAAGACTGCAGCTGGAGGTTTGCTGAGAAAGGAATGGGATGGTGTCCATATGTTTGAAGTCAGCGACCTCCTCCACCATGTCCCCAAAAAGATCATCTCCTTGGCAAGGTACATCTGCCAACCTCTCCCAAAACACTAGTTCTAGATCAGACATGCAGCTGTGAGAGTCTGGACGTAATATTAAAAGAACGGTAAATGCCCCTGGCCAGATACTTTCTGCATTCCATCTACTTACTGGCCAACTGGCAAAATATCTGTGGCCTGCTCCTGAGGGAGAGAATCCACATGACAGTGCACTGTGCAGCAAAGATTAAGTAAAGGCTTGTGTAGAGATGTTAAGACTGAATGCAGGCAATAAGCATCAAGGCCTGATAAACCTTCCTCTTAAAACAAGTCTAGTGTCTGAGCCTCTCTACCTGGGGGAGCCGGGGCATGGGTTCTGGAGCTCCTAGCTTGTTGGAGGGCACATTCAAAACCAAAGAGTGGTAAAGCAGTTGTGCCCTCTCAAATCTGGGAACCTTCTGGATATAATACTGTGTATCCACCTTCTTAGGTGCAACCTTTAAGGATAGGGTTCAATGGTACTGCTTAGGAGGTGACTCAGTCCAGAGCAAATAAATACATCTCCGCCCTGGGCTCCTCCTCCGTCTTCAACTTAAATGGGACATGCCAAAGCCATCTCCTTGGCAAAACCAGTGAGAGAGACCCTCAGATGATTTATATCTTTGAGGCAGATCAGAAGGGACCCCACATGACTCCTCTTCCAAGAAGTAATAAGGGTCTTCTTCAGAGTACCATGAGTGGTCCCAGACTGGACTGAGTGAGCCTGTGCCTATCCTGGCTCAGTGGAGTCACGTCCATGCCCTGAAGGGCACCAAGGTAGAGTCCTACTGTACGCCCCTTGGTGGCAGAGTAAGGTATTGGCAACGATGTTAGAAAGTTGCCACAGCGTTTCTCCAGACAAACTCCTGAATTTAACAATAAAAATGTAAGTTTTATTTGCTAGCATTTAAACAACATAACAGTCACTTATACCCATATCTAAGTTTTCAGATCATATTGATTACATATCAAGCAAGAACATTTTAAAACCCATTTCCATAGGTACCCCAAATAAGAGCCTCCCCAGCCCCTCTGCCTCTCCCATCCTATCTTATCCCGTTTCTCTCTCCCCTTTCATCAACCCACCATGCAGCACAATATCCCTCCCGCTGCACTTTGCTGGATCTGCGCTAACAAGCAAGGCAGAGGCGTAGGACCATGGCTCTCTGCCTGCTGCTACCAATTCCTGTGCCGTTCTTGCCTCATCTGAGGTAAACTTCCGAGCCAGCACAGGGAGCAGTGGCAGCAGGCAGAAAGCCACGGTCCTGCGCCTCTGCCTTGCTTGTTTATTAGCGCGGACCTGGTGAGGTGCAATGGAGATACTGGATGGGGGAGTTAGGGACAAGAGAGGAAATGCTGACTAGCGGGGGGGGGGGGGGGGGGGAAGAGACACACACACACAAAGTAAAAGAGGATGCATTATACTGGCTAGCAGGAGGGAGAGAGAAAGTCAGGAGAGGATTTGATGGTTGGCAGGGGGAAGAAGACAAGAGAGGAGACGCTGGATGGTTGTAGGGGGAGGGAGAGAGTGAGCAGACGCTGGATGGTTGTAGGGGGAGGGAGAGAGTGAGCAGACGCTGGATGGTTGTAGGGGGAGGGAGAGAGTGAGCAGACGCTGGATGGTTGTAGGGGGAGGGAGAGAGTGAGCAGACACTGGATGGAAGGGGAAGAGAGGAAAGAGTTAGTGAAAGACTGGGGAGTAAGAGGAAGGAGAATGGGAGAGCCAGAGTAGGGGAAAGAAATGGAAAGCTGTAGGTAGATACAGTAAAAAGAGGGAGATTAAAAATCTGGATAACATGAATGAATGAAGTCAGAATGGACAGGCAGGAAAAAAAATGGAAGAAAGCTGAAAGGAACAGATAGTGCTGGAGCTGGATGTAGTGGAGGAGGTGAAGACAGAAGAGAAAAAAATGAGACCTTTGCAAAGAGTTAAAAGACAGAAAAGCAGTAACCAGAGACTGGGGTCAGCACAATTAAAAAATAAAATAAAATAAATGGCCAGACAGCAAAAGGTAAAAAATAATAATTTTCCTTTTAATTTAGTAGGATGAAGTACTGTGCTGGCTGTGTTAGTCCACTTAAAAAGTTAATAAACATAAATAAAAGATAAAAAGGAAAATAAGGAGACACCTTTTTATTGGACTAAATGCATTTTTTTTTTTACTAACTTTCGGAGGCTAGACCCTCTTTCAGGTCTGGACACTATACTGCTGTTAAAAGGTATGCTTGTCCTAAATCAAGGAAGGATGTTTTGGCTTCTGAAAACTAGTTAAAAACTGTAATAAATTAGTAAAAAAAAATGTATTATCTTATTTTCTGTTTTTGGTTTGTTAATTTATAATGAGCAATTGGACTGTCGGCTTTTTACATTTTGTATCTGCTCTTTTTATATTTGCATAGTACAGAGGGACATGCATCACTGTTTTTCTGGTGTTGCACCTTATGCAGGATGTAGCTTCTTGGGGTTTCAGTTTAATTTTTGTCTACATATTTCTATTTTCAGTTTGTGGTTACTTGTTCTATACTTGAGGGTCTACCTGTGTTTGAAAAAGGCCAGGCATGCTGTTAGTATTGATTCTGTGTAGGATTGATCTGTACTAATCAAGCTTGTTTAGTTTTCCCATTAGGTGTATTAATGTTCTACTGCCTAGTGTAATCCTTATGATATGTCATTTATAATACATAAATCCATTTTTACATGCACATGAAGGCATTTACTACTTCTCAATACCTTCCTTAGGACTCAAATCTCTTCTCCACCTTGACAAATTGTATACACCGAATGCACTGCAAGAAAATCCTCACTTGCTAGCTTTTAATCTTACTAATTAGAATAGTACTCTTCAATGTTTGGGAAAGACTACCCTTAGCATCTCTGCACTTTGGTCCAGCATCTTCCTTCTCTCCCCTTTTACTTGCTCTTTTCTGCGTGTTGTAAGACAATTATGGAGTAGGGCCTGCCCCTGACCCCACCACCTACCCCCTTTAGCCTCCCCAAACAACTGGACCACCGACAGCCCATGACCATTTCAACATTTCAGAAACAATCATCAAGTATTTGCTCTCTCTCTCAGAAAACTAATTACTTTGTTTTTTCTTTCTTGAAATTGATTCTTTGTGATATTTTATTTCCTAGGTTCATTGGGTTCTACATGAGGACACCAGAATTAGGCAAGTATGACTTTCCTATTTCTCTGTAGGAGTCACTTAGCTGTTATCCAAGGCAGTGCGGTTTTTCGAGCTCTCTCTCTAGTGTTGGCCAGCACTTATCTCAGGGTTCTCTTCACCCTATTGTCCTTACTTTAAAAGCTCAGTAAAAAAAAAAAAAACACTTCCTGGGTGTGTGCTCCCTTCTAGATGTGCTCTGCCACAATATAACTTATTTTAAACAAACAAATAAGCATTAATCCCTAGTCTACCCAACCCACAACAACCCCAAAACAATCACAAATTCCCAATTCACTGTCACATCACACCTCAAACATTCCCTTTAAAGGTTCTCTCAGCCAAAGCTCAAACCAGTTTTGATAAAAAGTTAATAATCTTCCCACTATAATTTATCATCTTATAGTTAACTAGCAGTTGAGCCCGTAAAAACGGGCTGGTATTGGGGTTTTCCTTCCTTCCTTCCTTCCCCCTCCCTCCCTCCCCGCGAGGTTGCCACCGCTACCGTTCCCCCCCCCCCCCCCCCCGGAGTCGCCGCCATCCCTCCACCCGGCCCGGGCCCTCTCTCTCTCCGCTACTAAACTTACACATCCATTCGCCGGAACGCAGCACGCACATCAGCTGAGCTGCCATCGGCCCTTCCTTCTCTGCCTGTGTCCCGCCCTCCTGTGACGTAACGTCAGCGAGGGCGGGACGCAGGCAGGGAAGGAAGGCCGATGGCAGCTCAGCTGATGTGCATGCTGCGTTCCGGCGAATGGATGTGTAAGTTTAGTAGCGGAGAGAGGGCCCGGGCCGGGTGTGTGTGTGTGTGTGGGGGTAACGGTGACCTCGGGTGGGCGGGTGCGGTATCAACCTCGGCGGCGCAGTTTCCCTCTCTGTCCCGCCCTCATCATCACGTATTGACGCGGGGGCGGGACAGAGAGGGAAGTCTCTACTGCGCATTTGCAGTGAGTCGGTCACTCGCCGTTTATATGTTTGATTCTCAGGAGGGAAATTGGTCTGCAAGAACTGCAGCTGGCCAGGTCTTTCACTCTTCACATAGAAGTGTAACTCCACAGCTGGTAGAGAGTATGGAATGGAATTTGCTTCTAGAACACATAAGATAAATGCTAACTGGTTAGAGAAAATCTTGTAGAATTTATTATATGCACCCATTCCCAGGGCCTTACCCTACGAGAGTGATTTTGATTGCTAACAAACTTCATGGGCTGTTAGTGTGATCCTATCTTGTACTGCTACTCTTAAGTTCAACATAGTAACATAGTAGATGACGGCAGAAAAAGACCGGCACAGTCCATCCAGTCTGCCCAACAAGATAAAATATTGTTTACATTATTACTTATGTACATTTGTAAGATAAGTATTTTGTGGTCTGATGCTGCGCGATCAGCTCTTAATAAAATGATTAGGCTGGCCCTGGTTATATGTATGAATGCGCGAAACCAGTTTATGAAGGCCCAGAAAGATATCGGACTGATCGGATAAGATGTATTTTCCTGAACCTTAAATGTGGAATTGCCCACTATTACTTACAAAAAAAAAAAGTAATTTGCAATGCTAATTACTACTGAATTACTGACAAGTATAAGATCAAATAGTTATTTACAGAATTAAAGAGAGGAGATGGATTTCTTCCTGCTCTCATTTAAATACATTGTAGGCTTACCCACGCTCCACCAAAGCAATCTGACCCTGAATGAAAAATCCATTACTTAGCTCTTCGCATGCTTCAGGAGGGTCTGCTGGGACCAGGTGTATCTGATCATATCTCGTGTTCTAGAAAGAATACAACAGAAACTGTGAGCTCAGGACAAATGTGCACGAATATGAATGTTAACATTTGTCTCCTTGTGCAGTGAAATGGCAATGGACAATCTTGTTACAGCATCAGAGGGTGCACAGATTTAAATAAAATTGTTCATGTTTTGTCCCCCACCCGCAACTCCCAACCATTAACACTGTCATAATACCCCAACCCATAGAAGCCTCTTTAGCACCATCCTTTTGAACACTGCTCATACAAGAGCAGGTCAGGAGGGAGAAAACTGGTCAGGCAGGCTTGTGAAGATGGAGATTCAGAAGCCAGAAGAACTAAAAACTCAGGTTACTCCTGTCTTTCTTCCAAACCCGATTCCTAATCCTGTTGCACTCTGGGGACAGATGAGGGCCTCTTGAGGCTGTAATACTTCTTACATAGCCCCCAGACTACACTGCTAGGTAATACAGTCTGCTCTCCCCTTAGATGTAATTTGGGAGGTGCTGGCAGCCATCTCAATGCACTGCAGTGGCGTACCAAGGGGGGGCCGTGGGGGCAGTCCGCCCCGGGTGCACGCTGCTGGGGGGGTGCCGCGGCGCGCGCCTGCTCTGAGTTCCCTGACTTTGCGCGTTCGCTGCAGCTCCCTCTGCTCTGCCCTGGAACAGGTTACTTCCTGTTCCGGGTCAGAGGGAGCTGCAGCGAAAGCGCGAAGTCAGGGAACTCTGAGCAGGTGCGCGCTGCGGCACCCCCCCCCCCAAGCGGCATGCACCCGGGGGGGGGGGGGGGGTCCGCGCCGCCCCCCTAGGAACGCCACTGATGCACTGCTAATATAACCTTACTCTTTTCCCCTCCCTCCAAACTAAGCAAAGAAAACTACTTCTATGGCTCTTATCATCCATCTCAGAGTATGAGAAACACCACCAACACGTTCCCAAACCTTCCTGGCACGAAGAATATGAAGTCCAAGACCTCCTATCCAAGTGCCAGCAGAATGGACCAGCATTTATCAATGGGAGGAAAAAAAATCAATATTAGCATTAATTTATTATAGATTTACGAATATAAATGTATCTATACAGAGAAGTATTTTAACCAAGTAAATCTGATATATGAAAAAAGTCATTCGACTTTCAATGCCACATGTATACATTAACCACATTGAATAGCAATGTTCTCAAGTAAGTATTGGAAGCAAAAGTACACACTACATTTTTAAATCTGTGCAAGTATTTTTCAACCAAAACTGAGTGCTTTGCATCCACAACAAGTTTCAAAAGTGAAACTACTTTCACCTTGAGAATGACTGTTTGGGGGAATTCTGTGCAATGCAGAATTTTACATTTATTTTGCAGAATTCTGCAAAGCATTGATAAGGCTAAAAGAAAATGAAGAAAAACTTTTAGAAACACATTCATAGTAACACCTTTTTCAAGTACATCAGAAGCAGAAAGCCTGTGAGGGAATCTGTGAGACCATTAGATCATGAAGGAGCAAAAGGGGCACTTGGGAGGACAAGGCCAGAGAGGAGAGATTGAATGAATCCTTTGCTTCGATCTTTACGGAAGAAGATGTAAGAGATCTAACTGTACTGGAAATGGTTTTCAAGGACAACGATATGGAGGAACTGAAAAATATTGGTGAACCTGGCAGACGTACTAAACCAAATTGACAAGTTAAAGAGTTATAAATCACCTGGACCGGATGGTATATACCCCAGAGTAATGAAAGAACCCAAAATGAAACTGCTGACCTGCTGTTATTAATCTCAAACCCATCATTAAAATCATCCATAGTACCTGAAGATTGGAGGGTGGCCAATGTAGTGCAAATTTTTTTAAAAGGTTCTAGGGGTGATCCAAGAAATTTACAGACCAGCAAGCCTGACTTCAGTGCCAGGCAAAATAGTATAAACTATTACAAAGAATAAAATTATAGAACACAAACATGGTTTAATGGGACAGAATTAGAATAGTTTTGGCCAAGGGAAGTCTTGCCTCACCAATTTGCTTCATTTCTTTGAAGGCACGACTAAACATGTGGATAAAGACGAGCTGGTTAATGTAGTGTATCTAGATTATCTAGATTTTCAGAAAGCTTTTGACAAAGTTCCTCATGATAACATTAAAAAGTCATAGGATAGGAGGCAATGTCCTTCTGTGGATTAGGAATTGGTTATTGGACAGAAAATAAAGAGTATGGTTAAATGGCCATTTTTCTCAGTGGAGGGTGAATAGTGGAGTGCCGCAGGTATCTGTACTGTGACCAGTGTTATTTATCCAATTTGTAAATGATCTAAAATTTGGAATAACGAGTAAGGTGATTAAATCTGCAGATGAGAAAACTATTCAAAGTTATCAAAGCACATGTGGAATGTGAAAAATTGCAGGAAGACCTAAGGAAACTGGAAGACTGGCAATCCAAATGACAGATTAAATTTAATGTGGACAAAGGCAAAGTGATGCACATTGAGACGAATAATCCTAATCAGTTACCTAATGCTAGAGTCCACCTTAGGAGTCAGCGCTCAAGAAAGATCTAGTTGTCATTGTAGACAATACGTCTAAATCTTCTGCCCAGTGTGCAGAGGCAACCAAAAAACAACATCCAAAAGGCGAAGGGACACAAACTCCAATGGATAGTTCTCCTTCAGAAACAAAAGGCAGGAAGAACATCTGATCAAGATGAAAGACCAAAACGACCTTAGGCAAAAAAAAAAGGGAATGGTCCAAATAGAAGCCCCTGCCCACCTCATAGAACTGCCTCAACAACACAAGTCCTGAATTTCTGAGACCCGGCGAGCAGATGCCATGGCCACCAAAACCACGTCTTCAGCGTAAGATCTTTCTCTGTCTTGTATAAGGGCCCAAATGGCCGCCAAATGCAGTGCCTGGAGCACCATGATTAACCACTAGGCAGGACGGCGGACAAAGGTGGAGAGCCTCCCGCAGAAAACAAGCCACATCTGAATGACCTGCCCAAAAAGAACTGGCCATGTGTCCTCTGTAACACACAAAAGCAGCCACCTGAACCTGAAGAGAATTATAGGCTAACCCCTTCTGCAATCCATCCAGCCAACATGAAACACCAACACTGTAAAAGAAGACCTGGCTTACTGAAAACACCATGCCGAAAAAGGTCCTCCACACCTGAACATAAGCCGTGGAAGTAGATAGCTTTCTAGCCTAAAGCAAAGTGGCTATAACCACTTCTGAGTAACCTTTCTTCCTCAAGCGGTTCCTCTCAAGAACCAGGTCGTTAGACCAAAGCAGGAAGGATCTTCCATCCGGACAGGACCCCGATGGAGAAGATCTGGGATCACCAGCAGACGCAACTGGGGGCCCTCGAGCAGACGAATCAGATCCGCATACCACGGCTGCTGGGCCCAAACTGGAGCCACCAAGACAAGTGGTTCCCGGAGATGACTGATTCACTGCAGGACTCGCCCTATTAGGGGCCAAGGCGGAAACACGTACAGAAGCGCTGACCCTGGCCACGGCTGCAACAGGGCGTCCAAACCTGCTGATTCAGGTTGTCTTTTTTGGCTGAAGAATCTGGGTGCCTTGGCATTCTCCTGCATAGCCATAAGGTCGATCTCTGGAGTCCACCAACATTGACAAATCAGGAGGAACACATCAGAAGACAACTCCCACTACGCTGCGTCCAGAAGAGTCTGAGAAAATCCGTGTTGCTCTGTCCCACGATGTGTGCTGCTGACAAATAGCGTGAGCCTCTGTCCAGTCCAGAAGGCAGAGCACCTCAGTCACCAAAGGCAAACTGTGGGTGCCTCTCTGCTGATTGATGTAGGCTACTGCCGTCATGTTGTCCAACATGACTCGAACCACCTTGCTCTCCAGCAAGTCCTGAAAGCTTGTCAAGACATTTACCACTGCTCTCAATTCCAAATTGATGGGCCATGCTGCTTCGAGCATTGTCCAACAACCCTGTGCAACTTGGTTGAGACAATGGGCTCCGCATCCTGAGAGGCTGGCATCCATAACTACAACCACCCATTGCAGGGAGGCCAATGGCATGCCCTTCTGCAAGTTGGAGGGGGTGGGGGATGGGGAGAAGCCACCACACCAAGCTGCTCCTGGCACTGGACGACCAGGGAAGATGCTGCTGATAGTCCAGCGAAGTCGGCGACCACTATCTGCTCAGACAGTGTTTTAGGGGACACATGTGCGCCCTCACCCACGGCACCACCTCCAGTGTGGCCGCCATGGAACCCAGAACATGAACATAATCCCAAACGTGGGAACTGGACATCCATAGCAGACTGCACACTTGTGACATCAACTTGATTTGCCAACCAGAGCACCTTCCCCCTGCCTCGTGGCAAACTGCGCTCCCAGATATTCCAAGGCCTGAGTTGGCACAAGGTGACTCTTAGCCCTGTTGACCACCCAGTCCAACAATTGTAAGAGGGTAATGACATGATTGGCTGCCAACTGACTCTCCTGCTCAGATCAACCAGTTGTCGAGATAGGGTCCCCTCTTTCCACAGGAATGCTGTCACCACCAACATCATGACCTTGGAGAAGATGCGCAGAGTGGAGACAAGGCCAAAAGGGAGAGCACAAAACTGAAAGCAAAGACCAGGACCACAATCCGTAGGAATCTCTGCTAAGGCTGCCAAATCGGGATATGCAAGTACACAGAGATTGAAAGCTGTTGAGAACTCACCGGGCTGAACCACCGCAATGACGGATCGCAAGGTCTCCATGTAGAAGTGCCAAACCCTCAAAAATTGGTTTACCCTTCTGAGATTGAGAATAGTCCCCCTTCTTGAGAACAATGAAATAGATGGAATTGCAACCCGTGCAAACCTTGAGGGGGAGGGCACGGGAATGTTGGCTCTTAACTGCAAAGTGACCAGAACAGCTGCCTACTTGGAGAGCATGGCATATTGGGATTTAGAAAGTCTGCAACTCTCCTGACCAGAGGAAGGGGGTTTTAAAAAAGTGACTTAAGTTAATCCAATAAAAAAGGTAACACCTTATACTGTATTTTGTAATAAACTTTAAAAAGACAAACATTGCAACCATTCTTTATCCATACTGGGGCCTTCAGTATTTGTTTCTTATATCCCTGTGTTTTTTTACCAACATCTCCAGTATTTTTACTTTTTCTAACGCCATTTAATATATTCAAGACTCCTGCTAAACCTGCAGCTCTCCAACAAAAAGGACAGAAAATTTTGCAACCAATTTCTGGAGGCCCATGGATAAAGCTCTGCAATGATCATCAATCCTCAATGCTTTTTTTCCCCCCTCTTACTATTTTGAAACTATTTAAAAACCGGTTCTGAATTACAAAACTTATTGCAAACTTTTTGTGGCAAGGCAAACCACCAAGAAGTGCTATGGCAAAACTTCAGCTGCCCAAGGAGTTTGGGGGAGCAATTTTTATGGCTATCACTGGGCGTACATATTGAGACAGGGCATGCAGTGGTTGCTGATGTATCAAATTGATGATGTTCCTGGTCAGCTCAGATTGAAATGCATGATGAACCTCTTTCATACCTGAGACCTTCTTGGTTTGAACTTGGACTCTACTTCAAGAGATAATCTGGTGCTGGTTTCAACGCAGACAGCTCTTACCTCTCTGGACATGAAGATGTCCACTCCGACTTCAAGTTCCTGACGCATGCCATTATGGAGGAATCCCAAATTTTGGATTCATGGCAATATGATGGTATGGATGGACTGGCTCCGGAAGAGCATTCATACGCTGGATATTTCATTTGAGGGGCACCTTTTCTCCTTTTCTGATCTTAGGAGGAAATATGGTACACCATTTGCACACTGCTTTAAATGGGCACAACTCAGTCACACACAAAGTGCCACAAGTCACTCACTATTCCCTCAGTTTGCAGCCAAATAAGAACTGGGTCATGAAGCCTCCGATTGGTACAAGGTGCTGGTGCAATTGAAAGCCTCTCAGAGTCATGTGGACGGACTCAAATCTGGGCGAGCAAAATGGGTTTGACTCTTACCAAAGATCAACGGTCACATTTTTGGACTAAATGTGTGCAATGCAGTGTCTCGGCTGCCTTACGCCAGTCCTTATACTGGCTGGCAAGACAGATAGTATGGACTCCTGTCAAACTTCATAGACTGGATCCTACATACCCAGCACTATGTTGGTCCAACAGCATATAGGAACTCTGGAACATATGCTATATGCTTGCCCTAATGTCCAAAGTTTCTGGCAACAGGTCTGGTTATTTATACAACAGATTTTACACATTCAGCTTCCTCTGTCATATGGAGGAGCCCGTTTAACGTGGTGAAGGCGGTTAGCTCGGCAGAGTTTAAAAGGGGGTTAGACTGTTTCCTAAAGGACAAGTCCATAAACCACTACTAAATGGACTTGGGAAAAATCCAGAATTCCGGGAATAACACGTATAGAATGTTTGTACGTTTGGGAAGCTTGCCAGGTGCCCTTGGCCTGGATTGGCCGCTGTAGGATGCTGGGCTCGATGGACCCTTGGTCTTTTCCCAGTGTGGCATTACTTATGTATTTATTTGAGAATGCGCTGGAATGTCACTGATGCCCAAACTCACCTAATATCAATCCTGCAAAAATTGGAAAAAGTCATCTTTACTGAGTTTCCACTTCTGGTGGAATACCGTCTAATTTCTAAATATGAGGCAAACATGGTGGAGAAGAGTGGAAGAATGGATAAATACAAATCCATATGGTCCCCTCTACAGGAATATGGCATGTCCAAATCTACTGATAATCTCTTGCCCAACACTACGGGTCCTATTTACTAAGCCATGCTAGAGGCATGCTAGCGTTTTTAGCACGCGCTAACCATGTAGATGCCTATAATATTCCTATGGGTTAGAACATGCAAATTTTTACCACGAGCTAAAAACGCCAGAGCACCTTAGTAAACTGGGCTCTAACTAATGCTGAAATTCCTGCCCAGTACTGTGAAATATGGTGCACTGTTTTAGCTTTGTTTGGCTTAGTGCTGTCAGAGGATTGAGGGGTGGGGGGGGTTCTGGAATATGTTCTGAAAGAATTTCATTCAACTGTAATCGTAGAAATGTTTGTTTGCTGTAATAAGATTGTGTTGGATCATATTTCATGGTTGGGAATGCAAAAATTCTCTTTTCAATAAACATTTTCTAAACTAAAAAAACAAACAAACCCTGATTTGAAAGGTATAGAAGCACAACGCATTTGTCCTTAGAGCATACGCAAATGAGGAAGCTGTGCTATACATTAACCCTGCAAATATCAGAATAACCAAGTAGACAGAGGAAAGAAGACACAGAACCAGATCGTTTCTCTTTTCCATTCTACGTTTGCAGTTTAAAGATTAACCAGGACAGTTTTGGTCAATTGTTAAAATAAATAAATGTTTAATCTTTCAGGCCAATGCGGTATAAGAATAAAGGTTTATCTTTCGGTGCGGTATGTGCATTGTTTCAGATTTTTAACATGTTGCCTTTTGACAAGCTCATTTCCTCAGAAAACAGAGCTGAATCTGTACAACTCCTGTTTTTTTAAGTAGACATCCAGAGCATTGCCTCTAAATAAAAATCTTTAATCTATTTTAATTCTGTGATTGACAGTATGCTGAACAATTAGGCCCAAGCTGGTACTGCACCACAGTTAGCTGTATCACATAGGGAACCGGTAGGAAATTCACAACTGCTGCTCTGGATCCAGTGGAAAACTCAAACAATGGTCTAAAATTTGGCAACTTAGATTTAATGCTAAAAAATGCAAGATCAGGCATTTGGGATGCATAAACCAGAGGGAATGGTACAGTTTACGGGGTGAAAACCCTTTGTGCATGAAAAGAAGTGGGACTTGAGAGCAGGGCCATCAAAAGGGGGGGGAGGGACAAGATTCCCCCAGCCCCACCTCCAAGGGTTGCCCGTCACCAGCAATAGAAAAGCTGCTTTCTTCAGGCTTCTGGTGGCAGGCACAGGCAGAAGGCTGTATTGGTCTCCTGCTCCTCTGTGCCGAGTTATCGCGTTAACTCTGCTCTGCCGACTATGTCCCACCTCCTATATGAAGTACTTCCCATAGGAGGAAGGGGATGCGGAGAGAAGGACCAGTGGCTGGCAGAGCATAGTTAAAGCGATAAAATGCACACAGGAACAGGAGACAGAGTAAGCACATGTTCTGCGACATGAGCGTACTTTGTGTATTTAAGAAAAAGATTCAGTAGGAATACAGTGAGTGAAAATGCAAAAGTGACAATACGGTTTTTGAAAATGGTCAAATGGTCTTACAAAAAGATTGGACTCTTGAAAAATATTCAGAGAAATTAATATACAACCACAGTTCACTCTTGCCAATAATCTTAAAAGGAACTGAAACAAAATTACCATTAAAAATCAGCTCAAAACACACAAAAAAAACCCAATAATACAACAGGGGAATGATCAGACCAGGTTTGAACATGGATATAAGTCCTGTTTCCCCCCCCCCCCCCAAAAGTGAATGAAAGGCCTATATATCACAGTGAGTCCATATGCGACTGCCGCCACAGATCCATCAGGCCCCATCTAGTAAGAAAGGACTGGAGTGGAGGAGTGGCCTAGTGGTTAGAGTGGTGGACTTTGGTCCTGGGGAACTGGGTTCGATTCCCACTGCAGGTACAGGCAGCTCCTTGTGACTCTGGGCAAGTCACTTAACCCTCCATTGCCCCAGGTACAAATAAGTACCTGTATATAATATGTAAGCCACATTGAACCTGCTATGAGTGGGAAAGCGCGGGGTACAAATGTAAGAAAAAAAACCGAGGTCTGTCACACTATAAACAAACATATGACGCCTACCATAGCTACTACAGTCCTTCACTTGGTTAACACCTACTACACTTCTAAAAAGTGGGGAAAGCATGTGTGTGTGTGTATGTTGTGTGCATTTCATGTGTTATATCTGTGGGGGTATCTGGAGGTGGTGGTGCAGTTTGAAGGGTTATTTTCTGGAATAGTGTCTACCTTTGGGAAGCAGGAAGAGCAGTTTTTGTGAGTTGGGCACTTTGCAAGGTGATGGCACAGTTGCAGGGCTGGGGCAGTTGTGTGGGACTAGTTTTTGGATACAGGGCAATTGGCAGCATGGTGGAAGTGTTGTGGGAGGTAGTTTTAAAGGGTAGGGCAGTTTGTGGGACAGTGGTAAAGTTGTAGGGAGAGGTTGCGGGTTTTTGGGCAATCTCACTGTATAGTTTTTGGGGGTGGAGCAGTTATGTGCAGAGGAGTATTCTGGGGGATGAAGCAACGTCACGTAGGAGTGTAGAAGTTGCAATGGTAGTTTTTGGGGGCAGCAGAAGTTTCTGGGGTGTTGGGTAGTTGTGGGGGTTGTTTTGGGAGAGGTGTGGGCAGTTTGCAATATAGTGGGGCTTTTGTGGGATGTTAATTTTGTAACTAGGCTACAAAAGTTGGAATTCCTTCTCCCACCCAAAGGCATTAGGACTTTTTTTTTTTTTTTTTGGAAGGGAGAGGCCTAGATTTGGCTCATTTTTTTTTTTTTTAACTACTTTTGTACTCTTGACAGTTTTTCTGTCATTCTAAATTTCATCCTATCCTGTTAAATTTTGGGAGAGTTTTGCCCTTGAATAGACAGATTCACATTCTCGACCCCTTTTGTACAAGTCTTTCCAGCTTCTGTTAGGTTGGAAAAAAATAATAACCTGAACACTGTGAGCAATCAGAATTGCAGTCTATACTTACAAATACTCCCCCAAAGTCTTTGGCAGGGGTAGTTGTGAAGATGTAACGGATGTCCCCTGGACTCAGCACTCGAAAATATAAGAATTCATGAACACGCAGGCCTGAAAATTTCAAAGAATGAAAATAGGTAATTGGTATTTTCTATATAAAAGTGTAACACTTACTTTGCAATTACATGTTATCACATGCTATTTATTTAATCGCATTTGATATACTGCTGAGGCCTTCACACAGGCATACAGCGGTTAAAAAGAACAATTTTCTATATAGGTACTAGTACTGTCCCTAATGGGCTCACAACCTACGTAATACATATTATGCCTGGGGAAATGGAGGGCTAAGTGACTTGCCCAGGATCACATGGAGCTGAAGAGGGAACTGAACCTGGTTCCCCAGATCTTAACCCACTGCCGACTGTTAGGCAGCAGCAGGAATCGAATCAGGTTCCCTTCCTCTATAACATTAGCAAAATTCGCCCTTTCCTTTCTGAGCACACCACCCGAACTCTCATCCACTCTCTCATTACCTCTCGCCTTGACTACTGCAACCTACTCCTCACTGGCCTCCCACTTAGCCATCTATCCCCCCTTCAGTCCATTCAGAACTCTGCTGCACGTCTTATCTTCCGCCTGAACCGATATACTCATATCACTCCTCTCCTGACGTCACTTCACTGGCTTCCGATTAGGTACCGCATACAGTTCAAGCTTCTCCTACTAACCTACAAATGCACTCGATCTGCAGCTCCTCCCTACCTCTCTACCCTCATCTCCCCCTACGTTCCTACCCGTAACCGCCGCTCTCAAGACAAATCCCTCCTTTCAGTACCCTTCTCCACCACCGCCAACTCCAGGCTCTTCCCTTTCTGCCTTGCCTCACCCCACGCCTGGAACAAACTCCCTGAGCCCATACTCCAGGGCTCCTCCCTGCCCATCGTCAAATCCTTGCTCAAAGCCCACCTCTTCAATGTCGCCTTCAGCACCTAACCACCATACCTCTATTAAGGAAGTCTAGACTGCCCCAACTTGACATTTCGTCCTTTAGATTGAAAGCTCCTTTGAGCAGGGACTGTCCTTTATTAAATTGTACAGCGCTGTGTAACCCTAGTAGCGCTCTAGAAATGTTACGTAGTAGTAGTAGGTCCACAACCCACTGCACTAACCATTAGGCCACTCCTCCAATGAGTGAAGGTACCAAAAGTGGGGTTACAAACAGAGATAAAGGCTACAAAGTTTTGGAGGGGTATATTTGGGCAAATTCCATTTTTTAAATTTGATCACAGTCTATACAAACATTATCAAAGTTTTATCAGTAACTTCCTATGACAGATATAGATGTTTAAAGGGTCTGTTTACAAAGCGGCACTAGCGCATGGGCAGCTGCTAGCGCTGCTTAGTAAACCAGAGTGCAAGTCTGATATTTTTCAAATGCTTTTTCTTTTTTACTAACATTTCTCATTTCATAAATATATAATTAGTCTATAGCTGAGGCTGAAATTTTGCAGGATCATGATGTATAACGTCACACACTCCACTTTTGGTACCATTTCACTCAGAGGGTCACAAATAGTTAACTCCCGTCTACTATGTCATGCTAGCAGCTGCTACATGGCAAAGCCGACAGCACGTTCACAGTGAATGGGGCTGTGTCAGCATTAGCACACCACAGATGCAGCACGGCTTAGTAAACGGGGGGGGGGGGGGGTGTCTTCACACCCTTGTACATTTTACACATTGTCTACATTAATTTGTCTTTTATTAAGCGACAATTAGTTTCAGTGATCCATACAACATACCCTACACTTACAATGTAAAAACAATTTTACAAAATATTCAATAGAAAACAAAATAACACATGGAAAAGAAAATAAGATGATGTATTAAGTTATGTCCAATAAAAAAGGTATCATATTTTCTTTTCCATGTTTTATTTTGTTTGATTTCTATTGATAACCTTAAGAGTGGACTAACACGGCTACCACATTCCTCTACAGAAAATATTCAAGAATGAAGAAGAAACTAAAAACAATCTTCACACCCCTTGACTCAATACTTGGTGGAAGCCCAGCTTGCAGCAGTAATAGCACCGAGTCACTTAGGATAAGCGTCTTAATGGAATAGTGAGTTGAAGGACCGAGGATTGTACATGGACTGTAGTCAGATTTGTCCACAGATTTTCTACTAGATTCAGGTCTGGGCTTTGAGTGGGCACTCAAGGACAATCAAATTCTTCTTGCTGAACCACAACATTGTGGCTTTCCTTTGAGCTTACAGAATGAATATTCTAACTTGGCACTTCCAGTTAGGTGTTGGGCTTCTGCCAGGTACTTGTGACCTGGACTGGCCACTGTTGGAAGCAGGATACTGGGCTACATGGACCATTGGTCTGACCCAGTATAGCTATTCTTATGTTCCTATAATAATATTTGTGTACCAAAATGCTGTTATAGAATACTAGCATAAACCCAAACTGGAATGGGCCCTCTACTGCTGCCCTATAGTTCCAATGGTCAGTGCACCCCAGGACATGACCATTTATGGCAGGCGTAAATGGGCACACCTAAGTTGCCATGCAACACGCATAACTTTCAGCATTCTATAAGTTACATGTATGAGTTGAAAACACACTCATACCCCTCCCATGCTCCGCTCGTGTACACCTCCCCCCCTTGCAATTATGTGCTAAGGCACATGTGCTACCTTATGGAACAGTACATAGTGCAATTAGGTACATTTAAATGTTAATTCTCAACACTTTGAATCTGGTTCTAGAATTGCTCTGATTGTTTCCTGCTGATAGAGATTCTTACATAAAATAAGGTTCATCTATTCCCCATCCTAGGTCTAAGGCAGACTGAAAAGAGTTTTCTCCAGATCAGCCTTGTCTTTTGCATCATCCATCTTCCCCTTGATCTTCACAAGCCTTCCTTTCTCCACTGCTGCAAAACATTCCCACAACTTAATGCGGCCACCTCATTGCTTTAGTGTACGGAAGGTGGAGAAAGGTGATGTTCTATGTGGTTTTTTTTTTTTACTTCACATATATCACTCAGCACTGAAACCAAAAGGTTCCACTTTTGTCTCTTCAGAGCACAAGTCTCCTATGTGCATAATGTCCCATAAGCATTTCTTCACACATCATATGGCTTTTTCTTCACGAGTAGGTTTCTTCTTGACACTTTCCCTTACAGGTCATGTTTGGAAGTGATCTTGACACTGCTGAGCAGTCAACATACTCTAGGTTAGAGAGTTGCACGGGGACAGAAATCTTACCCATCCCCGCCCGTCCCTGCTGGAATCTTACCCGTCCCCACTGGAATCTTACCCATCCCCATCCATCCCCGCAAAAATATAACCCATCCCAACCCGTCCCCGCAAAAATTTTACCCATCCCCACCCATCACTGAAAGAATTTAATGGTACATAAAAGTAGATTCCAGTCAGCTCCCTCAGTCACTCTCTGGATTTGAGCCACAGCACTGTAGGCAAGGAAGGAATGGAAGCTGAAACTTGGAACACTCTGGTGTGCACACGTAAGATTTGTCTCTGATTTACTGGCACTGTGTGCTGAGAGGTCACCACATGCATGCGCCAGTAGGTCAGGTAACATCTGATGCTCATGCCTGTGTCAGAGCTGAGGTCTGCTCATCAGCCTGGGAGCAAAGAGGATTAATTGTAACATAGTGACAGCAAATAAAGACCAGTCTGCCCAACAGTCACACTCATTATCAATTCATGATTAAATCAATGAGTGTGATATTATATACTTGATTATGGTCTTTCTTTCGTGTTTCTGGAACATAGACCATAGAAGTCTATCTGGCCCGTTCCAACTGCTGGAGTTGTCGTTGAAGCCCACTCCAGTCTATGCATCTTCTCATTTGTGGGACACAGATTGTAAAAATCTGTCCAGAACTGTCCTTATGTTCCAGCCACTAAAGTTGCTAAGCCCTTTCCAGCCCATCCTAAACCAGACTTCCATATATTTGAGACAGACCATACAAGTCTGCTCGGTATCGGCCGTAGTTAATCACAGCCAGTCACCATCTAAGCATGACATCACATATCCACACACACACGCAGCCATTTAAGGTTAGGTTTTTTTATAACTTCCATTTTCTAATTAGAGATCCTCTGTGTTCAACCCACGCCTTTTTGAATTCCATCATCATTTGTGTCTCTACCGCCTCCTTAATGGAAGGCTTTCCACATTTGTGCTGTTAAAGCAAGGAGGAGGAGGAGATAGCACTCAAAGAACGTGGTACTCGGTAGATGAGAGGCTGGTGCAGGTGTAGCTTACACTTCCACGGGAACCCCACAGGGACCGCTTCCATCCCCGCGGGAACCCCGCAGAACTGCTTCTGTCCCTGCGGGAATCCCGCGGATTCCCACAAACCCCGTTCCCGTGCAGCTCTACTCTAGGTGTTGGCCAAAGACTTCTGTAGTTCTTTTAAAATTATTTTAGGCGGGGGGGGGGGGGGGGGGGAGGGAAGTCAAGATGACAACAGGTCCCTAACTGATCCGTACTGGCCTTTTCCTATGTTTTACTGCCTCTTTGCCAAATGCCTCACACAAAAAGGAAGGGATTGCCAGAACAGTACCCCCACCAGTTCGTGCAGGTCCCCTACCCATCTTCGGATCAACCAGTTTACCATTAGGTACTCAAAGATTGGCATCGGGGTGTGAGTTCTGCCTAGCGGGGAGGCAGAGGAGCATCTCCCCCCTCTAGAACACAAGGCATCTCCTTCCACTATTAGTGGGCAGTCCGCTGTGTCCAGCAGCGAAGGCGACATTCTTGGGTACTTTAAGCGACAGCGACACCGGTGGGGGATGGACCACCAGGTGGAGAGCTGCTGGGGGAAGGTCCAGCTGGTGGCTGTTTGGAAGCCCCTGTAGTGGTGGCAACTTTGGGGTCCATCTGAAGAGCGCTGCAAGCTGTGAATATCACTGTAATGAAGACACTGCTACATTTGACTTTTTAACTAAGACTGCGGAGACTTTTAAAAATGGATTTCATGGGCCAAAGTGACCAGATTCAGAGGTTAGAGGTTTACAAGAATTTCAAACGTAGCAACTGTGGACAGATTGGCTGTGCACTGGCAAATTAAGCTATTATAATTTTTCAAAGATTCAATCTGCGGATATTGAATTTTCCCAGGACTTATCTCTCTCCTGCCCCCCAGATATTTATTGCCATCTCTCTCCACCCCCCCCCCCCCCCACCATCCTAAGTTTTTCCTATGTAATATTCCATCCACTCTGTGATCCACCTCTCTCTATTAGACCCTTTACAGAATAAAAACCATGTGAACAGAAATTTTATCTATTTGCTGCCACCCCTCCCCCCAAGTGATCTAATCTTATCTCAGGCCGGTTACTTTTATGTCTGATCTCCCACTTCAAGCTTCATATAACCCCCTATCTTCCCATAAGTCTGTACTTCAGGATGCTTAAGAGCCAAACATTCCTTCAATTCCTTGTTTTCATGGGGTTTTTCTATGATTCCTTCTAGCCACTAGAATACAGTATGAAATAAATTCATCCAAGTATATTGGTCACCTTCCTTCAGAATGGGCATGTCAAAAACCAAGACACAGGGCTTAGTACCAGCCCATCCAGTTATTTCCTGTTTCACTTTGGCCACCATTTCCCCCCTAACTCAATTATACCAGTACAAGCCCACCACATCTGTCAGATGTACCCACCTGATCACAACCCCTCCCACAAAGCCCACCCATCCCTGGTTTCCACTGTTTACGTATGCTGGTATAGCATACATCCTGTAAACCACTTTATAACAGTTCTCTTACTTGCTCAACATATTTAGACTTAAGCCTCAAATTCACAAAGAAACAGAAGCGGTTAGATTATTCTTCCAGTATTTGAATCCACTCAACTATTGTGATTGGACATAAGTAGGATCTAGATAAGTTATAGGCCCGTTAAGACAATTACTGGAAACCGAGCCCAAGTCGTCACACCCTTTGACATTAGCAATCAAGCCTTTTTGGGCGATTCTTCTTTTCTTGAAAGCATAGAGTACATTGTGTAGATTACTGAAACAAACTTACTTTAATGCATTTGAATTATATATTTTTTAAGACAACAATGTAAAAAAATGTACATGGCCATGAAGACTTGCAATGCGGTTTTACATATACTACCTTATTTTTATTAATAAAAGCTACCGCTCCTCTGATAAGAATACACACTAACAAATAATCTCTGGCTTATCCTAGAACTCCCGCGTTCTATACATCATGAAATGAGAACAGAGCTTCTGGTGAGAAGTCAGTACTTCTCATCGGGGATATGAGACCACCACAAGCAATGCTGGTCAACTCATTCATTGTTGCTACTGGCATATTTATATATGGTTTATTTTATTTGACATACCACTCTTCCTTAAAAAGGATAACAGAGTGGTGTAGAATATAAAAAAAGTTTAAAATTAAAACAAATTGGAGAGAATGCCAATATCAATAGTAAAGTTTGAGTAAAGGAAAAAGCAATACAGTAGCAGTATGATCAGACGACTCATTAAAATACAGGATAGAAAACTATTAAAACACTCAGGGCTCCTTTTACAAAGCCACGGTAGTGATTCCTGCACAGCAAATGTGACGAAGCCCACAGGAATTAAACGGGCTTTGTCGTATTTTCTGCACCAGTTAACACTACTACGTCGCATTTTTCACACCAGGAATTACTACTACAGCTTTGTAAAAGGAGCCCTCAATATGGTGACCATTGAAACTAGAGGCAATATTACTGGAACAGATTTTCCTAATATTAAGTGTAACTGATGGTGAAAAATTGTACAGATTGAAAGGGCTGAACAGCCCACAGTGTCATTTCGTATTCAGGCTATGCCTACAATCTTATTCTGTAATCAACAGCCAAAGCAACCCACAGGTTTCCCACTGATATGAGGTACTGGGTCCAGATTCATCTGATACTATCATTCAGTCCTCATGGATTTAACCCAGAGCATATCCAAAGTTATCAGATGGTCTAGGCTCAAGAGTATGGAGAGTGCGGCACTACAATGCCTTTACTTGCAAATCCAGAGGAGGCGAAGCAGCAGGGACAAGGGGGAAGACAAAGGACATACCTATGAAAAGACGGGAGTAGACTCTGGGATAGAAGGGGGCAGAGAAAGAGCAGATGCTGGATGGAGGGGGATGGGTGGACAGTTGTTACTGAATCTTATTCTATAGGGGTATCTGTGTTCAACAGGGTTTTCTGTAGTAGTCTGGCTTGTTTAGTTTTCCAGTAAATGTACTGATGTTCTAGTACCCACTGCAATGTTTATGGTGCTGCCTTTTCCTAGATTGGATCTTGTGTGACTTGTAGAAGTTACCGCTATTATGATATGGTGGAAGTTACTACTACTGTGATATAGTGGAATTGTTCTGTAGGTCCCGAGTGACATTTGTAGTGTTTTGTATTACTTCACAGTATGCCTGGTACTGAATTTAGATCACCTTTCTCAGTAGTAGCTCAAAGCACATTACATTCAGGCAGGGACATAGCCAGACCTCGAGGTGGGAGGGGGCCATAGACCAAGGTGGGGGGGGGGGGAGACATTTTGGTTGCCATCCCACCACTGCTGACGCTGTACATCTTGGCTGTGGGCCCTCGCCAGCTGAAGACTTCATCCAGTACTGGTCTCTGGCGCCGCCGCATTGCCTGCCCTGTTCTCTCTTCCCCTCACATCCGGCACACTCCTTTTAGTGAAACTCAATTTCACTAAAAGGAGCGTGCCCAACGTGAAGGGAAGAGATAGCAGGGCAGGCAATGTGGCAGTGCTGCCACAAATCAGCGCTTGATGAAGTCTTCAGCTGGCAGAGATTTGGGACCCCCCCCAGCAAACCAGGGGCCCAGAACAAATTTGGGGGGCTCAGGCCCCCATCTAGCTACACCACTGCATTCAGGGTACAGTAATCATGTCCTGTCCTTGGAGGGGCTACAATTTATATTTTGTACTTGAGGCAGTGAAAGGTTAAGTGACTTGTCCAAAATCAAAGGATTTAAATCCTGGCTTCATTTGTTCTTAGCTTGCTGCTCTATTGAGTACAGCTAATAAAGAATAATACATATGAGCCGTACCTAACGTTTGACAACTCAACAGTAAACTAAAGGCTTGCAGAGCTGAAGCCTGGTGGCTATTTGGCAGCCTACCAAAATCACCGCTAGGGGGATTAAAAAAAAAAAAAAAAAAAAAAAAAAAAAGTGGTCCTCCTCGGGCGTCAAATATGCTAGCTAGGTACGCCACAAATTACCAGCAAAGAAATATGGTTCCGTTCTAATCAACATGACTAATACCTCCCAAGTCTCTTTCCCTTTCATCTATAGCTTCCAACACCAAACACGGCGTCTCTGTTGTTGTAGTCTTTCATAATCTACCTGACCGTCCCCCTTTCGTGAGACATTTTAGCACGATCGCGAGCTCCCAGACAGCTAGAGAAGGAAACCAATTCCCGGGATCTCCGTACATCTGCCAGCAAGAATTGGACGGTGGAAGGGGAAAAGAGAATGGAAAACGAATGCTTTGGACCCCAAACATCTCCCTGCATTTCTAATGCAATATTGAAAGCAATGCAAAGCTCACCGCACACAAGAAGGGAGGGCGACAACAGCAACAACAACCAGGACCACGTCCACACACTTAAAACCATGTCTCGGTGAAAGGCTTCTTTCAAACGACCACTCACTCACCGCCGCCTCCACATACTCTCAAAAGAGCAGAAGCTAAGCTCCGCCTCCACATCTTACTCATTGGTGGAGAAAGTGCCTCCGGCATCTAGTGGAGCAGCTGCATGTCAATCAAACAGCCGGCCACAACACTTCCGGGCTTTTATATTACGCAGGTGTGTACCCAAAAGAGGAAGTCAAATTAGCTAAACAGATATTGAAAGTGCAGTACGTTCAAATAAACCTCTGCAATTAAAAAAAGTGGTTGTAACTGATTTGTACTGCAAGGGAGCATGGCAGGACAAAATCAGAGGGCAGTTTGGAAGGGAGTCGGAGTCAGAGACTGTATAAGCAGACTGCCAACAGACAATGAAATACAACTATTATATTAGTAGTGTTTCTATTTACATGTTAGAGTTCTTTATACTCAATGCTCAAAAACTTAAGTGTAACCCTGTATTGGTAGATGAAATCTAAATAGTACACTTTCTAAAGACTGATCTACACTGGTTAAGGCTATTCTAGACCTCTGCAGGTGATGCTGGATTGCTTTCCTAAACAGGCTAGAAACAGTAGTAAGTCCAGCCACTCCTAGCTGTGTGGTTTAAGTTTCATATAGTTCATTTCAAAGGCGTTCATGGTGTGTATCCTTTAATAGTACACAACATTTAAGCAGCTACATTTCTCCCCTTCCCACCCCCCCCCCCCCCCCCCCACAACAAAAACAAAAAAAATAATTCCACAACACCCTACATTTAGGAACCATCAACTGGTTGAGCTGTAGTCCATTTTTAATTAGCTTATTGCAGATCTACATTCTGGCAGAGCTGGCTTAATCATTGGATCAGATGAGGCTCTGGCCAGTGCGCCAAAATGCCCAGCCTCTAATTTCACCTGGTCTACAGGTTAAGCCTTTCCTTCCCTGGTCTTTCCCCTTCTCTGTTTCCTTGGCCCATGGGTCCGGCACTGCTCCCTCACCTCTCTCACTCTCACATATTCCTTTCAAGTTTATATTGGTCGCCAGTGGTGGCAGCAGCAGTAGTAGCATAACAGGCTAGCCTCTGGGCCTTTCCTCTGCCACATCCTGCCTCCTCTAATTCAATTTCCTGTGAGCAGGATGCGGCAGAAGGAAGACACAGGGGCTGGTCGAAGGTAGCCTGTCATGCTGCTGCTGCTGGCACCAATATAAATGTTACAGGGCTGTAGTGGAGTGACAGAGGTGAGAGAGCAATGCCGGACCCATGAGGGGAGGAGGGGAGAGGGTGCTACCAAAGCAAGTTGGTTTAGGGTGCCACTATCCCTTGAGCTGGCCCTGCATTATAGATTTTTACTCTAGCAATATCTTCCTTCACTGTACAGAGTTGGTCCCTTGGCTGAACTTGATGCTGAGACTTAATAAAGTGACAAATAGGCAGTGGTCTTTGTATTCCTCTTAGGGTTGTTGTTGTTTTTTTTTAGTCCTGAGGACCTATAAGCTAGGTAGGTAAGTAAGCAGACTGCTCCTATAATATTATCAGACACAAGCCTAAAGGCTGTATTTGCTTTCACTGTCTGTCTCTGACCTTCACCTCTCTCTCCGCTTCACATCTGCAGACTGAATTATAGGGGGTCTCAAATATGTATATATAACAGGGCTGGTGTTATGAGGTGGGCAAACAAGGCAGCTGCCCTGGGCCCCACAGCTCCAGGGGGCCCCTGTGGTCCAGCATCTCCTCCCTTTCTCCCTGCATCATCCAACATCTCTCTCCCTTCCCAGTCTACGTTACAAAAGCATTTTTCTTTACAGAGCATGCTGGTGCAGCAGTGATTCCAATAGTTTGTCTGTCCCAACTGTTCCCTTTGTCATGTTCCGCCCAGGTGGAAACAGGAAGTTGTGTCAGAGGGGGCATGGGGGGGGGGGGGGGTTGAAATGGGAAAATGCCAGACTAGGGATGGAGAGAGGGGACTGAAGAAAGAAATGATGGCCTGGGAATAGAAGGGAAGGAGGGGGAGAGAGATGGTGGAGAGTAGGAAGAAGGGAGAAAAGAGAGTCATGGGCGTAGACTGGGGGGGCGAGGGGGGGCAATGCTTCCCCAGACGACGACGAGGCACTCCAGTAGTTAAAAACAAAAAGCAGGCACGCGCTCTTCTCCGTCCGCTTCGCTTCCCTGTCCTCTCTGTCTGCGTCCCGCCATCCTCTGACATCATTTCCTTTCGGGCGGAACGCAGACAGAGAGGGTAGGGAAGTGAAGCGGACGGAGACGAGCGTGTCCGTCTACCCCCTCTCTTCCTCCCTCCCTCCGGCGCAGGCAGCAGTCTTTTTCAGCGTTCCTGGCAGCGGGAGCGACGTACACGCTGCCTTTGGCTCTGCCCCGAAGCCTTCTCTTCAAGTTCCTGTTCCCGCATAGGTGGGAACAGGAACTTGAAGAGAAGGCTTCCGGGGCAGACCGAAGGCAGCGTGTACGTCGCTACCGCTGCCAGGAACACAGGAAAACTGAAGAAGACTGTTGCCTGCGCCGGAGGGAGGGAGGAAGAGAGGGAGTAAACGGAGTCCACGATCCTGGACCTTGCGGGGGGGGGGGGGGGGTTCAGCAGAGGGAAGATGGATGGAACTGGGAGGGGTGGGGAGCAGATTGAAGATGGATGGGACTGGGAGGGGTGGGGAGCAGAGGGAAGGAGCAAGAGATGGATGGGACTGGGAGGGGTGGGGAGCAGAGGGAAGATGGATGGGACTGGGAGGGGTGGGGAGAAGAGGGATGGACCAGGAGATGGATGGGATTGGGAGAGGTCAGGTACAGCAGAGGGAAGGAGAAGAAGATGGATGGGACCGAGGGATGGTGAGCAGAGGGAAGGAACAGAAGATGGATGGGACTGGGAGGGGTGGGGAGCAGAGGGAAGGAGCAAGAGATGGATGGGACTGGGAGGGTGGGGAGCAGAGGGAAGCCTACTGGAAAGAAGACACTGCATAAAACAGAAGACACTGGGACCAAAGCGAATAGAAAAAGTCAATGATCAGACAACAAAGGTAGATAAAAGTATTTTATTCAGAATTTATTAATTGAAATGTCAGCTTTTTGAAATGTGCATCTGTGATATTTTGCCTGTAAATTTCAATTCCTTCCTCCATATTAGCATATTCATTTGCATATGTATATATGCAAATGAATATGCTAATATGCTCCGCCCATCCTTTGCCGCCGCCCCCCCCCCCCCAAAAAAAAAATGAAACAGTCAAACTATGTTGGACCCTGAGACGATGAGGATGAAGGGAGGGAGAGATGGACAATGGGATGGAGAAAGGGAACAGAGAGGGAGAGATGTTGGACCCTGGGATGGTGAGGAGGAAGGGAGGGATGGAGAGATGGTGGACAATGGGATGGAGAGAGGAAATAGAGTGAAGAGATGTCAGACCCTGGGGTGGTGAGAAAGATGGTGGACAAATTGATGGAGGGAAGGAAGAAAGAGGGAGAAAAATGTTGGACCCCAGGATGGAAAGAAAGGAGGGAGAGCTACTGGACAACAGGAGGCAGGGAAGGAAGAGAGAGAAGGAGAGATGTTGTACCCAGGGGTGGGAAGGAGGGAAGTGAAGAGAGAAGGAGAATTTGCTGGATCATGGTGGGGGGGGGGAAGGGAAAGGAGAACAGGAAAGAGAGATGGAGAGATGCTGGACCATGGGAGGGGGGTACAAGGGTAAAGAGATGGGTCAGAAAGATGCTGGGAGATAGAAAGAAACAGGGAAATGTCAGGCTGCAAGGGTAGGGGTAGGGAGAGGAGATGCTGGAGGAGGAAGGGGAGATACCAGGAATGATGGAACCATGTGGGAGAGACTGGGGGTGGGGGGTGGCAGGAGTGAGAGGAGGATGAGTTTAGAGGGTAGAAATGTGAAAATGGTGCATAGATTAAAGGGAAAAGGAGGCTCAGAAGGAATGAGATGGGAGGGTGAGAAAGAGGGTGAAAATATGAGTGGTCAGAGAGGCAGAAAATAAAAAACGAGAGGAAAGAGCTGAAAGGCATAGAACGGTGTCAGAGATAAATGTAGCGACAGAGTGGAACAAGACAGGGCAGAGGAGCAAAAAAACAATAGACAGCAGCCACTACAATCTGAATTAGCAGAAGACAAATGGAAAAGAGAAAATGGGACAAACATGATGAGAAAATAACATATCCAGACAAAGATAGAAAAAAAGTGTTTTGTTTTGAATGTATTAACTGAAATAGTTAGCTTTGGAATATGTGCATTTCAAATGCCTTTTTACTAAGTTCACTACAAAAGGAAGTGCATTTCAGTTTTTATTTCTCCTGTGTTGCAGTACTTGCCGAGTTATAATTTCTGGGGGTTTCTACTTCAACTTTGGTCTTCATATTTAAATTGTTAATTTAAATTGCTGGTATGGCCGAGGAGGGCTTTGATAAGGGAAAATGCTTTTTCTAGTGAACTTGAACATTTCTGAAGCATTCGATACAACTGATCATAATATACTGCTTAATTGTTTGAAATCCATAGGTTTGAATGAATGCTGACATGGTTTTCATAATTTCTAACAAGGAGAACATTGTTTTAAAGAACTAGGCTAAATCCACTGAAGTAGAGCGTACATCAAGAGTTCCTTAAGGTTATTGTCTATCAGCAATAACGTTTAATATAGTTTTATTACCACTCTGCAGATTGTTGAATTGTCTAGGTCTGAATTTTAAGGATCCTTTTACTAAGCTACAGTAATGATTCCCACGCAGTAAATGTGACAAATCCCATAGAAACTGAATGGCTTTGATGCATTTGCTGTGCCGGGAATCACTACTGAAGCTTAGTAAAAACAGCTGTTAGATTGTATGCAGATGATATTCACTTTCTGATTTAAATTGATAAATCTGTAGAGGCGTTTCAAATGCTAAGACTTTGCTTGAATGCAGTGAATCAATGACTATACCACTAGTTCCTAAACCTCACCCTGGAGGCACTGCAACCAGTCAGGTTTTCAGGATATCCATCCACAATGAATATTCATGTGAGAGATTTGCATGCACCTCCTCTACTACATGCAAATCTCTCTCATGAATATTCATTGTGGATGGATATCCTGAAAACCTGACTGGCTGGGGTGCCTCCAGAATCAGGGTTGGGAACCACTGGGCTATACGAAAATCACTTAAAGCTCAATATTGCAAAAACAAATATACTTTTATTGACTAGTTATCCGTGTGATGATGTGCCTGGAGATTTTGTTCCTATTATTAATACAATCTGGAACGCAGGGGTCTTTTTCGATCCTTATTTAGGAAACCACAAGTTACTAAAATGGTTTGGCAAGTATTTTTCAAATTGAAGATGATCAGAAGATTACGAGATCTTCTTAGTCCTTCCAATTTTAGATTTGCGGTTCAAGGTGTGGTAATCCCAAGCTTCAGCTACAGTAATGGTTTATTGGTGGGACTGAATATAAATCTGTTGAAAGGTTTACAAATAGCTCAAAATGCTACAGCAGGAATTGTCTTAGAGTTTTGTCACATCACACCTATATTGAAATAACTTGATTGGCTTCGGATAGAAAAATAATTATATTCAAAATATTATTTTTATTTATTTTTTTTTTTTAGAACATTTATACCCCGCCTTTTGCCATGTAAAGCAGCCCCAAAGCGGCTTACAATGAACTAAAGAAAAACAATTACAATGACAGAAGAGGGCATAAGGGAAGGGAAGAAAAAAGAAATACAATACTTAAGCAGACAGACTGCAGTTAGGGGAAAGGAAGCAAAAGAAGAGAAGGGAAGGAGGAAGAAGTCCAGAGTTGAATTAGATCTTGACTCGCCGAATCACAAGAAATCGGAACTTGCGACCAAGAGGAATCAGGGAATTATTGGTGTCTAAGGTGCTGAATAATCTGGTTTCTCCTATCTTTGCTACAACATTGCGAATTTATCAATCTATCAGGACACTTAGGCCATCTACCTTGAATTTACCGGAAATACGATCTTTTAAAAACATTATTAAAAAAAAAACATTAAACTTGAAGAATATTGATCTTCAGTGTTTAAAGTTAGCGTTCCAAAACTTTGGTATGGATTACCACCTTCATTCAGAGCACTGCAAAACTGTGCAGAGTTTAAACAAAGTTTTAAAACTTTTCTGTTTCAACAGGCCTTTGGAGGTTACCTTAAGGAGCAAATGGAACGAGTAGAATAATATAACATCGGTAGGCAATATTCAAGATGGCGTCACGGCAGGATGCAGACGTCGGTCGCTCCTAAATAATTGTGGTGATTCTTCTTTTTTCCTCAAATCATGCCGAAAAGGAAGAGTAAACTTAGGGGACTCCCTCTCCCTAAGCAGATCCCTCCCTTACCTGGACAGCGGCCGATGTCTTCATTTTTGGTATCGACCCCAACTCCGGGCGCTTCCGCTGACGAGGCCGGGAAGAGCCTCGTCCAGGAGAGCGATCTCTCGCTCAGACCGTTAGGACCTTTGACCCCGCCGCCTCCGCAACTTGATGGAGATTCTGTTCCGAGGCCCGAAGCAGGAACCTCGAAGGGGCGGCGAACTCCGTCGGAAGGAGCAGAACTCGTGATACAATCAGAGCAGGCTGCGGGTTACCAAGGCACACCGGAGATGGCAACTGGGGGAATAACGGAGGATGCGATTGGGATTGTTAATCCACAAGAAGCCTTGCTTTGTTCTTTAGCGATCCAACCGTTAATTAAACCTCAAGAGGTGTCTTGGACTCTATGTGGACGGCCCTAGAAGCCATGCACAAGGTCTGTAATGCCTTTATTTCAGTATCTTTAAATAATTCCTCTCAAATTAAGAACTTAAAAGATAAGATGGAAGGACTCTTAGTGAAACAAACCAAACTTGAGTCTATAAATGCTAAACTACAAGAACAACAAGCACAAATCTCTGGAGATAGAATGGTAATACACCGCAAGATAGAAAACCTAGAAAATCTTTCAAGAAATTTAAACTTGCGTGTTTTAAACTTTCCAAAAGAACAATATACTACGCCCAGAGATATGTTTGTAAAATTTCTGAAGGAGGTGTATAACTATTCAGATCAAGCCCTTCCACCTACACAGGGAATATACTATCTTAAAACTTTGCCAAGATCCAATAAGAATGTTCCAGGGACTTCAGACAAGACTCCTGAACTATTGGACTTAACAAACATTCTGGAACAATCAAATGAAACTATTGAGACTAGAGCTACTTTAATTGTCTCATTTGTTTTCTTACAAGACAAAGAAACTCTGTTGAGACTATACTTTAAAAACATATACCCAGAATTTAAGGGTGCTAAAATTTCAATTTTTCCTGATATATCTCGTTGGTCTCAGCAGAGGAGAAAGAAATTTCTAGAGATGAAACCAGAATCTTTGGCTATAAAGGCAAAGTATCAACTACGCTTTCCATGTAAAGATATATTTTCTATGAACCTGACCAATTACGTACGTTCCTTGATGCACAAGGCGAAAAGAGTTAAATCCATATAAAGAAAGGTTGTATAATTAAGGGTTATCCTCCTGCCAATCTTAAGGTTTATATTGTTTAATCCAAACTTCCATTGGTTTTCTTATTAACCATCTTGAATCTCCCATTTATTTTAGTGGACTATAATCAACTAAAGATATTATTCTTATTATTGGAAAGATTTTCCTTTGTAAATATGTGATGTGGTTGTATCTTATCAAAGATGATATCTTTGTATTGTATGAAACTAATAAATGTAAATTAAAAAAAAAGAATAATATAACATCAGTTTGATTTTACATAGGGATATCTCTGAGATGGAACATTATATTTACAGTCTAGTGAGTATATTTTATGTATATAATTTTTTTTGTTGTGATGTGATATACTTTTATTTTGTTATTATATTTTATTATATATGTTGAGTTGTTTGCTGTCAAATTTATTGTATTTATTTATTTATTGCATTTGTACCCCACATTATCCCCCCTTTTTGCAGGCTCAATGTGGCTTACAGAGTAAGGTTATGATAAAGTCGATACATGATTTAAATACAGTTGATCATAAGCTGAGGTAAAAGAGGTAGTAGATGGGCGGGTGTTGGGTAGGTTGTGTGCGAAGTGTTTTGGTGTGTTCGGGTGATTTGGGGAATGAATTGTGGGCGAAGTGTTTTAGGTGTGTTCGGGTGATTTGGGAATTAATTGTATCATTGAGGGTGACTTTTGTAAGCTTTGTTAAAGAGGTGTGTTTTCAGAGCTTTGCGGAAGCTGGTTAGATTGTTCATGGTTTTCAGGGTTTTGGGTAGCGCATTCCAGAACTGTGTGCTTTTGTATGCAAAGGTCGTAGCATAAGCCTGTTTGTATTTCACTCCTTTACAGCTGGGGAAATTCAGATTAAGGAATTTGCGGGCTGATCTTTTGGCGTTTCTGGGTGGTAGGTCCACTAGGTTTAGCATATAGAGTGGGGCATCTGCGTGAATGATTTTGTGCACGGTTGTGCAGATCTTGAACTCAATTCATTCTTTGAGTGGAAGCCAATATAGTTTCTCTCTTAGGGGCTTCGCACTTTCATATTTAGGTTTTCCAAAGATGAGTCTGGCTGCCGTGTTTTGGGTTGTTTGGAGTTTTTTAATGGTCTGTTCTTTACAGCCTGCGTACAGGGCGTAGCAATACTTTTAGGGGTCCTTTTACTAAGGTACACTGAAAAATGGCTTGCGCTGGTGTAGATGCATGTATTGAATGCGTGCAGGTCCATTTTTCAGCACACCTGCAAAAAAGGCATTTTTTTTGTCTGAAAATGGATGTGTGTCAAAATAAAAATTGGCGTGCGTCCATTTTGGGCCTGAGATTTTACCACCACCCATTGACTTAGTGGACGGTAATCATCAGCACATGTACACTGCCGATTACTGCCCGGTTAGTGCATAAAAAATGAAATTACCACCTACTACAATGTCCATGCAAATCTTTAATTTGCCCACTGGGAGACAGGGAACAAGATAGAGAACTTCTGGCTTGCTTGGTTTACTCATCTGTTTGGTTTTCCGAGTTATAAAATAATTTGTCTGCTTTAAAAATATATATTTTGGCAAAATCTGGGTTGGTTGAGGCAAAAACATATTAGTTTTAGAGCTGCTGCTAGCGTGAACCTTTGAGGAATCATCTTTTTCTATACATTTCCTTTGATTTTGTAATATCTTCTGAAAAAGGTAGGCGACAAAAATGAAGCCTCATTATGGCCCCCTTTTACTAAGGCGCGCTCATATTTTTAGCGCGCACTAAAATTGTAGGTGCACTAAATGTTAGAGAATATGGGTGTCTCTAATGTTTAACGCGCCTACAATTTTAGCTCGTGCTAAAAACATGAGTGAACCTTAGTAAAAGGGGGCCTATGTTAGAGGAATCCAGTTCTGTGTTGAGTAAGGACAATTCTTATTTGCAGTCTAACTTGGATTCTTTGGAGAATATATTAACAACTTAGAGGCTGATATAATAACTGTGCACCAAGCTTCAGTGCTCCGATTCATAATACGTATGTTGAAAAGGTTTTACTCCAAATACAGTAAACTAATGGCATGCAAATTACTGTGGTATTTTAAAATGCGCACTGGCAGAAAAAGAACAAAAAAAAAAACAGTATAAACCGTTGTAACATGCCACAGTTTTTTGCATCATGCTATCTTACCTCAACTCAGGCACCTGTCATTGGGAGGCCCCCAACCAATGAGTCGCTGATGCTATGGCATTCCTATCGACAAGTAATACTCGCCTGGGCCTAAAAAGTGACCTGTGGCATCCTCTTCTTCCATTGCCATCTTAGAAAATGGTGCCACTTGATTTCTAGCAGTACATCAGAACATAACAATAGTTGTCAACCTGCCAAATAAGTGTGCTAGATTTTGCACTCAACACACTTTAATGCAGGAAATGAGTGCATGCAAAGTGCAAAACTAACATGGCATCCAGTGGGGGCGTTCCCTGCATTTTCCATTGCAGGTCATATGTTAATGTTTGGATTAATGCAGAATCACTTAGGGCCCTGTTTACTAAGCAGCGTTATGGGTGCGTTAACGTTTTTAACTCGCGTTAACCATGTATGTGCCTACAATATCCCTATAGCTGCCTACATGGTTAGCATGTGTGCTAAGCGTATGCACGCTAAAAACACTAACACACCTTAATAAACAGAGCCCTTAGTGCCTCCAATTTAGGAGGTGGTAAGTAGTCCCACATTAACTCTGCGTTTGACAGTGTGCGGTAACTGCTGCATGTTAATTGCCAAATGCCTTTTATACCCACTTTCTGCCCATGCTATACCCATCACAAAAAGCAGTTAACACATAGTTTACTGTGCTCTGATGCAGAAAATTACTACTACTTACTACTATTTATCATTTCTATAGCGCTACCGGACATACGCAGTGCTTCACACTTGAACATGGAGAGACAGTCCCTGCTCAATACCACAAAGCCTGGAAATGTGTCTTTGCACTAACAGTTAATGCAGCATAAACCATTCATTAACCCCCGGATTCTATATATGGCGCCTTAATTTCCGTGTGGAAATCGAAGCATATATTATAACAATGCACATAACTTAATTGGTTAACTAGCTAATCAGTGCTGTTAATTGGATGTTAAGCAATTATCAGTACTAATTGGCATTAATTGAGATTTACGCGCACAGCTCTCTAAAGGCTCTGTTTACTATAGGCACGCTAGTGTTTTTAGCATGCGCTAATGCTAGAGACACCCATAGGAATATATGGGTGTCTTTAGTATTAGCTCGCTAAAAACAGGGCCTTAAGTGTATTCTATAATGTGGTGCACCTAAATTCTAAGTCGCATAGGTGAAAAGGGGGCATGGCCATGGGCTGGGCATGGGCGTTACTATCTATGCATGTTATTATAGAATACACCCAATCTGCACCTAATTTAGCCATCGGGATTTACACCAACTAAAACGTAGCCTAAATGGATGCAACCAAATTTGGTCGCTTGGAGAGCTGCTCAGCATATTCTATAAACTGCGCAAAAATGTAAACCTATAAAATGTAGGCACACCTTACAGAATACACCTAGGCGGGTTTAATTTGCACAAGCCAGTCAAACATGCTCTTTTCCCCCCACAATAAGTAGAATCCTCGGATCACAAGTTACTTTGTAAACAAAAAAAAAATGCTGTGCAGTGTCAAATTTGGAAACATCCTTATGCATCTAGAGACAACAGTATTATCATAATTTAAAATAATAACAAAAATTATTATGTATGTTTTTTGTTACTAACCAAGAATTGTAGATTGGTAGGCTATAAAATTTTAAATAAAGAAAAACAACAACAACAACAACACAACAACAACAACAACAACAACAACAACAACAACAAATACTGCTGAACCAGTGACTTCCAACCTCTGCTATTACTAGTGCAATCTCCTATCATACAGGTATTACTTTAGGAGATAGCTCCCCTGAGAGTCACTGGGGGGAGTGAATGGGAGGTCCCAGGGTGGGAGAAGGCCCAGCCCATGGGGAATGAGTTTGAAAAAGTATAGTGCCCTGCTCTGTAGAGGGACAACTTTGGGAGGAGTTTAGGAGGAAATTGACTCATCATAACCTTACTCTGTAAGCCACATTGAGCCTGCAAAAAGATGGGATAATGTGGGGTACAAATGCAATAAATAAATAAATAAAAAAGAAGAGCAGGAAGGTTCTTTGGCTGCCTGCAAGCCCCTGCCAAGTGACCTCTAATAGAAGAAAGGGGATCCTGAAGCGCCATTTTAAAGCTTGGGCTGGAAGCAAGGAACAGCTATTGTCCAACTCGCAGTAGCAGACCTGCCAAGTCCCCCACATTCACCCATCTCCCATCTCCCATGGCCATCACCCATGCCCAGCGATTGTCCTCACTCCCCTGCCCCCCCTCCAGCCACCCATGCCCAGCGATTCTCCTCGCTCCCCTGCCCCCCCCTCCAGCTAAACAGGCTGTTGTGGATTCTTTGGGGCAGACAGGAAAGATCCCCAGTCTTTCCTGCCCATTGCCCGCGCTGACTCTTCTGCGGCGCTACTGCATCGCTCTTCAAAATGGCCATCGAGACTTACAAGGGCGGCCTTCAAGACTTCAGCAGAAGTCTCGCGAGGCCACTGCTGGAAGTCTCGGCGGCCATTTTTAAAGAGCGATCTGGCAGTGGGGGAGGGTCAGCACATGCAACGGGCAGGCAAGACTGGGGATCTTTCCTGCCTGCCCCGAAAAATCCGTTGCCTTCTTCAGGTATGGACCCTCTAGCTCGGGGGAGGGAGGAGAGCCGGCTCGCCCTGAAGAACAACCGGCTCTTGCGAGCCGGTGTGAGCCGGCTCCAGCACACCACCGGATGAACAAAAAAGGTGCCGGTACGCCGTACCGGTGCGTACCGGCACAAAAAAAGCACTGATAATAAGGGAATAACTTTTCATAGGTAGAGTAGTAATTTGTTAGAAATTGTAATGTGTGTCATTTGGAGGGGCTGGTTTTGGGGATACTGTTATATTTGTGCAAAGATTTTTTTTTCTAAAGGTAAAGGGCCTCTAAAACAGACATCATGCTATGAGAATCAGGTGCTCAACATTCAGAGTTTCTATCTATTTATTTACTTCTTTATGTCATTTATATCTCACATTAAACATGAATTGGGTTGAAACCTGGGAACATTTAAAACCTTTTTTTTTCTTATGTCTACATCAAAAGAAAAAGATGGCAAGAGGTAGTGTGGGCGGAGCCAATGAAGAGTTGGCGGGGCTGGGGCGCGTACTAAAATCTCCCTCTCAAAAATTGGAACCCCTTGGCTGCTCTGTAGTAGCTGTGAGGGAGCAAGAGCTTTGGGTGGATTGGGGAGTTCGGCCCATAAGCAAGGGTTTAGGACAAGAGGAGGCCTGCTCAAGGCTGGGGTGTGACCCAATGAGGTGCACCCGTGGAAAGAGGACATCCATAAGGGACAGTGCCTGGTGATACCAGAGTGACTTGGTGGAGGAGTAGACCAGCTTTGAGGATTACAACTGGCTAGTAGGATAGGCATGGACAGGCGTTCTTGTACATATATTTATTTTATTTGTTACATTTATATCCCACATTTTCCCACCTATTTGTAGGCTCAATGTGGCTTACATAGTACCGGAGAGGTGTTACAGACTCTGGTGTAAACAAATACAAAGTGATGTTGTGGTAAGATAAAGCTCATGTGGCACAGCCACACTAGGGAATTGTACAACGGAAGAGTTGTGTTATGTCCATTGTGTTCTTTAGTTTTGTTGTGTTGCAGAGATCAGGCATTTATGTTGGATCGGTAGGGTATGCCTTTTTAAACAGGTTAGTTTTTAGTGTTTTCCAGAAGTTTAGGTGGTTGTTCGTAGTTTTCAAGGCTTTTGGTAATGCGTTCCACAGTTGTGTGCTTATGTAGGAAAAACTGGATGCGTAAGTTGATTTGTATTTGAGTCCTTTGCAGCTTGGGTAGTGCAGATTTAGGTATGTTCATGTTGATTTGGATGTGTTTCTAGTTGGTAAGTTGATCAAGTCTGTCATGTATCCCGGAGCTTCACCATAGATAATTTTGTGAACCAGAGTGCAGATTTTGAAACCAATGCGGTTTTTGATTGGGAGCCAGTGTAGTTTTTCGCGAAGGGGTTTTGCACTTTCAAATTGCGTTTTTCCGAAGATAAGCCTAGCTGCCTTGTTTTGAGCGGTCTGAAGTTTCTTTAAGGTTTGTTGTTTGCATCCCGCATAAATTCCATTGCAGTAGTCTACATGGCTTAGTACCATTGATTGTATCAGGTTGCAAAATGTTCCCCTCGGGAAGAATTGTTTCACACGTTTGAGTTTCCACATTGAGTGGAACATTTTCTTTGTTGTGGATGTCACTTGGCTCTCTAGTGTTAAGTTGCAGTCCATTGTAACACTGAGGATTTTCAGGCTGTCTGAGATAGGGAGGGTGTAATCAGGGGTGTTGATAATTGTGGGGTTATCCACGCTGTGTAGGGATGAGAGGATGATACTGTGTTTTTTCTTTGTTTAGTTTTAGTTGAAATGCATTTGCCCAAGAGTCCATGATGTTCAAGCTGAACTTGATTTCGTTGGTGATTTCTGTCAGTTTAGATTTGTAAGGAATGAATATTGTGACTGTCTGCATAGATGAAAGGGTTAAGGCCTTGGTTGGATAAGGACTTGGCTAGTGGGGTCATTAAGAGGATCGGTGATAGCGGTGATCCTTGTGGTACTCTGCAGTCTGCTTTCCACGATGATGATATGTTTGAGTTTAATTTTACTTGATATGTTCTTGTGGTTAGGAAACCCTTGATCCAGCTAAGTATGTTTCCATCAATCCCGAACTTATATAGTAATCTTATTAATATATTTATGGTTAACCATGTCGAGTGCACTAGACATGTCGAATTAGAGGAGGAGGATGTTTTTGCCTATTGCTATTTCCTGCTTGAATTTGGCTAGGAGAGTGAGGAGTACTGTTTCTGTGCTGTGGAGGGGGCAAAAACCTGACTGTGATTAATGTAATATTGAGAATTTGTTGATATAATTTGTAAATTGTTTGGCTATCATGCTTTCCATCAGGTTGACTGACAACGGAATGGATGCTACTGGATGGTAGTTAGTGATTTCATTAGTTTTTTTCTTGATTTCTTTTGGTATTGGAGTGAGTAGGATATTGCCATTTTCCTTAGGGAAGAGACCTTGCTGAAGCATGTAGTTTAGGTGGGATGTGAGGTCTGCTATGAAGTGGTCAGGGGTGGATTTCATTAGGTAGTTGGGACAGGTATCTAGTTTACAGTGAGGGTTGGAGAACCTGCTGATCGCCTGTTCAACTGCATCGACGGTAAGGAGGGCGAATTCTAACCAGGTTCGGTCAGCTGGGTATTCTCCAGTGGTTGGGTCCAACTCATTAAGGAAGATTTCAATGTCAGTGTTGTCCTGAGGTAGCGTGTTGCGTAGGTTTGCAATTTTTTAATTGAAATACTTGGCAAGTTTGTCTGCAGATGGGATGTCTGTATTCAATGTAGTGACCAAGTTGGTGTCTAGGAGTTTGTTCACGAGTTGGTATTTTTTCACGGAGAGAGTGGTGGATACTTGGAATGCCCTCCCGCGGGAGGTGGTGGAGATGAAAACGGTAACAGAATTCAAACATGCGTGGGATAAACATAAAGGAATCCTGTTCAGAAGGAATGGATCCTCAGAAGCTTAGCCGAGATTGGGTGACAGAGCCGGTGGTGGGAGGCGGGGCTAGTGCTGGGCAGACTTCTACGGTCTGTGCCCTGAAAATGGCAGATACAAATCAAGGTCAGGTATACACAAAAAGTAGCACATATGAATTATCTTGTTGGGCAGACTGGATGGACTGTGCAGGTCTTTCTCTGCCGTCATCTACTATGTTACTATCAGGCTTATTTTCAAAAGTGATCGCCAGCGATCTTCTGACATAAATCGGGAGATGGCCGGCGATCTCTCAAAAGCGGTGAAATTGGTATAATTGAAAGCGGCTTTTTTTGACACCATCGCTTTTTTCCCGTCGCCGCACCGGCGAAAGTTCAAGGGGGCATGTCAGTGGCGTAGCGAAGGCGGGATATGGGCGGGCGTGGGCATGGCTACCAGATGGCCGGCTTTCACGGATAATGGAAAAAAAAAGTGGCGTTAATCAGTATTTTGCCGGGTTTACTTGGTCCTTTTATTTTCACGACCAAGCCTCAAAAAAGTGCCCCAACTGACCAGATGGCCACCAGAGGGAATGGGGGATGACCTCCCCTTACTCCCCCAGTGGTCACCAACCCCCTCCCACACTAAAAAAATAAAAATAAAAACCTTTTTTTACCAGCCTGTATGCCAGCCTCAAATGTCATACCCAGCTCCCTGACAGCAGTATGCAGGTCCCTGGAACAGTTTCAGGCAGGCAGACCCAGGTCCATCCCCCCCTTACCTGTTACACTTGTGGTGCTAAGTGTTGAGCCCTCCAACCCTCCCCAAAACCCACTGTAACCACATGTAGGTGCCCCCCTTCACCCATAAGGGCTATGGTAATGGTGTAGAGTTGTGGGGAGTGGGTTTGGGGGGAATTTGGGGGGCTCAGCACCCAAGGTAAGGGAGCTATGCACCTGAGAGCTATTTGTGTATTTTTTAAACATTTTTAGAAGTGCCCCCTAGGGTGTCATGTTGGTGTCCTGGCATGTCAGGGGGACCAGTGCACTACAAATGCTGGCTCCTCCCATGACCAAATACCTTGGATTTTGCCGGGTTTGAGATGGCCGGCAGTTTTTTTCCATTATCGCTGAAAAACAAACCCGGCGAACTCTGGCATTTGGCTGGGCTGAACCGTATTATTGAAAAAAAAGATGGCTGGCCATCTTTTTCGAAAATACGGTTCCGGCCAGCTGTTACGCCGCCACCAAAATAGATCGCCGGCGACCTATTTCGCCTGCGACGTTCAATTATGTCCCTCTATGTTACTGCCAGGAGGGCGCGCTGACCTGGTGGTAGTCTCATTTGAGCATTCACTGCACGTGTGTAGAGCCTACCATGGCTTAGTAAAAGGGCCTCTGAGTTTGATGCTAAATCCTTTGGAGTATTGTTTGGTTCCTGGACTGAAGAACTGATTGGAACCCAGAGCTGGAAAAGTGTCTCCCAAACCTCCAGATTGCTATTCTGGACCATAGATCCACTCCCAAGCTCGACTGCATGTGTGCTGGAATCAATGAGTGAGCGGAGATTGGTCCTGAATGTGAGATTTGTTTTGTGTCCCGGAGCTGGAGCTAGTGCATGGGTAAGACCTGGGTTACAGTCTAATACTGTACTTGGTTCTCTGTTAAGGAAGAAGTGGGCCCAGGACAGGAGCAATACAAGAAGGTTTGATTTTTAGTGTGCCTATGGCACAGCTTGGTAAACAGGGCCCCAAATGTGAACACAATTATAATATTAATATGTTTTGGATGTTACTGAATTCTATTATTCTGTCTCAATGTACTTCCAGTATAAGTCATTACAAGAACAACATATAAGAAAACCAATGGACTGCATTAGGGGCTTATAGCCCATTTAGTTATGTTTAAACAAATGAGAGATCTGCATGAAAGAAAATATTTATTTTTATTATTTAGACTTATGAAAACCACTTGTCCCTGAAGCATGCTCAAAACAGAATAATCCATTTGTACAAAAGAGATGAGGTGAAGATGTGATTCCATGTGCCCCAATGAGAGTTTAATTTTACTTCCAAGTTTTATAACACCAGGCTTCCCAAAGCAGATTACAACAGTTAAGATGAACCCATCAGTAAACAGGATATCCTCACCGAAATTTGGCCATGTATTACTGTATTGTATAGGACAGTGTAGAAAAATGAGCACAAAATACAGCCTTTATTAGTGCAGTTTCCAACAGCTACAATACATTTTGAAGTTTTAGTGATATTCAGTTTTGATTTAATGATATTTATATCTACATATGGGAAGCTTTTAAATAAATTAAAAAGCTGTCAAGTAAAAAAATAATAATCTTTTCTCCTCCACCTTGTAAGGCACTGCCTATCCAACTGGAACAGCTTTCGACTTTTTGCAGATGGACCACGGGTCACCACGCATAGACAGTCCCTTATTTGTAATACTTTTAGTATTGTTTTCAATAAAGATTGCTATTATTGTTTTGGGTGAACCAGTGTGGAGGCAATCTCCGCCTACTGGCTTCCACCCATATAATGGTCCAGAAAGTCTCGTACCGTCTCCTGTTCTCAATCTACTCTCCTTGGAGCAGTAGTACGGTTACCAAGGAAACCAAGCGACGCCCCTGGTTGTTCCTCTTCCTGTCTAGGGAAAGTTCCGGAAATTTCACGTGCGCGTATGCGAGACGTCGACGCAGAGTACGCTGGGAGCTTGGGGCGGGTTCGCGGCGCGCGTTGTCCTCGGAGCAGCCGGCAAAATGATGGTGAGTGGGGGGCACGGGAGTAGATCTGTTTCCATCCGCTCTCGTTCTGCCGTATCAACCCCAGGATTTTTTTTAATTAGTGTCCGCTTACTTTTGCTGTTATTGTTCTGTATCTTCTCTCCGCATTTTGCGCGAAGAGTCTCGTTCCCGTATTTTCTGTGTCCGGGCCTGTTTCCGGTGAGGCTGCAGGATGGTCCCCGTGGGCTCTTAGTGGTGGGATGTTTTCTCTCCCGGTAGAGGAGGGTAGGTGGGCTCTGTCTTTCAGCTAGCTTCACCCGGAGCCGCTGACAGTATTCCTTGTTGTGTGCGAGCTGGTGTAAGGTCTCAGTTCCTTATTTCCTCTGGAAAAGTAAGGTGGATACATGAAACAACAATCGGTAATGGAGAAAGAAGCCTGGGATAAATTTAAGCACAAAGAAATGAAAGGACTACCTGGAATTATCAGCAATAGTTTAATAGGAAGTAGATTGGGTCTACTGAAAACTGTTTGTGTTATTAGTACGTACATATCTGTAAGCTGTGTTTGAGTTCAGCATTGTTCTTGTGAAATATAGCTCAGTTTCAGACTCTTTTAGTTAATTTTAAAAACATTTAGACATACAAAGTTCCATAGGTTACTTTGAGGGGCATAATCGAAAGGGGCGCCCAAGTTTTCCTGAGGACGTCCTCGCAGGACGTCCCGGCGAAGGGACGGGGACACCTGTATTATCGAAACAAGATGGGTGCCCATCTTTTGTTTCGATAATAATGTTGGGGATGCTTAAATCTTGACATTCAGGTCATCCCTAGAGATGGTCGTCGTTTCTGATTTTCTACTTCTACTACTACTTAACATTTCTAAAGCGCTACCAGGGTTACGCAGCGCTGTACAATTTCACAAAGAGAGACAGTCCCTGTTCAAAGAGCTTACAATCTAATAGACACATGAACGGTCAGACCGATAGGGGCAGTCTGGATTCACTGCGATAATGGGAACTAAGGATGCCCATCTCAGAAACGACCAAATGCAAGCCCTTTGGTCGTGGGAGGAGCCAGCATTCCTAGTGCATTGGTCCCTCTGACATGTCAGGACACCAACCGGGCACCCTAGGGGGCACTGCAGTGGACTTCATAATTTGCTCCCAGGTGCATAGCGCTTTTACCTTGTGTGCTGAGCTCCCCCCAACCCCCCCCCCCCAAAACCCACTACCCACAACTGTACACCACTACCATAGCACTTAACGGGTGAAGGGGGGCATCAAGATGTGGGTACAGTGGGTTTTGAAGGGCTCACATTTACCACCACAAGTGTAACAGATACGGGAGATGGTCATCCCTAGAGATGGTCGTCCTTAGACTTGGTCGTTTCTGATTTTCTACTTCTACTACTACTTAACATTTCTAAAGCGCTACCAGGGTTACGCAGCACTGTACAATTTCACAAAGAGAGACAGTCCCTGTTCAAAGAGCTTACAATCTAATAGACACATGAACGGTCAGACCGATAGGGGCAGTCTGGATTCACTGCGATAATGGGAACTAAGGATGCCCATCTCAGAAACGACCAAATGCAAGCCCTTTGGTCGTGGGAGGAGCCAGCATTCCTAGTGCATTGGTCCCTCTGACATGTCAGGACACCAACCGGGCACCCTAGGGGGCACTGCAGTGGACTTCATAATTTGCTCCCAGGTGCATAGCGCTTTTACCTTGTGTGCTGAGCTCCCCCCAACCCCCTCCAAAACCCACTACCCACAACTGTACACCACTACCATAGCACTTAACGCGTGAAGGGGGGCATCAAGATGTGGGTACAGTGGGTTTTGAAGGGCTCACATTTACCACCACAAGTGTAACAGATACGGGGGATGGTCCTGGGTCCACCTGCCTGAAGTGCGCTGCAGACACTAAAACTGCTCCATGGTCATGCATACTGCTGTCATGGAGCTGGGAATGATATTTGAGCCTGGCAAAAAATATTTTTAAAAAATTTGTTTGAGGGTGGGAGGTGGTTAGTGACCACTGGGGGAGTAAGGGGAGGTGATCCCCGATTCTCTCCGGTGTTCATCGGGTCAGTTCGGGCACATTTCTATGGCTTGGTCGTAAGAAAAAAGGACCGGGTAAAGTCATCTAAGTGTTTGTCAGGGACGCCCTTTTTTTTCCCATTATGGGTCAAGGATGCCCATGTGTTAGGCACGCCCAAGTCCCGCCTTTGCTACGCCTCCCGACACGCCCCCGGGAACTTTGGTCATCCCCACGATGGAAAGCACAAAATCGGCTTTCCATTATACCGATTTGGGCGACGCTGTGAGAAGGACGCTCATCTTGTGATTTGTGTCGAAAGATGGGTGTCCTCTTTCGAAAATAAGCCTGTTTGTAAATCTAAGTGCTTTGGAAATAGGTCTCATAATGTGATCTGTTTGACAGAAAGTAGATAAATTAATTTGTTGTGTGTATAATTTAGTACTGGTGAGAGTGCTTCTGATAGCTGCATCCCTCAGTATTTGGAGTTTAGATGTATTAATATTTTTTTTTGTTCCAAATCAGAGCTCAAGGAGTATTATATATTCAAGTAAGGATTATTATATATTAAAGTAACTGAGAGGTATCCTTGCTCAAATTTATTTATTACATTTGTATCCCACATTTTCCCACCTTTTAGCAGGCTCAATGTGGCTTACATATTGCCGTAAACGGCGTTAGCCGATTCCGGTCTGAACAAATACATGGTACGAATGAATACAAGGTGATGCTGTAATAGATACGGTACATGTAAGGTTGGTGTAGTTGGGGGAACTTAGAAAGGGGGGGGGAGGAAGAGTCAGGTAATGTCATTTACGTTCTCTGCATTGTGTCGCAGGTGTCCATGTATTTTTATGTTGGGTCTGTTTATAATCTGTTTATAATATGGTCTGTTAACGAATGAGGTTATTGATGAAAGATCTGATTCTTAAAACATTTTTAATGAGATCAAAATGCCTGTTTGCAAACTTTGCAGTGCAGTCAGTACCTTGGGTGCCCTTTTACTAAAGGGTTTTAAGCCCTTAATACACTGTTAACACATTCTAATAGAGTAGAGCTGAATAGTGTTAAGGTGTTGGTAAAGTTTGTATTGAAGAATTTTTTTTTTTTTGGTTTAAAGAATTTTTCTGGGATGAGGCATGGTAAGTAAGGGGAATGAATGTGGAAATGTTATGCAGCTACTCCTTATATATAATAACTAGCCGTTATGACCGTTAAAACCGGCGAGATTTCCAGCTACCCTCCTCACCAGGTTGCTACCGTCCCCCCCGTCCCCCCCCCCCCCCCCGGAGTCACCGGCCCGGGCCCTCTCTTCGCGATTCAACTTACAGCACTGAAACCGCAGCAGGCAGATCAGCTGAGCTGCTGTTGGCCTTCCTTCTCTGCCTGTGTCCCGCCCTTGTGTGACGTAACATCGGCGAGGGTGGGACAGAGGCAGGGAAGGAAGGCCGACGGCAGCTCAGCTGATCTGCCTGCTGCGTTTTCGGCGCTGTAAGTTGAATTGCGACGAGAGGGCCCTGGTGGAGGGGGGGCAGCGACAGTGACTCCGGTTGGGGGGGGGGAGCGGTAGCGACCTTGGCGGATCCCTCCCTCCCTCCCCTTCGCGCAGTTTCCCTCTCTGTCCCGCCCCCATCATCACGTTTTGACGCGGGGGCGGGACAGAGAGGGAAAGTCTGTACTGTGCATTTGCGGGTGAGTATGGTCACTCGCAATTTGTATGTTTGATGTGCTAACTGGATAGCACAGTTAATGCAGGAGCACTTAAAGGGCTGGCTTTTTCTTGCTGCGTGGCCATTTCTGGGAGGGGAGCACTTAGCGCCACCTGAGTTACTGCTGGGTAAGCACAAGCGCTACAAAAATAGAATATATTTTTGTATCTCTGGAAATAGCTCGCTAGGGGTGGAAACTTCTAACAGGCTCTTGTGGTAGCCCGGCAGTAGTTCCGCATTGCGGCATGCCAACCCTTTTGAAAAAGGGTCCCTCAAAACCTCCTAAATAGATGGTAATTCCTAGTGTGTAAATGACAACATTGGTGTGCCACCTGAATAAAAAAAAACCAAACAAACTTGAAAATATCCTAAAAAGTGCTGTTAGATTTGCATTTAATGTGCTGGAGAAGCCCCTGTTAAGCCATGTTAACTCTAGATCTTAATAAATTTTAGTAAAAGGGCCCCATAGTTTGCCAAGTCTTTCTATTTTGAATAGTGGACATCTCTGACCAATTTATTGTAGCTACTAGGAATTCTCTCCACCTCTATCTAGATAATAATTTAGTTTTATGATGAAAACTTAATATTGTTAAAGTAAAGTTGTACACATACAATACAACATCTGGTAGGACTCCAGTTAACCTTAATTTTCTTATGAAACTTGTTTTGACTTACTTTAATTTTTTTTGCTTCCTATTAAAACAAACAAACAAAAAAACTCCACATAAAGTACTTTGGGTTTGGCTGCATGGAGGAATGGACAGATATTTGGCAACTAAGATTTAAAGCTAAAAAATGCAGGGTCACTTTGGTCGCAAGAATCCGAGGGAATGGCACAGTATAGGGGGTGAAGTGCTTCAGTGTACGAAAGAAGAGCGGGACTTGGGGGTGATTGTCTGATGACCTTAAAGCTTCCAAACAGGCAGAAAAAGCAACAGTCAAAGCCATAAGGATGCTTGGGTGCATAAATAGAGGGATGACAGCGCCAAACCACTACGAGAGAAACTGCATTGGCTACCAATCAAAGAACGCATCACTTTCAAAATCTGCACGACTGTTCACAAAATAATTTACGGGGAGGCACCGGGATACATGACAGACCTCATCGATCTGCCAGCCAGAAACACCACAAAATCATACCTAAACCTCCACTACCCAAGCAACAGAGGACTCAAATACAAATCCATCTATGTAACCAGCTTTTCCTATTTAAGCGCACAACTATGGAACGCACTGCCAAAAGCAGTAAAAACTACGCTCGACCATCTAGACTTCCGGAAAGCACTAAAGACAGACCTGTTCAGAAGAGCATACCCCACCGTCTCAACATAAAATACCTTTTCACCTACGTCATAATAAAACCAAAGACCCTAATGAACATTACCTGACTCTTCTCCCCTCTCCCTCTCTAAGACCCCCAATCCAACCTACCATACATGTACTTCATCCCACCACAGTATCACTTTGTATTATTCACACCATGTATTTGTTCATACCAGAATTGGCTATCGCCGTTAACGGTGATATGTAAGCCACATTGAGCCTGCACATAGGTGGGAAAATGGGGGATACAAATGTAACAAATAATAATAATGACCAGCCATTGTATAAGTCTCTGGTGAGGCCCCATTTACAGTACCTTAACCAGGATGGGACAAGGCTGCTGGCATCGGCATTTAAAAAGGAGATAGAACAGCTTTTAAACTAAAAGCGGGGGGGGGGGGGAAGACCGACAAGTCGCTCAAAAACGCATGGTTCAGGATAAGGTATCTTTCAAAGCTATCACCAAAACGGGGAAGATAGGGTTTCCCGATAGTGAGGTTGCAGAAGAGACCATAGTAGATCAGGTGTCCTTAAATAAAAATCACACAAAAGATTACAAATTAATACTGGCAAGTACTAAGCATGATGTAAATAGGAACAACAAATATACTTTGAAATGTCTATATGCTAATGCCAGGAGCCTAAGAAATAAGATGGGAGAGTTAGAATATATTGCACTAAATGAAAAATTAGACAGATATAATAGGCATCTCTGCGATCTGGTGGAAGGAGGTTAACCAGTGGGACACTGTCATTTCGGGGTACAAATTATATTGTAGTGATAGGGTGGATCGAATTGGTGGAGGGGTAGCAATGTATATTAACGACAGCCTTGAATCAAATAGATTGAAAATTCTGCAGGAAACAAAACACTTCTTGGAATCACTGTGGATTGAAATTCCATGTGTAAAGGGGAAAAGGATGGTGATAGGACTGTACTACCGTCCGAAGGCCAGGATGAACAGACGGATGCAGAAATGTTAAAGGAAATTAGGGACTCAAACAAACTGGACAACACCATAATAATGGGTGATTTCAATTACCCTGATATTGACTGGGTAAATGTAACATCGGGGCATGCTAGGGAGGTAAAATTCCTTGATAAAATCAAGGACAGCTTTATGGAGCAGCTAGTACAGGAGCCGACGGGAGAAGGAAAAGTTCTAGACCTAGTCCTTAGTAGAGCGCATGATCTGGTGCGGGAGGTAATGGTGCTGGGGCCGCTTGATAACAGTGATCACAATATGATTGGATTTTATATTAGCTTTGAAGTAAGTATACATAGGAAATCAAATACGTTAGCGTTGAACTTTAAAAAAGGAGACTGATAAAATGAGAAGAACAGTGAAAAAAAAAAACTTAGAGGAGCGGCTGCGAGGGTCAAAAATTTACATCAGGCGTGGATGTTGTTCAAAAACACCATCCTGGAAGCCCAGGCCAAATATATTCCTCGTATTAAAAAAGGAGGACGGAAGACCAAACGACAGCCGACATGGTTAAAAAGTGAGGTGAAGGAAGCTGTTAGAGCTAAAAGAAAATCCTTCAGAAAATGGAAGAAGGAACCGACTGAAAATAATAAGAAACAGCTTAAGGAATGTCAAGTCAAATGCAAAGCGCTGATAAGGAAGGCTAAGAGGGACTTTGAAAAAAAGATTGCGTTGGAGGCAAAAACACGTAGTAAAAATTTTTTTTAGGTATATTAAAAGCAGGAAGCTGGCAAAAGAATCAGTTGGGCCGCTAGGTGACCGAGGAGTAAAAGGGGCGATCAAGGAAGACAAAACTGTAGCGGAGTGATTAAATCAATTCTTTGCTTCGGTCTTCATCGAGGAAGATTTGGGTGGGATACTGGTGCCGGAAATGGTATTCGAAGCTGACGAGTCAGAGAAACTTAATGAATTCTCTGTAAATGTGGAGGATTTAATGAGGCAGTTCTACAAACTGAAGAGTAGCAAATCTCCTGGACCGGATGGTATTCATCTCAGAGTACTGATAGAACTGAAAAATGAGCTTGCGGAGCAAGCGTGGTACCGGAAGATTGGAGGGTGGCCAGTGTAACGCCGATTTTTAAAAAAAAAGTTCCAGAGGAGATCCGGGATGTTATAGACCGGTGAGTCTGACGTCAGTGCCGGGCAAAATGGTACAAACTATTATTAAGAACAAAATGACAGAGCATATTCAAAAGCATGGATTAATGAGACAAAGTCAACATGGATTTAGTGAAGGGAAATCTTGCTCACCAATCTACTACATTTCTTTGAAGGGGCGAACAACGTGGATAAAGGGGAGCCGGTTGATATTGTGTATCTGGATTTTCAGAAGGCGTTTGACAAAGTACCTCATGAAAGACTGCAGAGGAAATTGAAGAGTCATGGTACAGAAGGTAGTGTTCTATTGTGGATTAAAAGCTGGTTAAAAGATAGAAAACAGAGAGTATGGTTAAATAGTCACTATTCTCAATGGAGAATGGTAGTTAGTGGGGTTCCCCAGGGGTCTGTGCTGGGACCACTACTTTTTAACATGTTTATAAATGACCTACAGATGGGAGTAACTTGTGAGGTGATTAAATTTGCTGATGACACAAAGTTATTCAAAGTCGTTGAATTGCAGGAGGATTGTGAAAAATTACAAGAGGACCTTACGAGACTGGGCATATAAATGGCAGATGATGTTTAATGTGAGCAAGTGCAAAGTGAGGCCTGTGGGAAAGAGGAACCCGAATTATACCTACGTCATGCAAGGTTCCACGTTAGGAGTCATGGACCAAGAAAGGGATCTAGGTGTTGTCGTTGATGATACGTCAAAACCTTCTGCTCAGTGTGCTGCTGCGGCTAAGAAAGTAAATAGAATGTTAGGTATTAGGAAAGGAATGGAAAACAAAAATGAGGATGTTATAATGCCTTTGTATGGCTCCATGGTGCGACTGCACCTCGAATATTGTGTTCAATTCTGGTCGCCACATCTCAAAAAAGATATAGTGGAATTAGAAAAGGTGGAATTAGAAAAGGGCGACAAAAATGATAAAGGAGATGGGGACGACTTCCCTATGAGGAAAGGCTAAAGCAGCTAGGGCTCTTCAGCTTGGAGAAAAGGCGGCTGAGGGGATATATAATAGAGGTCTATAAAATAATGAGTGGAGTTGAACGGTTAGATGTGAAGCGTCTGTTTACGCTTTCCAAAAATACTAGGACTAGGGGGCATGTGATGAAGCTACAATGTAGTAAATTTAAAACAAATCGGAGAAAATGTTTAACTCAACGTGTAATTAAACTCTGGAATTTGTTGCCAGAGAATGTGGTAAAGGCGGTTAGCTTAGCGGAGTTTAAAAAAGGTTTGGACAGCTTCCTAAAGGAAAAGTCCATAGACCATTATTAAATGGACTTGGGGAAAATCCACTATTTCTGGGATAAGCAGTATAAAATGTTTTGTACTGTTTTGGATCTTGCCAGGTACTTGTGACCTGGATTGGCCACTGTTGGAAACAGGATGCTGGGCTTGATGGACCTTTGGTCTGTCCCAGTATGGCAGTACTTATGTACTTATGTATGTACTATGTGCAGTTCTAGAGACCGCACCTACAGGAAGATATAAACAGGATTGAGTCCATCCAGAGGGCAGGTACAAAATTAGTAAGCAATCTGGAACACCAAAAATATAGGGACAGACTTATGAACCACAACATGTATAGTCTGGAAGAGAGTAAGTAGGGAGAGAGGAGATATGATAGAGACGTTTATCTCAAGGGCATTAATGTACGGGAAGTGAGCCTTTTTCAACTGAAGGAAAACTCTGGAACGAGGGAGGGGGCATATGATGAAGTTAAGAGGGAATAGGCTTAGGAGAAATCTAAGAAAGTATTACTTCACAGAAATGGTGGTGGAAGTGTAGAATGGCCTCCCGGGGGATGTTGTGGAGTTGAGGACTGTGTCAGAATTTAAAAAGACATGGGATGAGCACATGGGATTGCTTAGGAAAAGGAAGAGTTAGGGGTTACAGAGGATGAGCAGACTGGATGGGCCATTTGACCTTTATCTGCCATCATGTTTCTATAGAGTGGTAAATGTTGGAAACTAGTCAAGAAACCTTTTCAGTAGAAAGTGTTGCTATCTTTATTAACGTTTATTTATGTACATGAAATGTTTGGTATCTTAAATTTGCCTGTTTTCAGGCAAAGCTAAACCTTAAAAAAAAAAATACATTTTCTGATTTGTCTCATTATTAGAAGAATTGTATGTGCTTCCATAGTTTGTTCTTGATAGCACCAGAATGACTGTTTTTTTTTTAACGTCTGGTATGTGTCCTTATAGATAAGTGTAATATCTCAGTGAACAGTGAAGAAAAGGATCACAAACTAATAGTTTTCACTTAAGCCCAAAAGGATAGTGATCCTGAAAAGACAAGCGAGTCTATGGAGACATAACAAACCAACACTCTACATTTAAAAAATGAAGGAAAAATGGGCACTAACAAAATTATGTTCTGAATGAACTTTCAAACTATCGACTGTGAACGGCTGTTCGATCATAGGCTCTTCTGAAAAAACCTCCACTATTGATTTAATGTGTAAAGTGATGTATCCTTATACAGACTTCTTTCTATTTTTTAATTTTTTTAATTTTAAATTTTTGATGACCAATAAGGATGTTGTATTATGTCCACATGGATCAAAATAGCTTGTCAAGTTGACTTTAACATCATTGCTGAGAGTACAGAAAACTTTTCTTCTTTACTACACTCAATATATTGTGCGAGCATGAGAGTAATTTAAGGAGACATCTTAATTTTAGACTATCCCAACGGGGACCCGTTTCAGGTCTGTTTCTTCAGGGGAAGTCCAAGGTGTGATTCAAATGCTGAAAAAACCCCTCATTGCTTCTGTGTCTTTATTTTTAGCTTGTACAACATTTTTGAACAATTAATCTTCCATAAAACTGTCAAAGGGTAACAAGTTCAGAATGTGAAGAAAATTTGTCTTGATAGGTCAGGCCATGTAATAAACTGCGTTGTCCTTTTAAATGCAGATAACTTTTTCTAATGCTAACCTTGCTCGTGAAGCAGTAAGGGGCCCTTTTAATAAGCTGCAGTAAGCACTAATTTGTGCTTACCGCAGCTTAAAATGGTATATTGCGGGGTGCTATGAGGTGTCCCATGCTAAGTTGCAAATGTGTGCGTTCTACTCACATGCTAAAAGCAGAGGGGGCATGTCTGGGTGGTGGAGGGTAGAGAGTGGGCATTTCTGCGCCTTTCAGTGTGTTGGCATTTCCGTTCGCTAACTGATTAGTGCAGAATTTGCATGAGCCCTTATCACTTACAAAAAAGGTGGCAGTAATGGCTCAGATGCTAATTTTTGTTAGTGGTTGCATGCTAATGACAACATTAATACATGCTAAAAGAAAAATGACTGGTAAGAGAACCAGTAATGCTCAAACATAAGCAACTGTATAAGTTCTCTGTATATGCACAACTTCGATTTCCTTTTTCCCTTGCTTTTATTTACTCTCCTTACATAAAGGTTAGTAGCCATATTTATAGCTCCTTTCAGCTTGGATCACTGCCTTTCCACTTCTCGTATATTCTCCCAGCCCATCAGCTCTTTCTTCAGGTTTCCCCCATTTTACTAAGGTCAGCATGTTTTGAAATCCAGGACTTTGAGTTTTGAGTGGCTGCCCTCCCCTTCAGCTGTTGTATCAAACCAACACTGCTGCCTAGTTGGGCACTCACTTGGACATTAGACACACCTTCCCCATTTCTGAGTACCAGATCCAGCATTGCTTCCTCCCTCGTGGGTCTGTCAGCATTTGTCTGAGCAGAGCACTTTGAAAGGCATCCACGATCTCTCAGCAACAGCACCTCTCTTTTCTTTCCCAACTTTTGGATATCTTTAACCAGATCTTTATCTAGTTCCTCTGATTGTGTCGGAGGTCTGTAGAGAACACCCATATGGACAGAGGTGCCATCATCTCTTTTCAAGGTGATCCATATTGCTTCTTCCTTTCCCCGGGCCCCTGGCATTTCAGTCGCTGCAATATTGTTTCTCACATACAGAGCTACTCCTCCATCTCAATCCTTCCTAAATAGGTTGTAGCCTGGTATGTTTGCATTCCATTTATGGGAATCGTTGAACCATGTCTCCGTGATAGAGGCAGACTTAGACATTGTTGCCAACACAGAGCTTGCAGATCATGAACTTTGTTCCTTAGACTGTGAGCATTTCCAGCTACATTTCAGTAGCAGTCTCATCTTCTGTTTAGTTTTTTTTCTTTGGTCTCAATTCCTGCTGTGTTGGTAAGAAGTGATTTGCTAAGATTGTTGTTTTCATTGCTATCTTTACTGCTGTCACATCTTGTCTTATCTGGTGGTGCCTACTGGGTGTGACTTGCCTCATATGCCGCCCCTGCCTTCTAGTTTAAGTATTGCATGGGAATTACCCACCATCCTATATAATAATTCTCACCTCCAACAGGATGTGCTTGGGACCGTGCCTGCCTGAAGTGGTCTGCTAGGCAGGCACGCACTGACCTCAGTGACAGACAATTTGGCAAAGCAAAACAATCTGAGTGCTGGCCATTAGGACACAGGGTTGATAGGAGAGTTTTAAAAGACTGAAGGAACTGAAAGTGTTAAATTGGGGGGGGGGGGGGGAGTTCTGAACGACTGAAAGACATGAACATTTGGGAAAGGAAAACAATCTCAATGCTGGCCATTAGCACACAGGGTACATAGGACAGTTTTAAAAGACTGAAGGAACCAAAAGTGTTCAGGGGGTGGCAAGTTCTGAATGAATGAAAAAAATGAAAATTTATGAGAGGAACACAATCTGAATGGCGGGCATTTGTACACAGGGTAGATAGGACACTTTTTTAAAAAAATGAAGGACGTGAAAGTATTACATCTTGGGGGAGGGGTGAGGAGGAAAGCGGTGGGGTATCCGGATACTGGGCGTTAGGGCCACAGGGGTACATAGACTTTTGAAAGCCTTAAGGAACCCAAAGTGTGGGAAGGAGGAGGAAAAGGAGGGGAGGGAACGCGGTGAGGGGCATTAGGAACAGGGGAGGGGGCCCTGTCACACACACTCATTCTCACACACACACAGTGTCACACAGAAAGTCTCACTCTGTCACACACCCGCACATTCACTCTGGCTCTCTCAAACATACACACTCACAGGAAAACCTTGCTAGCGCCCGTTTCATTCGTTCCAGAAACGGGCCTTTTTTACTAGTATCTGATAACGTTTATTGAGGGTTAGGCTATACAGTCCGTTGTTGGAGCAATAGGAATCAGGAGCAATGGACAGCTACTGAAAAATGAAATTAAAAAATTACGGAAAAAATTAGAAAAATGAACATTTATTTAAAAAAAACACCAAGAAGCTTGGAGTAGTGAATGAAGATAAGTTTAGCTCTTATTAATTTTGAGTGTCTGAGTAGACAGTAGTCTTATCTATGGAAGCACAAGTAAATATTGTGGTTAAAAGATCTTTTATTATTAATGAGGAAATTGAGTTGAATTGGAAAGTATGTAGTTCATCATCAATTCTGATTAGCAGTACAGACTTTAGTAGTATCTTAGCTAGATTATTGTAGCATTGTGTATTCAGGATACTTAAAAAGTTGCAACCAGTACAAAATACTGAAGCTTGTCTAATTTTTCAGGTCATAAATTTTGATTACACCTCTGTTTAAGCTCCATTTGTTACCTATTTCAGCCAGAGAGAGGTTTAAGTTTGTGTAGAATGATCTTCTTTCATGATAGGGCCTCACAGTACATGTCTGATGTGGTGCTGCTCTCATCATACAGAGGGAAACATTCCATCTGCAATCCAATATTATGTTTTCCAGATCCGAAAAAGATTATGAGCATCATGAGAGAGTGTTTAAGTATTGTTTGATCGTAATTACTTGTTGATGTGTTATTTAGAGCTTTGTGATCAGTCTGTGTTTTGGATGTGTTTATCCCAGGGGGTGTTTATGTACGTTTGTTATGTAGGCTTTAGGGATTGGTGGGGTTTTTAGATGATGTGTGTAAAAGGAATTTGAATATGTTATAATAAAGTATAATTTTGTAATATTTTATTTTGGATCTATATACATATTTTTTGTATTTTCAACAATTTTATATTGTGGTATAGAAAAGAATTGTGGGGGGGGGGGGGGGAATAGTGCTAATAACTGCACTTCCTTTAGAGGTTGATTTAAACTCTACAGCATGGTCACAGTCTGGTTTTTGCCTTGCTGGAAGATTATGCAGCTAAGTACTTTTTGAAATCTTTTTGCTGTTTAGTTTGAATTAAATGTTTTGTTGTTTGGCAGGTTTTTTTTTCTGCTGATGATGAAGTCCTGCTCGACCACCAGATACCTAGGAGCTTCTTGAGGCTTTTTCCTCCTCATTATTTTAATTATTCTCATTGCTTACAAGTTGTGCATGTACAGCGAACTTATATAGTTTGTTTGAACATTAATGCATGGCCATTAAATTGGAAAATCGGCCATTTTCAGACTGATGTAGAAATGGTTGTAGTGTGCACAAAAGACCCATGTAAGGACGTTCTAATGCTGCCTTTTGTTGCAGCTTTGCAAAAAGGCCCCTAAGGGTTTTAGTACAGAAAAATCCACAATAGAACTAATACATGGTGGTATGGTCAGTTTGCAAACCTGTTGAATTGGAAATTACTCCAGCTCGATCTGAATGTTGACATTTTTTAGTTTACTCACAGCTCAGGGCTGAAGTAAGCAGGAGCAGCAGCAGGATTGTCTTAGATGAAATGCAGCACTTCACCTCAAAAGACTAGTGGTCCAAGTGAGTCAGGGTAGCCACTCCTAGGCTATATGGCCCATGGCATCCCAGGGTGGTCCTTGCTAGAATCTTCTTCTCTTCCCCCTCCCTCTACTGGACCAATAATACCTGGATGGGAGAGGCATCCAGTGGCATCCTTCTCACCACCATCTTGTAAATGGCAGCGCCCCTAGCAGTGCATCCCAACACGTTGTTAGGGGTCAAACAAGACAGTTCTTTCCGGAAGGTCCAGGAGATGCTGAATGCCTCAACACCACTGCTGCGTTAATACTGTGCATGGTTCAGCTTGTTAGTTGATACAGCATGTTAACTGTCAGTGCATCCTAATTATTGCATTAAACAGGAGTCAATGCAGAAAGCCACATAATAGAGCTGATGCTTGAGCATATGGGTTCTACTGCAAAATTAACAAGAAAATCTCAGTGATGCAGTAAGCTAATGAGATGTAACTTCAAAATATGCAGAACTTGAGCACTAATCAAGGAAGGTCTGCTAGACACATGAGCACAAAGGTTTATTGGTGAGGGTAGCTTCACTGTACGCATGTTCAAACAAAATGAAAGTGCTAGCACACATCTGCATGTGAACTGGAAAGCTATTCTGTGCATAAATATTTGCCTTGCAAAAACTTAAAATTGTAGGCGCTTGTTAGGGTCGCACATTAAAGAAAAGATGAAACGGTCATTAAATCCCCTCAACTAACCCTGTGCTGCCCTGGATGTGGCAGTAAATTGCCTGCGTGGTTTGTATGCTTTTAAATTCCCTGTTTGTCTGTGTAGTGTGGCTGAGTACCTAATGAATTAATTACCATCCATTTTAATATGCTGTGCACCCATGTGTGTGAGTCAACTTCTGTAGTGAACCCCTCTGTATCTGCACCCAGTAATATGAGCATATAGTAACTGCAAGCTTCTGCTTATAGCTTTCTGCATCAGCCCCCTAATACAGAAATTCCTAGTAGGAGCATATTTTGGGTACAGCCTATGCCTTGCCTTTAATGGAGCGTTCATTTCTTCATTAAACATGATAGATAATGTAGTTAACTACACCTCCAGATGTTGTGTGGCCAACTGCATTCTATATTATCTATTCCTGGAGGAATTCGGTGCAACTGCACTGGTATCCATGGCTCTCCTCAGTCTCTTCCCACCCCCCCTCAGAGATCATGCTGCATAAAGAAGAGGTGCACAGCTGCGCATCAAGCCACATCCTCCTCTGCTGACCTAGACCTGACCATTTGTACCACCTGGCTGTATAGTAGAGTGGAGGAGTAGCCTAACAGAGCACTTGGCTAGCAATTAAGGAAGTCCGGTTCAAATGCCACAGCTGCTGCTCCTCGTGATCTTGAGCAAGGTATAAACTTAGATGGTGAGCCCTCTGGGGACAGGATGATATCTAACATACCTGAATGTAACTCACCTTGAGCTGCTACTTGGGGAAAAAAAGGTGTGAACTAAATCCAGTGTCCACTCTATTGAATTAAAAATGCTTTGTCTTTAAGACAAGGGTTCTCAACCCAGTCCTCAAGACACACCTAGCTAGTCAGGTTTTCAGAATACCCACAATGAATATGCATGAAATAGATTTGCATACAGTGGAGGTAGTTCATACATATGTATTCATGCATATTCATTTTGAATATGCTGGAAACCTGATTGGCTTGGACTGGGTTGAGAACCCCTTCTTTAAGGTATTGCATAGTAACATAGTGATGGTAGATAAAGTCCTGACTGGTTCATCCAGTCTGCCCAACAGTCACATTAATTCTCAATTCAAGATTAAATCAACAATGAACGTGATATTTTATACTTTTCATGGTCTTTCTTTGTTGTTTCTGGGACATAGACTGTAGGAGTCCATCTGGCTCTGTCCTTATGTTCCAACTACTGGAGTTGCCGTCAAAGCCCCCTCCAGCCTATCCAAATCTGTCTTGTCATTTGTGGGAGACAGACTGTGAAAGTCTCTGCCCGACACTGCCCTCTTCCAAATTACTGGTTTCCGTTGATGCTCTCTACAGCAGTCCTAAACTGGATTGCTATATGTGGGACTCAGACCGTACAAACCAGCCAAGCACTGACCTTAGCTGATACAGCCAAAGTTGCCATCTAAGCACCACTTGACAAACAAACATATGTACAAACCTTCAAGTTTTGGTTTTATACCATTCATTTTCTAATTGGAGATCCTCTGTGTTCATCCCATGCCATTTTGAATTCTGCCACAGTTTTTTTTTCTCGACCACTTCCCTTGGGAGGGCATTCCAGTCATCAACCACCCTCTCCTTGCAAAAGAATTCTCTGACATGACTTCTGAGTCTACCACCCTGTAACCTCAATTCATGTCCTCTAGTTTTAACATTTTCCCTCTGCTGGAAAATATTTGTCTCTGTATTAATACCTTTCAAGTATTTAAACACCTGCATCATATCTCCCCTATCCCTCCTCTCCTCTCCTCTAGGATATACATATTCAGGTCTTCCAGTCTCTTCTCATATGTCTTTTGGCACAATCCCCGTATCATTTTTGTTGCATTTCTCTGGACCGCTTCAAGTCTTCTTACATCTTTAGCAAGATATGGTCTCCAAACTGAGCACAGTACTCCAGGTGGGCATCAACACCTCCTCTCTACACCTCTCTCTGTACAGCCTAGTATCCTTCTGGCTACAGCCACCACATTGTCACACTGCTTCGTCGCCTTCAGAACCTCGGATACTATCATCCCCGAGGTCCCATCTCCCTGTCTGTGCATATCAGCCTCTCACCGCCTAACATGTTCGTCTCCCTTGAATTTCTGCTTCCTAAGTGCAATATTCTGCGCTTCTTTGTATTGAATTTTAATTGCCAAATATTAGACCATTCTAACTTTTTCAGATCCTTTCCATGTTTTCCACTCCCTCCGGGGTGTTCACTCTGTTACAAATCTTGGTATCTGCACTAAGGCAAACCTTTACCTTCTAACCCTTCGGCAATGTCGCTCACAAATATATCGAACAGAATTGGCCCCAGCACAGATAGCACTCCGCTACTCACCATTCCTTCCGAGTGAATTCCATTAACCACCACCCCGTGGCGTCTGGGTCTATCAACCAGCTCCTAATCCAGTTCACCACTTTTGAGTCCTAACTTTAGCCTGTCAAGTTTATTCAAGAGCCTCTTATGAGGAACCATATCAAACGCTTTGCTGAAATCTAAGTAGATTACAACTAGGGCACATCCTCAGGCCAATTCTCTGGCCACCCAGTCAAAGAATTCAATCAGATTTGTTTGGCACAATTTACCTTTGGTAAAACCATGTTGTCTCGGACCTTGTAATCTATTGGATTCCAGGAATTTCACTATCCTTTTCATCAGTTCCATTACTTTTCTGATAACCAAAGTGAGGCTTACTGGCCTGTAGTTTCCAGCTTCTTCTCTGTCACCACTTTTGTGAAGAGGGACCACATCCGCTCTTCTCCAATCCTACGGAATCTACCCCGTCTCCAAGGATTTATCAAACAGATCTTTAAGAGGACCCACCAGAACCTCTCTGAGCTCCCTCAATATCCTGGGATGGATCTCGTCTGGTCCCATGGCTTTGAACACTGTTAAATTTTCAAGTTGTTCATAAACAGTTTCTTCCGTGAGTGGTGCTATATCCACTCCATTCTTATATGTACCTTTGCCAATCAATCGTGGTCCTTCTCAAGGGACAGAAGTGTTTGTTTAGCATGTTTGCTTTTTCCTCATCATTATCCACAAAGCTGTTCACAGCATCTTTCAGTCTGACAATTCCGTTTTTAGTCTTCCTTTTTTCACTAATGTACCTGAAAAATATTCTCGTCGCCTCTCCTTACGTTTCTAGCTATTTGTTCTTGCGCTTTTGCCAGATGTATATCTCTCTTGGCTTCTTTCAGTTTCATCCAGTATTCCTGTCTGTGTTCCTCTTCTTGAGTTTTTCTGTATTTCATGAACTCCAACTCTTTTAGCCTTTATTTTCTCAGCCACTTTCTTGGAGAACCATATCGATTTCCTTTTTCCCTTGCTTTTATTTACTCTCCTTACATAAAGGTTAGTAGCCATATTTATAGCTCCTTTCAGCTTGGATCACTGCCTTTCCACTTCTCGTATATTCTCCCAGCCCATCAGCTCTTTCTTCAGGTTTCCCCCATTTTACTAAGGTCAGCATGTTTTGAAATCCAGGACTTTGAGTTTTGAGTGGCTGCCCTCCCCTTCAGCTGTTGTATCAAACCAACACTGCTGCCTAGTTGGGCACTCACTTGGACATTAGACACACCTTCCCCATTTCTGAGTACCAGATCCAGCATTGCTTCCTCCCTCGTGGGTCTGTCAGCATTTGTCTGAGCAGAGCACTTTGAAAGGCATCCACGATCTCTCAGCAACAGCACCTCTCTTTTCTTTCCCAACTTTTGGATATCTTTAACCAGATCTTTATCTAGTTCCTCTGATTGTGTCGGAGGTCTGTAGAGAACACCCATATGGACAGAGGTGCCATCATCTCTTTTCAAGGTGATCCATATTGCTTCTTCCTTTCCCCGGGCCCCTGGCATTTCAGTCGCTGCAATATTGTTTCTCACATACAGAGCTACTCCTCCATCTCAATCCTTCCTAAATAGGTTGTAGCCTGGTATGTTTGCATTCCATTTATGGGAATCGTTGAACCATGTCTCCGTGATAGAGGCAGACTTAGACATTGTTGCCAACACAGAGCTTGCAGATCATGAACTTTGTTCCTTAGACTGTGAGCATTTCCAGCTACATTTCAGTAGCAGTCTCATCTTCTGTTTAGTTTTTTTTCTTTGGTCTCAATTCCTGCTGTGTTGGTAAGAAGTGATTTGCTAAGATTGTTGTTTTCATTGCTATCTTTACTGCTGTCACATCTTGTCTTATCTGGTGGTGCCTACTGGGTGTGACTTGCCTCATATGCCGCCCCTGCCTTCTAGTTTAAGTATTGCATGGGAATTACCCACCATCCTATATAATAATTCTCACCTCCAACAGGATGTGCTTGGGACCGTGCCTGCCTGAAGTGGTCTGCTAGGCAGGCACGCACTGACCTCAGTGACAGACAATTTGGCAAAGCAAAACAATCTGAGTGCTGGCCATTAGGACACAGGGTTGATAGGAGAGTTTTAAAAGACTGAAGGAACTGAAAGTGTTAAATTGGGGGGGGGGGGGGGGGGGAGTTCTGAACGACTGAAAGACATGAACATTTGGGAAAGGAAAACAATCTCAATGCTGGCCATTAGCACACAGGGTACATAGGACAGTTTTAAAAGACTGAAGGAACCAAAAGTGTTCAGGGGGTGGCAAGTTCTGAATGAATGAAAAAAATGAAAATTTATGAGAGGAACACAATCTGAATGGCGGGCATTTGTACACAGGGTAGATAGGACACTTTTTTAAAAAAAATGAAGGACGTGAAAGTATTACATCTTGGGGAAGGGTGAGGAGGAAAGCGGTGGGGTATCCGGATACTGGGCGTTAGGGCCACAGGGGTACATAGACTTTTGAAAGCCTTAAGGAACCCAAAGTGTGGGAAGGAGGAGGAAAAGGAGGGGAGGGAACGCGGTGAGGGGCATTAGGAACAGGGGAGGGGGCCCTGTCACACACACTCATTCTCACACACACACAGTGTCACACAGAAAGTCTCACTCTGTCACACACCCGCACATTCACTCTGGCTCTCTCAAACATACACACTCACAGGAAAACCTTGCTAGCGCCCGTTTCATTCGTTCCAGAAACGGGCCTTGTTTACTAGTATCTGATAACGTTTATTGAGGGTTAGGCTATACAGTCCGTTGTTGGAGCAATAGGAATCAGGAGCAATGGACAGCTACTGAAAAATGAAATTAAAAAATTACGGAAAAAATTAGAAAAATGAACATTTATTTAAAAAAAACACCAAGAAGCTTGGAGTAGTGAATGAAGATAAGTTAGCTCTTATTAATTTTGAGTGTCTGAGTAGACAGTAGTCTTATCTATGGAAGCACAAGTAAATATTGTGGTTAAAAGATCTTTTATTATTAATGAGGAAATTGAGTTGAATTGGAAAGTATGTAGTTCATCATCAATTCTGATTAGCAGTACAGACTTTAGTAGTATCTTAGCTAGATTATTGTAGCATTGTGTATTCAGGATACTTAAAAAGTTGCAACCAGTACAAAATACTGAAGCTTGTCTAATTTTTCAGGTCATAAATTTTGATTACACCTCTGTTTAAGCTCCATTTGTTACCTATTTCAGCCAGAGAGAGGTTTAAGTTTGTGTAGAATGATCTTCTTTCATGATAGGGCCTCACAGTACATGTCTGATGTGGTGCTGCTCTCATCATACAGAGGGAAACATTCCATCTGCAATCCAATATTATGTTTTCCAGATCCGAAAAAGATTATGAGCATCATGAGAGAGTGTTTAAGTATTGTTTCCTTAGCGTCCCTCCGGACCGGACCAGGATTGGACTGATGGGTTGTGCTCGCCTACCAGCAGGTGGAGACTGGTCCGGTCCGGAGGGACTAAAGGAAAGCAAATTAGCAGGTAAGATCTAATTTCTCCTTGATCGTAATTACTTGTTGATGTGTTATTTAGAGCTTTGTGATCAGTCTGTGTTTTGGCTGTGTTTATCCCAGGGGGTGTTTATGTACGTTTGTTATGTAGGCTTTAGGGATTGGTGGGGTTTTTAGATGATGTGTGTAAAAGGAATTTGAATATGTTATAATAAAGTATAATTTTGTAATATTTTATTTTGGATCTATATACATATTTTTTGTATTTTCAACAATTTTATATTGTGGTATAGAAAAGAATTGTGGGGGGGGGGAATAGTGCTAATAACTGCACTTCCTTTAGAGGTTGATTTAAACACCCTTTTCAGCTCTTGAATGTTCAGGATTGGTGGGGAGGGGTGAGGTCCAAAGTTTTTGGGTTAGGCTGTGGATTTGAAAAAAAATATATTTTTTGACTAGACTTTGTTAAATGGAACTGAACAAAAGCAAATTAATTAAAATGAACAAAGATGGAAAAAAATTAAAAAAGATGAGAAAAAAGAAAAGGTATACCAAATAGGAAACATAAGAATAAAAGTGACAAGGAAATCATTTTCTCATACTCCTAAAGTTTCGCTGGCATCCAAGTTTCCTATAATTTTTCATCCCTGATAATAGTATATATTAGATCTAGACACTGTAAAATACTTTAAACTGCCCCCCCCCCCCCCCCCCCAAAAAAAAATCTAATTTGTGACTGTAGCTTCTTTGGTTCTTTAACTTTTGCTATTGCTTTAACAGTATACTATATAACAAAACTAACTGACATGATATGTGTTTCTTTCAGCCCACCCCAGTTATTCTGCTGAAGGAAGGGACTGATACCTCCCAAGGGATCCCTCAACTTGTAAGTAACATCAATGCCTGCCAGGTCATCGCAGAGGCGGTTCGCACTACTTTGGGTCCTCGTGGAATGGATAAGCTTATTGTTGATAATAGAGGTAAGGTATATTTTATATATCTGAGGAACTCAAAATACGATGGCAGACATAAACTGCTTGGAGTAGTCTTCCATTTTTCCTCATCACATCATATACACCTTTTTGGCTTTTGTTTTTTTTCATATGCATGGTGGTACACTTCTTTGTATTAAATCCTAGCTCCAACACAGTCTTGGGCCTCTCAAGCTTTTATACTTCACAAGTGGATTGTTAAAATTATATAAACAAAGTATGAGCTTGATGAGCCTGACTGTAGGCACAAGAACTCCAAAAAAGAGTCAGAAGGTTGTCCAACGGCATGCAGGAAGAAAATGTGAAAGTTTTTTTTTTTAATTAGTATTTATTAACTGTCTTTACAAAGAGATTTTACTCAAGGTGGTTTACAACAACTGTAGTTTGACATAAACAACTTGGTTGTATGAACAAAGTAACTGTCAAATGGAAAAACCAGAAATGTTAGATCAGTGTTTCCAGAACAGAGCCTTTTAGAAATATCCTTATGGCCTTTTATTGGAGCATTCAAACTGTAGAATGCTGAACACATACACATAATATATACTCTCATTTCCATCTTACATACACATCCTTTTTCCCCTTCCCCCATTTTCTCCCACTGGCTCCCGTGGACGGACCGTGCTCTTCTCTTCTCCCTCTTGCCGTTCCCTTGCCTCTGTTGCTACCCACTCCTCCCCCTGCTGTCTTCTTACCGATGAAAAATCTTTTTTTTTTTCTTTCTGCCCTCCTTCTTCTACTCCACTCTCCCTTTCTTGTCCCCTCTCTCCAGTGTCTTAATCTTTCCCTTTGTTAGGCACTTGATTCCGTGGCTCCACTGTGTTCTTCGTCCTCTTGGTGGACCACCAAGTGAGTCTTGGTTCTCGCAAGCTCTGAAACTCCTCAAAGTTCAACTTTGCAGTGCTGAAACTATCTGGTGCAAGCGCCGCTCTCCATCAATGTTAATGTTCTCCGAGGACAAGCAGGCTGGACATCATCACGCATGGGTCGTCGTCCGCGACGGCCCAGGAGCTCCGGATTTGAAAGAATCAAAGCTAAAAATTCTAGAAGCGACGAGAGCGGGTGCGGGGGCAACGCACCGTGCATGCGCGAGTGACTTCCCGCCCGCGATGCCCGCGTGCTTCTCTCAGTTCCTTTTTTTCCGCTTTGCTAGTGAGGAGTTGTTTTCAGTGCTTCTCGTGTTTTCGGCCCAGGGGACTTTTTGTCGCGTTTATGCGCTCCAGTTTTTCCCTTTTTCTTCATTTCTCTAAACAAAAAACAAACAAAAAAAAAGTGTTTCCTTAATCCTTGTTTTAGTTTTTTCTCATTCTCTTTAGGTTTCCTTTCTTTTTCTTTGTGGCCGCCTTTAGGCTGCTCGGTCGCGTTCCTTTTTTTCCTTTTTCGTGCCTTTCTGTTTGGCACCATCGAGTCGTTTGATTTTTTGACCGCTATTTTTCCTCCCATGTCATCGAAGACTCCCAGCGGCTTCAAGCACTGTTCCCACTGCAACCGGACCATCTCGTCTACCTACCCTCACACTTGTTGTCTCCAGTGCCTCGGGCCCGACCATCTGCCAGCTTCCTGTAATCTGTGTAAATTGATGAAAAAAAGGACCCAGGTGGCTAGAGACGCTCAGCGCGACAAACGTTTTTCAGATCGGTCTGGTCCTTCGACGTTGGCATCGACATCGTTACTGAGGTCGGCGGTATCGACGTCGAGGGAAGCAGCATCGAGAGGTCAGGTAATGGCTGCCGAGAGACCATTCAGAGCTGGGAGCAGCGAGGCATCGAGTGGGTCTCCACCCGTCTCGGCACCTACTGCTATGCAGGCCCCCCAGGACCGCCCTGAATCGGACCCGGCCCCGAGGAGGTGTGAGGATTCCACGTCCTCCTCATCGGTACCGAGGAGTGTCGATGTCGGGCGAAGGCTAAGAAGAAGCATCGCCATCGATCTCCTTCCCGTCACTGTACCGAGAGCTCTGGGGAGCCAAGTGGGTTGACACCCGAGAAGCGTCGGCGCCGGGAGGACCGCTCGCCCTCCATTCAGGAAATGCCGATGCGTCGGTCATCTGGCAGCCAGGTACTGGCTCTCGAACCTCCTCAGATTCAGGCACCGATTCCTGCACCGGCCCCACAGCTTGTTCCGATGGCAGCCCTCAATGAGTGTCTCTGGCCATGCTTCCAGGCTTCCTGGAAGGGATGATGCGTCCATCTGCCTCAGTACCAGAGGTGTTTGCGCCTCGGGTACTCACTACTGAGACGGCGTCTGGCCCATCTCCTGCGCGGAGGTCTCCGCCCTCGGTGCCGCTTGTGGTACCTGAGCTGGTTGCCACCTGGGTTGACTCTCCCTCGACGTCGGGGGAGGAAGCTTCGCCGGAGTCCAGGCAAGGGTCCACTTCTTGACGTCCCTCATGAGGACATCGATCCTCGAGGTCGAGGCAGGCTCAGGTTTAGGCTTCTCTTCAGGAGCTCCTGTCTGATACCGAAGAGGAGCACTCATGGGGAGAGGAGGAAGACCCCAGATATTTTTCGGAGGAAGATTCTCAGGGGCTTCCATCTGATCCTACTCCACCTATTGAGGTTAGACAATCTCCACCTGAGTGTCTTTCCTTTTCATCTTTTGTGTGGGAAATGTCTAGGGACATTCCATTTCCTATGGAGGCTGTGGATGAGCCCAGGGCCGAGATGTTCGAGGTCCTGGATTATTCTTCTCCACCAAAAGAGGTTGCAACAGCCTCCTTGCACAATACACTCAGGGAAGTGATGTTGCGAAATTGGTCTTGCCCTCTATCTAATTCAGTTGTCAACAAGAAGTCTGAGTCCCAGTACAGAGTCCACGGTGAGCCTGTGATGGTGAAGGCCCAACTTCCTCACGATTCCATGGTGGTGGACTCTGCTCTCAGAAGATCCAGGAGTACTAGGGACTATGCTTTGGCGCCCCCGGGCAGAGAGTCTAGGACTTTGGATTCTTTTGGGAGGCGTATCAAGCTGGAATGCTCGCGGCCAAGATTCAAACATACCAGCTGTACACCAGCATTCACTTATGGAACTCGATAACTGTCCAGTTTAGTTGAAGCTCTCCCTCCGGAGTTTGCTGAACCTTTTCACCAGGTGGTCAGGCAGCAGAAGGCGTGTCGCAAATTACTGGCCAGGGGAGCTTTTGATACTTTTGACGCTGCATCCCGGGTGGCTGCTCAGGGTATTGTGTGATGCGCAGACTCTCATGGCTGCGTGTCTCGGACCTGGATCAGAAGACCCAGCACTGAATGGCGGATGTTCCTTGCCGGGGGAAGGTTGAGGATATGGTTGATTCCCTCAAGAAGCATCATGATGCTATGGATTCTCTCGCCCGCCGGATGCCTTCTGCTACTACCTCCTCTTCTAGGAGGTTTTTGGGAGGGAGGAGGAGTGCTCCCTATTCCTCTGGCAGGCGTAGGTACACTCCTGCTTCTTGGCAGCCTGTTCAAGCTCGCTCCCAGCAGCCTCGCTCTCATCAGCGGCGTGCGCCACAGGCTTCTCCGGCTCCAAAGCAAAAGCAGGGGACGGGCTTTTGACTGGCTCCACAGCAGCATAGCCGACATCAAAGTGTCTGTACCGGACGATCTACCTGTTGGAGGGAGGCTGATAGTTTTTCTCCAAAGGTGGCCTCTTATAACCTCCGACAGGTGGGTTCTTCAAATAATCCGGTCCGGATATGCTCTCAGTCTGGAATCGCTACCTACAAATTGCCCGCCGGGAGCTCAATCCTTCAGTTCCCAGCACAAACAGGTACTTGCAGAGGAACTCTCCGCCCTTCTCAGCGCCAATGCGGTCGAGCCCGTTCCACCAGGGCAAGAAGGGCTGGGATTCTATTCCAGGTACTTCCTTGTGCAAAAGAAAACAGGGGGGATGCGTCCCATCCTAGACCTAAGGGGCCTGAACAAATTCCTGGTCCGAGAAAAGTTCAGGATGCTTTCTCTGGGCACCCCATGATTCAGGAAAACGATTGGCTATGCTCTTTGGACTTAAAGGATGCCTATACTCACATCTCGGTGCTTCCAGATCACAGGCAGTACCTTCGATTTCGCCTGGGAACTCAGCATATTCAGTACTGCGTGCTGCCCTTTGGTCTCGCATCTGCGCCCAGAGTGTTCACAAAGTGCTTGGCAGTTGTCGCAGCATTGCTACGCAGACTAGGAGTGCATGTGTTCCCTTATCTCGACGATTGGCTGGTGAAGAACACCTCGGAGGCAGGAGTTCTACGATCCATGCAGATTACTATTCAACTGCTTGAGCTGCTGGGGTTTGTCATCAATTATCCCAAGTTCCATCTGATTCCCGTACAGAAATTAGAATTCATAGGAGCTCTGTTGAACACACGGTCGTCTCGAGCTTATCTTCCCCAGGCATGGGCAGACAACCTTCTGGCCCTAGTGTCCTCAGCTCGAGCATCCCAACAGATCACAGCTCGGCAGATGTTGAGACTTCTAGGCCACATGGCTTCTACAGTTCATGTGACTCCCATGGCACGTCTACACATGAGATCAGCTCAGTGGACTCTAGCTTCCCAGGGGTGTCAGGCTACGGGGGATCTAGAGGATGTCATCCATCTCTTCACCGATTTTTGCAATTCCCTTCAATGGTGGACCATTCGCTCCAATCTGACCTTGGGACGACCATTCCAAATTCCTCAGCCGCAAAAAGTGCTGACGACAGATGCATCCCTTCTGGGGTGGGAAGCTCATGTGGATGGGCTCCACACTCAAGGAGTTTGGTTCTTCCAGGAGACGTATCTACAGATCAACCTTTTGGAATTGCGAGTGATCTGGAATGTGCTTGAAGGCTTTCAGAGATCGGTTGTCCAATCAAATTATCCTAATTCAAACAGACAGTCAGGTTGTGATGTATTATATGAACAAGCAGGGGGCTATGGGTCAGCTTTACTGTCTTAAGTGAGGAGCACTTGGTCCCTTTGGGGATGCCTAAAGTGGACGTCTTGGTCACGGCGGTGACTAAGAGGACCACCCTCCCCGTAGAGGGAGGGGTTGCCTTGAAAACCATATAGGTCCAGCGGCTGAATCCACGTTGAAACGGTCTTTTGACATCTCGGGCCTCGCCTTTAGGGCGTCTATATGCAGTTCCTATGCTGCCCGGGCCTGCCTTTCTTGGTTACAACAGGCAGTGGAACAGCCCGCAGATGGTGCGGAGTCCCTCGCTGAGGTTGCACCGCAGATGGAGTCGGCCCTGTCATTTTTAGCTAACGCCCTCTATGATCAGGTCAGAGTTTCGGCTAAACAGATGTCTGTGGCGGTTGCGGCCCGCTGCCTTCTATGGCTTCGGCATTGAGCGGCTGACATGGCCTCTAAGAACAGGCTGGTGAAGCTTCCCTTTTGGGGCTACCTGTTATTTGGAGAAGATTGTGAAAGACCTGGGGGACCTTAAACCCCAGTGCTTACCCAAGGAAAGGCCGAGGCCTTCTTCCAAGGGTTCTGTGTGGCCCTCCTCTTCCAGACCTCGCTTCCGTGAAGCTTTCAAGTATCGCCCGGGGCGCTCTGCTGGGTTTCTCAACGTGCTCGTTTTCAGCAGCGGCCGGTTCGGGGGCGGCCCCCTCAGTGACGGGGCACCGGTCCATTCCTCGATTCCTGCAGTAGGAGGACGTCTTTCCCTCTTGAGGAATGGACCAAGATTATCTCTGATCAGTGGGTCCTGGACCTCATCAGAGAAGGTTACCGATTGGAATTCAGCGCCCCGATGAGAGAAGTATTTGTGGAATCCCGAAGCGGTACTGCCGTCAAACGGGCGGTGGTAGAGGAGACCTTACAAGTCTTGTTGCATCTTGGAGCGGTGATCCCTGTGCCTCCCGCCGAATGCGGCTGCGGTCGCTACTCCATTTACTTTGTGGTGCCTCGAAAAGGCGGGTCTTTCCGACTGATCCTCGACTTAAAGTCAGTCAATGAGGTTCTAAGAGTGCAACATTTTCACATGGAAACCCTGTGCTCCGTCATTGCGGTGGTACAGCCAGGAGAGTTTCTCACTTCTCTGGACCTAAAAGAAGCTTATTTGCACTTTCCTATTTGGCCCCCGCATCAACGGTTTCTCCGGTTTGCGGTGTTGGGAAAGCATTTCCAGTTTCGGGCCTTGCCTTTTGGCCTCGCCACAGCTCCCCGCACCTTTTCCAAGGTTATGGTGGTAGTAGCTGCTTTTCTCAGGCGACAGGGTATCCGGGTTCTCCCGTACCTCGACGACTGGCTCATCAGAGCGGGTTTGGCAGACGAAAGTCGTCTGGCCACAGCCAGAGTGGTCTCAGTACTGCAATCTCTGGGCTGGGTCGTCAATATACCCAAAAGTCACCTGACCACCTCTCAATCTCTCAAATATTTGGGGGTCTGGTTCGACACAGCCTCGGGGTTTGTATTTCTTCCCGATCAAAGGCGGTGCAAGCTTCAGAATCGGGTCCATCTGCTCCTGCGGATGCCTCACACGCGAGCTTGGGACTTTGTCCAGCTGCTGGGGTCGATGACGGCCACTTTGGAGGTAGTGCCATGGGCGAGAGCGTACTTGAGACCTCTGCAGATTGCTGTGCTTCAACGATGGTCTCCAGTGTCCCAGGATTATCAACGCAGACTCACGTGGCTCCCTGCGGCCCGGCTCAGTATGGAGTGGTGGCTCTCCGACAGCATGCTGCGGCAAGGAATGCCGCTGGCGCTTCCCTCTTGGTGCCTGGTGATAACCGATGCCAGCCTGGTCGGCTGGGGAGCACATTGCAAGGGCCTGTGGACACCCGCGGAATTGGGGTGGTCCATCAATTGCTTGGAACTGAGAGCGATATTCCAGGCTCTTCTGGCCTTTCACAAGACTCTGGAGGGGCTGGCTGTCACAGTTCTGTGGGACAATACGACAGCTGTGGCCTACATAAATCGACAGGGCGGCACTCAGTGCAGAGCACTGGCCGTGGAGGCAGCTTAGATTTGCCACTGGGCCGAGCTACATCTGCAGCTTCTGTCAGCAGCTCACATAGCAGGTCAGAGCAACGTGCAAGCCGATTTTCTAAGCAGGCATCAAATCGACCCAGCGGAGTGGGAACTGGCAGACGAAGTGTTTCTTCAGATCTGTGCCAAATGGGGAATGCCCGTAGCAGATCTAATGGCGTCAAGTGCAAATGCCAAAGTCCCGTGCTTTTTCAGCAGATGGAAAGATCCTCGCTCGGCGGGGTTGGATGCCTTTGGTTTAACCCGGGCCTCCTGTATGTGTTCCCTCCTTGGCCCTTGATAGCGCAAGTCCTCCTGCGAATTCGGCTACATCAAGGAGTGGTAATTCTCATTGCCCCGGATTGGCCCAGGCGGCCGTGGTATGCGGACCTCCGGCGGATGCTGGTGGAGGCCCCTCTTCCTTTGCCTCTGGTACCTCTGGTTGATTCAGGGGCCGGTGACCATGGAGGATCCCTGCCGCTTTGGTCTTATGGCATGGCTCTTGAGAGGGCTCTCCACTCTCTTGCAGGCCCGCAAGCGGTCCACTTCCGTTGCTTATGCTTGGATCTGGCGCCAATTTGAGGTGTGGTGTGTTTCAAAGCCGATAACACCCACGAGGGCTACAGTCTCACCGATACTGGGGTTTTTGCAGGATGGTTTACAAAAAGGCTTGGCCTACAATTCCCTGTGAGTGCAAGTGGCAGCATTGGCATGCTTTCAAGGGAAGGTCTCTGGCCTTTCCCTGGCCGCTCATCCGGACGTTGCCCGATTTCTAAGACGGGTGCTCTGGCTCCGCCTGCCAGTGCGGCTGCCGTGTCCGGCTTGGAACCTGGGGCTGTTGTTGAAGGCTGTCCATTGTTCACCCTTCGAGCTGCTGAGGCGAGCTTCAGAGAAGGATGTGACTCTAAAGACAGTCTTTGGTGGCCATAACCTCGGCGAAACGTGTGTCTGAGCTCCAGGCTCTGTCCTGTCGAGACCCCTTTCTGCAATTCTCAGAGTCCGGAGTTAAGGTGCATACTGTGCCTTCCTTCCTGCCTAAGGTGGTTTCAGTGTTTCACCTAAATCAGCCCATTTATCTGCCCTCCTTTACTAGGGAAGAGTTTCCGGAATCTTTTGGGGCAGTTACATCTTCTGGATGTTCGCAGGGCTCTCTTGCAGTATCTGCAAATGTCAAATGACTTCAGGACCTCTGATCACCTTTTTGTCTTGTTGTCAGGTCCTCGAAGAGGGTCTCCGGCGTCTAAGGCCACTATAGCCCGTTGGCTCAAGGAAATCATTTTTTCTGCGTATCTGCTGTCAGGACAGTCTCCGCCTGATGCATTTAAAGCGCATTCCACGAGAGCGATTTCCTCTTCGTGGGCCGAAACAGGAGCATACTCTCTTCAGGAGATCTGTAGTGCAGCTACTTGGGCTTCTAAGCTCTCCTTTGTCCGCCATTACAGGCTGGATGTTGCAGCGAAGTGGGATGCGCAGTTTGGAGAGCAAGTGCTTGCTCGGGGAGTGACAGATTCCCGCCCTAACTAGGGAGTGCTTTTGTACATCCCATCAGTTAATGGATTCATCTGCTTGATGACAAGGAACGGAAAATTAGGTTCTTACCTTGGTAATTTTCTTTCCTTTAGTCACAGCAGATGAATCCATGATCCCTCCCTGTTTGTTTATTTGTTCATTTGTTTCCTGCAGACATGTTCCCTCATTGGGAGAAGTTGGAAAACAGTCTTCAGGATTTCTGTTCTGTTACAGGAGGTTGAGATCGTCCCTCCTTTGTGTGATTATTGCTCCTGTTCTGGGGCATTCGTTCGCTGTGAAGAAAGTTCATGTTATTCTACTTTGAGGGTACACTCTGCTTTGGAAGTTTCAAATACTGAAGGCAGATGGAGCTAGCTGTCCATAGAGCACTATGGTTTTTCAATGTTCTCTATCTCCACCTGCTGGTAGGTGGACATAACCCATCAGTTAATGGATTCATCTGCTGTGACTAAAGGAAAGAACATTACCAAGGTAAGAACCTAATTTTCCCTTATGCCTGCAGGTGTCACCTATATGTAGGTTCAGTTGGTATTTTGTACCTTTTGGGGTGCTCGCACTTTCCACTACAAGTGTACCTGTTAGAGTGGGATTTGGGCCCAGGTTTCTCTCTACAATCCACTGCACAGACCACTAGGTTACTCCAGGGACCTGCTTGCTGTTTGAGGAATGGCCTTTATATCTGCAGCTGTCATAGAGCCTGGTGTGCATGACTTTTATGTCCTAGTGGGGTAGGAGGGGGTCAGTGAGCACAGGGGGATTAAGGGGAGGTCATGCCTTTATTCTTCCAGTGGCCATCTGGTCAATTTTTTGGCACCTTTTTGGCACTTAGTCATTCTTGAAACAGGTCTAGCTAAAAATGTTCTGTTCTTTGCCCTGGATGTTTTTACAATGTTCCATTATTGCAGAAAAACATCCAAATCGTAAGCCCACCTAGTCCTGCCCGAAACACGCCTCCAACACACCCCCTTGAGATTTAGATGAACTGCACAGAAAAAAACCTTAAAAATTATTTTTATAAATAGCGATTTGGGTGTTTGAAAAAAAAAAAAAAAAAGTCTCTGCTGCTTTGTGCTATTTTTGGACATTTTTCTGTTTCGAAATTGAGCCCTACGATCTCACAACTGACATCTGGAATCATTGTGTTGTGAGGAGAGGAGTGATCTCATGAATATTTTCTCTTAAGGCATTAGAATAAGTGCTGATTTTAAAGGGATGGAGACAGTCTAAATAGGTACTCTCCAGGAATGGACATGTAATTATTATGCTGGCAATTAAATTCTGTCTGGGTCTTAAGACTTCCGGAGATAGGAAGTGACTTCATTTGACTTCAGTGTCTTTAAACCGTGTGACAGGGAGCTTAAATAACCAAATCCTAAAGTATAAACTTGGAGGTGCTGTCTTCTGCCACAAGCGATGGTTTAAAAGGGACACTTCTAAGATACCTATGCCTCCTGTAAAGAGTATGTAGCAGATTTACTGCTTCAAACAGGTAATCAATAGAAATCAAACAAAATTAAAACATGGAAAAGAAAATAAGATGATACCTTTTTTATTGGACATAACTTAATACATTTCTTGATTAGCTTTCAAAGGTTGCCCTTCTTCATCAGATCAGAAATAAGCAAATGTGTTAGCTGGGGACTTCAAAGCATGGGGACTTCAAAGCATTCCATAGTCTAGCAGGATGTTTGTGGGGAGGGGAGGGTGATAAGCAGTGAAATACAACTTATGGTTTATAGTGGGCTAGAAAACCCAGATCCTTGTTAAGTCCTGTCCATTGGATGTCAAAATATTCAATCATTCTGATCAGAATGATTGAATATTTTGACACCCAACGGACAGGACTTAACAAGGATCTGGGTTTTCTAGCCCACTTCACTGCTGATCATCCTCCCCTCCCCTCCCCTCCCCACAAACATCCTGCTAGACTATGGAATGCTTTGAAGTCCCCATGCACATCTCCTACCCACCCTGCTAGACCATCTATGAGGGACTGTTATATACACTGTCAGCTAACACATTTGCTTATTTCTGATCTGATGAAGAAGGGCAACCTTCGAAAGCTAATCAAGAAATGTATTAAGTTATGTCCAATAAAAAGGGTATCATCATATTTTCTTTTCCATGTTTTAATTTTGTTTGATTTCTATTGATTACCTTTAAGAGTGGACTAAATGCAAGGCGCAGTGCCCCGTAGGGTGCACGGAGCCAAAAATAATATGGCGCCGTGCCCCGACGGGCATGCGCACCAAGCCCCAGCGGGGGCGAGCGAGGGAAGGGACAGGCCCCATCGCCAGAGGCTCCCCGCTTCAAACAGAAACTGAAAGGGAACTAGGACCTTGGAGACATCTGCAGATCTGCCTATCCTTGAATGTGGACCTAGAAAGACATAATAGGAAATCCTGCCTCCCTAAAATGATTCAGCAAGTTATTTCACAGGGTATAGCTTAAAATTTGTTTTGTTTTTAGGAAGCCCTTTTATAATGGCTTCCAAAGTAAAAATGGAGCAAATTCTGTATCCTGAAATTTGCAAGAGAAGACATACTAAATGTAATCAGTTGTACTAAAATTTGGGGCACCTTTATTTGAATGGAAGTTGACAGATAATGTAGTCTTAGATCTGAGAATAACGTCGCTAACGTTTAGTGTGCCCTAAATATTAGCGCACACTAAAAACACTAGTTTGCTAGTAATTTTGGTGGCACATATCACAGGTGTTAAAAATATTGAGGTGGAGTTTCTTAGCTGGCAGCTTCTGGACCTTGGAGAGTGGGAGATGAGCCCCTCAATGTTTCAGCTGGTGATGGACATAAGACCTGAAAACTGAATCCAGAAACACTTGGTCCTGCATCTAATGATGCCAGCTGTGCATCTGAACAAATTGTGGAGGTCTCTCACTGCACAAAGGTATCATAGGACCCACAGACAATTTAGTGTGTGATCCTAGAAGAGAATCTTTTGTCTGGATTTTATTTTCCCATAAATTGAGGTAATTAACTGCATGCAGGAAGTTGATCAGCTGTTATCTCGAACTTCTGAAGGGGACAAAATGTGGCATAATCTTTTAAAAGAAGATCCTTGACTACATAAATGGAAGTTTAGTCTTGTAAAGTGTTTCACTGATTTAATTTCATAATTTTAGGTAAAGCAACAATTTCCAATGATGGTGCTACTATACTGAAGCTTCTTGATGTTGTGCATCCTGCTGCTAAAACTTTGGTGGACATTGCTAAATCCCAGGATGCAGAGGTAATGTATTTTAAAGGGAGGGATGCATAACCAGGGGACCTAATCTGTTGTTCCATAAGGCATTTTTTTGTGGCCTGGAGATGTCTTTTGTTTCATTGGCAACAACAAGAGCCACCGTCAATGACTTTCTGGAGGAATTAACTATTTTATTTGTTTGAAACTGGAACAGTTGGATGCCAGGTTTGGCTCTCTGATGGCCTGGTGCAAATTTCAACAAAGCTGGTCTTTGTTTTGAGACTACTTACTACATCGAGCCTGGAGTTCTTTATTGAATTTGTAACATAGAGCATATTTTCTGAAGGGGTGGGTGGGAGGGACTTGTTATATGTGCACCAGCTGTTTAGTCCTCTGGGTCATTGTGAAGGAATAGTTGACTCAGGTTGGGATGGTATTTGTTTTTGTGCAGATATGGTGGGTGGTAGCTTTAGGTTTGGTGGGGTGCAGGGAGTCGGTGGGGGGGGGGGGGGAATGTGGTGTTCACCAAATCGTTGGGCAATTTTTCTGTATTGTATGCTATGCATATTTCATTGTTTTCTTTTGTGACTTTAATAAAGTATAATTAAAAAAAAACAGGGTACCACTAACAAACATACTTCAGTGATCCTTAAAAAACGCCATAATTTTAACGTGCTGTAGCATTACATCCAGTAGTAGTCTCACAACACAATTTTTGTCAAACACAGTCTCAGAAAAAATTGTTCTTCAAAGTAAAAATTAAAAAATACACTTATTTTTTTCAGGAAAAGTTCTTCCAAAACACTGTGGCAATCCAGCACTGCAAAAAAAAACAAAAATAGGAAGCAATTCAACACTCAGAGCCATTTCCAATCACTGCAACCTGTTGCACTAACAGGTGTCCCGACAAGGGTGCCTTGTTTAGCCTGAAAAGGCTGCTTTAGGGAACTACCAAATAGAAAAAGGAAAGCACTTAAATACAATAATAGATTAAAAGCCTTTACTTAGCCAGACGTGCTAATTTTTTTAGCTCGCGCTAAGATAACACTAGAGACACCCATAGGAATATATGGGTGTCTCTAGCGTTAGCTCTGCTAAAAACGCTAGCGAGCTTTAGTAAACAGGGCCCCCTAAATGTCTTCTTCAAAGGACTTCAGTGTGTCTCACCCATTATTGGAAAACCTGCAGCTCAGTGAACAGTGTACAAGATGGTGTAACACTGACACCATCCCAAATTAAGATAGTTCTCAGTCTCACGAGAATTGCTCATAGTACGGAGCCTGTCACAGTAGCAGAAAAAAAAAACTTAAAAAAAAAAGGTAAATAAAAATAGCCTACTGGTTGAAAAGCATGAGAGATACATCCAAAGGGGGAATTTTTAATCTGAAAAATTATATAAATTTATTCATAAGAAAGAATGGTCTAGGATACAAAATATGAACTTAAACAGTAAATTGAAAAATAAACTAAAAAAGTGATGTGTGTGTATATGTATTTGTATATATGTGTGTATGTATATATATATGTATATATATGTGTATGTGTATGTACAGTGGTGGAAATAAGTATTTGATCCCTTGCTGATTTTGTAAGTTTGCCCACTGACAAAGACATGAGCAGCCCATAATTGAAGGGTAGGTTATTGGTAACAGTGAGAGATAGCACATCACAAATTAAATCCGGAAAATCACATTGTGGAAAGTATATGAATTTATTTGCATTCTGCAGAGGGAAATAAGTATTTGATCCCCCACCAACCAGTAAGAGATCTGGCCCCTACAGACCAGGTAGATGCTCCAAATCAACTCGTTACCTGCATGACAGACAGCTGTCGGCAATGGTCACCTGTATGAAAGACACCTGTCCACAGACTCAGTGAATCAGTCAGACTCTAACCTCTACAAAATGGCCAAGAGCAAGGAGCTGTCTAAGGATGTCAGGGACAAGATCATACACCTGCACAAGGCTGGAATGGGCTACAAAACCATCAGTAAGACGCTGGGCGAGAAGGAGACAACTGTTGGTGCCATAGTAAGAAAATGGAAGAAGTACAAAATGACTGTCAATCGACAAAGATCTGGGGCTCCACGCAAAATCTCACCTCGTGGGGTATCCTTGATCATGAGGAAGGTTAGAAATCAGCCTACAACTACAAGGGGGGAACTTGTCAATGATCTCAAGGCAGCTGGGACCACTGTCACCACGAAAACCATTGGTAACACATTACGACATAACGGATTGCAATCCTGCAGTGCCCGCAAGGTCCCCCTGCTCCGGAAGGCACATGTGACGGCCCGTCTGAAGTTTGCCAGTGAACACCTGGATGATGCCGAGAGTGATTGGGAGAAGGTGCTGTGGTCAGATGAGACAAAAATTGAGCTCTTTGGCATGAACTCAACTCGCCGTGTTTGGAGGAAGAGAAATGCTGCCTATGACCCAAAGAACACCGTCCCCACTGTCAAGCATGGAGGTGGAAATGTTATGTTTTGGGGGTGTTTCTCTGCTAAGGGCACAGGACTACTTCACCGCATCAATGGGAGAATGGATGGGGCCATGTACCGTACAATTCTGAGTGACAACCTCCTTCCCTCCGCCAGGGCCTTAAAAATGGGTCGTGGCTGGGTCTTCCAGCACGACAATGACCCAAAACATACAGCCAAGGCAACAAAGGAGTGGCTCAGGAAGAAGCACATTAGGGTCATGGAGTGGCCTAGCCAGTCACCAGACCTTAATCCCATTGAAAACTTATGGAGGGAGCTGAAGCTGCGAGTTGCCAAGCGACAGCCCAGAACTCTTAATGATTTAGAGATGATCTGCAAAGAGGAGTGGACCAAAATTCTTCCTGACATGTGTGCAAACCTCATCATCAACTACAGAAGACGTCTGACCGCTGTGCTTGCCAACAAGGGTTTTGCCACCAAGTATTAGGTCTTGTTTGCCAGAGGGATTAAATACTTATTTCCCTCTGCAGAATGCAAATAAATTCATATACTTTCCACAATGTGATTTTCCGGATTTAATTTGTGATGTGCTATCTCTCACTGTTACTAATAACCTACCCTTCAATTATGGGCTGCTCATGTCTTTGTCAGTGGGCAAACTTACAAAATCAGCAAGGGATCAAATACTTATTTCCACCACTGTATATATATATATATATATATATATATATGTATATATTCACACACACACATACAGTGCACTCCATTTAAGTGCACGTCGGATAAGAGCATGGCCATCAATTTCTATGGGGACAAACGTCGGTTTAGCGCACCACTGATAAGTGCAAAATTCGCTTATATGCATGGTTTAAGACCGCTCCTCTGCAGGAAAGACTCTGCATAATCGCACGCACGGTATATGGAAACTGATTGGCGCGTAACAAAGGGGTGGTAAATTTAAAATCTCGGTTAACTGCCACAGGCAGAATAAGTGAAAGAATGTTGTTAGAGTGTACAAAGGAGTCGTCATCGTCACGCAACTGTAAGACTTTAACACTGGCTGAACGAATAGAAGTTCTTAAAAAATTAGAAAACAAACAAAGTCAAGCATCTATTGCTAAAGAATATGGTGTCAATCCCAGTCACATTTCACATATCTTGAAGCAGAAAGACCAGCTTCTGGAAGACTGGCAAAACAATACAAATCCACACAGGAAACGCAAACGGACGGGAAAAGCTGAGGATGTAGAAGATGCTCTTCTTCGGTGGTTTTCTCAAGTCAGGAGCAGACAGTTTCCTGTCAGTGGTCCACTGCTTATGGAGAAAGCTAATTAGCTAGCTGAAAGTCTTGGACTAACTGAATTCAAAACCACTGTTGGATGGTTGGAAAGATGGAAGGAGAGGAACAACATAAAATTCAAGAAACAGCATGGTGAAAAACAAGAAGCTGATGACTTTGGTGCTGAAAATTGGGCTGTTTCAGTTCTTCCTACCATCTTGAACGAGTTTGCACCTCGTGACATTTTCAATGCTGACGAAAAGGGGCTCTACTGGCGAGCGATTTCTGGTGGAACACTTGCATTCAAACAAGCCGAAACTAAAGGAAGTAAAACATCGAAGGACCGACTGACGATCCTCCTTTGCTGCAATATGGATGGGAGTGAGAAGTTGGAACCCCATGACATTGGAAAGAGGAAACAGCCCCGTTGCTTCAAGAATGTTAAGCGACTTCCTGTGTCATACGAGGCTAACGCAAATTCATGGATAACTGGGGAAATTTGGAAGCAGTGGCTAAAGAAGTTAGACACTAGAATGCGGGCACAAAAGCGTCAGATTTTGTTGCTTTGTGATAATTGTGCTGCACACAGGGATGATGTCAGGCTGTCTAACGTCAAGGTGGTCTTCCTGCCACCAAACACTACCTCTCTCCAACCTATGGATCAGGGCATAATAGCCAATTTCAAACAACATTTTCGGGCTCTTGTGCTACGTTGTCTGATGAGCATTATGGATGACCAGACTGGCAAGGATAAATGTGCTGTTGAACTGGCTCGTAATCTATCACTGTTGGATTCCCTACATATGCAGAAAGAAGCCTGGAATCATGTTACACAGGCAACCATTTATGGGTCAGAGTGAGGATCTTGAATGAAATCCTGTGAGAGATGAGGAGCCAGTGGTCTGCATGAAGAAGTGGGGTGATGTGGATATATTTTCTTGCTCTAGTGATCAGCTTGACAGCTATATTTTAGGCAGTTTGTGGGCATTGGATTTCACTGGCTCAAGTACCTTGTAGGAGGGCGTTAACAGTAGTCCAGTTTAGAGACCATGAGAGAGAGTGAGTGAGAATACGGAGAGCAGCTATAGAGAAAAGGTGACAAATATTATCATTTTAAGCTTGAAGGAGCCTTTGACTATATTAAAGAAATGATGGTGGAAATTTGAAATATTGTTTAACTAGTAAAACAGGCCCGTTTCTGACACAAATGAAACGGGCGCTAGCAAAGGTTTTCCTCGGAATGTGAATGTTTGAGAGAGTATGTGTGAGATTGACTGTTTGTGAGAGAGAGAGAGTGAATGTGCGAGTGTGTGTGTGTGACAGAGAGAGAGTGAGACTGCTGGGTGCGAGTGTGTCTCCTCTGTCCCCCCTCCAGGCACCCAGCCATTCTCCTCTCTCCCCTGCCCCCCCTCCAGCCACCCAGCGATTCTCCTCTCTCTCCTGCCCCCCCCTCCAGCCACCCACTGATGCTCCCCTCTCCCCTGCTCCCCTCCAGCCACCCAACAATTCTCCTCTCTCCCCTGCCCCACTCCAGCCACTCCTCCACTTAATCAACATATATTAAATTCCCCCATGTGCTACAGAAAAGCACCGAGCACATCCTATGTAATAAAACGCACCTCCAACGTTCTGAAGCCGAGAAAGTGAAGCCTTCTAAAAGTTCCAGAACATTGCAGGAATGCTTCAAGGCTTGAAGGCTTCACTTTCTCGGCTTCAGAACGTTGGAGGTGCGTTTTATTATTTAGGATGTTTTCTAAAACATTTTGGGTTGATCCTATCAGTCTGTCAGCTATGAGGACTGGAGTGGACAGTGTTGGGGGGGGGCGGGCTCTAGAAGGAGGCCTTTTGATTTTTCTGAGTTCAGCTTAAGGAAGTGAAGTTAAAGCCAATCCGTGAATCAAGTTATTTTGCTGTTAAGTGTGTGAATATCTTGGGGTTGGTGCTGTCAGTGTTAAGTACCTGCATATTGTTTGCATAGACATAGGGCATGAGTTTGAGAGACTATATTAGAGATAATAGATCATAAAAATGTTATAGAAGAGGGGTGAGTATTGAACTTTGGGGAACACTGCATCCAGGGTAGTAGGGGGTTGTTTTTGTGTCTTGCTATTGGATGGTATAGGTTCTATTTTATAATAGGATTTAACCAGTCAAGGGCTTTGTCAGTGATACTAGTATCTTGTAGTCCATATAGAATTACTGGGAATGAGGGTTTATTTTCTGGATTTTTGTGAAATCATGTATGAAATATTGGGTTCATATTAATGGAAATTGGATGCTGGTTTTTGATTAATATGAACTCAATATTTCATATTCTCCACTGTTGCAAAATCAATGTAAGTATTCTACCTAAAAGTGAAATTCTTGTTTCAGGTTGGTGATGGCACTACATCTGTGACTCTCCTCGCATCTGAGTTTTTGAAACAGGTGAAACCCTATGTAGAGGAAGGCTTGCATCCTCAGGTTATCATCAGAGCATTTCATACTGCAACCCAGCTGGTATGTCGGCATTCTACTGTCACATATGTGGTTTGTAAAGCAGCATGTCAAAATGGCAGGCTAGATGTCAGTTGAATTATGCTGTATGGGAACCTATAATCTTCATACATTTTTGGCAGGTTTTGGGGTATTGAGCTCCTTGTTGGTCTCTTTGGGGAATGCAGAATTCACTAATATCCTAGTGTGAGTTTAGTAGGACATGCCAGTACCTGATGCATGCAGTTCTTAGTACTATTATTTACTACAAGGATATAAAATATGGTGCCTGGCAAGCTATGCCCACAACACTTTCCCAGTTCCCTGCCCCAGTATCACCCTGTCTGAGCATAGGTGATGTGTGCCCTCAGCAATATCATGGAGATTCCCTTTAGTTTCACTGACCAGTGACACATTATGTAAATGGTGCATCATGATGTCAGAGCTAGATGTTTTTATGGGGGGAGGGAGAGCCAGTAGTCCTTGTTCCCAGGGCTATCTGTAGGCATCAGAGCCCATGGACTGCCTTGATAGGGGCCCTGAGACAGATTACTTTCCTACTCCTCACCTTTCTTTTGCTGTTGAGCTTATTGGTTTGAGACCAGTACAGTGCCAGCATATGGAGCCAGCTGCTCTTCCAGTGCCTATAGTAGTAGCTACAATGTGGGGAATGAGGGTAATCTGATCATCATTATGGGCAGGAGGTGACAGGGAGGGCTGAGAGAAAAGCAGCACTGGAGGCCTGATGTACTACTTGAGGGAGAGGTGCCTTAGGTGGGGCATGATTAAATGGGGGCAATGGAACTGAGTGGGAAAGCAGTGGAGAGGTGTAGAATGGGATGTTGAGTGGAAAGTGGGGGAGATACGGGATGAGGAGGGCAGAATGGAAATTCAGGGATGTGGGAGGAGAACATGGACGAGTGGCGTAGCCAGACAGTGAATTTTGATTGGGCTTGGGTGAAAAGTGGGTAGGCACAACATTTTCTCTGGCCTGCCCTACCCCCACCTCAAAATATAAGTACATTGACTAATAATGATCCTCATGCTCTGTCAGCTGAAGACTTTCTCTGAAGGTGGCCAAAGTCTCCTTTTACCAAGCTTGGCAGGCAGCAGCAACATCCCTAAGCCACTGATCCTGGCACCCCATGCATGCTTAGCTGTCGGTAGCTCAAGGATGCTGTCGCTGACTGCAGAGCTTGCTAGAAGGGAGTTCTGGCCATCTTTGGAGGAGGTCCTCAGCTGGAGAGGCTTGGGATTCCTACTAGCTACAAGGGTCAGAACCATTGTTAGATATTCTAGGGCCCAGGTCAGAAAAAGGAAGGACCCCCTCCACGATCCCCTTTTTTCCCTGCCTTCCCTCTGATTTCCCCATCTGCCATTACTATTACACTGACAGACCCTCACCAAATACAGAACAAGGGATTACAAATTAGAAATAAAAATGTTTAGACAAAAGTTGAACTGGGAACTTAAACTTGGCATGTGCTGCAACACTGGAGAAATAAAAACAAATGCATTTCCTTTTCTGCTGAACACAATACAAAGACATTTGCAATGCACATTTCCCAAAGCTAACATATTCCATTTAAAACATTCAAAATAAAATGCTTTTTTCCACCTTTGTGGTCTGGACATTGTATTTTTGTATCATGTTGGTTTCAGTTTCTCTTTTCTGCTTTCTATCTGCTAATTCTTCTTCAAGCAGATGCTGTCCATTTTGTCTTTTTTACCCTCACATGGTTCCACCATTCCCAGTTTCTTCCTCCCTCTCTTTCTAGCCCAATATCTGCTCCCTGTTTCTCCCCTCCCCAGTCTTATAGCCTGACATCTCTCTCTCCTGCCCTCTTCCCTGTGGTCCAACATTTCTCTCTCTCTCTCTCCCCTTGCTCCCACTGTCTGGCCTCTTTCCATCACTCCCTTCTGCTCCTGGATCCAACATCTCCTTTCTTCCCTCTCCACCTCCTGTGTATCTCTCCCTCTCTTTCATCCACCCTCATGTTCAACGTCAATCCCTGTCTCCCATTGCTCACTATCTTTCTCTCTCCCTCTCTTGTGCCTTGGGTCTAACATCTCTCTTCCCCTTCCCCCCATACAGCATTCTCTCTCTTCCTCTGCTATGTCCAACATTTCTGCCTCTCTTCCACTGTCCACCATGTCCCTTCCTCCCTTGTGCCCCATACAGCAGCATCTCTCCCTCCGTCCCTCCCCACCACTCCTATGTCCAATATTTCTTCCTCTCTCGCACCTCTCCCCCTCCATGCAGCATCTTTCCCCCCCCAATCCCCATATCCAAGATTTTTCCCTTGATTGCCCCTCTCCACCCCTTTGGTTCATCTCTCCCGTCCTCCCCCTCCACCCATGTCCAACGATTCTCCCTTTCTCCCCTCCCCTACAGAATCTCTCTTTTGGAAAAAGACCCTTCCCCCCCCCCCCCCCCCCAACTCTCCCTCTCACTTCAACTCAGCAGTAGAGCACCCTTAACAGCACTGGTGTCAAGAGGGAGCAGACTGGACTCCCAGCAATCCTTTATCTGCCTCCCTCTCTCCCCAACAGCAGCAGTGTGCTAACTGGAAGCCTCCCCTCTGCCGCATCCTGCCCCAGCAGAAACAAGAAGTAGCAACATGGGGGGGGGGGGGGGGGGAATGCTGCAGAGGGGGGGGGGGGCTTCCGGGTTAGGGGCAGGCAGCTTGTGGGAATCACCACTACTGGGGAGTGGAGATAGGGAGGGAGATGCTGGATTGTGGGAGCCCAGCATGCTTCCTCTGGTGATGTTAAGGGTTCTCCGATGCTGGGTGGGCCTAGGCACAGCCGTGGCTATGCCTCCGACATGGACTGAGGTACTGATCATGGTATGGTGTAGAATTGGGGAGGAGAGAGCATGTCAAAAGGTAGACTAAATGTTAGTTTATGTATGTTGTGATCACATAAATTTCAGCAGTCCTTATTTTGTGGGATATTTGATCTGTTTAAAATGTGTTTTAGATTAGTGCTAGGTAAACTATTTTTCACCAATGTAGTATTAAATGGTAATTTAATTTTTTTCTCTTATTAGGCTGTAAACAAAATAAAAGCAATTGCTGTTACTGTGAAGAAGGAAGATAAAGAGTGAGTTAAGTGTTATATAAAATTTACTATAGATCTGCATTCACTGGCAGTTTATAAGATATGCCTAGAGAAAAACTGACTGCTGTATTGGTGGAGGACACTATCGGGCTCATTTTCAAAAGAGAAGGACGCCCATCTTTCGACATAAATTGGAAGATGAGCGTCCTTCTCACAGGGTCATCCAAATCGATATAATTGAAAGCCGGTTTTAGACGTCCCCAATTGCTTTCTGTCACAGGGACGACCAAAGTTCAAGGGGGCGTATTGGAGGGGTAGCAAAGGCGGGACTTGGGCGTGCCTAACACTTTGGACATCCTTGACCCATAATCGAAAGAAACAAGGCCGTCCTTGACGAACACTTGGATGACTTTACCTGGTCGTGTTTTTCTTATGACAAAGGCACAAAAAGGTGCCCGAAATGACCAGATGACCACCGGAGAGAATCGGGGATGACCTCCCCTTACTCCCCCAGTAGTCACTAACTCCCTCCCACCCTCAAAAAATATCTTTTAGAATATTTTGTGCCAGCCTCAGATGTCATACTCAGGTCCATGACAGCAGTATGCAGGTCCCTGGAGCAGTTTTAGTAGGTGCAGTGCACTTCAGGCAGGCGGACCCAGGCCCATCCCCCTACCTGTTACATTTGTGGAGGAAACAGCGAGCCCTCCAAAACCCACCAGAAGCCCACTGTACCCACATCTAGGTGCCCCCCCTTCACCGGTAAGGGCTATGGTAGTGGTGTAAAGTTGTGTGTAGTGGGTTTTGGGGTGCTCAGCACACAAGGTAAGTGAGCTACAGTGGTGGAAATAAGTATTTGATCCCTTGCTGATTTTGTAAGTTTGCCCACTGACAAAGACATGAGCAGCCCATAATTGAAGGGTAGGTTATTGGTAACAGTGGGAGATAGCACATCACAAATTAAATCCGGAAAATCACATTGTGGAAAGTATATGAATTTATTTGCATTCTGCAGAGGGAAATAAGTATTTGATCCCCCACCAACCAGTAAGAGATCTGGCCCCTACAGACCAGGTAGATGCTCCAAATCAACTCGTTACCTGCATGACAGACAGCTGTCGGCAATGGTCACCTGTATGAAAGACACCTGTCCACAGACTCAGTGAATCAGTCAGACTCTAACCTCTACAAAATGGCCAAGAGCAAGGAGCTGTCTAAGGATGTCAGGGACAAGATCATACACCTGCACAAGGCTGGAATGGGCTACAAAACCATCAGTAAGACGCTGGGCGAGAAGGAGACAACTGTTGGTGCCATAGTAAGAAAATGGAAGAAGTACAAAATGACTGTCAATCGACAAAGATCTGGGGCTCCACGCAAAATCTCACCTCGTGGGGTATCCTTGATCATGAGGAAGGTTAGAAATCAGCCTAATAACAAGGGGGGAACTTGTCAATGATCTCAAGGCAGCTGGGACCACTGTCACCACGAAAACCATTGGTAACACATTACGACATAACGGATTGCAATCCTGCAGTGCCCGCAAGGTCCCCCTGCTCCGGAAGGCACATGTGACGGCCCGTCTGAAGTTTGCCAGTGAACACCTGGATGATGCCGAGAGTGATTGGGAGAAGGTGCTGTGGTCAGATGAGACAAAAATTGAGCTCTTTGGCATGAACTCGCCGTGTTTGGAGGAAGAGAAATGCTGCCTATGACCCAAAGAACACCGTCCCCACTGTCAAGCATGGAGGTGGAAATGTTATGTTTTGGGGGTGTTTCTCTGCTAAGGGCACAGGACTACTTCACCGCATCAATGGGAGAATGGATGGGGCCATGTACCGTACAATTCTGAGTGACAACCTCCTTCCCTCCGCCAGGGCCTTAAAAATGGGTCGTGGCTGGGTCTTCCAGCACGACAATGACCCAAAACATACAGCCAAGGCAACAAAGGAGTGGCTCAGGAAGAAGCACATTAGGGTCATGGAGTGGCCTAGCCAGTCACCAGACCTTAATCCCATTGAAAACTTATGGAGGGAGCTGAAGCTGCGAGTTGCCAAGCGACAGCCCAGAACTCTTAATGATTTAGAGATGATCTGCAAAGAGGAGTGGACCAAAATTCCTCTTGACATGTGTGCAAACCTCATCATCAACTACAGAAGACGTCTGACCGCTGTGCTTGCCAACAAGGGTTTTGCCACCAAGTATTAGGTCTTGTTTGCCAGAGGGATTAAATACTTATTTCCCTCTGCAGAATGCAAATAAATTCATATACTTTCCACAATGTGATTTTCCGGATTTAATTTGTGATGTGCTATCTCTCACTGTTACTAATAACCTACCCTTCAATTATGGGCTGCTCATGTCTTTGTCAGTGGGCAAACTTACAAAATCAGCAAGGGATCAAATACTTATTTCCACCACTGTATGTACCTGGGAGCAATTTATGAAGTCCACTGCAGTGCCCTCTAGGGTGCCCGGTTGGTGTCCTGGCATGTGAGGGGGACCAGTGCATTACAATTGTTGGCCCCTCCCACGCCCAAATGGCTTGCATTTGGTTGTTTCTGAGATGGACATCCTTGGTTTCGATTATCACCGAAAATCAGAAACGACCAAGTCTAGGGATGACGAAATCTAGGGACGACCAAATTTAAGGATTTGGACGTCCCTGATGGTATTTTCGAAATGAAAGATGGACATCCATCTTGTTTTGAAAATACGGGTTTCCCCGCCCTGGATCGGGACATTTTGCAAGGACGTCCATATCAAAACATGGGTGTCCCTTTTTGAAAATGCCCCGCCACAGCTCTCAAGTTAAGAGAGTTAGTAAATCTTGAATCTGAACAAATAAGTCCAAGTATGTCCATCTGCTCTGGATAATTGCTGGACTTGTTTTCTGTTCTTTCTGGGCAGACAAAAAGCTTTGTACTTTAATTTTTCTGTTACCTATGATGAAAAGTACTTTTGATAAGTGTCTAAACTTTACTATTTTCACTAACTTTCTCAGAGAACAGAGGCGTCTGCTGGAGAAATGTGCAGCCACAGCCCTGAGCTCCAAGTTGATTGCCTTACAAAAGGATTTCTTTTCCAACATGGTGGTAGATGCAGTCACCATGCTTGATGATCTTCTTCAGCTCAAAATGATTGGCATCAAGAAGGTTCAGGGAGGTGCTCTGGAAGTATGTTCCTCCCCCCCTTTGTACTTTATATCTGAATTTAGAAATTGTCTGAGTGGCTTGAGCGTCTGAAATACCTTTGCAAAATGGGTCTTTGGAGATTAATTGTTTTACATTTTTAGGAATGTCTCAGGGATGCCTCTCAACACACACAGACAGGAAAGTCCAGATTTTCTTCAGTGTCTTAGAAGTGGTTAAAGTACATAGTCCTATTGTACTGATTATTAGATTATAGTTTTGATCCACCTGTATTGTATTTTATTCTGTTGATCATGTTAAAAGGCATTTGTTAATTGAATTTAATTAGGGTTACTATCTGTCATAAATATTATCTTTATTGTACTCCTAAATAAAAAAAAATATTTTAGGATTTGAGAGATACTATGGTGCCTTTAGAAGTCTGCATAAGACAGATTTCAAAATACCAAAATTCTTCTTTCAGGAATCTCGGTTGGTGGCTGGAGTTGCTTTCAAGAAAACATTTTCCTATGCTGGCTTTGAGATGCAGCCTAAAAAGTATGAGTCTCCAAAGATTGCCCTACTGAACATTGAGCTGGAGCTCAAAGCTGAGAAAGATAATGCTGAAGTTAGAGTCAACAGTGTAGAGGTGAGTTAGCTGGTTCACATACTGATATATTGAGAGCAGTGAAATGGAGTAGGATAGACTGAAAATAAATTCAAGGACCCTTTTTCTAAATTCAAATGTCTGTGTCGGGGCATTTGACTTTTAATTACAAGTGGCCCAGTGGGTAAATGTGAAGGTGCTTTACTTTTTGCTCTTAGTTGGGCTTATTCTGGCTCACTTTAGACTCACTTTAGATTTTTAGAATTTGATGTGGAATAAGAACTAGCATAATGTGTGCTTGTTCCCTCCTTGCATTTCTGGCACATGTCGCTGTTTAAAATTAGTTGTTTTATCAGTGATATGTAGCTAACTCATTCCTCCTAGTTAAATAAGCTTGCATACCCATTTTTGCCAGTTATGCATATAATTTAAATGTTAAAATTAGTTGCTAATTGTTACTAGTTATAATTGGGAGTTAATTGGTGCTAATTTGCAGTTATTTAGTATTCTATAACCTTAGTGCACAACTGCTAGGGGGTGTGGATGGAGTGTCAGCGGCACACCTAGCACTTTCAGGTTATAGAATACTATCAGTTACGTGCCATTGAGCTAGTTTGTGCTGAAGCCTAAAGTTAGGTGCCTAACTGCGGATTTACGCTAGTATTCTGTAATGGCAATTGCACATGTAAAATAGAATTTGTGCTTGGCTTACACACTTTAGTCACCTAACTTTAGTTGACTTTTTTTTTTTAGAACTACCCCCATAGTATATTGCAGAGGCCCAGCTCATTCTGGCCATAGTGAGCATGACACTTCAGTTTTCCCCAGACAGTGGACTGTGCAGATCTTTTATCTGCTATCATTTACTATGTTGTGAACAAGAATAGTAAGTCTTTCTGGGGCCTCTCAGTGTGTAGGAAGATAAAAATATTTTCCAGATTATTTACAGTTGGAAATGCATGGCCAGCACTGTGGAGTTACTCATGAGTGGGGGTTCCAGTTTCCAGAAAGAAGGGTGTTTAAAAGCTATTATTCTGTTTGAGAAAATAAGTTTCTTTTAGGAGCATATTCAATACTCGTGCAGCAATGCCAACTGCTTTTGTTGTACCATGTAAGATGTATCGAGTATTAAATTTGAACTGACTATGTGTCTTTTTTTTCTCTAGGACTATCAAGCCATTGTTGATGCAGAATGGAACATCTTGTATGACAAGTTGGAAAGAATCTACAAATCGGGTGCTAAGGTTGTCCTGTCTAAACTACCCATTGGCGATGTTGCGACTCAGTACTTTGCTGACAGGGATCTGTTTTGTGCTGGTAGAGTCCCTGAAGAAGACTTGAAAAGGACCATGATGGTAACCTTTTTATATTTTGATAAAACCTACATGCTGTCTTAAGCAAGACTAACCTAATTTCACTGTAAGAAATTGTAATTTCCTTTATTTTTTATGCTATCCTAATCCACAAAAATGTACTATATAGTGTAAACTAAAAACATTCATAATAAACTATAGTTCATAAACGCATTAACACATTGTCAAATTAAAATAACACATTAACCACATTCAGTGCAAACATAGATGTGCAAATAAAAAGCTCCATCAAAACCATCTCTCTGCTTCCAAACCAGCCATTCCAGTCTTAAAGAAAGCTATCTAATCTTCCTCAATAAAGCCCCAATGATCAAAGGTAAATGCGAGTACTAGATGCCAACTAGCGCCTGCATTTACCAGCGCAGTATGAACAAAGGGCCCTGGTGCAGCAAACAACGAGCGTGCTAGGGAATACTGCAGAGTTTATTTAAATGATATTAAGTAAGCTGTGTAGTATCTGCCCTTATGATCAAAGCACTGTGCTCTGACTGTGCAGGCGGAATACTGCCTTAACCCTATGCCAGCTTGGAGCTGACGTTTGGGTTAAGGCTCCTCTCTTCTTTCCCGCACCCCTCTCTGTCCAAGCCAGGCAGTCCGGGCTGTCATCATCGGTCCTGGGTGTCAACTGGACCCCCACCCCCTCAGTGGATAAGACCCTAAGGGCACAAGTGTCTGGAGGTCCGGTGGACCTCTATCCTCCCTAAATCCCCCCTCACCCAACACCAAAAAAATGTCCCTGGTGGTCAGTGGGCCAACCTACCTCCCCTCCCCACCCCCCACCCCCAATGCCTTGTAATGACGGAGGAGGGGGTAGCACTCCCTCCTCCTTCCAGCACCCTGCTCTGCTCAGTGCATCCTGGGATGTGCTGGGTGAGGCTTCCCTACCACATAAGGGAGAAACTCCCTTACTGTCCAGTGCATGGTGCTGCCATTTTGGAGGCGGCGCTGAAAGGGGAAGGGAGTGTTACTCCTTCCTTTCTCATTGCAAGCTATGGGGGGTTGGGGGCACTAGACCACCAGAGCGGGTAAGGAGTGGGGCTAAGTTTGTCCACTGGGCCACCAGAGACATTTGTTTTGGTTTCGGGGGGGGGGGGGGGGGGGGGGGGTTAAGGGGCTAGAGGTCCACCAAACCTTGTCAGGGAGCTGGGGGTCTTCCATTGGGTGGGGTGGGGTCAGGTTGGAGTTCAGGGGGGGGGCAGTTCCAGAGTGGAGGGCTCTAGCCTGTCCAAGGTGGGCAGTTTGGAGGTCCACTAGACCTCTAGTCCCTTGCATTGGCAATGTTTGGGCTTTTCTTTATTTTTCTTTTTTTTTTTTTTTTTTGATAGCCCAGACCTGTTAATCAACTTCTGTGGGAGGATTGTGCCTTGGGCACATGCCCAGGCACAGTACTCCCTCAGAAGTACCCCAGTGATCAGAGCTAATAGCATGCCTAAATTTCCCCATGCTGTTCCAGCACTAATTTTACAGCGCTGTTTGGAATAGTTTGGGGAAATTGATCATTGGGGCATAAAAGCTTGAGTAGAATGAATGTTCTTTCCTTTTTTTTAGGAGGAAAAGGGGAGTTTGTTTTGAAACATAACAATTGTTTCGTTCACAAGCTTGACCAGAGGCATTTTACAAAACAAAGTTGACAATTGGTGGGATTAGAGGTGAAGAAATGACATCCTTGTACTTAGTGTTTAGTGTAGAGTTCCACAACTCTACAGGTAGAACTCAAACGTATAGAATTGGGATGGATAAACTGAGGGAATACACAACTCATTATTTGAAGGGCTACGGACAAACCTGGTCTTTAGGATAATAAGAGCAATTAATATTGATATGTTTGGTTTAAGAATTAGGTTAATGTGCATAATTCATCTCCCCTTAAGTCTTTGAGAACGAAACTGATTTAGTGCTAACATCACATCTTTTAATATTTGCATTTAAATACAGTCCCTTAATAAAAAAAATATTCACATCCTTGTTCATTTTATCACATTATGCAATCTGCAATATAACTTAATGCATTTTGAGCTGTATGAGTTTTTTTTTGCTGATCTGCGCAACATACCCTACACTTTCAATGTGAAAGGAATATTCAAGACATGATTCAGAATAAGAATTCAAAAGTTTGATTGCATTAGTCTTCACACCTCATGACTCAGTGGGTAGCCCTATTGCAGCAACAACAGCCTCAAACCATTTGGCACAAAAGTGTCTTCTAGCTTTTCACAGTGAGTTGATGCAGTTTGTACCCATTCCTATTGGTAAAATTACCCAGGGTCTTTCAGGTCTGCTGGGAATTGTCTGTGGACTGTAGTCACCTTCTGTTTGGTTCGGGTCTGAGTTGGCCACATTAACTTTTTGCTAAGCAGTTCTATAATGTGGGTATTATCTCCAGTCTGAAGTTTATGGCAGACTGAAACAGATTTTCTTAGGATCTGCCTGTACGTTGCACCAGTCAACTTTAGAGGCAGACAAAAACTAGTGGTTTGGTTTTGGCTGAAACCAAATCCATGGCCGAAATTTTGCTGCTTGGTTTCAGCTGTAACTGTGACCCCTCCCCTCTGTCTCTTCCCACCAGAAACCGAAACTGTGGCCCCTCCACCACCAGAAAACCCATCCCCGGGCCCTTGCCGCCCATAGACCCTCCCCGGGCCTACCTTTTAAAAACCCTGGTGGTCTAGTGGCCTCTTTGGGGCAGGAGCATTCTGAGTTGCTCTTGCCCCTGCTGGCTGTGTTGTAAAAATGGCGGCCACCATTTTGGGATTGGAACTAGCATCCTGAATCTGAAACCATTTGTTTTTATAACATTCATCTCTTAGCACAGAAACCAAAAAGTTCTATTTTGATCTCAGTAGACCACAAAACTTCCCATGTGCATTGGGTTATTTCAAGTATTTTTTTTTGCAAAGGTTAAGATGCACATCGTGTGTTTGTTTCTTTAATAGTAGCCTGAGTGAAGTCAACAGCCTAATTTTTCATCCTGGGATTTTCAGTTCAGCTCTAGCACTCTGATTGGACTCAAGTTAGTATGGACCTTGTTAAGGCATTTTTGGAACCAGAGGTAATTTGGCTTGGCTGTGATAGTGTGTGAAGATGTTTGCAGTCAACACTTCTTGATTTCTTACTCATTTTTGAATATTTTATGTGATTTCTTCCTTGTTGTAGTCTATTCTAAGAGTATGTTTATATATATCACTGAAACAAAATGTGTGCTGCTTTTAAATGTTATTTTTTAGAGAGCAGAATGAAACAAGACTTTTTTTTTTTTACACACTGGGCATTGTATATACAGACTAATTTCAGTATTTAGTAATAACTGCTTTTCCTTAACATAATAGAACTGCTAAATCTTCACATATGGGTTACAATACAGATGAAGCCCAGTGGAGTATGAACTACACCAGCACTTTTTAAAGAAGCCTTCATGTAAGCTCACTGCATATGTCTGCCTGCCTCTTTCTGTCATGCGGGACCTCCTCAATCTTAACTTTTCTGTGGCATTCATCAGACCTTCTTGTCATGGTTGTCTTGGCCTGAAATTGTGCAATATTCACTCTTTGTATTTACAGTAAGTTGTTTAGTTTACTTTTGCGGGTTCCCTGATAGCTTCTTAGAGTTTTTGTTAAATTTGTAAAGTTTTTATTCCCTGTCATCCTGCTAGATCAGTCCAGACAAGTGGACTGATATATCTCCCAACGAGCAGATAGAGGCAGAAAGCACTGATTTTTCAGTGACATGATTAGAGTAAGAGGTGGTGCAGTCTTGGAACTTGCCAGTATTCCATGCTTCCAGCAGATGGTGCAGGTGGTCTTGTGCAGGAAAATGATTGAAGAAAACCTTCCCTGAGAGTGCTCTCAAGGATTGATCCACAGACCTTTTTCCCTTGCTGGAGCTTGAGGGCTGATCACCCTCCTCCTACGATGAGGCCTGGGCCTACAGGGTCTTCTCCAGACCTTTGTTTGTGATGTGAGGGTGCTCCGCCCCCTGGTGTGGATGCAGGGGGGCTGGGGAAAAAAACATGATGTGGATGCAGGGGGCAAAAAAACATGGTGTGGATGCAGGGGGCAAAAAAACATGGTGTGGATGCAGGGGGCTGGGAAAAAAACGGTGTGGATGCAAGGGGGGCTGGGGAAAAAACATGGTGTGGATGCAGGGGTCTGGGGGGGGGGGGAAAATGTTGTGGATGCAGGGGGACAGGGAAAAGAAACATTGTGTGGTTGCAAGGGGGCTGGGGAAAAATATGGTGTGTCTGCAAGGGGGCTGGGGAAAAATATGGTGTGTCTGCAAGGGGGCTGGGGAAAAAATATGGTGTGTCTGCAAGGGGGCTGGGGAAAAAAAACATAGTGTGGATGCAAGGGGGCACATCCACACACACATCAGGGTAATTCTGTAACAGACTTCCTGAGCCTGTGCGTCTAGCCCCGTCATTAGCCGTTTTCAAGTCCAAACTTAAAGCCCACCTCTTTATCAGTGCTTTTGACTCCTAACCACTACTCATGTCCTGTCTTTCAACCTCACCTATTATTCCCTTACTATTAATTGTTCTGTCTGTTTACCTGTCTTATCTAGATTGTAAGCTCTTTGAGCAGGGACTGTCTTTTTTGTGTATGGTGTACAGCGCGCTAGACAAATGATAAATAGTAGTAGTAGTAGAATACTGCTCCAAAGAGGACTGATGTAGTTCAGGTGAGGCAACTAGACCACTAGGGCAGGTGAAGGTAGCTGGCGAGGACTTGAATCCATACACGGGTGATGTCACGGAACCCAGTACGGGAAACACTAACCCCAGCAATTTTTCCCAAAAGGCTTTGCTGTCCTCCAAGAACACCTACTACAGGAAAGTAACTTAGGGCTCCTTTTACAAAGCGGCACTAACGATTAGCGTGCGCTAAATGCAAATAAGCCATTCTGTTCCCATGGGCTTCTTCGCATTCAGAGCTCCCTAATCGGTAGCGCAGCTTTGGAAAAGGAGCCTGTCATGAAACGCCTAGCCCACCCGCCTGGGGTTACCCCACGGTCACTTAGAGAGTCTATCCAAAGCACAGCTCTGGTGCTCATCTGGTTACTTTAACCGGTAAGCTATTCCTCCACATTATCCCCAGCACAGCTCAGGTCCGCCTGCACCTGCTGCTTGTGCTGTACACTAGCACCCTCCTCCCACTGACTGGGTCACAACTGCCTCTGGGTGAGTCTCCCGCTCTCAAGTTATCCCCAGTGATTTCTAGGTTACTGGAGGCCACACTTCCAGTTGCCTCAGTTCCCAGAAAGCACTCACAGACCCAACACACAAACCACCAGGTTTCTTATCAGTCCAGACAAACAGAGTCATCAAACTAATAGTGTTTATTGTCATAGAGGAACAGTGAAACAGAAAAAGTGCAATCAGCAGAATCACAGGTAATTGAAATATGGATCAATTATAAGACTAACTAAACATTTGAGTACTATCTAATTAGTACCTAGGAAGATCAGTACATATAACTGTTCCCTTGCGTCAGCAAAGAGATCCTACTCTTTTTATCTTGGCTAGGAGTGGAGCAAAAGCCAGTAGCTCCTGGGCAACTTCAAACTCCAGGCGAATCAGAGCCCAGAACAACAACGTTTTAAAAGTAACTGGCTACATCACTGCAGGCACTTCCCCTTTCTCTGTTTTAACAAAAGAAGGAATGGTCAGTTCTCTGTAACAGCATTAAGTATAAACATGCACCACATACTTGCCAAACTAGAGAAATACATTGCAGGAAAATATCAAAACAATTGTCACAGGCTTAAAACATACTGTTCTGTCACAGAGCCCTTAGTTGATCTGGTGACAGTTATTGAAGAAAGTGTCCTGAGGTCTAATGCATAAGTTTATTTTGCATATAATCTTCAAAATCAGTTGTTTATAGATATTTTTATGAAGATTCCATATGAAATGTATAGGTTATGTACCAGATTATGAACAGAGGCATACTTTGTAAACTTGTGATTGTCAGATGCAGAAAAGAGATGTCTAGAAGTCTAGTTTAGAAAGTTGATGGTGGTTGCCATCTTGTACAGCTACTTTTGAAAAATATAGCTGTAAAGGAAGCTTATTTGTAATTTAAAAACATTTTAAGACCTGAAGTGCTTCAGTACAAACTCATATTGCTAACAGGGAATTTGAAATGTATAAAATACGCTTTTTTGTGCATTGCGAAGAAACAGTATTTTAAGCTTGTAAAATGTATTGAATATTTTCCTGCATTGATTATGTTCTGAAGTGTATTTCTCCTATTTGGCCAGCAGGTGGTGTTTCTTTACTGTACAGCTGTTATAGAGAACAGTGTTTTTTCTTTAGTTTGACACAAACAGGAAGCAAGAAGCAGTATATATTTGAAATCTTGTTGACTGGGGTCTGATTGGCCTGGAGTTTGAATTTACCCAGAAGTTGTTGCTGGTTGTTGCTTCAGTCTTTGCCCGGGAGGAAAGAGAGACAGATCCCTTTTGCTGATGCTCGGAGAATTATGTGTCCTGACCTTCCTGGGTACTGTTTGGACAGTATATAGATGTTTAGTTAGTGTTTTTATTCATCCATATTTCAGTTGCCTGTTATTGTTTGCTATTTGCTCTATTTTGTTCCACTGTTCAATATTTTTTTAAAGAGAATAAACACAATTGTTTGTTCGCCCTGTTTGTCTGGACTGATAAAGAATCCTGGTGGTTTGTGTGTTGGGTCTGTGAGTGCTTTCGGGGAACTGAGGGACAACTGGGAGTGTGGCCTACAGTAACCTAGAAATCACTGGGGATAATTGGAGAGCGGGAGACTCGCCCAGAGGCGGTTTTGACCGAGTCGGTGGAAAGAGGGTGCTAGTGTAGAGTGCAGGTGGACCTGAGCTGTGCTGGGGATAGACCCTTTAATTGGCTATGGGATAACCCCAGGTGGGTGGCTAGGTGTTTCATGACATGCATTTTAACTTTAAATGTATGACTTATTTTTCTGGAGCTATTTGTTTAAGAAAATGAAATTTTAAAATAGATTTTTATTTATTTGCTTGTTTATTACATTTGTATCCCACATTTTCCCACCTATTAGATAAATTCTAACCATTTTAAGCTTACAAAAGGAAAAAGTATAAATGTTGAAACATTTGTAGAATATATTTTACCTTACTACAGAGAAAATCTGCTTAATTATGTTCTCTAGTAAATTAAACTAACTCCCTAGGAACAAACTTAGAAGTATTGGAATGGGATTGGGTTGCTGTATTCAACTACAAATCCCAGGTCCAAAAATTTAAATACTTTTAGGATATGGAGTGCTTCAGTGCAAACTTGTGTTAATAGCAGCGAAGGAATTTGTGAAATTAGGGAGTGTTTTTTGTGCACTAACTTAATGTGCAGCATAAGTTACTAGAGCAGCTAGGCCTTGGCACTTTGGTCTGTATATAGCTCATAGGCTAAATGTTTGACCCATCTGATGTTGAGAAAATATATTAAACTAGTAAAAAAGGCCCGTTTCTGACTCAAATGAAACGGGTGCTAGCAAGGTTTTCCTTTTTAGTGTGTATGTTTGAGAGTGTGTGAGAGTGACTGTGTGAGATAGAGAGAGTGACTGTGCGAGTGTGTGTGTGTGTGACAGAGAGAGTGAGACTGGGCGTGAGTGTGTCTGTGAGAGAATGTGTGTGTGTCAGAATGATAGTGTGTGCGCGTGCATATGTGAGACAGTGAGTGTGAGAGAGAGAGAGTGTGTTTCACACAGATACAGTGTGTGTGAGACAGAGTATATTTCACACAGATACAGTGTGTGTGAGAGTGAGACTGGGCGTGAGTGTGTCTGTGAGAGAATGTGTGTGTGTCAGAATGATAGTGTGCGCGTGCATATGTAAGACACAGTGAGTGTGAGAGAGAGAGAGTGTGTTTCACACAGATACAGTGTGTGTGAGACAGAGTATGTTTCACACAGATACAGTGTGTGTGAGAGTATGTGCGATAACACAGACTCTTTGTGAGACCGAGAGTGTATGAGACAGAGTTTGCAGAACCCCCTCCCCCTCCTCTTCCCCTCCCCCCTTCCACCCCTGTCCGAGTTCCAGAAACCCCTCCCACTTCTTCCCATCTTTGTGCCAGGACCCCCTCCCACTTCCCATCCCCCCTCCCCTTCCTGCTCCGCCTTTCCCCCCCTCTGAGTTCCAGGACCCCCCTCCTCCGTCTTCCCCATCCCCCCTGCTACCCCCTGATCCAGGACCCCCTTCCAGTTCCAGGACCTGCCCCTCCCCTTCCAGTGGATTTCCAGGAATCCCCTTCCCCCATGTCGTTTCAGGACCCCCCTCCCCACCTCTCTGGCCCTCCCTCTCATAAGAGCCAGCTGTTGCTTAAAAGTTTTTACCTCCTGCACGCTGTGATGCCGCTTCAGACAGCTTTTTCTTTTGCTTGTGTTTCAGCTGTTCCTGTGGTCCCGCCCTCAAGGGCTGGACCACAGGAACAGCTGAAACACAAGCGAAAGAAGAGGCTGTCTGAAGTGGCGTTCCTGCATGCAGGAGGTAAAAACTTTTAAGCAGCTGGCTCTTACGAAGGGGAGGGCCAGGGAGTGGGAGGGGGGTCCTGAAACGACAGTGGGGGAATGGGGGAGGGGGGTGTTTGCGGCGCCATTATGTTCGACTTGCGCTCCACATTTTCCTCATGGAGCTCCTTCAGCAGCACTATCAGTAATTCTCACCTCCAACGTTCTGTGTTGCCTGGGACCGTGACTACCTCGGAGTTGGTCTGCTAGGACCACATCATAATGCTGCCAGTGACGTCTCTGTCTGGTCTATGGAGACTACCGCACCACCTCCGAGGGAGGCACGGTCTCAGGCAAGACAGAACGTTGGAGGTGAGAATTATTATATAGGATGAGGTACATTTAGAAATGACATGAATTCTTATCTTCTCTCCCCCCCCCCCCCCCCCCCCTTTTCCCTTGCAATAACAGGCCTGTGGTGGTTCCATCCAGACTAGTGTTAGTGCCTTAACTGATGATGTTCTGGGGCAGTGTATGCTCTTTGAAGAAGTTCAAGTTGGAGGAGAAAGGTATGTGAATTAGCAATTTATTCATGCTGTCTGCTTTGCTTCTGATTTAATGTGCATTTTAACTTTACATGCTAAAGCATTAGAGCTTGATGAACAGTTTAAAAAGTAGTGGACACATTAAAGTAGGGGTTCCCAAACCTGCCCTGGGGGAACTTCAGTGAACACAAGTAAAAGACAAAATGTAGACCAGATTAGTCCAAAAACAAACTCGAGGGATGAATTGATGCCCCACTTAGCCAACTGTTAAAAACAAATATAAATCATAATGAATAAATAAATAAAAACAGCATTAAAACCTTTACACATAGGTGCTCTTTTTGAAAGCACATAGACTTACAAAGTTAACATAGTAACATATATAATCTTGTAAGTCTATGTGCTTTGCAGATGAGCCTCATAGTGTACAGGAGCAGTCACTGTGCTATTGTATCAGCTATAATATATAAAATTCTATAAGAAAACTACCATTAAAATTCATAGGACAATTCAAATTAAGTAGTACATGCTAACTAAAAATAAACATTAAGAATGCTACACCCAATTCACTATGAACATATAAGACTAAGAATCATTAGATCCAATAAGGGTATTTCTACCCCCCCCCCCCCCCCCCAAAAAAAAAAAAAAAAACACCTTGTCAACTCTAAAAACTGTACATTCTGTATTTAAGGTAAAACACTAATTCAGGTTCCATAATTCAACTAAAACAATCATACAATATGGGCACTACTATAAAACTACTTGTGAAGGTAGTAGTAGTAGTAGGTAAAAAAAAACTATACAGTTGGAGTACCGATAGTACGTGGTAGACAGGAGGCAGAAAGCTTGGAACCTCGTACTATTGGTGTGCTTATAAGCAGTATAAATGTTTTGTACTTTTTTGGGATCTTGCCAGGTATTTGTGATCTGGATTGGCCACTGTTGGAAACAGGATGCTGGGCTTGATGGACCTTTGGTCTTTCCCAGTATGGCAATACTTATGTACTTATGAATCTACCTCCGGAGTTGTCTTACAAAAGTCACCCAAAAAGCATGCATACAATCAGGTGTTTTGGCGGCCTCTCACCTTCCTCTGGGGTTGTCTTACATCACGCAGGCACAGCAAACAGGGAAGAACCTCTATGAGAAATCAGCACAAATAAGAGGAAATAGAGGCTGGCCAAAAAAATGAAGAACCACAGAAAATATTTATTCAGAGCACCAGTAGAAGGACCCAATATGGGACAACCCTTGCTTTCCTGTGTTTTTAAAGTTTTTTTTTTTATACCAGCATTTTACATACCTTTTTTGACCATAGAGAGGTTGATTGTGACTCCTGAGGCAGGCGGGTTGTGCCTTCTACTGGTGCTCTAAATAAAGCATAATTAAGCAACATTTCCTGTGGCAGCTCGTCTTTTGGTCAGCCTCTACTTCCTCTTGTTTATGTTGTCTTACCTCATGTATTTATTTATTTATTTGGATTTTGCTCACACCTTTTTCAGTAGTAGCTCAAGGTGAGTTACATTCATGTACACTGGGTATTTCTTTGTCCCTGAAGGGCTCACAATCTAAGTTTGTACCTGAGACAATGGAGGGTTAAGTGGGTTGGCCAGGATCACAAGGAGCAGCAGTGGGATTTGAACCGGCCACCTCTGGATTGCAAGACCGGTGCTTTAAACACTAGGCCACTCCTCCACTCTGTCCTTTAAGTTGCATGAACGCTGTCTGCAGTTTGTGTCCCACAAGCAGGAACAGCATGGAGTGCAGCTTCATATGGAGCCGATTGCTGTATGGCGTTTCTTCTGTTTTGCAGGGGGCAGGGGTCGGACGTATTCAGTGCTCCCATTGGTTGTGCTGTACAGTGCAGTCGGTGGCAAGTGCTGCGTGCGACTGTCCTTTGCCTTCTGTGGCCACTGAAAAGCCTGGCTGTGTGCATGCTTTTTTGGTGCCTTTTTGTTTGTTTTTTTGAATTTTAAACAATTTTTATTGAAGAGACAGCAAAGTAGTACAAAGTATGTAAAGTACATGGAACCTAATGTGGATACAGTACTAAAGACATAAGAGAACAGGAAATAATCAAAATCGTCTCGTCATTTTTATCTTTACCCCTCTCCCCACCATCCCAAATTAACAAAGCTAGCATTACTGGCAGCCTGGTTTCTTATGGCTTCTGGTGATTCAAAAACAGAAGGTAAGGTATTGCATTATGAGATCAGAGTTAAATCGCCAATCTGACTCCTTCCGTGGCCCGTGGTGATATGTGTTTAAATAACTGTCCCAAATCATTAGAAAGCGTTTTTTAATGAGCCATGTGTTTCCCAGGTGTCACGGTTGTGTCCAGGTTCCTGGCTCGCAGTCCCTCGGTCCCCGGGGGTTAGACCCGGGGAATGCTGCAAATTGATGGTTTACCGTTTCCCATGTTCCAGAAGATATGCCGGTCCGGTCCGGATCTTCCAGCCCTCCAGATTGTTTTGGGAGTTTTTTGGAACTAAGCAGTACCCGTGCCTGGACTCCCTTGTGGACTGCCTTTATTAACCACCTGGGAAGGTCCCTAGTTGCCTTGCAACAGAGGTCCTTAGAGGAGTTTCCTTTGGTGGAAGTCGTTTGCAGTGCTGCTGAGTTTTTCCTGATTTAGGTTTTGACCCTGCTTGTTTACTGACTTACTCTACTGTGTGCTGCCTGCCCAGACCCGGCTTGGCTCCTGGCCTACTCTGCCGTCTGCTGCCTGCCCTGCTCCAGCTGGGTTTCCGGTTCATTTATCCTGCTGGTCCCTGCAGTTCTGCTTTCCTGCCTTGTCCGGTAAGTCCTGCAGACCGCCTGCACTCTGGGGCTCAACGCCTGAGGAACGGTGGTCTGGTGCAGGTGAAGTTTGGGCTATTTCTGGTCCAGCTGGTGCCAGCCTGTGCTGCCTCGGCAGCAGCCTCTGTCTGCAAGTTCCGGGCCGGGGTACTGGGAAGTCTGTTCTGCCTGTCCTGCGTTTGGGTGATTCTCCTGCTGCTGCCGCTCCTCGGCAGTGGCCCAAGGGCTCACTACCTAGAAGTTCCGGTAGAAGCGTGACACCAGGCCTCCCAAACTAATAGTCGTTAATAAATTTGCTGTCATCATATCCCATTAAGGTATCTAAAAGTAGAATGCTTCTATCATTTGATTACGTTTGAAATTTCTGGTTTCCATCCTAGCCATTTAGCCACTAGTAACATTCTTTCAAATCATCAGTAGTGATACACCAAATCATAAAAACTTAATCTTATATATTTTTTCCAAAGAAAAATGTTCTGTTTGGGTGGTCAGACAAGAATTTTTCTTCAAAATTCGCAACATATAAGTTTGCTACACTAGTAGCACCCAGTGCAGTGCCTTTGATTTTGTTGGTAAAATGTATTTTGAAACGGGGAAAAAAGTTCTCTGTACGAGTTATTGGGGCCAGTTTCTACGGTGATCTCTGTTGGTACCCTTAAATGGATTTCTCTTTGTACCAAATTGTTCCTTATAATGATTTCTATTGCTTCCTGATGTGGTATGCTAGTATATAAAGATTCCATATCAAGGGTAACCAACAAAGATTTCTCTCTCACATTGGACATTTGCAAGAATATTGATAATATGAGTTGAATCTTGAGTGTAAGAAGGTATTTTTGAAACAAGGGGTCATAAAAACTGATCTACAAACATAGAAAGAGGTTCAAGCAAAGAACCTAGTGCTGGCAGTGATGGGTCTGCCTGGTGGTCTCTGGTTTTTATGAATTTTTGGTAGAATATATATTGTAGGGGTGATGAGTCCTGCTTGCCTAACTATTCCAGTGAGATCTGTGTTCTTTTCTGTAACTTGTGGAGTAGGGTTTATCTTAAGTTTTCTGTAAAAGGAGGTGTCACCAGAGTTGTCTATTGATTTCACAATTGCACCTCCCTTGTCAGCGGATTTGATGATTGGAGTAGTCATTATTTAGTGAATGGATGACTTCTCTTCTGTCATGTTGTAAAACACCTTACTCTTCTACTCTAGTTTGGTGATCTCACTTAAAGCCACAGTCTCACATGTTTGTATGAGTGGGTTCACAGTACCTGGAGGATTCCATCTACTGTCTTTTTTAGCAATAGAATAATCTTCACTGCATTTTGTTTTGTTGGAGAAAAAGTCAATAATTTTTAGCTTGTGAATTTAAACAGCTCTATCCAGGTTTTGAAGGCATTATAGCTAGGAGTGGGTATGAAGGGACAGACCCTTCTTTAGGACATTAACTTTCTGTGTTACTTAAAGCTCGATTAGAAATGTTGCCACAGAAAGTAATGCCCCAAAAAAGGGGAAGACTTTGCTGAAACTCAAACAGGACCAGAGTCTGTGATCTTCATTACGTCCTACTGGCCGAGGCAGATATGGTTCCCTCTGCTTCTGAAGTTATTCTCCAGATTCGTGGAGACTAGATTGCTTTCCAACCTTCATCACTCAAAACGAGGGATCTCTTGTACATCCCAACCTCCAGTCCCTGGCTCTCACAGCTTGGATGTTGAGAGCTTAGAAATTGAAACCCTCTGACTTCATGAGGTTGTCTCCCGGGTCCTGCTTGCTTCCAGAAAAGATTCCCTTAAATAAGGTCTTACAGTTTTAAACGGAAGAGGTTTGCTGTCTGATGTGAGGGCAAGGCCCTAGACACCATTTCCTGCCCTACCGAAAAAATGCTTGAATACCTTCTGTACCTTTCAGAGTCTGGGTTAAAAAAACAACTCCAAAAGGCTTATGTGGAGGGTAAGCCCATCTCTGTATAGCCTCTAGTTTGTTTTTTTTTTAGAGGTTTGTTTTTGACAAAGCCCTCACTGAAATGTCTCTCAGTGTCATGGGACCTCAATGTTATCCTTGTCCAGCTTATGAAAGCTCTTTTGAGCTGCTTGACATTTGCCACATGGAGTTCCTGCCCTGGAAGGTTTTGTTTTTGGTAGCGGTCACTTCACCATGTAGTCAGTGAGCTTGAGGCCCTACTAGCTGATCCACCTTGCACGAGGTTTCATCATAAGAGTTGTTCTCCACACCCATCCTAAGTTCCTTCCTAAGGTGGTGTCTGAATTCTATCTTCAGTCAAATCTAAGGGTGCAGACAACTCGTAGAACAATAAAATGCATCAGGTTTATACATCTGTACCCCATCAACCCCCCCTTTTGCACAAAGCTAAACAAAGGTCTGGATTCTTATGACTCCCCCCCCCCCCCCCCCCAAACCGCTATCATGCGTCCAAAAATCAACACCCTCCCTCTCCCCGCCAATGACTAATTGTTCAAGTCATTCATAATAAGACTTCTTGCTCGATGTGAGAGGTTCTGAAGATAATAGTTCCCAAATGGTAAGAAACCTCCTCTTCTAGTCTGGCTTCCAGTATTATTAGCAAATGAAACACGTTTCTCCACTGCCAAGCTTGGCGGCTTAACGTATTTAATATTGCATTAAACATTTATGCAAAATTCTATCTTAAGTCAATTGTTTTGCCAACATTCTTCCGAACACCTCATGCCCATCCTGGTGAAAGCACACTGCACACCTTGGACAGTATGCAAGCCTTGGCCTTCTGTCTGGAGCAGACTAAAGCTCATAGATAGTCCACCCAGCTTTTTGCTTCTTTTGACCCAAACAGGATGGAGGCAGCCATCAGTAAATGCACTTTATCCAGTTGGCTAGCAGATTGTATCTCCTTCACTTACGCCTAGGCTGGGCTGACTTTGTGAAGGGTCATTTCACAGCTCACAATGTCAAAGCCCTGGCTGTGTCAGTAGTGCACCAGATCAGTCTCCATTGAGGAGATTTGCAAAGATGCAACATGGTCTTCAGTCAACACGCTCACATCACACTACTGCTTTGAGCAGGATTCCCAATGCGACAGCCAGTTTGGTCAGGCAGTTATGCAGAATTCGTTTGGTATCTACAATCCAACTGCATCTCCATTTACAGAGATGTATATACAAGTTTAATTTAGTTTCTGGTTGGCCATTGTTTTCCGTGAGCCTCATAGCTAGGGATTCCCAACTGTGGTAATCGATGTCCTGCTTGTAATCAATGTCCTGCTTGTCCTCTAAAGTGAAGTTATCTATAGCTGGTGTTCTCTTAGGACAGCAGGATATGTATTATCACAGACTCAACCTCTTCCCATAGGAGGAATTTTCTCTGAACTTTTAGAAGTCAACTGCTAATCCTATGTGAGTTAGGTAGGTGGGAAGGCACGTGCGCATGCACAGTCGGGACTGCCAAAGGCTTTTGTTTGTTTATTTTAAATAATGCACAGCTGCAGTTTTCAACAGTGGTGTGTCAGGAATGCATGTAGCACATCATAATTCCTGAATCAGAACCTAGGAATTGTGTTTTTAAGGATGAGTAGAAAAACATCACTAAACATATGAAAACAAGTTAACAGACAGCTGTTAATAGTAAAATTCAATTTTTATGTCCTTCTAGAAAGAAAACATTTACTGCTCTGTTGTCTTTCCATATGGTGTGAATTAATTTGCTGTTTTCTACTTTCACTTTGGCAGGTATAACTTTTTCACAGGCTGTCCTAAAGCAAAAACATGCACTATCATATTAAGAGGTGGTGCAGAGCAGTTCATGGAAGAGACTGAAAGGTCCCTCCACGATGCCATCATGATTGTCAGGAGAGCTATCAAGGTACTTGAATCAGCTGTTCAGAGCTTACTACACAAAATTATACCTTGTTTGCATAGAAATCGCCATTTCTTTATTCTGTCAGATCAGTCTAGATGTGTGGTGTATACCCCCTATGTCAACTACGCTTCACATATCCTCAACGAGAGAATGTCGATATTGTCAAATAAAATTCCCTCAAACTAATATTGGTGAGAAATGCTATGGGACAGCAACTTTGCAGCAAAGTGTTTTTCATCATCATTGCTTTTTGAGAAAACTTCAGAAGAAGATGTTAACATTTTTTCTTTGAGGATATGTGAAGCATAGCTGAAAATAAGTAAACTTTATTGTGAATTACTTGCTGCACTGTTATTTTTGTTAAATGAGGATGAATAAAAGCCACCTGTGCCATATGTTGCAGTTACAGTGCTGAAGGGTGATTTTTAAATGTTTAATTTTTCATAAAATTATGAATTTCTTATTGGTGACAGTGAGCACTGGGAAATTTGTTTTGAGATATGACATGCATAAAAATAAAAAGCAATAACATGTATATTGAAAAAAAGACTTTGCGAAAGAATATATTTGAGTTATTTCAAAATTAATGGTCGAAATAGTAGTTATAACATTTGACTCCTATACAATTACAGGTGGCATCCCTCAAGGTTGTCTGATGGCTCCTGTATTATTTAAATTTTCATGTCCCCACTACTAGTACACATATACAATCTCTCAAAATCATTAGCCTTCACATATGCAGATGAATTTCAGATCTTGAAAACTGTAGATTCTTTATTGATGGAGATTAACTGTTGCATAATAAAGTTGCAGATCAGCTGTCCTAGAACAGGATGAAACTGAACCCAGAGAAAACCAAAGGAAGGATATTCAATAGATGAAAATCTGACATTCCATTTTTACCACATTGTATATCTGGGTCTTTAATAACATGAGTTTCATTCCTCAAAACCCTTGGGGGTAGTTTTAGATGATGATTTCTTTTAGACAACATGAATTCTCTGAGGACAAGCAGGCCATATCATCTCACAACTGGGTGGTGTCATCTGATGCAGCCTGATGCGAACACTCCCACCACTCGATCTCTTTAAGAGGGCTTTGGCTGCATCCCACATGCAGGTGCCTTCCCACACGATATACAAGCGTGGGATCAGCAGTCTTTGTTTTTCCGTGGAAAAGAGGTCATGGTTTTGATGTTGGCGCATTTAATTTCACTGTTGCCTTCCTAAAGGCCTCTTAAAGAGAAAGCACTGAGAAGTATCCGTACCAGGCTCCATCTGATGACATAACCCAGTCGAGAGAATGATTGGCCTGCTGTCCTCTGAGAACACTGCTACAGGTAAGTAACTTTGCTTTACTCTTCTCAAAGAAATGCTTCTTTAAATCTGTTCAGTAAGGCCTTTATTGATCCCTGTAGAAATAATCAAATTCCTATGTGTCTTTACCGTAAAGTAATCTTGATTATTATAATTCACTGTTTAAAAGGACTCCAGTTGATCTTTGTCATCATCTGCTCCAAAATACAGCAGTGAAACTTATGTTAGGGGTAAGAAAGTGGGATCATGTTACTCTTCTGATGCAAGCAAAACACTAGTTCCCAGTTTTGCATAGGATAGTATTTAGTCTCCTTATCTTGCTATCTTATACCTTACTGTTACACAACAAAGAATCTGTTCTTGGTATCATCTTGTCAACACACAGGTTTGAATTCTATTGTATTTAAGGATGGAGCCATTCTTATCAGAAATTTAGGAAGGATCTTAAATCCTTTCTGAGATGGATACGATTACTGTCAGGATTTAATATTATGAATAATGTAAACACTGTCCCCATTTTTTTTCTTTCATCATCCCCTGTTTTCTCTTCCCACTGTCCTCCTCTGATTTATTTTTTAGATTACTAATTGTAAACCACTCTGATGGTAATTCCAGTGGCGGTATATCAAACTTTAACTACACAACTTATCTGCAGCTTTCTTAATCACAATTCAGTGGGGTACTGGGTTCAACAGTTAAGGCTGAGAGACTCGGATTCAGTCTTCATTAAAATGTCTTTTTCTGCTCATTTTTCCTTTTCTTTGCTCTTTTCTATCCAGTTGAGTACACTGAGTTCAACTCCTCACATTCCTCCTGTCACAGGACTCTTCCTGTCTGGAGTACAGCTCCATGCTTACGGGAAGATTTAACCTGGAGGGGGAAGGGGGTGTTAGGTGTTCATCTAAGTAAATCATTCATGTCTTTGATACTTTTCTGATTTTCATTTCCCAAGACTTTGCTCTTATCCGCTGGCTAGTCTTGGCACTCATTAGCCTTTTCTTGTACACTAACACAGCAACATATCAGTCTAAACATACAGACTACTAATATCACAGTGGCACTGACTCTGGTTCTGAGACATCTAGTGCCTCATCTCTAGATCTTGTCTCAATCCATTACTTGTGAGCAGAGTTCACATCCACGTCTATTTCCAGCATTATAGAGATTTCTGCAGTTCATGACCTAAGGATATCACTTATTAAATGGCTGTTTTACAGTACATCTGGATGGTAGTACACACATTATGTGGATCAGGATCATATGCTTAACAATCATCCATCTGTTTGTTTTTGTAAAACAACTTCAAATTGTATTCCATGTAGAATATCACAACAATGATTTCTTGAAACTCGTACCATTGGTTGTGAAACGTACGTATTTTGCAGAATCTCCTTTCTCTGAACCAGTGAGCTCAGTCTGCTTCCCCTCTTTTTACATAGTCTCCTCTTAAAGGGCTTCAGTTGAGCTTTAGCTATATCTCTTATGTTCACACTTTTTCCTAATTCAGCCTACCACCGCAGTTACACCAGTGTTGCAAGGGTCACCTGCCCATATTCAAAGACTGAACTACTTGCATCCTTAGCTTGTGTGTGGTTGATTTGATTTTTATATTCTGCTTGTTTGTGGAGAAAATGGGGTTACTTAACCTGTAACAGAGGTTCTCTGTAGACCACAGGATAAATCGGCCATACAGTCCTTCCCACGTCCCTTTTTGGTTGAAGTTGTCTAAGCAATGGAATAGATTAAGGGAAAGGAGGAGCAGTCTCACAAGAGGGAGCACTTGCACAAGCCAGGAGTGTTTCCAGACTCTTCTGGGCTCTGATAAAGTAGATCCCTCCTGGCACCATCAAGAATGACATCACCCATATATGTGGCTGAATTATTCTGTCCATAGAGAACCTCTGGTTACATTTAAGTAACCTCGCTTTGAGTTCAGATATTCTCCTGTTTTATCTTGTGGTTGTTTTTAAGACTTGTGGTGGGTTTTTACCTTTGGGAATAATATATTCAGATTTGTTCAGTGGTACCACTCCTTTATATAGTAATGATACCAGTGGTGGCATTTTTAGTTCTCTGCCCTTACCTGCTGGTAGGGGGACATAACTCAGGTGTCTAGAGTGATCTGACAAGATTCAAAGAGTTCCAAGTTTATTAGAGATTTTATATACCACCTATGGTAGAACTATCAAAACGGTTTGCACAATATATAAAAAGTAGTTAAATAAAAGAATTCCATTAGACAGGACAGCAAGAAAAATAGAGGAGTAATTGTCTTAGAAATGGAGGGAGGGAGGGGATAAAAGTACAAGAGCGAAGAGGAGAATAGAACACCATCAGATGGACCAGCCAAGCCAGCGGTCACTAGGCAGTGTGAGACTTGGCCTGATTGAACAAATGGGCCTTAAGGTATGACTTAAAAAGTGTCAAGGAGGGTTCTTGCCACAGGGCTAGGGGAGTTGCAGACCTGAGATGCTAATAGTCATTTATGCAGTGCAGAAAGAGATTAGAATTTGGTAGGTAATCCTAAAGTTTCACCTTCTGTTGATTAAAATGTATATGGCATTTTTATAGTTCTTTCTCAGTCATTCTCTCCCATCTTTGAATGCCTTCCTCCAGAATGACTCGGTTGTTGCAGGTGGTGGTGCTATAGAGATGGAATTATCCAAGTACTTAAGAGATTACTCCAGGACCATTCCTGGTAAACAGCAGCTCCTCATTGGTGCTTATGCCAAGGCCCTGGAGATCATTCCACGCCAGCTGTGTGACAACGCAGGCTTTGATGCCACCAATATTCTGAACAAACTGAGAGCCAAACATGCACAGGTGAGCTGTTTCCTTCTTCTGTCAGATGGGTTTACAGATCTAAAATGTTAAGTTTTGCATTGTAAGCTATATATAGAACAGTTAACCCTCACAAATAGTGGTAAGACTTCATTAAGCTTCCAAAAGGGCATAGCTTAATCAGCATATGACCATGACTAATATCAAATATTGTGGTTCATGAGGAAGCTGGACATTGTACGTCACAACCTTTTTTTTCTTTTTTCCCTTCAGTCCTCAAGGCACATAAAACCAAATTTTGTGTGAACTCACTCCTTCCTACCAGTAGAAGGGTAGCAGCATTTATTTTATTTTTTTATTTTTTTGCTTTTTAAACTTCATGCTTCATTCTGCTAGTTTCAATGTACTGTCTGAATATATCCTGCAAGATTTTAGGACCTTATGCTTGGACATCAGATTGAAGCCAGAAGAGGCACATATGTAGAAAGCACTACTTTTTCTGTCAGCGAGAAGGAGGGGGGGGGGGGGGGGGGTAAGATACCAGTTTTCTAGTGGGCAGTAGTGAATGAGCAGTTCATTTTTAGGAAGGAGGGAAATGAAGGAAATCCAGTGGACTGACTGCTGGTCAACAAAAATACAGCAAACTTTACATAGTGACAACTGATACCATACTTGTCATGGGAAGAGCTATATCTTCAACCCTTTATGAATGATTTTACAGTTTACTTCTTATCTTATGCCCTTCAGGAGACTGTTCTATAATTTAGTGGCTGCTGCTGAGAAGGCCTGTCCACCAAGTCTTCCTCTTTTTAAATGTCCTTCAAAGAGGGGATAACTGTGCTCTTGTATTAGACCACAGAAGCCTATCTGGTATATACGACTCACTTAGCCAAATACTGTGGGCAATTCCCTTGCATCACTTGAAGACCAAGAACAAAATCTTAAATTGCATTCATGCTCTCGCCAGGAGTTGGTGTAAGTTTTTATAAAGGCAAAACTAGTGACCACTAGTGAGGCACCAATAACCACCATGCTATAGCATTTTGTGCTCTGCAATCAATGAATCAATTATCCTGTTAGACCATTTTGGTACCATACACCCTTTCACAGTGCAAGCCAATCCTTTTCATCATGGGGTCCTGTCCATGCCATTTACTTCATTATGTTAGTACTTTTATTTATTCTCCAGTAAGCTCAGATCCAAAACAGAGAAACTTATTTGCTCTATTAAGTAGAAAAGATAGAGGAAAAGTCTTATGTTTCTCTTTGCTTGAGATCCGATAATTTTTCCCAAATTCAGTGAATTACTGTCATAAATTTTTCTAGAGTCCAAAATTCCCCCCCCCCCCAAAAAAAAAGCTAGTATGTGTTCTCAGAGAATTAAATTTTGTATTTCTATAAACTTGGGTGTAATACTTCATAAACCCTATAAAACTTCTTGGAAGCATCTAAGCGTCTACATTGATATGAGCATAATGCATAAAAAGTTCCAGCGAAGTATAAACCAGCATATTCTGCCATATGAACATAAGCGTTGCCATACTGGGACAGACCGAAGGTCCATCAAGCTCAGTATCCTGTTTCCAACAGTGGCCAGTCCATGCCACAAATACCTGGCAAGATCCCAGAACAGTAAAACAGATTTTATGCTGCTTATCCTAGAAATAAGCAGTAGATTTTCACAAGTCCATCTTAATAATGGCTTATTAACATTTCTTTTAGGAAATTACCCAAACCTTTTTTAAACCATCCTAAGATAACTGCTTTTACCACATTCTCTGGCAACAGATTCCAGAGTTTAATTACACGTTGAGTGAAGAAATATTTTCTCCGGTTTGTTTTAAATTTACTAATTAATAGCTTCATTGCGTGCCCCCTACTCCTAGTATTTTTGGAAAGAGTAAACAAGCAATTCACATCTACCTGTTCCACTCCACTTAGTATTTTATAGACTTCATTGTTACATATGCTGCTTGGGAAGTACATAGAGTGAAGCTTTATTTAACTTAAATTGGCATAGTAGTTCTTAAGGGATTTTTATCATTTTATCATATTTTGTTAATTTAAATCATTTTGAAACAACTGTGCTTGTCAGGGGATTTTTCCACTTACAGATGCCCAGGTGAGAATGCACACTGCAAACTGATGTATTTACCTACTGATTCTTCCAGAAGTCCTAAGATCTATTAGTTTTACAAAATAGATATAGCCTAGTTTATGGATTAGGGTCAGCTGTTGTGACGAGTGGCCTAGTGGTTAGGGTGGTGGACTTTGGTCCTGAGAAACTGAGTTCGATTCCCGGCACAGGCAGCTCCTTGTGACTCTGGGCAAGTCACTTAACCCTCCATTGCCCCATGTAAGCCACATTGAGCCTGCGTGGGAAAGCGCGGGGTACAAATGTAACAAAAAAGAAAAAAATTCAAGTATTTTTAACGAAATTCTTTATTTTTTGATGTGCCTCTTAATGGGTGGGTAAGTTCAAGATGTAATATTTTAACCAGGTTTGTGGCTTGCAGATTGCCAAGTGAGGATTATTACCAAAGTTACTTAGATCAGGTCATATCTTTGTAGTGTAAGAATTGATCTTTGTCTCTAATTTGAACTGATCCTTTATGCTCTGTTTTAAAATACTATATTTTTGTGTTGTTTTTAGGGTGAAATGTGGTATGGAGTTGATGTCAACAATGAAGATATTGCAGATAATTTTGAAGCTTGTGTATGGGAGCCTGCCATTGTACGAATTAATGCGTTAACTGCTGCATCTGAGGCTGCTTGCCTCATCATGTCTGTGGATGAAACCATTAAGAACCCTCGGTCAACTGTAGATGCTCCTGCAGCTGGCAGAGGCAGGGGTAGACCCCATAACCACTGAAAACTGTCATTTTTCAGTCTTAAGCTTAAGAATGGGGCACAGTCACTAATTAAAACCAGGTCACTTAAAATTTCATTTGAACAAGCTAAACATCCAGAAAAAGTCGTAGGATACTTGTTTCATGCATAGCACTGGCATCCTAACCCCATCATACACTGTAGCATTTCTAAGCTGATGGAAAGGAATACCTCTTAAATTGGTTACTCTATTTATTGGATTTTTTTCTAAACAAGACACAAATTTAAACTGTTCACATCTGTTTATAATTTGTTTTGACAAATAGAAATCATATGTGTTAAGAGTTGTAAGGAGATTTGGCACTTTATCCTTACTCTGTCAGTAGTATTAAGAACACAAAGGATTGAATTTGAGCACTTCTGTTCTTGCTGTTGCACCAATATGCTGATAATATTGGCCCACATTTTAAAGAGGTGTCATGCTATTTGATGGCACTACATCTTGGCTGATTCCTATTTTTAACAGCCAGTAAAATCATCTTCTGACTCTGATATTCCTGCAGCCTTGTTCCAGTTTCACTTTGTTACTGGTCATGTTGATTCCTTAGATTCTGCTAAATAATTTTTGTGGTATGTTTTGTTAAATTCCTGAACCAGCCTTGTTGCTGTCCTTCACCATAGAGTTGATGGAGCATTAGTCAAATTGAGTCGGAAGAACGCAGATATCTTAATTACTTTTGCTCAGTGTTCATGAGAGGATTGCAGACTAAATGTGAGGATATGAGAAGGGGGACTGTAGGATGAGCCCATTGCTGTTTGTTGAAGAAGAAGTAGTCGGTATTCTGGCACAACGGAAAATAAAGCTATAGAGCCAGAAGGAGTTGAATGTTCTAAAATAAAATGTTATTTAAAAAACAATCCTGTTTGATTTGATTTATTGATTATTTTTTTTTTTTTAATTTTATATACCATCTTTTACAATCGGGAATTAAACATTAAATTATATATATAACACAAAATCACAATATATTAAAAATAATAATCCAAAAAAGGAGCATTACCAGTCTCATCAAATAAGTTCCTCTATTCTAGTTGTTGACTAATGTAAGAACACCACATGCTTCTAGGAATCATTTAGGGATCCTTTTACCAAGGTTCGGGAAAAAGGGCCCTGCGCTACTGCCAGCGGGTAAAAAGAGTCTAGGCACACATGGCCATGTGGTAAGAGAGCTCTTAATGCATGGCCATGCAACAGGGAGCCCTTACTGCCACCCATTGAGGTGGCAATAAGGGCTCCTGCGCTAACCCGGCGATGTCCTATTACCGCTGCAGAAGCCATTTCTGGAGGTTTTCTTTTTCCCCCAGAAATGGCGTGCGCTCGGGGCTGGACTACCGTCGGCTGTGTTGGACCAGCTGTAGTCCTGTGAGAGTGAGCGGTAAGCCCGTATTGGGGCATACCAAATTCACCCGCCATGAGCAAAGACAGCGACTCGCTTGTCTTCAGCTCCCACACGCCACTGCAACCCTGAGTCCCTTACCCATATTCTCCAATACATCTTGCAAATCGCTCATGAAAATGTTCAAACCAATTTCTGAGAGATGGACCCCATCAGACTTATATAGGCCAGGGCAATCAACAGTTACATAAGTACATAAGTAGTGCCATACTGGGAAAGACCAAAGGTCCATCTAGCCCAGCATCCTGTCACCGACAGTGGCCAATCCAGGTCAAGGGCACCTGGCACGCTCCCCAAACGTAAAAACATTCCAGACAAGTTATACCTAAAAATGAGGAATTTTTCCAGTCCATTTAATAGCGGTCTATGGACTTGTCCTTTAGGAATCTATCTAACCCCTTTTTAAACTCCGTCAAGCTAACCGCCCGTACCACGTTCTCCGGCAATGAATTCCAGAGTCTAATTACACGTTGGGTGAAGAAAAATTTTCTCCGATTCGTTTTAAATTTACCACACTGTAGCTTCAACTCATGCCCTCTAGTCCTAGTATTTTTGGATAGCGTGAACAGTCGCTTCACATCCACCCGATCCATTCCACTCATTATTTTATACACTTCTATCATATCTCCCCTCAGCCGTCTCTTCTCCAAGCTGAAAAGCCCTAGCCTTCTCAGCCTCTCTTCATAGGAAAGTCGTCCCATCCCCACTATCATTTTCGTCGCCCTTCGCTGTACCTTTTCCAATTCTACTATATCTTTTTTGAGATACGGAGACCAGTACTGAACACAATACTCCAGGTGCGGTCGCACCATGGAGCGATACAACGGCATTATAACATCCGCACACCTGGACTCCATACCCTTCTTAATAACACCCAACATTCTATTCGCTTTCCTAGCCGCAGCAGCACACTGAGCAGAAGGTTTCAGCGTATCATCGACGACGACACCCAGATCCCTTTCTTGATCCGTAACTCCTAACGCGGAACCTTGCAAGACGTAGCTATAATTCGGGTTCCTCTTACCCACATGCATCACTTTGCACTTGTCAACATTGAACTTCATCTGCCACTTGCACGCCCATTCTCTCAGTCTCGCAAGGTCCTCCTGTAATCGTTCACATTCCTCCTGCGACTTGACGACCCTGAATAATTTTGTGTCATCGGCGAATTTAATTACCTCACTAGTTATTCCCATCTCTAGGTCATTTATAAATACATTAAAAAGCAACGGACCCAGCACAGACCCCTGCGGGACCCCACTAACTACCCTCCTCCACTGAGAATACTGGCCACGCAATCCTACTCTCTGCTTCCTATCTTTCAACCAGTTCTTAATCCATAATAATACCCTACCTCCGATTCCATGACTCTGCAATTTCTTCAGGAGTCTTTCGTGTGGCACTTTGTCAAACGCCTTCTGAAAATCCAGATATACAATATCAACCGGCTCCCCATTGTCCACATGTTTGCTTACCCCCTCAAAAAATGCATTAGATTGGTGAGGCAAGACTTCCCTTCACTAAATCCGTGCTGACTTTGTCTCATCAGTCCATGTTTTTGTATATGCTCTGCAATTTTATTCTTAATAATAGCCTCCACCATCTTGCCCGCCATAAAACTTCACATCAACAAAACCAACTTTCCCATCTCAGAATTCACTTTTTCTCAAACGCTCTATAGCTTTCATCTTACGCACATCTCTCCAAATTCTCCTCGGAATAATATTGGACCAGATAAGGGTTATATTAGGAGATAAATCATAAATTTCTAACACATCCTTTTTTATCTGCCTAATAAGGTCCACTCTCTTAACAATATATAAATTGTTACCCCCTAAGTGCAACAACAAAACATTAGACTCAGCCAACCATCTTCTATCCTGCAACAAGGACGGCAACAGCTGGTCCTAGAACATTTCTCATAGTCTAAGCCAATAAATCCAGAATCCCATGGAAGCCAATACCAAATGCATTCTGTTTGATGACTCTTTCAGATACTTCTCAGCCCAGAAAACATGGGAATGGCTACAAATCCAAATGAGAGTCTCTTCACTCTGAAGCACTATAATGGAGACTACAAAACATTAAAGGGAAATGGGACTTGCTATACTGCCTTTCTGAGGTTTTTGCAACTACATTCAAAGTGGTTTACATATATTCAGGTACTTATTTTCTTTTTTTTTAAATCTTTTTTTATTATAATTTTATAGCATAACTTAGTTAAACCTCACCTTACAGCTTTTCGTCTCATTATACAGCTTAAGCCATTCTTACCCTCCCTATCCCACCCTCTCCCCTGTATCATGGTGCAGGTACTTATTTTCAACCAGGGGCAATGGAGGGTTAAGTGACTTGCCCAGAGTCATAAGGAGCTGCAGTGGGAATCAAACTCAGTTCCCTAGGATCAAAATCCACTGCACTAACCACTAGGCTACTCCTCCACTGCCAAAATGCTACCGCACATAACACTTTTAGTTGGATGAGCGCCACCTCCCAATGTTTTGAATAGCAGCTACTGACATCCCTTGCACCGCTGCAAATGAAGCCACACCAATCCTAAAAGAATGTGTTCCAAAACTTGATGAATCCAGTCCAACCAATTTCAAGGCTAACTTCAAAACTGCATTAAACTGATAGCGAGTCAAAGGACTCAAATCATCATGTATGAACCAATAAATTCTCTCATTCTTCCTTTTCTTCATAAAACCTTCAGCTGCATACGATGGGCAAATGACCAAATCCTTTTACCTCCTCAAAATGTCCAAAACACCTTTTCCCAACTGATCTGCCTTGGAATTTCTAATTGTAAATATAAATGTGACAAGACAAAAATTCAAGCCTCAAAATAAATCAATACAAAAATTAGTAAAGGTTAAATTCAAAACAACAATGATACAAATTTTATTTAATTATACAAAAAGATATATAAATGTGATTAAAAAATCCTTTGAGCATAATAAAATCCTGAAAACTAAATAGACAGGTAAAAAGCCTATATATTCTAAACTAGATAAGGCAAGTTTAGCAGAATATACCACCAATTGCCCCAAAGGAACTTATTAAATAGTCCAATACTCCACCAGAGATGGTTAGAGCAATTAAGATGGGTTACTTTTGGGTGGTATAATCTGTTAAACTTGCTTTAATAATTATCCGCTCATTTTGTTTAATTATATATGTTTTTAATCTAATGTTTTTTTATATGTTCTTTAAATATTTTATTTCTATATAGACTCCTGAAACAGTGCCGAAACAGGGTACCTTGTAGAGTCTTAAATAAATTGAATTTCTGGAATTGACTGTTTCCAGTCTGTTCCCACTCCTTTTTTGCCCCTGTGATTATCCGTGGAACATTGATGTTCTTTGCTCACTTCGGTGGTCTTGTTGTTCCACCTTTATAGTACAACATTTTTTAAACTGATCTTTAAAAAATATCACAACCTAATAAAAAATATTTCTCCTGTAATATTGCAATTACTCAGGGTGGGAGGCAACGTCTATTAACCGCCATTCACTTTAACCCTCTGGCAGGAGATTTTTTTTCCCCCTTTTGTTTTTAGTTTTACACAGAGAAACAAGCCATGTGCCTAAAAACAACCGATACGAGAACTGTCAGATCACCAAAGACTTTTCAGATGGAGACTACACAATACATTGGGAAACATTTTAAGAATCTTTATTCATCAACATAAAATATCTTGTACACCCAATTTTTTTTCCATTTGTTTTTCTTGCCATACACATTTGCTTACATTCAGCAAACTTTCAAAAGCAACAACATCAAAGTGCATCTACAGGTGATCATAATCAAAGTGCTACAATGGAGTACATCCTGGTCCGAAGACCACCACAGATTGCAATCGCTTCCATAAATAAATAAATAAATGAATAAAACACTTTGACTTTTCTTAACAAGATAAAGCATTAATGTCCAAGAAGGGAGGGAAACAAGTCCTCTTTACAGTTCAAATATTCAGTTTATTGGAGAAGGGGGAATCGTAGTGCTTCTATTTCATGACCTATGTGGGGTTTCATAATGCCAGGAAAAACACGTCACCCATCACCAATAGTACAATTCAGAGAGCTTAGTAACTGTTAGTTTGGTCCCTTTTTGGTCAAGGATCTAAATGATGTGCTCTTGTCATTTTCACCCCGTGGCTACCACAGTGCAACGGACTTTGGGTTTCATTTATGCTGGCACATCTGCCCTTGGGGCTATACATACAAACAGAAAGCATATATATATATACTTTTTTCCAAAAATACTGAAACGCTGATTTGTTTCCTTATTCTTTGTACACATGAATACATAACGCTTAATTTTACTTTTAATGAAGGAAATTCCTAAATAATTTAAGGGCACATTTCCCTATTAAGTATTTATAAGCAAATTTACTCCCCCCTTAATATACAGACATATATATATATGTGTTTATATATATATATATATATATATATATAAACACAAACATACAGTAAACTCTTTGTATGATTCTAAAATCTTACATTACATTTGTGGCTGATTGTTCCATTATGACACCAAAAAAATGGTAAAATTAATTTAACTTTTGTAAGCAGGGACTCAAACCATTTCATGCACATTACTAAAAATAGGTCCAAGAAATTGCCCAAACAAGCTAGAGTCCCTGATTGCAATTTAGTTTAAACAAAATGTCATCCACTGGCGTGTCATACTCATCATACAATGGCATTACCTGAACAGTGAATGACCTTATGAACAAATACATTTTTGTCTTCATACAGCTAATGCTTTTAATGGTGCCTTAAATATATTTGTGAACACAAGGTCAAGACTATAGGAAAACTGAAATTAGTTGAAACCCCAGCTTTTAAGTTTTTAACTGCATCAGAAGGGGATTCAGGCCGAAGTGAAGTAGCCTAGTGATTAATAGGGAATTGGATGTATTGAAATCAATAATAAAAAAAGGTAAGTCTATCCAGCAGGAGCTCTCAGTTAAGAATCATCCACAAAAGCTCAGTGCTGTTACAAAACTAAATAACATCAATACCTTAAATCATGAACAATTTTAAATATTTTATAGACCTCAGAGGTGACTCGTTTCACATGGTCTCTTTGAAATGATGAGCTTCTATAAAGATAAGTACCATAATTTTTATTAAAATGCAACAAAAAGTAAACATTTTTTTTTCAAAAATAAGACTAAATAATAAAATCAATATTACTGATGATGATTAAGGCGCATCATGAGCTGATTTGCCCATGTGGAACAAGTCACCTCTGAGGTCTATAAAATATTTAAAATTGTTCATGATTTGGGCTATTGATGTTTAGTTTAGTAACAGCACTGAGCATTTGTGGATGATTCTCATTTGTTTGAAATGACATGGTCCAAGTCATTTCTTGTTTTTTATCCCCGAAACATCAGGATAAACCAAGAAAGTGTACACTACTAGGGATATTGCTTCTGAAATGAAAACATTAAATAAAAAATACCTGAACCAAACAAAAATGAAATGAAAAATTTTAGGCTGCACAACCTTGTGGTTAGAGAAGCAGGTTGAGACTTAAAGAGGCCAGGGTTCAAATCCCCCTGCTGGTTCTTGTGATCTTGAGTGTCTCACTTCACTCAGTTGTCTGAGGTTCAGACTTAGGGTCTCTTTTCTCAAGGCGTGCTAGCTGTTCCTGTGCAGCAATGCCAACAAAACCTATTCACTTTGAATGGGCTCCATCAGCATTGCTGAATGGGAACCACTAGCATGGCTTGATAAATGAGGCCAAGGCCATTAGTTTATAAGCATTCTGGCAATAGGGAAATATCTACTGTACCTGAATAAAACTCACTTTGAGCTTGCATTTGGAAATGCAGTCATATCCAAATATCAGCCTATTTCCCCATGCTCTGTTTCTGGTAGAAGGCCAAGGAAAAAATGGAGCAAAGATCCACATGTTATAGCAGTGTCTTAAATAAAGACTTCACACACCATTCTTTTGATCGCCTATCACAAACAAGTATATGGGAAGGATACTATTCAAATTTAGCTGAGTAAATAAGCACTTACCCAGGGAAATCCCTCTATGCATGAAAGTACCTGCGTTTCACCAGTCCCACAAAGGGGTGGGGCCAGAAAAACCACACTTCACTTTAAATTCGTGCCTGTGCTTTACAACACCAACTTTGCATTGGTTACAAAGGAAAGTTCTTTTCGAACAGCTGCTTGCAGGCTCAACATATTCACCTTCAGAGGTGGCACATAAGTTATATTTTGGGGAAATTAACTTTGAAACTGCTGCAGGAAGAGGAGGCACAGAAGAAAGGCTCTCCTCCTCCTTCAGCATGTCTTCACTTCTCTTTTCTCCCCACCCCCCACAGTAAAATCTCACTTTTCTACTTCCTTGTCTCTTCACCTTTCTGATCCTGGGTCCAACCCAATTCTTCAGAGGTATCAGCAGCAATTAATAACAGAACTGGCACAGGAATTGTGAGGCAGCATGTACCAAGAGTCTCCATCCTCTACACAGTTTACCTTGGTACTGGGGGACCATATAAGAAGTGTTTATGACCATGTCAGTTCACAGGCCACACAACAATTTTTAACTGCCAATTACATCTGACCCCTGCCAAGTCGCTGCTTCCTGGTTTGTCCAGCTAGCCATCCAATCAGATATTTGCTAATATGAAATAGCTGATCATGCTGGAAAAGATTTGATTTGTTGGCATGCATGGGAGGCCAAGAACGAGCTAGCTGGTACCTAAGTACCTTAGAGGGCCTGTTACTAAGCTGTGTAGGCACATACGCGCATCAATTTTGACCTACAGCCCAGCTACCATGTTGCCCAGGCGGTAATCCTCTAAGTGTACCTGAAAATTTCAGGCGTGGGCAGTAATCAGCATTGTATGCACTTATACCATTACTGCCCAGTTAACATATGAGACTTTACCGCTAGGTCAGTGGGTGGTGGTAAGATCTCAGGCCCAAAATGGATGCGTGCCAATTTTTATTTTGCTGAACGTCCATTTTCAGCCAAAAAACCCTTTTTTGTAGGCGCGCTAAAAAATAGACCTGCGCAAGTCCAATACACATCTACACCAGTACAAGCCATTTTTTGGTGCACCTTAGTAAAAGGACCCCTCAAAGTCTTCTCTTGATCGTTGGTTGCTCACCTCTTCTTATTTGACCTTCTATTGTTTTGGGAAGGTTTGACCTTACCAATCTTAGTGGGTATGTCACCTGTGTGTGCCCCTCAGGATTAGTGGCTCATCCTGTTAACACTCTTAAAAGATAAGTACTTGCCAAATCTCTTTAATAAGGCATACCACAAAGATCAACAAATGTGAACATACACCACTCCTCCACATATATTTAGAACTGTTTTATAAAATCTGCTTGTTATATTACTATCATGTTTTATCATTACCATGTTACCCAAGGTTCTTCTGTTACACTAAATGTCTATTTTCTAATATATTTCCACCATTCATAATGAATTGTAAGCCACATTGAGCCTGCAAATAGGTGGGAAAATGTGGGATACAAATGCAATAAATAAATAAATAAATAAAATATTTTCAAGACTATTCAGGTATCAAAAACTAGAGTATTAGGTTGTAGTACTGTTTTAAGGACCAAGAGAAAAAGATGTTGTATTACATGAGCTATCAGGAGTGCACAATTCATTTTTTACATCAAACTCATTAAAAGGCTTCTTCTCGTTTTTTTTATTTGTGTGCGTATATTAGTGTATAAAGTTTCTGAAAGATCCTCCCGCCATTATGAGGTAGTAATTCATGATGATGCAACATGTACAGCAACCTCCAGCAAGAATGCTACATGGCACATCTCTTCTCCTTGCACAATGCCATCAACAGCATTTTCAAAGTTCCTGGTCAGGCAAGCTTGGTGACTCACTACTATGCAAGGTGGAAACTGCTGAGTCAGAAATCCCTTTTGTGAGCCATTTGTGCTGATTTCCTACTTTGCTAGATCCATGAAATTTTAAAGAGCTAGCTGGCTGTGCAACAGCATAGTGTTAGCAGGAAAAGTTGTATGTTCAGGCAATGCTTGGAGAAGACAATTTTGCTGGGGGAATATTTTCCCCCCTTCCCTCTCTCTACCCCAGAGGTTAAAGGATAACACCCCCCCCCCCCCCCCCCATCAGACAGAGGCTGTCTGATTTTCTCAGCATCTCATCAAGCACACCTTAGTGGCCAAAATACTTTACCTCCCTTCAGAATGCCAACATTTGGTGAGGATTTGGTAATTTCTAGAGTGTTTTATTCTTGTTTTATTGTTGATTTTATGTTTTTGTTTTTTAAAACTGGTTTTCTTTTACATTATATTTTGTACGTTCTTCTGTAATTCGCTGAAAGTCGTGGATAGCTAGATGATCTTGTAAATAAATAAACAAGCATCTTTCAAGGAAATGTTACTCCGATGAACAGAAAAGAATGAATGAGTTCCTCAGAGATTTTCAAAAAGGAAGATCATCACAATAAGATACAAACCTCTTATTCCTAAATGTTGTGAACTTGGGAGCAATATTAGGGCAGAAATTAAGATAAAGCTGTTCTAGGACCAAGCCTGGCAGGCAACAAAAGGATAAAGAAACAGGAAAGTTAGCTGGTACTGCCATTTTAAGAGCTCATGATTTACATCGCTTGCATGTGGTTGTCCAGTGTCTATTTGGGTTGCTGTACCAAGAGGCAACAATATAAGCTGCTTCTCATACTCCTCAGTCACCTTCCAACTTCATCCTTCTAAGTGAACTGCAAATATAGAGTGACTAAATGATCTTAAAAATAAAGCTATGCCCTCTGGCTACTGTGCTCTATTTCAAAAGTAACACACAACAACTACTACTACTACAACAAGCAGAATGCTCACCCTGTATCAATGCCACAGGTGGGCCTGGGTGGGCCAGGGCCCACCCACTTAGGGCTGAGGCTCACACAACAGTGGCATACATTTAGTGGTAGCTGGTGGGTATCCCAAGCTCCACCAGTTGAAGCTGATGGTAACGAAAACACTACTATCCATGATACCGGTGCCTTCGCATGCTCAGTTCTCAGCGCATGCCTGCTGCAGACTACCAAGGTGGAAAGAAGTGTTTTCCTGGTAGCTGAGATATTTTTTTTTGATGGTGGTGGTGGTAGGGAGAACACTTGGTGCCCACCCATGTCTTGCCTAGGCCCACCCAAAATCTGTTGTCTGGCTACGCCCCTGATCAATGCAAAATCCTTTTGTTTAGTTATCAATATTTACAATCTTTAAACAGCATCTTGTATTGCAGTGAACATTTGGGAGTGGACACAGATTACCTCACATCCCTGGAAGCTAATTAAATCAGTACTTCTCAACCCTCTCCTGTAGGCACACTTGGCAAGTAGGGTTTTCAGGATTCCCACCAAAGAAAATGTATGAGAACCACTTTTATACACCACGTCTCTTATACAGATCTAGTTTATGCATATTCAGTTGTGGGAATCCTGAAAACCTGACTGGCTAGGTGCGCCTCCAGGTTGAGAACTGGGTAGCACTGAATCAGATAATCTGTAACATGGCCACGTCCAGTGCTGCAATGGAAATGTGAAAACAGTAGTACAATTGGAACAGTATTATAGTTCTGGCCACAGAATTAAATTATCAAATCGTACAATAGCCTTTGTGCATCTTAAAGTAGTCTTGTGGTGTTAAGGTCACGCAACTGAGTACAAAGTTCAGGCTGATTTTATTCAGATGTTGACAGCTGCAGAGAATAGGAAAGAATTGTTTCATGATTATCAACTCCTGAATGAATCATTCTAAGTTTCCCAGTTCTTTTTCTGTATGATAAAATGAAAAAAAAAAAGTTGACTTTTAATGACAGAGCAGTTGTGCACATTTTTAATGAAAAGATCTCCATTTTACTGCTGAAGGGTTCATTTATAGATCTCAAGGAAGGCACTGTGACCAATCTGCTCATGTGCTTTTAGCCATGGATAAAAATAAATAAATAAATCACAATTTTACTTTCTCTCAGAAGCTTAGCTGAGCTTAGGTGGCAAAGCTGGTGGTGGGAGGCGGGGCTACTGGTTGGGAGGCGGGGCTAGTGCTGGGCACACGTCTACAGTCTGTGCCCTGAAAATGGCAGATACAAATTAAGGTCAGGTATGCACAAAAAGTAGCACATGAGTTTATCTTGTTGGGCAGACTGGATGGACCGTGCATGTCTTTTTCTGCCGTCATCTACTATGTTACCACATTACTCTCTTCATGCTTATCTCGCTCTTATTTCAGTTATGACTCGGCTTTGTAAATGGTAAGGTCAGAGCCATGATGGCTCCATCTTGGCCTTTTGGCTTGGACTATAGAACCTGTACAATGTGGGAGGTAAAGTCCTGCCAATCAGCACTATAACACTTAGGGGGTCTTTTACTAAGCCGGGTTAGTGTTTTTAGCAGGTGCTAAATGCTACAGATGCCCCCATATATTCCTATGGGCGTCTCTAGTGTTTATCATAAGCTAATCAGTAACAAGAGCTAAAAACACTACTGTGACTTAATAAAATACTCCCACAATGGGCTGAATATTCAAAAAATCCATCAGAGCTACTCAGAGTTATCTGGACAAATCTCTGCCTTTAAATGGTATTGGGCAAAAAAAGTGGCACTGGAAGCACAGCTTGACTTTAACCAGACAGTGTTGATACTCAGGACTGTTAGGTTAATCGTAGCTGGACAGGTCTGGTCATGCTGAACACCTGTCCTAAGATAAAGAGATATCTTTATCTGGTTAACTTTATTAATATATAATTTTGTGCATGTATGTGCCAGACTGCCAGTAGCAATCATCATATGCATATATTTTATAAAATTCTATAATAGGCATCTCTGAGACCTGGTGGAAGGAGGATAACCAGGGGGGCACTGTCATTCTGGGGTACAAATTATATCGTAGTGATAGGGTGGATCAAATTGGTGGAGGGGTAGAACTGTATATTAAGGAGAGCCTTGAATCAAATAGATTGAAAATTCTGCAGGAAACAAAACACTTCTTGGAATCACTGTGGATTGAAATTCCATGTGTAAAGGGGAAAAGGATAGTGATAGGAGTGTACTACCGTCCGCCTGGCCAGGATGAACAGACGGATGCAGAAATGTTAAAGGAAATTAGGGACGCTAACAAACTGGGCAACACAATAATAATGGGTGATTTCAATTACCCCGATATTGACTGGGTAAATGTAACATCGGGGCATGCTAGGGAGGTAAAATTCCTTGATGAAATCAAGGACAGCTTTATGGAGCAGCTAGTACAGGAGCCGACGAGAGAAGGAAAAATTCTAGACCAAGTCCTTAGTGGAGCGCATGATCTGGTGCGGGAGGTAATGGTGCTGGGGCCGCTTGATAACAGTGATCATAATATGATCGGATTTGATATTAGCTTTGAAATAAGTATGCATAGGAAATCAAATACGTTAGCATTTAACTTTAAAAAAAAGGAGACAAAACGACAGCCGGCGTGGTTAAAAAGTGAGGTGAAGGATTAGAGCTAAAAGAAAATCCTTCAGAAAATGGAAGAAGGAACCAACTGAAAATAATAAGAATAAGGAATGTCAAGTCAAATGCAAAGCGTTGATAAGGAAGGCTAAGAGGGACTTCGAAAAAAAGATTGCGTTGGAGGCAAAAAAACACATAGTAAATTTTTTTTAGGTATATTACAAGCAGGAAGCCGGCAAAAGAATTGGTTGGACCACTAGATGACCGAGAAGTAAAAGGGACGATCAGGGAAGACAAAGCTGTAGCGGAGAAATTAAATGAATTCTTTGCTTCGGTCTTCACTGAGGAAGATTTAGGTGGGATACCGGTGCCGGAAATGGTATTCGAAGTTGACGAGTCGGAGAAACTTAATGAATTCTCTGTAAACCTGGAGGATGTAATGGGGCAGTTCTACAAACTGAAGAGTAGCAAATCTCCTGGACTGGATGGTATTCATCCCAGAGTACCGATAGAACTGAAAAATGAGCTTGTGGAGCTATTGTTAGAAATATGTAATTTATCCTTAAAATCGAGCATGGTACCGGAAGATGGAGGGTGGCCAATGTAACGCTGATTTTTAAAAAAGGTTCCAAAGGAGATCCGGGAAATTATAGATCGGTGAGTCTGACGTCGGTGCCATTCAAAATGGTAGAGACTATTATTAAGAACAAAATTACACAGCATATTCAAAAGCATGGATTAATGAGACGTGGAGGGGCATAATTGAACATCGCCGGCGATCTATTTTGGTGGCGGCGCAACAGCTGGCTGGAACCGTATTTTCGAAAAAGATGGCCTGCCATCTTTTTTTTCGATAATACGGTTTAGCCTGGCCAAATGCCAGAGTTTGCTGGGGTTGAGATCGCCGGTTTTTTCAGCGATAATGGAAAAAACTGCTGGCCATCTCAAACCCGGTGAAATCCAAGGCATTTGGTCATGGGAGGAGCCAGCATTCATAGTGCACTGGCCCCCCTGACATGCCAGAACACCAACTGGGCACCCTAGGGATCAGTGCGGTGAACTTCAGAAAAAGCTCCCACATGCATAGCTCCCTTACTTTGGGTGCTGAGCCCCCCAACCCCCCCCCCCCAAAAAAAAACCCACTACCCACAAATGTACAACACTACCTAGCTCTTAGGGGTGAAGGGGGCAACTACATGTGGGTACAGTGGGTTTTAGAGAGCTCCCATTTACCAGCACAAGTGTTACAGGTAGGGGGGGATGGGCTTGGGTCCACCTGCCTGAAGTGCACTGCGGTACCCACTTAAAGTGCTCCAGGGACCTGCATACACGCAGGCCTCTAGGACTTGTTGCTGCTGTATAACCTTGGCACACCAGTTGAGACCTGAAGACTAATCTCTTTGAAAAAGTTCTTTATTTGAATAAGCATGTTTACTCACAGTTAACTGCAGATCAGAGGTTATGCCCCACTGGCAAAGAGTCTCCCTGGTACTTAGATTAGCAGTAGGTCAGAGCTGGCAGAATGGTGTACAATGCCCTCTTTCAGCACCATTCAAGGTAATAACTAAGTTCTCTAACGTGGGTAACACATGAAAGGGATCTAAAACTGGCTTACAAAAATGGCCACTACCTCATGGACTACCGGAAACAAAACTGGACACACTCTGACCCAGTTAGCAGGGGGAAAAGCACCATGGGAGTAGAGCCCACTACCCTACACCCACCACAATGCATTGCTGATGTGACTCTGCAGTGCACCTAACAGAAAAGGTGTCACACTCACCCGAGAGCCACATCACAACCAGGGAAAGGCTGTCAGAGGATAGAACAAATTCTGCTGTCAGTGGGTACAGCATTTGAGGCTGGCATACAGGTTTTTAGTTTTATTGTTTTAGTGTGGGAGGGGGTTGGTGACCACTGGGGGAGTATGGGGAGATCATCCCCGAATCCTTCCGGTGGTCATCTGGTCAGTTGGGGCACCTTTTTGAGGCTTGGTCATGAAAATAAAAGGACCAAGTAAACCCGGCGAAATACTGATGAACGCCGCTTTTTTTTCCGCGATATGTTATGATATGATAGGGTATGATAACATCATAGTTTGTAAGTAAGCATGGGGCCTATGCAAGCACATGCTTAATGGTTAGAGCTGAAGAGTTGCCAAGTTACCCAGTTCCAGGAGGAAAATTTTGAGCCAGCCTAGATTTCTGCAACCCTATCCTGGTATATTATGGGACCTTTCAGTGGTGGTATCAGGGACTACAAATAGAGCACTGAATTGGGATATGGGTATGTAGGTAGGACTCTGGACCCATCTCTACCAGGAACGTTTGAATATCAGGGTGAAAAAGTGATTATGAAGCCCTTTGCCTATAGCTTGGAAATTCTCCTAGACACTAATTTGACAATGCATAAACATATAGACCATGTGAATTCCACCTCTTTTTTCCAACTTCGCATGCCGAGCAAGCTGAAAGATATGGTAACACCATATGATTTTCGGACAATTGTACAGATCTGGGCACTGACGAAGATTGATTACTGCAACTCCCTATTTTGGGGAATATCATTCACTTTGAATGGGCTGTGTTGGCAATGCCGCATGACAGCTGCTAGCGTGGCTTTGTAAACAGGGAGGTTATTATGAATTGAGGTCCAAGTATTAGCATCAAGGTGTTTGCTTCTTTGGTGCATAGTTACAAAGTCAACTTGGTCAACGCAGCCCTTCAGTCTTACATACTTGGTATCCATATTATTTACAGTGTAGTAAATTTAAAACAAATCGGAGAAAAATGTCCTTCACCCAACGCGTAATTAAACTCTGGAATTCGTTGCCAGAGAACGTGGTGAAGGCGGTTAGCTTGGCAGAGTTTAAAAAGAGGTTAGACAGTTTCCTAAAGAACAAGTCCATAAACCAGTACTAAATGGACTTGGGTAAAATCTACAATTCCAGGAATAATATGTATAGAATGTTTGTACGTTTGGGAAGCTTGCCAGGTGCCCTTGGCCTGGATTGGCCGCTGTCGTGGACAGGATGCTGGGCTCGATGGACCCTTGGTCTTTTCCCAGTGTGGCATTACTTATGTACTTATACATAACATGCTTTAGATAAAATTGTTGTTATATAATTCACAAAATATAAATAGGAATTTTATTGGGAAGAGGAATAATGTAATGGTCTAAATTTTAAACACTTTTGTCTCCCTGTTTGCCTTTTTTCCAGTGCCAGACTGACACTCTCAGTCACTCTCTCTCTCTCCCATGCCCCCTCAGCCTTTACTTGTTCTCTCTCTTACATTTACCCCCCTCCGGCCTTCACCCTGTCTCTTTCCCCTCAGTTGGCTTCAGCTGCTGATTGCTTCAACTGGACCCCTGCGTCCCTGCTGCGAGTTGTCTGCAGAAGTTCAGTGAATTCCTCTGATGGGATCCCTGCTTCCCTGCTGCGACTGGTCTCACCATAGGGTTGTGCTAGTACTGCGTGGCTGAAGTTCGCAATTAGACCATGCCTGCTGGGGAAGCAGGAATCCCATCAAACGAATTCACAGAGCTTCTGAGGGCCATGAAAATGAAGTTGGTGGGCCAGGGTTTGGCTAGGTTCTGGCCTACGGGCTGTGAGTTGGACAAGCCTATTCTAGATACATTACTTATTTTTGCTAAATACCTACTGGAAATAAAACTGCCAGTACTGCACCTTACAGCCCATCGACTGGACAGTTCAAAGCAAAGTGCACCAAAATTTTTCAGAATTACACAAGGTTAATAAATTGAAATAAAACAAAAAATAGAAAATAAAATAAAATGATAATAAGATCTACAGCCACTACTCCAGGAGGATAAATTGCTGAAAGAGATATTCCCAGCTCCACCAGTGCTGGCTTTCTGATAGCCACCTAATTTGAAAGACGTTAGTAAAAAGCAAGCTCCCGATACAAAGTCAAAAAGAAGAGAATGCACACATCCCTGCAATATGCCTAGCTGCAAACTGCCAACACATCTCACAGGATCCCACAGTCACTCACATGGGAAAAATATGAGGATCCTTCGAATGCTCATCTTCAAATATGGTATATACCATTTAAAACAAAAAGGGCGAATAAGGGTGCTGTATTGGAGAGACAGTTTACACAGATATCATATTAAATATCACAATGCCAACCAAGATGTCACCTCTGTGGGACAGCACTTTACAAACCCAGAACACTGCATCAATGATTTTATGGTGAGAATACTACAATTATTATTTATTTAGATTTTGCTCACACCTTTTTCAGTAATAGCTCAAGGTGAGTTATATTCAAGTACACTGGGTATTTCTCTGACCCAGGAGGGCTCACAATCTAAGTTTGTACCTGAGAAAATGGAGGGTTAAGTGACTTACCCAAGATCACAAGGAGCAGTGGTGGGATTTGAACTGGCCACCTCTGTATTGTAAAACTAGTGCTCTAACCACTAGGCCACTCCTCCACTCCGCTAAAAGGGAACTTTAAGACAATCTAGAAACGTAAGACCTTTGAAGTCAAAATGATGAAATATTTTGACACCCACCAGACAGGACTTAAAGATCTAGGTTTTCTATCTCACTATAAACCATACAATTATACTGCTTTGTCACCCTCTTATCACTCACCCAGCTCTCCCTGTTTCTCACCTAACTCACCCCACCCTCTTGCTATGAGACTGTCATTGGAATGCATTTGTGTTTCACTTTTATATTCTGATAATTGTCAACATTTGCTTATTTCCAATCTGAAGAAGAAGGGTTACCCTTGAAATTAATAAAAAAATGTATTTTAGTCCAATAAAAAAGGTACCATCTTCTTTTCTATTTTTTGTTTTATTTACACAAAAAATTAAAACCTTTTGGTCTTGTATCTAAGTTTACCATAAATATTAGATACTGCTTCCTGTTAAAAATCAGAATACATTTAGCATGTTTGGGCACAGAGATCTTTAGGAGCAGGTTATATTTATAGACTGCCTTGCTGGAACAAATTCAACTTAAACAGTGCATTATTATACCTATACAAACAGATTACCATGACAACCACTTCAGTTTATTCACTGTCCTTTCAAAAATTCCCCGGTCCCATAGCTGTGGGTACAATTTTCAAATATAAATATTCTTTCCCAGTTGCTTCATTTTTTTTTTCTAATTAGATTTTGTCTTAGTGTGAGAGGTACCATGAAATTGCTAAATGGTTTCAAGGTTTTCATACTCAAATTAAGAGCACGTTTTCATAGCACAATTTTGATACATTAATTTAATTTAAAATAAATAAATGATAGAGTGAACACTGATTTTAACAGTTTACAGAAATAATAACTCATACAAAATAAACAAAATAGACAAGCATAAAAAATCCACTAATAGCAGCACCAATTTCAGCAAAAGTGCAAAATAAAATACCCTGATTACCATCAAGAAAGCCATCACATTTTTTAGGTGTCCTTTTACTAAGCTATGGTAGGTGTTAACGTGTACGAGAAGCAAAAAAACAGCGGAAGCGATGAGCACACAATGACTAGGAAATCAAGGTGTTGCTATCAGTACTTTATTGGTTGAGTAAACAAGACTCAACACGACTCGTGCTTGGCTCCTAGGTCTTTATCAGGAGTCTCATTGCAACCTACTAATTCAGTTAAAAGGTAACACCGCTAGGCAGTACTGTAATAAGTAACAAAATATGTGCTGTAGCGAGTCTCAACAGAAAATCCGTAAAGAAGGGTCACATCGATATATACCACTAATGAGCTGTTGAAACACCGGGTAAAGTCATGAGCTGGGGCTGCAAAATGGCGGCTCAATGGTTCTGGCCACAAACTGCAGGTCCCCCTCTTTAAGCCCCTACATCCCCTCTCCCAACTGATAGTCTGCTGCTGTGGGGGTCCTCTGGGGTCTGGGGAGTTTTGGGGCAGAAGTGAGGCCCAGTCACTCCTGCCCTGTCCATGGCTGCTGTCAAAATGGTGGCTCTAGCTAGGGGTCACTCCCAGTGGTAGTAGCATGAGACTACCGCTAGGGGAGCCATTTTGACAGAGGCCATGGACAGGGCAGGAGCAACTGGGCTTCGCTCCTGCCCAAAGACCCCCCCAGACCCTAACCCTACAACAGCAATCAGATGGAGGAGGGGATATGGGGGGCTTCAAGGATGGGGGGCTTGTGTCTGGGGGCCTGAGTTGTGGGGGCTTCAAGAGGAGGATCTGCAGCTTGTGGCTCACAAGCAGCATTATTCCTGAGGCAGGATTTAACAACTACGGTACTGGGATATCACAGGTTGCTGAATCCTGTGGGAAATCAAGGTGCAGTAAAAAGCAAACGTTTTCCCCACCTTAATGAATCCCCCCCTTATTATGCATCACAAGACCTTAGGATGAATTATTGACCCATAATGGACCCTCTGTGTTTCAATGGAGAGAGTAATAGTCTTCAACAATATTTTCATTTAGTACTATTGAACCTAAGGGACTGAATTGTGAGATTGAATGGATGACTTTAATCTGAGAGTGTTTATCTATTGGCTAATGCCTCTGCAGTCCTTGGCTTCTGATTGGAGCTCACCATACCATATGATGTTAATAATAGTATATAAGGAAGTTTTTAAAAAACTCGGTGGCCATCTTAGAAGCCATCACAAGGAAAAAATCTGGTCAGTAAGAGAATGTTTTTTAGGTATAAAAAATCTTTTGAAAGTAAATATTAATACTATGGATGTTTATGGTTGTAGGAGACTACCTTGAAACAGCTATGAGCGAAACATGGATATTTGTGTCAGTGCTGTATGGTCTCCAACTTTGCTTGGGTGCTTAGACTGAAACGGAAAGCTGCACCAATAAGCTGGAAAGCTAAGTACCCTCTTAATTAAAGAGGTTCCTATTGTTATATCCATGTTTCACTCATAGCTGTTTCAAAGTAGTCTCCTACAACCATAAACATCCATAGTATTAATATTTACTTTCAAAAGATTTTTTATACCTAAAAAACATTCTTTTACTGACCAGATTTTTTCCTTGTGATGGCTTCTAAGATGGCCACTGCGTTTTTTAAAAACTTCCTTATATCCTATTATACTGAGAATAAAGGATGGACTATAAGTGTAATGTATAAAAATGGATTAATGACAAGTATGTGCCTCTGCAATTGAATGCCTGGCTCAAAGGTTTTAGCCAAATGGATGTGGGCATGTGTTTCTGATGATCCAATATATATACAAAAATTATTTTCATGATCTTATTGACGGTTAATGAATAGACCTGTAAAGCTGTATTTAAAGAAGTTTGGCATATATGTGTGAGTGATCGATTGGCCCCCTTCATGTGACTGAATGTGGAGTAGTGCATTAAGAATTATCATAGGAATACATTGTCATCTTTAGCGTTTAGCACACGCCGATTTTTAGCGCATGCTAAAAACGCCAGCACGCCTAAGTAAAAGACCCACTTAAGTGGTATACTATTACCTCTGCTCACCTTTTCTTTTCACAAACTGAACAAGATTTGGTAATAGATATTCCAAAGGAAGGTTTCATATCTCCTTTTCCCACTAAAACAAATGAAATGGTGAATATAGTTGGTTTAAGTGTTGCAAACTCTGCTGCTTAACCAGTGCAAGAAAATTTCTTGCCTTTGTCTCGAGACGTCTTTTGCTTTTAATGCACGTCTTTTTGTTTTCCTTTCTGGATCTCATATTCCTCCATAGATGAGAAGCTTCAATAGTCAGTATTTGGGCATGGATATTTAGAGCACAATTTTAGTGCTTTTGAATAAATACTTAGCAAGGCACTGAGGCTACCATCTTCTTAGGTTTCCATTCACCGCTTAGCCTCTGGGCTTTCAAATGTAAGCTTTTCCACTCCTGGCCTTTAAAAAAAGTCTGCTAACTTGTATTGTTAGGGGTCTGGGAGACAAGAGCAATATCTGTTGATATTGTTCTTGGAGTAATACAACCTAAGGCACAAGATCTTGCAGCCTATTTTGCTAATAAGATAAATTTAATTTATACATCTTTTCCAAAACAAATAGTATTTTGATAGTTATGGAGATGATGATCTAGATAGTATAATAATAATAAAAATAATAATAATAATAAAACTTTATTTATAACCTGCTATATCTGTAAAAGTCTAAGCGGGGAACAAATCATATACAAAGTATAAAACAAAAAACATAACTGATAATAAAAATTGCCAATAGATTTTGGTCATCATTTCATAAGGTGACAAATTGGGAAATTCAAGGTATTATTAAGACACTATCTAGTACTGTCCAGCAACATGGTTTAAGGATATTATCTTGTCCATGGTTCATTGGTTAACATCTTTTGTGAATGTTGTGTTGGCTCAGGGCTGGTTTTCCTCCTCGTTTGGTAAGATAGAGCTTATTCCGTTGCCAAAAGGAAATGATTTACATCTATCCTTAGTGGCTAGTTTTAGACCAGTTGCTGGAATTCCACTCCTTACTAAGTTGGTTGAATTTATTGTGTTGTCTCAATAGAAAAGTTTTCTTGAGAATAGTAATATATTATTGTCATCTCAATATGCTTTCTGGAGCTTTTTTTTAGTACTGAAATCTTCTTATGTTAAATGTTATTTGAGTAGAGGTAACCAAATATTGCTTTTACAGTTGGATGTGACTTCAGCGTTCGATACAATCACGATATTTTATTATATAGACTATCAGAGATTGGTGTGACAGGAACAGTACTAAAATGGTTTGAGGGTTTTTTGAGATCTAGAGATTATGTGGTGTTAAAGGATGGAGTATTTTCTGAGTCTTGGATTTCCCCATGTGGTGTTCCACAGGGGTCTCCGATATCTCCTTTGCTTTATAATATCTATATGAGTTCTTTATGTACAATTCGTTTGGTATCAGATGAATGGATTTTTTCATTTCTGGATGATATATTTGTACTGGTTCCTGTTCATGTAGATTCATCTGTTTTTAGAAAGAGTGTCAGCTGTTTTGAAGGAAATTCAGTGTTGGTTATTTAAATATAGGTTAAAACTTAATATGGATAAGACAACATTTTTATGGTTTAGTATGAAGGTGGAAAATATTTCATCTTCTATTCAGTTGTTAGATGGTACAATATTTGATGTGGAAACTGTGTCTAGGATATTATCAGGCATATTTTCAAAGCACTTTGGGAGGCTAAGTTCCATAGGTTTCTATGGAACTTTGGGAGGCTAAGTGCTTTGAAAATGAGCCTCTATGTGTGTTACTGGATTCATCTTTGGCTTTTGAACCTCAGGTGAATTTGATAGTTAAAAAGGCTTTGTTTTTTTTAATTGAAACAGTTGCAACTTATACAATCAAATTTTTATCAGAAACATTTCAGAGTGGTAGTCCAGGCAGTGATTTTAGCACTGTTGGATTATAGTAATATTTTATATACAGGTCTACCTTCTAAACTGAGAAAGTTACGTTTGATTCAAAATATGGCAGCAAATTTGATCTATCATAAATCTAAATTTGACCATGTGTCCCTTCTGCTTTTAAATTTGCATTAGCTGACAGTAAAATCACGAGTTAAATTTAAAAATTGCTGTTTAATATTTAAAACTTTAATTGGTGATGTTCAGGATAATTTTACTTTTTTAATCAAGATGTTAGCAGGATCTCATAGTAAGGAATGTTTACTGCTGTCTTTTCCAACTGTTAGAGGAACACATTATAAGAAAGTTCATGAAGGATCTTTTTCTTACTATGCGGTTAAGCAATGGAATATACTACCCTTAAATATTTGACAAAATCCTTCCTATAGTGTGTTTAGAAAGAGATTAAAGACTTGGCTATTTTAAATCAGCATTGATATTTAATTTTTGATATATATTTTTTAAATGTTTGTAAACCGCTCTGAACCTGTTGAAACGGCTTTGGTTAAGGATAATAATTTCCTACATAAAAGACTGGAGTACCTAGAAAACCAGACTAGAAGATTAAACCTCAGGTTTCTTAATTTTCCCAAATCGCCTTTAATTTCCCCTTTGGACATGGTTAAAAAATATATGATTGATATTCTTGGAATGGATAAGGACTCACTGCTTCCCCTTACTCAGGCTTATTACATCAGGAGTGGTGGAGTGGTGGAAGAAAATCCCCCGATAGCAGGGGAAGGAATGGATCTTACTTCTTTCCTTGAAAGTTCATTGGAGATAATTACTCAGAGGTTGACTCTGCTTGTTACTTTTGTGCTGGAGCCTGATAGGAATGCCGTATTAAGGCTTTCCTTGAGACACTTAGAAAATCTGTTTTTGGGCTCAAAAATTCGTATTTTTCCTGATCTCTCAAGGCCTACACAGATGAGACGGAGGGCCTTTTTGGAACTCCGCCCTAGGGTGGTGGCACTGGGAGCAACTTTTATATTACGTTTTCCTTGTTATTGTAATGTAATGCTTGAGGGTAAACAGTTTCAATTTTTTAGACCCAAAACAGTTAAAACAATTTCTAGATGCTAGAGTGGAATTGAATGTTGTGTGCCCTCCCTAAATGCAGGCTGGGGTCTGAACCAGAGGTTGCAACCATTAGTCCTTAATTATTGCTATATGTTTTACTTTAAATTCTAAATTCTTGGATGCCAAAATTTCCTAAACTTGTGGACAGAAAGGCTGTTAATGATATTTCTCTTTATTTTTGCCTTTTGTATAAATGCCGATTGCATATTCACGTATTGTGATGATATATGGAAATATATGAATAAAGAAATAATAATAAAAAAAAAAATGAACCTGTTGTTTCATGGATTTTCTGGGATATAAGATTCTGTTAGCATTAGCATCATAATATTTCTAGCCTTCTATATAGGAAAATTATTTTCCATCAATGTGTTTAAGACAAAGATCTGTTATGGTGGGGGTAAGGGGTTATCAATGACCACAACTAGGGGCCCTTTTACCAGTGGTGTACCAAGGGGGGGGGGGGCGGTGGGGGCAGTCCACCCCGGGTGCACGCCACTGGGGGGGGGTGCAGCACGCCGGTCAGCTTCGTTCGTTTTCATGCTCCCTCTGCCCCGGAACAGGAAGTAACCTGTTCCGGGGCAGAGGAAGCATGGAAATGAACGAAGCTGACCGGCGCGCGGCACCCCCTAGCGGCGTGCACCCATGGGGGTTCTTTGCTGGGGTGGGGGTGTCCTTTTGCCAGGGGGGGGTCGTGCTGCACTGGGGGGGAGCACTGCACCCAGGGGGCGGGGTGCATCGGCAATCCGGCCTGGGTGTCAGCCCCCCTAGGAACGCCACTGCCTTTTAGAAAGGCCCGGTAGGCTCTACGCGTGTGCCTTGCTCACCAAAACAAGACTACCACCAGGCTAGCGCACCCCCCTGGTGGTAATTTCAGTGCTTCCGGTGTTAATCAGCAGTGTAGCGCATCAGCCCTTAATGCTGGATCAATGAGTGGCATTAAGGATTCAGGCCGTAAATAGGCACACGTTGTTTTTTTACCGCAGGCCCTTTTCCCGGCCCATTGAAAAAAAGCTCTTTTTCCTAGACACGGTAAAAACTGGCCTGGCACATGCCAAAAACATGTGCCCACACTACCGCAGGCCACTTTTTGCTGCGGTTTAGTAAAAGGACCCCCTACTAGGGTAATGTTTGGTCACATGCTATGTTTTACATACCTTCTGCTCAGTGTGCTGCTGCGGCTAAGAAAGCAAATAGAATGTTAGGTATTATTAGGAAAGGAATGGAAAGCAAAAATGAGGATGTTATAATGCTTTTGTATCGCTCCATGGTGCGACCGCACCTCGAATATTGTGTTCAATTCTGGTCACCGCATCTCAAAAAAGATATAGTGGAATTAGAAAAGGTGCAGAGAAGGGCGAAGAAAACGATAAAGGGGATGGGACGACTTCCCTATGAGGAAAGGCTAAAGCGGCTAGGGCTCTTCAGCTTGGAGAAAAGGCAGCTGAGGGGAGATATGATAGAGGTCTATAAAATAATGAGTGGAGTTGAACGGGTAGATGTGAAGTGTCTGTTCACGCTTTCCAAAAATACTAGGACTAGGGGGCATGCGATAAAGCTACAATGTAGTAAATTTAAAAAGAATTGGAGAAAATGTTTCTTCACTCAACGTGTAATTAAATTCTGGAATTTGTTGCCAGAGAATGTGGTAAAGGCGATTAGCTTAGCGGAGTTTAAAAAAGGTTTGGACGGCTTCCTAAAGGAAAAGTCCATAGACCGTTATTAAATGGACTTGGGGAAAATCCACTATTTCTGGGATAAGCAGTATAAAATGTTTTGTACATTTTTGGGATCTTGCCGGGTATCTGTGACCTTGATTGGCCACTGTTGGAAACAGGATGCTGGGCTCGATGGACCTTTGGTCTTTCCCAGTATGGCAATACTTATGAACTTATAAAAATTCTGAATGGCCCTCCTTTGTGGCTCAGAACATGCGACAAATCTTGTGAGATCAAAAGCTTCTCTCACCCTGTGTTCACATTGGAGACATTTTAAAGGTATGATAATTTATAAATATAGTAGGTTCTACAGTATTGCACCACATTACATTGACTTCAAGAACTAACCAGTAAAATATATAAAGAAAGGTGTGCATTTTAGAGCATAGAGAAGTATGCTCTTGTTGTAGATTGCAAAGTATGCTATTCAGATATGTCACTATTAATATTCCTAATAGTCCTGAACGTTTGATAGGGGGTTGTATCAGTGAGCCACAGTGAAGTATTTGGGGCTGATTCATTAAACTTGTGGGCAATTAGATAAGAGCCGCATATCATCCCAGGTTATTCACGAAGATCATTAAGCATCATTTCCATAAAATGAATGTGATGCTCTCATGTAAAAAAGCTGAACACCTGCATGTGTCAATCAAACATATTTATGCACAAGAGTGATTCAGCCTGGCATGCAAATTAGCTCGAAATTCATCACAGCTTGCAAACCTGTACTACCACTTGTACTGCATTTCTGCTCACAAAACTTTAAACCACCTTCAGCTCTCACATTATTGGGAAAAGACATTTTCTCATTCATGCAAAAATGAGAAGCTCCCCTTCTGCACAGATACAGAGCAAATGGATAAAAGCAGGCTTACCAACCAGAATAAAATATGATAAAAAACTTATTCAAATGAAATACTGGATAACAAATACAAACTAATAAAAATAAACAACATTTAGGGCCTCTTCTACTAAATTGTGTTTGGCAGGCCCTTAATGCAGGGACAACGCAAAATATGTTAATGCATTTTGCAATATCTTTCCCTTTTCTGTATGTTAACTATTTAAAAAAAAATATTTTTTGCAGGGCACATTTTGTAGTTAATCATTCAGGGTCCCTTTTACCAAGCTGTGGCAAAAGGGAGCCGGTGCTGGCTTCTGTGCATGTTTTACACACGCCCCGAGGCCCCTTTTTACTGCAGCTGGTAAAAGGGAAGTCTTGTTTTCCTACAGGAAATGGCTGGGCGGCAAGTAAAGCACTTGCCATTCGACCATTTCGGGGGGGAAGCCCTTACCCATTGAGGTGGCAGTAAGGACTCCTGCATTAACCTGGCGGTAACTGGGCAGCACACGGCACTGCCTGATTACCACTGGGTACACTACGGCGCTACAAAAATAAACACATTTTTGTAGCTCCAGAAATGCTGGCATGCTAGGGGTGGGAAGTAAGGTCAGGCTGCTGCGGTAGCCCAGCGGTACTTCCTGCATAGCGAGCTGTAAGCCAGCGTTGGGCTTACCGCTGCTTAGTAAAAGGAGCCCTCAGACTACTGTGCCCTACTGGTTAACACAAAGTTAACAAAATGTTTTGCAGGTACCACGCACTAATGCCCACATTAGAGTGTGACCTGAAAATCAAAACACAGAAAATGCCTTTAAAAAAGTGCTGTAGTAAACCTGGGCTTATTGCGCTGGAAAGCCCTGCGGTAGGATGTGCTAAGCCCAGATTTCAGTGAACTTTAGTAGAAGGATCCCTTAATAAACCACAATAATCATTAATATACAACTGAAAACACTTTAAAAACCTGACATGGCTTGAATCATCTATGGAACTGGTACCAGGAAGATTTACATTTTTTAGTTACTTTTGCGCTGGAGCCAGACCATAATACTATATTAAGGCTTTACTTCAGATATTTGAATGAGCAATTTTTGGGGTCTTATGTTCATGTATTTCATGATTTGTTCAGAAATACCCAGCTTAAGAGGGAGGAGTTCTTGGCTATAAAGCCAAGGATCATTGCTCTACGTGGTACTTTCATACTTAAATTACCCTGTCGATGTTTTATGACTTATGGTTGTGTTGTGAACTATTTATTCTTTAACCCCAAACAGCTCACAGCTAGGGAGTCTAGTACTACATGAAGTACTTCTACAGACTTACTGTAATCAGTTGTTGCTAAACTACCTGAAGACTCCTTGAAGATTGTTTGTTTTTCTTCAGATTTATTTCCTTGCTTGGTCCTACGTTTTGTGGGTTTAAGTATGCTTTTGTTAGCTGTGGTTTGACATTTGCTGATTTTTCTTAATTTGAGTACTGTATTTCCATTTGCATTCATATTGGATGTTAAATTGTTAAATAAAGAAATAAACAAACAAACAAATAAATAAATAAATAAATAAATAACCCCCTCCCCCCTTCTTGTAGATGATAGTGAGCTGATATACACATGTATCTGTGGAAACCACTGAGGAAATTACATGGAAGATGTAACTTAAACAATTTCTGCTTTGGAAATGATAGTCTATGACTGGTGGAATATAAAGCACAGGAAACACTTTCCATCGGTTTGGCTTCCCTATATCCAGTCCCTTTCTCCAAGAGCACGTAGCTGGATTCTGAACGGTCTAGGTGACAAAACTGGATGTGGACAAACTGAGCTTTGTATTGCACATATCAAAAAGGGGGGGGGGGGGGGGGAGACAGATAGGTATAAACATAATCAAAAATGCCCCCTTTCAGTAACTTCTGGAAGGTGGCTGTATATTGGCTTTATTGATCCATAGCACATGGGCTGTAACAGCCCAAACCTACGTGCGATTGTATAATAGAGGAGGATAATGTTAGGAGGAGCTGGTGACTGAAGGATTTCTGGGGGTTTGGAGGGGTCACAGGATTTGGAGGTCTATGTTTTATTATTGTGTAACTCATTGTGAATATCTGTATCTTGTTATATTTGTTTAATAAAAAGATCTTAAATAAAAGATAATCATCTGACAGCAATACTATTATACAATCTGTCTAATTCAGGCAAGTCCCTAATAAATGCATTAGACATGAGATCAGAGTCTGAATTAATTCTGGAATATGTGAGTTCCCTTGCAGAGTAGAAATAAGAGTGGAAGCGAGAACCATAAGGCAGGTCAACCCAGAAAAACAAAACACGAATACTCTGAAATAGGTCTCAATGCAACATCGGGGTCAGTGGCATTGTCACAGGGGGTCCTGGGCCCCCCACTTTGGGCTTAGGTCCCTACAAAATTATGGCACCATTGCTATGGCTGGTGGGGATTCCAAAGTCCTGCCAACTGAAGAGGTCCTCCTATGGTGGCTGGAAACTCTCCAATGCTGATGGTCAGCAGCTCCAGCTCTATGCCACGCATGATTGGCTTTCGTATATGCACAAAAACTGAGCATGAAGGAGAGGGGGGAGGCGGCAAAGTGATGGGTCATGGAAAAGGCTGCTGGCCGCATGTATTGGGGAGTTTCAGCTGCCAGAGGAGGACCTCTTCAGCTGGCAGAACTTGGGGATCCCTGCAGCTCTGGCATGTAAGAGTTGATTTGGGGTTTCAGGGGCCTAGAGAGCAAGATGAGGGCAGGAGCAGAGAGCAAGAGAGGAAGTGGGGCAAAATTTGATGTTCCCCCACTTTGGTCTGGCTATGCTATTGACCAGAGTTAATAAGTGCAAGCCACCTAGGAGAGCTCAAAGGGTTCTCACTACAGGGGGTGTAGCTGGTGGGCAGGGGGACCCCAGAAATGCAAAAATTCCTTGCACAGAAGGGGGTATGGCAGATGAGCTGTACAACCCTTGCTACTACTGAAGGAAGGCAGGACACTTAAAAGGGACAACCCAGGCTAGAAAACTAAAATCTACCAGAGATTTGCTCAAACAAAAAAGACAAACCTGTCGTGGACAGGATGCTGGGCTCGATGGACCCTTGGTCTTTTTCCAGTGTGGCATTACTTATGTACTTATGACTGTTACTGTTGTATTTTACTGTAAACTGTTTTGAGTTTCTGACATGATGAGCTCACCACCAGCTGGGATTTCAAAGAAATGTGTAATGAATATGCATGAGAAAAGTTTGCATATATGATTCTCCAATGTAAGCAAATTGATCTCATGCCAAATTTAGTCTGGATATCACGAAAACCCAACTGGCAGTGAGGTCACTAGGGCAGAGTTTGGGAAACCCTGCAGTAATTATTTCTGTGAAGGATATAAAGCCATTAATGTTTTAAAAAACTACTCTCATAGTGAATTTTCTGCCCAAATTAAGCCATTTCTTTGATGCCACTGGCATGATTCTATATTGGGAGGCCAATTTTAAACATTTGCAAAGGTCCAGTTGAACATGAGTTTGCAACAGCACTACTCAGCTACAGAACTGACTGGATCTGCCGTCACAAATCCTTTGATAATTAAGTGAGCATCATGATTAACCAAGTGGATTGCCTTCATGGGTATTTGAGGCAGACCTTCTACTAGAATCACTGCCACAAGAGCAGTAAAACATTTGCTAAATGGATTCAAAGAGAAAACAGGAAGAGACCATAAACCACTACTAAATGGCCTTGGGAAAAATCCACAATTCCTGGAATAACATGTATAGAATGTTTGTACGTTTGGGAAGCTTGCCAGGTGCCCTAGGCCTGGATTGGCCGCTGTCGTGGACAGGATGCTGGGCTCGATGGACCCTTGGTCTTTTCCCAGTGTGGCATTACTTATGTACTTATGACCTCTGTGGTAGGTGAACCTCAGGCAATGCATAAAAACAGAGGTGATTAGGGAAAATGATGGAAAAACAACCAAGCTGTCACCGAGGACAGCTTTATTGAAGAAATAACCTAACTTGGCCGTGTTTCAGCAAAAAACATCTACATCAGGGGTCCCAACACCCCACACCAACTTCTCTGTTCACAAAAAATGCTGTTTTCTCTGCTGACAGTACTCATGAGATTTTATCAGGTGATAAGCAAGCTGTATGTTGTGTTAGCAGTGCTTCAATTAGACATTGTGTAGTGTTGGGAACCCTGATGCAGGCATTTTTCCTGAAACCCACCCCGAGCTGGGTCATTTCTTCAATAAAGTTATCCTTGGTGACAACTTGGTTGTTCGTTCACCATTTCCCCTGACCACCTCTGTTTTTGTGTTTTGTTAAATAGGATCACCATTTCTGTCCAAAATAATTACCTGTGTCTGTACTGCAGTGCCTGAATGACAGGGCTTGTATCAACATAAACCTTCCAATAAATTACATTCTGTACTTTCCTTCTGAGAGCTTTTATCCTAAAAATACACATCTATGCAGAATTTCTTTTTTAGAAACCGCTCATATATCGTCAAATTCAAATGATAACAGGAAGAAATGGTACAAATGGCTAAAGAAACAATGTTCTTAAGGAGCAAATGAACCATATTTTCAAAAACAGCTTCCTGAAAGGAAATAGTCCTATAACAACCACTAAAACAAAATACATTGCAATTATTTTATCCTAAAAATACAATTTTCCTACTTACGACTGCTATAGTTTTATCTTTGCTGCTGATGCCACATTACTTCAGCCATCACTACAATGCAATACAGTTAATTCCAATTTACCTTAAGGCACAAATGATGAAACCTTTCACTTTTTCCCTGTATACCAGCATTCTATTATACACACCACATCTGATGTCCTATGGCATACATTAACCAGCTCGATGCACAGTTTGGAACGGGGCCCAATACCCCGTTTACATTTCTGAACACAAGATTAAAAGGATTGTCGCTGAATTCCAAAGCAAAGGTTCGGAAACATGAGCAATCAATTTTAAGGGGGATCGAGTGCCTTTGGACTAAAAACAAAAGAGATGAAAAGATGATGTACTGGCTTGACTTGGAGGGAAAACCCTCTCAAACACTGTATGGTAATACATTTTATGCATACGGATACATTGAACCTACAACTGAATCTAAAGTCAGGCCTGCATTCACGAGCACAAAACGCTAAAGCAGCAAATTAAAAAGCAAGTCTCTTCTACTGTTCTTGAGAAGGCAATAAATACAATTTACATCATAAATATTCTTCATTGTGGTCTACTTCCCTGTGCTATTAGAGCTTTCTGGAAAAAAGTAAAAAAAAATTGTGCTAAGGGCAGATCCACAACAGACAATATAAATATGAATGCATTTAGTAGCAGATCCAATAGATCTTAAGCATACAACGTGTAGACACATGCAGACTATAGACTTTTCTTTTTAAAAAAATCTTTATATCTATATATCTCTCTCTATATATATCTATATGTATGTATAAATAAATAAATAAATAAATACTTACTTTTTGTTTCTTTAGATAATTTCATAAAGTCTCTGCATCAGGTCAAAAGCAACTCCTCTATGGTTCAGACCCTTAAAAGGCAATGGGCTATTCCAGACCTCTTCCATTAACAAAGGCCTCAATTCACCCAAAATTGGAACTCAGAAAAATTGATGGGCAAAAGATATTTGGTGACTTTGGCACATAAAAACAATTGTGCCCTACATTAAATTAACCTTCCCTCCCCTCCCAAACAACCCAGCTCAGAGACCCTGTGTATCATGGAAAAAGTGCAAAACCCCCCCCCCCTCCCATTCCCAGTTAGGCATTAAATGGAACATAGAGGCCCAGAGGAACATCTTTTTGGTTGGAGGAGCCAAGCCAAGCTCTATCTCCTTCCCCAAGGTCTCCAGTTGCTGAGGTGTTGAGCAAACTATGGGTGGGACCATAACCCCTGTGGCCTACCCCTTTCCGCTGGGAATATGTATAAAGACTTTGTCAACTGCATGCTCTCTGAGTAACTCATTTTCTGCCAAACTGGATTTTTTTTTGTGCCAAATATCTCCTTTTAAGCCATCAGCAATTTGGTAACAGCTGAATATTTCCCACTAATTCAGCCTTCAGAGGCCTAAAAGACTTTGTGTGAATCAAGACTAAAGAGAACAGCAAATGTTGAAAAGGTCAGAGCAGTTTTCTTGCCCGTACCTTTTCATAAATCCCTTTCCCCTCCCTCCCTTTGACGTCACATGAAACTTCCACTTATTTCACAAAGTCGCAGACATTCTACTTAGCGCTACAGAATTACAGAAATACCCAAACTTGCTATACAGAGGACAACTCCAATCACTGTTTCACATGTGCCCCAAAAAAGGTCCCCCTTCCCTTATTCAAGCACCTAGCAGGAACTGTATTTTCCTGTATTCTCAATGTGAAACTCAATAACAAGTTATACAATAACAGCATCTAAAAGAAGGAGATGAACAGGAGACCAAAAGGCTTCTGTTCACCCTCTTTTGACCAATCAGTTTCACGAGGTATGTATATAGATGTGAATTAGATTGTTCATATTCACCATCTAGATAAAGGAAAAATAAAGAGACCAGTGCTTCGTGAATGAAAAGTACGTACAGCCTCCAGCCTCTGGATATCGTACACATAACCTCATCATCTCCCTGTTTAACGATTTGTGGTAAGGCTTTCAGGACCCAACGTGAGGAAAACTCGGCACAGGCCGTATGTGAAAAAACATCAGCCTGCTGACACTATTCATTTCTTTCTTGGCTGTACAGCCAGACCTACAAAAAAGGTTGACAATTTTTTTCTCTATAGGGAAAACAGAAACCAGTTTTACAAGGAGATATGTTGGATTGACTTTCCACAGAAGCAATCTATGGATCTAGCACCTAGCAGTTAGCTGGATCTGATCGAGTCCTGCTATTCTATTTTATTTCATGGCATGCTACACATGCACGGACAGATATTCTGCTCAGACTGCTGCCTTAGTCTTTCTGGAGACAGATGATGGGCAAGAAAAAAAACAAATAGCTATGTATAAGAGTTACTTTCCTCTACAAGCAAAGAACACAAGTGTCCCATCAGACCGGACGTATGACCAGATCTCTGAATGTTCTTTTCACAGCAAGACACAGCAGCTAAGAAGGGAAGCTATTCACCTGTAGGACCGCTGTCTTATCTTACTCATATAGCACCTTTTAAATCTTTGGATCCATCTTCATAAACAGCTTCATGAGCTGGTTTTCATTCACCAGCAAAGACCTGTCATAGTAGGAAATTCTCTCTCTCTCTCTTTTTTTTTTTTAATGATTCTCTTCTGGGATGACAATGCTGGTTTTTCCATGCTGCCAAAGTCAGTTCCAGTACTGGCGCTAAAATAAGGCAGACCCTATGGGGAAGAAGGGTATTTCCAATGGATGATGAATTCAGCCCGTGGAAGAAGGCTGTTTCTTATCCAACACTCTTGGATGAAATATGTTGCAAAGCACCTGGATGCATCAATACACTGATTTACAACTGCAGTAGACAATACTATAGTGGACCATACTTTAGTGGTTTGGGTGCAAGCTCTGAACTTCTGATGAGCTGAGGTGACAGTTTAATGCCTTTAAAGAAGAAACATTTTATTTATAAAGAATTTCAGACAGCGGTTTACCTTCTTTGGCATTGTTGCACAATATACCACCGACACTCATTTCCTCCAGATTCATAAACAGGCGCCACCAGTTGACTGCACTGAATGATTCTTCTGATGTGGCTGTTGGCTGAAGATATGGGTTGTTCAATGTTTTTCCTTTATCTTTCCCCTTGTTCCAATTTCAGTTCATACATACATTTACTTATCTATGTTTATGAACATGTGCATGTATGATATATATATATCTATCTATATATATATGACGCAAATTTCTTTATATGAGTGCAATGGGCCTCATGTAACCCTCTGATATTAACAATATAAGGGAAAGTGATTGTGTATAGATTATGCTTTACAGATGTATTTAGCCATGAAACCACTGGAGCTGGATCTCTTAATGGTGGCTAACCAATAATCATCAATACTGCTAAGTATGTGGGGGTTTGTTTGTCTCACTGGAATAAAGATCCTGTTTGGCAAATGACACGTTGTTGCTGAGTACTTCCTGAGGGCAGGCAAAGTGTAATCCTGACTTAAAAGATCTCATCACCATCTTCACATCCACTGGTGTTGTGTAATCAAAGACTTTTCTCTCAGGCTCTCCTTAGCATCTAGATACAGAACAGTGACATGGCAAGTTTTTGCCTTGGCTATGGGCATGGAATTCCAGAGCTGAGAAACTGCACATTTCACTTCAGTTCCTAGAGGACAAAAAAGTTGGGAGTTTCATTTCAGCTTGGTTAGCAGCCTCCCTCCACCTTGATATGTAAAATCTCGGAGAATCCAGGTCTTTTTCTCAGAGCCTGAAAAGAAAGAGAGTGGAGGTAAGCAGAGGTTCTGTATTTACAGCAGACATTCACTTAGACATTCCCCACTGGCATATCAATTCTCATGCAATGCATATTCCTAGTCCTAAAAATCACCATAGATGAAATAAACCTCCAGGTTTCACTTAGAAATTAACCTGGTGTATAGTCCTGCCTATGTACAACAGGAGCCTTGGGAATCTTCTGTTCTGTGCCAGTGACGTAGCCACAATGCAATTTTTGGGTGGGCCAACAGTTTGGATGGGTGGGCACTAGGGTTGTCAATTTTTTGAAAGAAAAAAGCCCACTATCTGACCCACTCATGTCCTGCTCCTGCTCTACCCCAACTCCACTCCCAATAACTTCAATGAGGGTAGCAGTGCAGGCTTCAGTGGCTTCAGGCCACACTGAGAGCCAGGGGAAGTCAAAGAAACTGTACTCTTCAGTCCCAATTGAGCCATGGTCCCCCAACACACATATGCTTCCCCTATGTACAGTGGGGGAAATAAGTATTTGATCCCTTGCTGATTTTGTAAGTTTGCCCACTGACAAAGACATGAGCAGCCCATAATTGAAGGGTAGGTTATTGGTAACAGTGAGAGATAGCACATCACAAATTAAATCCGGAAAATCACATTGTGGAAAGTATATGAATTTATTTGCATTCTGCAGAGGGAAATAAGTATTTAATCCCTCTGGCAAACAAGACCTAATACTTGGTGGCAAAACCCTTGTTGGCAAGCACAGCGGTCAGACGTCTTCTGTAGTTGATGATGAGGTTTGCACACATGTCAGGAGGAATTTTGGTCCACTCCTCTTTGCAGATCATCTCTAAATCATTAAGAGTTCTGGGCTGTCGCTTGGCAACTCGCAGCTTCAGCTCCCTCCATAAGTTTTCAATGGGATTAAGGTCTGGTGACTGGCTAGGCCACTCCATGACCCTAATGTGCTTCTTCCTGAGCCACTCCTTTGTTGCCTTGGCTGTATGTTTTGGGTCATTGTCGTGCTGGAAGACCCAGCCACGACCCATTTTTAAGGCCCTGGTGGAGGGAAGGAGGTTGTCACTCAGAATTGTACGGTACATGGCCCCATCCATTCTCCCATTGATGCGGTGAAGTAGTCCTGTGCCCTTAGCAGAGAAACACCCCCAAAACATAACATTTCCACCTCCATGCTTGACAGTGGGGACGGTGTTCTTTGGGTCATAGGCAGCATTTCTCTTCCTCCAAACACGGCGAGTTGAGTTCATTCCAAAGAGCTCAATTTTTGTCTCATCTGACCACAGCACCTTCTCCCAATCACTCTCGGCATCATCCAGGTGTTCACTGGCAAACTTCAGACGGGCCGTCACATGTGCCTTCCGGAGCAGGGGGACCTTGCGGGCACTGCAGGATTGCAATCCGTTATGTCGTAATGTGTTACCAATGGTTTTCGTGGTGACAGTGGTCCCAGCTGCCTTGAGATCATTGACAAGTTCCCCCCTTGTAGTTGTAGGCTGATTTCTAACCTTCCTCATGATCAAGGATACCCCACGAGGTGAGATTTTGCGTGGAGCCCCAGATCTTTGTCGATTGACAGTCATTTTGTACTTCTTCCATTTTCTTACTATGGCACCAACAGTTGTCTCCTTCTCGCCCAGCGTCTTACTGATGGTTTTGTAGCCCATTCCAGCCTTGTGCAGGTGTATGATCTTGTCCCTGACATCCTTAGACAGCTCCTTGCTCTTGGCCATTTTGTAGAGGTTAGAGTCTGACTGATTCACTGAGTCTGTGGACAGGTGTCTTTCATACAGGTGACCATTGCCGACAGCTGTCTGTCATGCAGGTAACGAGTTGATTTGGAGCATCTACCTGGTCTGTAGGGGCCAGATCTCTTACTGGTTGGTGGGGGATCAAATACTTATTTCCCTCTGCAGAATGCAAATAAATTCATATACTTTCCACAATGTGATTTTCCGGATTTAATTTGTGATGTGCTATCTCTCACTGTTACCAATAACCTACCCTTCAATTATGGGCTGCTCATGTCTTTGTCAGTGGGCAAACTTACAAAATCAGCAAGGGATCAAATACTTATTTCCCCCACTGTAAGTGCTTGTCAATTCTTTTGTGGCCATGACCCCATAATAGCGGCCAAGTAAAATTGTGTGACCCCCACAAGAGGTGCAGAATAATGGAGAGCTCACTCAAGTAAATTAGGTGCGGATCCTGCTAATTCTATAACAATGTGCATACATTTTAGGAATGCTGCTGTCCTGCCTATGTCTCTCCCACGGCCACACCTCCTTTTCAGAACCACGAACTAGAATTTACATGCACCTCTTTATAGAAAACACCTAAAAAGATGCATGCGTAAATTCTATTTATAACAAAATTTATTCAATTTATAACAAACCTAACAAAGCATGTGAACTTCATGCTACAAAATGGACTCTTCCCTAGGGAAAAAGGTAACATTTTACTCACCCCCATACCCAAGGATGCGAAGAAAAATGCTAATGAACTAACGAATTACAGACCAGTAGCATCCATTCCCTTGATCACCAAAATAACAGAAGGAATGGTGACCAAACAACTCACGGAGTATCTAAACAAATTCTCAATACATCACGATTCCCAGTCAGGATTCCGTGCTAATCACAGTACAGAAACCGTACTAGTTACGCTCATGACCAGATTCAAACAACTGATAGCAAACGGCAACAATATACAGGTACTACTGCTACAATTCGACATGTCAAGCGCATTTGACATGGTTGACCATGGAATTCTACTACACATCCTCAAATACTTTGGAATCGGAGGCAACGTTCTCAACTGGTTTAGGGGGTTCCTAACTACACGCTCATATCAAGTGACATCAAATTCGACTACATCAGCTACATAAACACCTGAATGTGGAGTCCCACATGGATTCCCCCCTCTCACTGACCATATTCAACCTAATGATGACACCATTGGCCAAACTACTATCGAATCAGAATCTAAACCCTTACATATATGCTGATGATGTAACGATCTTTATCCCATTCAAACAAGACCTAAGGGAAATCTCTAATGAAATCAGCCAAAGCCTACACATCATGAATTCATGGGCAAATGCATTCCAGCTGAAACTAAATGCAGAAAAAACCCAATGCCTAATACTCACCTCGCAATACAATAAGAATAAATTTAGCACCATCAACACACCCAAACTAAGTCTACCAGTTTCAGATACCCTAAAAATTCTTGGAGTTACCATTGACCGACACCTAACGCTTGAGAATCATACGAACAACATAACTAAAAAGATGTTCCATTCAATGTGGAAACTAAAAAGAATTAGACCATTTTTTCCAAGGAACATCTTCCGCAACCTGGTACAATCATTCGTACTCAGCTACTTGGACTACTGTAATTCACTCTATGCCGGCTGTAAAGAGCAAATACTCAAAAAACTCCAGACAGCTCAAAACACGGCAGCCAGACTAATATTCGGCAAATCAAAATACGAAAGAGCAATACCCTTACGAGAAAAACTACACTGGCTCCCACTCAAAGAACGCATCACGTTTAAACTCTGTACTTTAGTCCATAAAATCAACCATGGTGACGCCCCAGCCTACATGTCAGACCTAATAGAACTTCCACCCAGGAACGCAAAAAAATCTTCTCGCACTTTCCTCAACCTTCATCCACCAAATTGCAAAGTCCTGAAATACAAATTAATGCACACATCTACCTTCTCCTATCTAAGCACGCAGCTCTGGAATGCGTTGCCACGCAACTTGAGAACTGTCTATGAACTGACAAACTTCCGCAAACTATTGAAAACCTATCTCTTCGACAAGATATACAACAAAGAGCAACACATGTAACTGTATAACCTCTGACTGATCCAGAAATGCTTTATACTATCTTTTGCTTTATTATTATCATTTAATCCAAAACTCTCTGTTAATAATAAATGTATGTTCCCTTCTATTTCCCACATCCACGATGAATTGTAAGCCACATTGAGCCCGCAAAAAAGTTGGGATAATGTGGGATACAAATGCAATAAATAAAATAAATACTTATTGACGATTAGGGCCAATAGTCCTTTGTTAATGCCCAATTATCAGCACTGATTGGCATGCTAATCAATTAAGGTCCACATACACATTGGATGTAAGTCCAAGTTTGTGCACACTACTCAAAGCACCGTATATAGAATCCAGGGGTCAGTGTGCAAATATGCGTGCAAAGGTTATGGAATACTGGCAGTTACATGCATAAGTTAATTGAATAATAAGGCACAAATGACCACTAACAACCAATTATCTATGATAATTGGAGTTACCAGGCAATTATTTTGTAATTAGACATATAACGGCACGGGGTTCGTTTTACTAAGCTGCAGTAAAAGCTCATATTTTTGACGCATGCTGAGGCCCCCTTTTACCGCAGCAGATAAAAGGTTGTCCATTTTGGGAAAAAGAAATGGCCGTGCAGTAAATGAACCACTTACCGCATGGCCATTTTGGTGCGGAGCCTTTACCGCCACCCACTTAGATGGCAGTAAGGGTTCTACACTAACCCTGCGGTAACCGGGCAGCATGCGGTGCTGTCTGATTACCGTCGGTTAAGTTCTGGTGCTACAAAAATAGGACATTTTTTGTAGTGTCAGAAATGGCACGCGCTAGGGGTCGCAACTACTGCTGGGCTCCTATAGTAGCCCGGCAGTAGTTCTGGGTTTGCCGGTGGTAAGCTTACCGTTGCATAGTAAAAGGGCAGAATAACGACTTAGCCGGTTATCCTGAAACCAACCAAAAATAAACCGGATATTCAATGCTGGTCTCTGGAAATGGCCTGGCATTGAATATCTGGGCTCAGCATTGACTGTGGTAGTTAGCCGGTCTATTTCCCGCCATCTAAAAATTGGCCTCTCTGTGTATAAGACATAGAGGGGCATAATCGAACGGGGATGATCATCTTTAAGGGTGCCCATCTCTAAGGACGTCCCAGCGAAGGGGTGGGGAAACTGCTATTATCGAAACAAGATGGACGTCCATCTTTTGTTTCGATAATATGGTCGGGGATGCCCAAATCTCAACATTTAGGTCGACCTTAGAGATGGTCGTCCCTGGTTTTCGGCGATAATGTAAACCGAGGACGCCCATCTCAGAAACTACCAAATCCAAGCCATTTGGTCATGGGAGGAGCCAGCATTCATAGTGCACTGGTCCCTCTGACATGCCAGGACACCAACCGGGCACCCTAGGGGGCACTGCAGTGGACTTCACAAATTGATCCCAGGTGCATAGCTCCCTTACCTTGGGTGCTGAGCCCCCCAGACCCCACTCCCCACAACTGTACACCACTACCATAGCCCTAAGGGGTGAAGGGGGGCACCTACATGTAGGTACAGTGGGTTTCAGGTGGGTTTTGAAGGGCTCACATTTACCAGCACAAGTGTAACAGGTAGGGGGGGGGGATGGGCCTAGGTCCACCTGCCTGAAGTGCACTGCACCCACTAAAACTGCTCCAGGGGCCTGCATACTGCTGTCATGGAAGTGGGTATAACATTTGAGGCTAGCATAGAGGCTGGAAAATTTTTTTTTTTAGGGTGGGAGGGGGTTGGTGACCACTGGGAGAGTAAGGGGAGGTCATCCCCAATTCCCTCCAGTGGTCATCTGGTCAGTTTGGGCACCTTTTTGAGGCTAGGTCGTGAAAAAAAATGGACCAAGTAAAGTCTACCAAATGCTGTCAGGGACGCCCTTCTTTTTTCCATTATCGGCCGAGGACGCCCATCTCTTAAGCACGTCCCAGTCCCGCCTTCACTATGCCTCCGACACGCCCCCGTGAACTTTGGTCGTCCCCGTGATGGACTGCAGTTGAGGACGCCCAAAATTGGCTTTCGATTATGCCGATTTGGGCGACCCTGAGAGAAGGACGCCCATCTCCCGATTTGTGTCGGAAGATGGGCGCCCTTCTCTTTCGAAAATGCCCCTGATAGGCATAAGTATATAATGTTGCCTTTCTCTAAATATCACCTGAACTTTTACATGTGAACAGTATGCTGCTTCCATGCCCTAGAGACAAGTCATAAATATGGCCAGTTTCTAAAAGGGAGTGTGTGTGCACTTTTCTTTTTAAAATTACCTCATGGAACATACATGTACATTTTTACCTGCTCTGAAGCAGATGCAAATCTACCATTTTATTTCATATGCTTATGCATGCAATTTATAAAACAGGTACATTAGTCCAAAACCCCTCCTCCCCTGGAATGCCTCTGACCTGGTCAGACAAACTTCCACACAGGGTGTATACATACAAGCATAGGTTCATATACCCAAAGTGATTTCAGAAGAGGCCATTTCTGCATGTAAAGATGGGTTTATGCATAGAAATGCCTTTAAAATTACCCCAATGGTATGCAACATCCAAATAGCATACATAACTCTTTATTTTATGTGTCTAAGATCTAAACTTTTGAAATTTAGCCAGTACGGAGCCTGGCCTAACCAACACAGAGAAGTACATCGCATGAAGCATAGGAGAAAGAGAGAGAAAGGGAAGAAAGTGGGATTTCAACTGGAATCTCAGCATCTTCCGAGAGCTGGATAGAAGACACAGTGTTAAAGAATTTAAGACTGGAAATTGGGGTGAACAGGAAAGTCTTGAAGAAAAAGAGACATAAGCAACAAATATTTACCTTAAGCACAATTCCAAAACAAGAAAATAAAACTATCTTGTTTCAGTCTTTCTCATTCTGTTTTGCTAGTCACAGTATTCCAAGTAGAAAATTGCTAGAACATATTCTGCACAGCTACAGAAAAAGAAGCAGATGCAGTGATTCTGTGTTGATCCATGCCCATTTTGGCTTCTACAAGAACAGAAGGAACGTACTACACCTTTCATATCTAAGTACAGTGCAATCTGCTTAAGTGCAAGGGTCTGAGACCAAAGAAATACATGCAGTTAACCGGAGCGTGCACTTAACCGTTGTGACCCAAAGAAGCTTGACATCTGATAAACATATGTACAGTACTGTTTATTATACGTACAGTGTACAGTCTCCGTTAACTGACGTTATACAGTCTCCGTTAACTGACGTTAGGCTTACTTGAAGTAATCAGTCATAGTCCTCTGTACACTCTTGTGTCTGTGAGTTCCATAGACTACGTCTGCCAGACGGTAAAAACTGTCATAGCACTGACATCCAGTGGCCTCCAGATAGGCCCGCACGGTGTTGAGACTCTCCAGCACTCTTGCAAAAGTGACAGGAGGTTGTTGAATTTCGTCAGCATGTGCTTCGCTGCTCATTTCATCATCTGTTTCATCATCAGCCATTGCCTGCTTGTAGATGCATATCTGGACATCAGTGCTGTCATCAGCTGTTTGTAGATCGTAATCAACAGCTACGTAGTGATGAAACTCCTCTTCAGTAACACAGGCTGGGATGTCAATAGCCTGTTCATCTGATGCGTTTGCAATAGCTGCATCTGTTTCATCCCTCTCCACATCCCTAACAAAGGAGTTCACGGTTGCCTGTGTAACATGATACCAGGCTTCTTTCTGCATATGTAGGGAATCCAACAGTGATAGATTACTAGCCAGTTCAACAGCACGCTTATCCTTGCCAGTCTGGTCATCCATAATGCTCATCAGACGACGTAGCACAAGAGCCCGAAAATGTTGTTTGAAATTGACTATTATGCCCTGATCCATAGGTTGGATCAGAGAGGTAGTGTTTGGTGGCAGGAAGACCACCTTGACGTTAGACAGCCTGACATCATCACTGTGTGCAGCACAATTATCACAAAGCAACAAAATCTGACGCTTTTGTGCCCGCATTCTAGTGTCTAACTTCTTTAGCCACTGCTTCCAAATTTCCCCAGTCATCCATGAATTTGCATTAGCCTCGTATGACACATGAAGTCGCTTAACATTCTTGAAGCAACGGGGCTGTTTGCTCTTTCCAATGACGAGGGGTTCCAACTTCTCACTCCCATCCATATTGCAGCAAAGGAGGATTGTCAGTCGGTGCTTCGACATTTTACCTCCTGTAGTTTCGGCTTGTTTGAATGCAAGTGTTCCATCAGGAATCGCTCGCCAGTAGAGACCATTTTCGTCAGCATTGAAAATGTCACGAGGTGCAAACTCATTCAAGATGGTAGGAAAAACTGAAACAACCCAATTTTTAGCACCAAAGTCATCAGCGTCTTGTTTTTCACCATGCTGTTTCTTGAATGTTATGTTGTTCCTCTCCTTCCATCTTTCCAACCATCCAACAGTGGCTTTGAATTCAGTTGCTTTCTCCATAAGCAGTGGACCACTGACAGGAAACTGTCTGCTCCTGACTTGAGAAAACCACCGAAGAAGAGCATCTTCTACCTCCTCAGCTTTTCCCGCCCGTTTTCGTTTCCGGTGTGGATTTGTATTGTTTTGCCAGTCTTCCAGAAGCTGGTCTTTCTGCTTCAAGATATGTGAAATTTGACTGGGATTGACACCATATTCTTTAGCAATAGATGCTTGACTTTGTTTGTTTTCTAATTTTTTAAGAACTTCTATTCGTTCAGCCAGTGTTAAAGTCTTACAGTTGTGCGATGACGACGACGACCCCAGTGTACACTCTAACAAAATTCTTTTGTCTTATTCTGCCTGTGGCAGTTAAAGGGGCAGTAAATTTGAAATATCGTTGGTTGTCACACGCCAATCGGCTTCCATATTCCGTACGCGTGCTTATGTGGAGTCTTTCCTGCAGAGAAGCGGTCTTAAACCATGCATATAAGCGAATCTTGCACTTATCAGTGGTGCACTAAACCGAAGTTTGTCCCCACAGAAATTGATGGTGCCCAAAACGGGACCGAAGTACAGCATGCAGTTAAACAGAGCATGCGCTTATCCGATGTGCACTATATTAATATTTCAACAAATTCTCATGTGTTATCTCAAAATTTTAAATGGGCTGTAGTTCGCCATCTGTTGAAGAAGTGAAGGTTGTGTGCCTCTGATTGTGTTGCTCATTGGCCAACATTACGTAAAATTGTTGGAATATCTTGAAAAAATATGACTGCTGGTTTATGATCATAGCGCACTATGGATAGACATGAGTCAAAACCGTTGATCCCATTTCTTCCACATTTGGCAGTCGCTTGATCGTAACTGTCAAGCCTCCTGCATCTCCCTTAATGAGGGCAAAAATGAACATTGTCTTTGCAAGTGGCATTGTGGGCTCTCTAAATAATATGAAGTGGGATCTTTGTTATTAGTTCAAGCAACCCTAAATTCTTATTGAATAGTAGCAGCAAAAAGAAGAAGGCTACTGTGACTCTAACGCAAATAATTAAACATCAACAAGTGAAGAGTCCAGTGTTATGTGTTTAATCAAATTATCAACACGATGTATTTAAAATTTCAAATTTTTCTTTATTGTCAAACATACTCTTCTTTTTGTATTTTTATATATAATAAAAAGTTGTTGAGCACTTAGCTATGGTTCAACGGTGGCCAAACCTGTTTCACTTTACATGCTTCATCAGGAGCCGTGCATCAACTTTCTTACAATATCCAAAAAGATGATATTACATATTCTTGTGATCACATTGCATCTTGTCTAACCCCAATTTTTCAATGCAGCATTCTTAGCTGTTAAGCAGATTAGTATTGAATAGTAACATAATAACATAGTAATACAGTAAACGATGGCACAGTCCATCCAGTCTACCCCACAAGAGCCACACCTGCCTCTCTGTGCAGGTTACACTCCTTCATGATTAAACAGTGGTATTGCAAACAGGACAGTCAGCAATTCTCCACCATGCCAACCACATATAAACAGCAAATCTAGGAACACAATACCATGCCAATAAGCACAAAGAGTGGTTTTATTATTATGGCCTCAGAATAGTCACATTCATTATCAATACATTAAACCATCAATATTGCTAGCTAACAAGATTTTACTCATTAATTTCAAATGTAAGATGTCTTCCCATCCCACACTGAGATACACAGAACCTGCACTCATAGAATAGGATATGAATGTGATATAAAATATGCATACTCGATCCTGATCTGTCTTTAGCCATCTTCGAGACACAGACCATGGAAATCTACCTGGCACTGACCTTACTTTCCAACTACTGGAATTGTCATTGAAGCCCACTCCAGCCCATCCTGGTCTGTCTTTTGCCATTTAAGGGGCACAGAAATCTGTCTGTCACTGGCTTTACTCCTAACCCACTGGAGTTGCCATTTAAGCACCACTCCTGCCCATCATAACACATCAACAGCATGAAGTCATTTAAATTTTGTTTTGATTTCATCCTCTTTTGATTTAGGGATCCTCTATGTTTATCCCATGTGTTTTTGAATTCTATCACTATTTTTGTCTTCAACACCTCCACCTGGAGACTATTCCAGGCATTCACCACTTTGTGAAAAGGTATTTCCTGATGTTAATCCTAAGTCAACCTTCCTGCAACCTCAGTTCATGTCCTTTGGTTCTTTCCCTTCCCTACCTCTGGAAAAAATTGGTTTGTATATTAATATGTATATCTGTATCATATCTCTCCTATCTCTCCTCTCCTCACTAAAACCGAGCATGCGCACCAGGGTGGGAAAGAAGGGCAGGCAGCACGGCATCGAGTATCGCCACAGGAAGGCTTCTGCTGGTGGAGCTTGGGGACCCCCCCCTTCCCAGGCATGTGGAGTTGCGGCAGGGCGGCGGGGCAAAATCTGCCATCCCCCCACTTTGGGCTCAACCCCTCCCCCCAAATCTGGCCTAGCTTCCTTCTGATATGGCCAGTGCCTTGTCACAATGGTTCACTGCTTTGCTCTCTGCTGGCATTTTTCAACTTTCTGGGAGACATTTTTCTTACACCTGTACTTAAAAATAGCAATGTGGGTTATCTAATAACCAACTACTAACCCGTTACTTCCATTCCCAGCTTTCTTAAAATAATGGAGGGCTTACTGGTGAAACAGCTGTCTGATTATTTAGAAAATCATGACATATTACATGGTCTAACATTTGGCAATTAAAATATAATTTGAGGAATTTTGTTTTTTATATTTTGCTATCCACATTGAACTATAAGGTATTTTGCGGAATATACGTTTTGTGTAATGTAATGCAATAACCAATGCCATATACCATATACAAGTGCATAACTCCCCCTTCCACCTTTCCTTTCTTCTTTTTCAACAACTAGAACTTACCTGCAAGGCCATATCATTTAAGTACAAAATGATGGTGGAACTACAACTTCCTTACTGGAAGAAAATTCATCTCCAAAATGTTCATCTCAGGATATCTCAATTGAAATCTAGCCCCCAATGAATTAAATTGTTGCTTTAAAGACAGGAATCTCTTCCTCCTAGTTTGAGTCCATTTGGAAATATCCGGAAAAATAGAATTTTCCCATCAAGAAAATTAATCTGCAGGTCTAAAGAAAATATGCAAAAGTGTCTCTTTGTTCTGCTGAAAAACAAAAGTCACCAATAGAGTAGTCTTTGAAGTTACTTCTTCAACTGAACTTTCCAAAAAATTGGTGATATTCAAATTATCAGAATATAGTTCCACCAACGAGTTGCCAGAAGGAGAACTTATAAGCCTAGGAATTGGTAAATAAATTTTATAAAGAGGTGGAAGCCCAGGATTAGAATATTTCAATTTCTTTTTTAAGAATCTATAGAACAATTCCTTAGAAGTAGCAGTAAGTAGTTTTGGAAAATTCAAAAGTCTCAAATTCAAATGCCTAGTAGATCTCAATCATATCTCCCCTCATCCATCTCTTTTCCAAGCTGTAGAGCCCTAACCTCTTTAGCCTTTCCTCATATGGGAGGAATTCCATCTCCTTTATCATCTTGGTCACTCTTCTTTGAAACTTTTCTAACTCCGTTATATATTTTTTTGAGATACGGCAACCAGAATTGAATGCAATACTCGAGGTGAGATTGCACCATGGAGCAATACAGAGGCATTATAATATTCTTCATCTTATTTTGCATCCCATTCCTAATAATTCCTAGCAACCTATTTGATTTTTTTGGCTGCTGCCATCCCCTTTATCATTTTAATCGCTGCTCTTTGAACCTTTTCTAATTCCACTATATGTTTGTTGAGATATGGTGACCAGAACTGAATGCAAGGTTGAGGTTGCACCATGGAGCGATACAGAGGCATTATAGTATTTTCGGTCTTATTTACCATCTGGTACGAAGGTAATTCTATAAAGTAGGTCTCCAAATTCTTGACTGGTGTAGAATTAGTAGAAGTGAATTGATTTTTTACTCTTTCAAAAAGTACAAAGACCAGAGGACACTCAATGAAGTTATGTGGAAATACTTAAAAAAAAAACCAGGAGGAAATATTTTTTCACTCAATGAATAGTTAAGCTCTAGAACTCTTTGCCAGAGGATATAGTAACAGCTGTTAGCGTATCTGGATTTAAAAAAGATTTGGACAAGTTCCTAGAAGGAAAGTCCATAGTCTGTATTTGACAGACATGGGGAAGCCACTGCTTGCCCTGGGATTGGTAACATGGAATGTTGCTACTATTTGGGTTTCTGCCATTTACTTGGGATCTGGCTTTGGCCACTGTTGGAAACAGGATACTGGGCTAGATGGACCATTAGTCTGACCCAGTATAGCTATTCATATGTTGGGGACTGTCAGTTATAAGTTGTACTAAACAGCGCAAATACCATAAAGTCTACATCTATGAGCCCCAAATCTCAAATTGAAAGCTACATAAACCTAATATAATGCACAGTTTCCCCACAGACAAGGGAGGTAGTTTTTGGTACCAAGAATGTGGCTAAGTAACCACTTATGTGCATAAATGACTTCTTACATAACACTGATAGCATGGCATATAATTTCACTGTGAGCATATACACGGGTAAAGTCTGGGTGGAGCACGAGTGGTGTGAACAGCTATATGTATTGATTATAAAATATTACAATTTATAAGCACATTTGCAGAATGTAGGCAAACTCATTTACATCAGCTCTCAGGCAGGTGCAAGAGAGTGCCCCTTATATTCATGTACATTATCAGGCACTTACGCTAGTATTTTATGAAGAAAAGCTGGTGCCTACTTTTATTTATAAAATAGGCAGGTTTTGGCTGCTTTAAACTTGGTGCCCTATTATAGTAGGGGTTGGGACACCAAATAGGTGCCTATTTTATAAAGGTGTATAGGCACCTATGTGTCTTCATAAAATACCACAGCACTGAACCTGCCAAAATCATGGCTACAATGCAACTGCACATATTTACACCAGTTCGGGAGTCAGTGTAAATGTACACAGCTGAGGGGGAATTCTATGTATGGCAACTAAAGTTACATGTGCAAATTTGGCAGTGCGGCCATACTGTGCACGCAACTTCATTGATTAATAAGCCAATCAGCACCGATAATTGGCCAATAACAAGCAAATATTGGCACTAATTAGAATTTACATGCACAGCTTTCTGTGTGTATTCTATAAAATGGTGCACGTAAATGTCAATGTGTGGATCTCAAAAGGGGGTGTGGCCATGAGAGGGGCATGGGTGGGTCATGGGCATTCCTAAAAATTATGTGTGCTCATCCATGCCTAAGTTAGGCGTGGCCATTTACACTAGGTTTTATTTGGTATAAATGGGCACACCTAAATTGTAGTCATGGGGACGGCGCTACATGTTGTATAAACCGTGCCTAACTTTAGGCAAGGTTTATAGAATAGTGCTAAGAGAGTTGTTTTGTACTGACATATATAGAATCCCCCCTCCCTCCCCCACAATGTTTGCATAAACTCTTCTCCTTAGTGTTATGATTCTGTTAGAATTCTGCTAGTAAGACAGGGGAATGCTTGGAATCACTCCTGATTGGTCCATCAGGGGATGAGCGGATATCAGTCTGATCTACTTAAGCTTACTTTTCCCTACAACCCCTGCTTTGGCGTTTTCCCTATCTTGCTGAAGCCTTACCTGCGCTCTGTCTGAGCTATTAGCTCTGTGCTCTCGTGGAGTTTGTTACTCCTTTTCTTGCTTGTATTTTTCTGTTGCTCTGTCTCTGTCTGCCTGCTGCTCTTAGTGTGTGTCTAATTACCTCTCTCTACACTGCACCTGGGATTCCCTGTCTGTTTGGCTGTGGTGCTGTGTGGTGAGTTCCTACCTTGTCTCGTTCCTGTTTGTTTGTTAGCTTCCCCTTCCTTCAGAGTTCCCTTTGTGCTGTGATTGTATTCTGCTCTGCTATTGTAGCAGTCTCGGGACCCTTTGTTTCTCTCCCTTGTCTGCAGTGTTCCTGCCTCCGGCAGCTGTGTGTTCAGAACCTGGTTAATTTGACTGCAGTATTTTGCCTGCCTCTGGCAGCTGAGTGTTTGGAACAGTCTTTCCCTTGTGACTGTTTTTGTTCTTTTTGCTGTACTACCTCCTGTATTATAGAGCACTGTCCCTTTCTGTGCTGGGTGTGGTGTGTGTTAGGCTCCGCACTCCGTTTTGCGGACTTTTCCCTTCCCTGTCTGCTGAGGGTCTCTGCCTACAGTATCCTATATTACAGTCCCTCATCTTGTATGTGGTGGGCTACGGCTTGACGTGTTTCTGTGTATGCTTCCCTTTCTCCTTGATTACCAGCACCAAGGGGGTTGCTGGTGCTCTGGTCCCCGTGGGGGACTCCTCGTTTAGTCTCTTTCTCTCCTCCCTAAGTATGAGTCGGTTCCAGTTAGGCCGTGAGGCCCGCATGCTTGAATTCTGAGTGAATCGGTTCCTGATAGGCCGTGAGGCCCGCCTGATTGCCCTATCTTCCCTTTTCTGGAAGTGCAAGTTGGTTGCTGCGTGTGTGTGCAGGGTTTGGTAGCTGGGCTAGCGTATAGTACCTGTTCAGTCCATCCTAGGCCTTGGCCTAAAAGCAATACTAGGCCTCAGCCTAGGCTCAAGGGCTCACAACCAGCCTGACACTTAGCATACCTACACCTGGGTTGTGGACTTGTATGTGGGGGTAATTTTATGAGGCTTCTTTTTGTGCATACACTGGCATATATATGTGAAAAATCATTTATAAAATTACCCCTCACATGGGGAAAAGTTTTGGAAAACAGGTGCCTAAATTTTCATTAAGGTAAATGCCAGGTTTAGGTACCACTCTCATAGCAGAAGCTCTCACCTTTAAAGAGAACCAGTTCCACCTCACCTGCAGTTTGTTCACCATTTCTTCAAACAGTTTCCTGGCCTCGGGGCTGGTGGGGTCTTTGAAGTAGTCCACAATCCCAACCTGGACCACGATGGATTTAAGATTCCGACAAACACCTCACAGAAAACACAGAAATAAGCATTATGGAATTAGTCCTGTATGATGGGGCATTTCCTTAAGATCAATTCACCTTAGCATCTGAAAAATTAATTACACTAATCAGCCACACCCAAACAGACAAGCACTTCACAACTCTAGCTTACTTGTGCTTGTGGGGGTGGGGGATCTGAAAATAAAACATTCTCAGTGTGCTCTACAAAAAAATTTGAGTGTGCATTTATAATTTAAGCAATACAATAATTAAATTATGTACAGAAGAGGAAAGAATTATAATTTATAGTGTAGTAAAAACTTGATATACCAACTTAGAGGTACCTATCAAGGTGGTTTACAACAATGAAATCACTAAAATGAATCAAAAAGGAACTACAGTAAAATAAAAAAAGTGGGACGAGGTCAGACACCTAGGACAAGGGTACCAGGGACAACCAACACTGCCAGGCTCCTATCCCATTCCGGACAGGGGAGCAATGGACAAGTTGGGGGGGTGGGGGGAATCATGTCTGAGGCACAGAGAAGCAGTCTTTTATGCTGGTGGGATTCTATGCAAAAAAGTTGCAACGAGAATGGAGAAAGGTTTTTTTGGGCCCGATATTCTAAAGGGTTTAACCAGGCAGGAGAAGCTCCTGCTCAGTTAAACCCCACTGAGCTGGCCATCTGGTAATACTGAGTGACACTTAAGCAGTTAGTGCCACTGAATATTGCCTGTGACTGCCCAGACATTTGGTTAGTACTGGGATGGTCTGGGGGTGGGGGTGGAGCTCGAGCTTAACCAGCTAGCAGCAATATTCAGTCCACTAAGGGCCAGATTCTATATATGGCGCCTAAAAACTTGGTGCAGAATTGTGCTTAGTACTATTCTATAAACCTCACCTAATGTTAGGCACAGTTTATAGAATACGCATAGCAGTCATCCTGCGACTAAAATTTAGGCACAGGCATTTACGCCAACTAAAACCTGCTGTAAATGCCCATGTTTTATTTAGACACAGATCGGGCATATTCTGTAACAGTGCGCATAAATTTTCAGAATGCCCACAACCCACCCATGTCCCTCCCATGGCCATGCCCCTTTTGAGATCTGTGCGGTCCGATTTACGTGCATCACTTTATAGAAGATGCTTAGTGAGTTATGAGCATAAATCCTAATTAGTCCCAATTAGTACCGATAATTGCTTAACATCCAATTATTGGCGCTGATTGGCTTGTTAACCAATTAAGTTCCACTCGCATATTGGCTACGTGTGCTGATTTGAGTGCAGAACTTTAGTCATCGTTTATAGAAACTGGGGGTAAATGGCTAGGAAAGCAAAAAGATTGTCAACTTTATTTGCTGAGCTATCCGGGCACTGGTCTGAATATCAGCTGGTGCCCGTTTAACTTCTGGGTGACTGTACATACCTGGTTATTCAATGCTGGATGCTGGCCATATCCCAACATTCAATATTTGCAGTTTATGACAGCCCACAGCTGTCAGCGACTTGAAAACCACTGACCATCATGGGCTGAATATCTACCTCTTAATATTTCTGCACATACGATGACAGTAATAAACCTCACCCTTAAGCAAGGATATGTGGAGTATGATTTCAGTCTATCCAATTTATTGTTGATGCTTGCTGTAGTTCTTGCATCATGCCAAAGAAAGCTTCTTTCTGGAGTTTATAAGATATAAGATGTATAGGCACTGCTTGAAAATTCTATTTAATCAAGCCTCTCTGCCACATTTTTTGGTCTCCAGCTATATTTCTTGGTACCTGAGGATCTTCTGTCTCTCCACCTGATTCACAGAATAATCACTTGGCATTAATACCTCTATAATCAACGCAGTTCTTGACTAAGTGAGATGTCTACTTTTCTTAGCATTGGTTTTTATTCAGCATTAACTGGTCTTTGGTTCCATTTTAACTCCTCTAGGTGCCCTTTTGTTCTATTGCCATGATGTTATTAGAATTGATTAGATCATGGGGACAGTTGACTGTATGCCAGTGAGGCTGATCATAGAAGCAGTGGTCAAGAGAAGCTGACTAGAGCATTGTGCCATGTTCTGTGGAGTGAGTGTGGAAGAAGCTCCACCCTTGCACATGATGTCATTTGCTGCTAACTAATATAAGAGAAAGCATTTGGGGTCAGTTAAGAGTTTGGGGTCAGTTAAGACCTGTGTGCCTGAGAGTTTGGTTGGAAAAACGGTAACCAAGGGAGGTCAGTAAGGGCATTCTGCTGTGGCTTGTGAAGAGCAGTGAGAGCATGAAAGAAGCTTTGATCCAGGATGCAATGTCACCTGCTGCTAATAGAAGAACACGCCTTCCCATGACACAGCCTCGGGTGCATGACTGAAGGGGTACAAGGGGGTTTGCCCCTCTTTGGTACTCTTCAGTGCCACTTTGGGGGCACTTTGAATAGAATTGTTCTTTACCATCATCAATAAGAGGAAGGTTGAATAAGGGTGGCTTTATCATCAATGTCTCAGGTTGGTGGCCCCATGGATAAATATGTTGCTCCTCAACCTTTGACAACTGCCAATTCTCAGGTCAGTGATTCTCCTTTAACATTTTCCACCTTTGGGGAATCTAAGCCCAGTTGCAAGGACTCCTCTTCCATTACTGGTGGAATGATGAAGCATCTCCACCCGGAAGCAACATTAGCCGAGGATGCTGTAATGCTTGGACAAATATGTGAAGAAAGTTTCCTTAGATACATTTTGTTTCTATGACTAATTTAATTTATTATTGCAAGGTTTTGTGGAACACACTGTGAGGTTTTCTCAAGAAAGTATTTCCAAAATTCAAGATCATGATGCTAGATTTTCTTGGATACTCACAGTTGGTGCTGTAAGAATTAAAGATACTATGGGCTTACATTGCCAATTAGAAATGTAGGATAATAATCCTAAAGCTAAGAACTTAAAATTACTAAAGTTTCCGAAGTTGTGCCTTCTTTATCCAAAGATATTGCTTCACAATTATTTAAAGATGATCTACAGTTAGTTAATTGTGAAGCTCTAAGTTATATCATGTACCAGTGCCTTCAGTTAATCAAACTGATGATTCTCAGATGGATGAAAATTCACTGGTTTCCAATATAACTGAATTTCTTGATTCAACTCATGATTTGCTCTCCTCTAGAGCAACATTTGTGGTTAATTTTCAGGAAGGGATAGATAAAATTACATTGCTTAAGGCCTATTTCTTTAAAAAGGATATTCCCTATTGTGGCCAGAAGTTAAGAATTTTTCCTGATGTGTCTAGGAGCACTCAATTAAGGAAGAAGTAGTTTTTACAGTTGAAGCCCTATGTTCAGGCTATCAGGGCCTCGTTCTTTATTTTCCCTATAGATGTGTACTCACCTATCAGAGGTCTAATTATGTATATATTGAGAACATTCTCATTTGGAAGTCTTTTTACTGGATAAGTAGGTTACATTACCTTGGAGTTAACTTTTGTGACGTGGTAACCTAGTTATAGTCAAATGTACTATATGTACTCACTTATAGGTCACCTCCCTACATCCTCCCTTAATTTCAATGTCTACAAGATAACTCATGTATGGACCATCTTCCCTTCCTTTCTCACTCATACCAATTCTAGCATCTTCCCTTCCCCTCTCTATTCCCTCCAGGATCTTCTCCAATCCCACCGGCAGCACAAGCACAGGTTTCCCCTTTCCTTCCTCATGCTACTGCTTTTATGTATACCTGTTCCCATGCTCCAAATCAGTTTCACTGCCAGTGTGAGGTCTTCCAGTGCAGGCCCATGCTTGGGTGCACTGCCAGGTCATACCCTCTGCCCAACAGGAAGTGCATCACTAGAGCTCCCATAATGCACTTCCTGTTGGGTAAAGGGCACAAGACAGCAGTGGACCTGAGCACAGGCCTATACTAGAAGACCCCATGCCAAACTTGTAACTGCTTTGGATCAATGGAAACAGGTATGAATGAAAGCAGTGTCATGGGAAAGGGAGGGGAGACACTGCTTGCGACTGCTGCAAGCAGGACCAGGGGAGACTCTGGGGAGATAGGAAGGAGAAGGGGAGATGCTGGAACTTTGGGTGGGTGGGGAAAGCTAGTAGACTCATGTGTAAGTCACCCTCTCCCCCCCCCCCCCTGATTTTAGACCTTATTTTAGAGTGGAGGAGTATTCTAATGGTTAGCGTAATGGGCTGAGATCCTGGGGAACTGGGTTCTTGTATTCCCATTGCAAGTCCATGTGACCCTGGGCAGGTCACATAATCCTCCATTGCCCCAGGTACAAAAAACAGCTTAGATTGTGAGCCCATTAGGGACAGAAAAAGTACCTACATATACCCTTGGATTCTATATAGTGCAACTTTAATTTGCACACACAAATACAGTCATATTCTGTATTTGCATGTGTAACTTAATTAGTTAACAAGCCAATCAGTGCTGATAATTTCCAATTAAGCAATTATTTACAATAATTGGCATTAATTAGAATTTATGCACACAGCTGTATAAGCATATTCTATAAAGTGATGTGTATAAATTCTCAGTCACATAGTTGAGTACAGGGCATGGCCATGGGCATGGAATGGGTTGGTTGTGGGTGTTTCCAAAATCTAGGCACGTTGTTATAGAATACACCTGGTCCACACCTAATCTAGGTGTCGAGATTTACACCAAATTTTACTTGATATAACTGCCTGTGACAAATGTCTCGGAGTATTCTATAAATTGCATGGAAATTTAGGCTTATTCTATAAAGTAAGCCTAAGTTAAGGCATACTTTATAGAATACGCTTAGGCATTTTTCATTTTGGCGCCAATTTTTTAGACGTGATATATAGAATCTAGCCCATGTGTAAAACGCTGCATATGCACTATAGAAATGTTAAAAGGTAGTAGTAGTAAAAATGTTCAAAAATATTATGAACTATATACAAGTTTAATATTTTAATTGCCTATTTTTCTTTGGAATGCATTTTTTCCTTTGATATAAACAAATATTTCTTTGTTATACTTTGCAAAAATTTAATAAATATATAAATAATAGAAATGATACTGTCTTTTTCTGCCGTCATCTACTATGTTACTATCCAGCTTATAATCGAAAGTGATCGCCGGCCATCTTCCGACATAAATCGGGAGAGGGCCGGTGATTTCTTAAAAGCGGCGAAATCGGTATAATCGAAAGCGGCATTTTTGACAGCATCGCCACTTTACCGTCGCTTCGCCAGCGAAAGTTCAAGGGGGCGTGTCGGTAGATTAGCGAAGGCGGGACATGGGCGGGCATGGGCGTGGCTACCAGATGGCTGGCTTTCGCCGATAATGGAAAAAAAAAAAGCGGCGTTAAGCAGTATTTCGCCGGCTTTATTTGGTCCTTTTATTTTCACGACCAAGCCTCAAAAAGGTGCCCCAACTGACCAGATGACCACTGGAGGGAATGGGGGATGACCTCCCCATACTCCCCCAGTGGTCACCAATCCCCTTCCAAACTAAAAAAAATAAAACTAAAAACCTTTTTTTCAGCCTGGATGCCAGCCTCAAATGCCGTACCCACCTCCATGACAGCAGAATGTGTTGTATCCTCCGACAGCCTTTCCCTGGTTGCGATGTGGCTCTCGGGTGAGTGTGACACCTTTTCTGTTAGGTGCCCTGCAGACAGTCACATCAGCAATGCATTGTGGTGGGTGTAGGGTACAGGGCTCTACTCCCATGGTGCTTTTCCCCCCTGCTAACTGGGTCAGAGTGTGCCCTGTTTTGTTTCCTGTTGTAGTCCATGTGGTAGTGGCCATTTTTGTAAGCCAGTTTTAGTTCCCTTTCCTGTGTTACCCACGTTAGAGAACGTAGTTCTTACCTTGAATGGTGCTGAAAGAGGGCATTGTACACCATTGTGCCAGCTCTGACCTACTGCTAAATCTTAGTACCAGGGGACTCTTTGCCAGTGGGGCACAACCTCTGATCTGCAGTTAACTGTGAGTAAACGTGGTTATTTCAAGAAAGGACTTTTTTAGAGAGATTAGTCTTCAGGTGTGAACTGGTATGCCAAAGTTATACAGCAGCAATAAGCCCTAGAGGCTGTATGCAGGTCCCTGGAGCAATTTTAGTGAGTGCAGTACATTTGTGGGTAGTAGGTTTGGGGGGCTCAGCTCCCAAAGTAAGGGAGCTATGCATGTGGTGGGAACTTTTCTGAAGTCCACCGCAGTGACCCCTAGGGTGGCTGGTTGGTGTCCTGGCATGTCAGGGGGGCCAGTGCACTAAAAATGCTGGCTCCTCCCACGGCCAAATGCTTTGAATTTGGCTGGGGTTTGAGATGGCCGACATAACTTTCCATTATCGCTGAAAAACAAACCCGGCCATCTCAAACCCGGCGAACTCCACGGCATTTGGCCGGGCTAAACCGTATTATTGAAAAAAAAGATGGCCGGCCATCTTTTTCGATAATACGGTTCCGGCCAGCTGTAGCGCTGCCGCCAACATAGATCGCCGGCGATCTATTTGGCCGGCGACGTTTGATTATGCCCCTCTATGTTACTGTATGATCACATATTCTGCAAGCATCTACTGCAGTGCACAGCTTAGAGACTGTAGATAGACAAGTACAATCAAGTATTAGGAGCTGTGATAGATAGGGAGGTTTCTTGACAGATAAGGAATGATAGTGTTGGTCAAAAAAAAACCTGTGGTATCATTCTGATTTGGTTTTGCTTAGAAGACAACTAAGGAGATTAGAGAGAAGATGGTAGAGGACTAAGGAGAATATGGATAGATTAGTATTGGAATGGCTGCAGTGCTATTATATTGCCCAGCTGAAGGCTGCAAAAATTATGCTAATTTTTTTGTTGGAGTGAAAAAAAAATTATCAGATACTGCAGGGAATGCAGACAAGTTTAAGAACTCTAGCTGATTAACCTAAACTAGAGGAAGAAACTGAAGGGGATAGGGTAGTATTGAAGGATGGGATGAGAAGGGAGGGGAGTTGTAGATGAGTGGAGTGAGTTTCAGTGTCCTTCTTGGGAGATTCTTGTAAGATGTATGAAAGGGCTTAGAGGCAGTGCAGGTCTGATATCCTGGATCAGAAATAATCATCATGGTCTGATGAAATTGATGTATGGTATGCTTTGTCGGAGTTTAGAGGAGGGGTTGGTACCTGTGGAGTGGAAAAAGGCAATGGTTCATCCAATACTGAAAGATAAAGATCTTTGAGAAGTTTGTTCTTCAACAATTGATTGATCACTTGAATATGTTTGAAATACTCAGCCCTTTCCAGACGGGTTTTAGGAAAGGCTATGGGACGGAATCTCTTCTGGCTTTGATGCTCTCGGATGTTAGAGCTGGTGTGGATACAGGTCAAGCTGCCTTAACTATATTGTTGACTTGACTTCAGCCTTCAATCTGTTAGACCATCAATTGCAAATAGACAGGTTGGTTGATATAGGGATGAGGGAGTGGGTTTTGGAATGGTTTCAGTCATTTTTGGCTGATCAAACTTATTTTGTGAAAGATTATAGAACATAAGTCTTCAAGTTATGATATGCAGTGTGGAGTTCCTCAAGGCTCTTCGCTCTCTCCAATTTCATTTAATTTGTTTTTGACCCTACTGGTTAAATAAATTCAGCAGTCCCCCATTAAGGTATATGTGTATGCTGATGATATTCTTTTTTCCTGCCTATGCTCCAGATGTAATGCCCTTGAATGATTGTTTAATTATGATTGCTGACTGGGTTCGGGAACATAAATTGGGGTTTAACATAGAAAAGACCAAAGTTTGTTGACTGTCAGGGCATTTGCTTAATCCTTTGACAGTTCTGGAAGGGAGAGCTTTCTTAAGTGAATCCTTTAGGTATTTAGGAGTTATTTTGGACTCAGAGCTGCGGTTTGAAGAGCAGATATCTTGGGTAGTTCAGGCGGGTTATTCTGTTTTATGGATGTTAAGGGTGGCAAGATCATTTTTTGATATAGTTACCTTGCACTTGTTACTACATGTTTTAGTAATCTCTAGATTGGATTATGGGAATGTTATTTATTTGGGGTTTCCATATTACTTGATGAGGCAATTGAGAACATTACAGAATTTGGCTATAAGATTATTGGGGAGCGTTGGGCCTAGAGAATATGTAACACCTTTGTATTTGCAGTTTCACTGGTTACCAATTGAGTATAGGGTAGATTATACAATTCTGACTGTAGTACATAAGGCTTTGTATGAGGGGGTCCCTTCTTATTTGTTTCCATTTTATGTTCCAGGGAAGATGTTGAGGTCAGGTTCTTCTCATTTGCTTGTTATACCAAGTAATATGCGGGCGCGATTAACGGTGACCAGGGATTGTGCCTTTTTTTGGAGGATGCCTGTACTATGGAATAAACTCCCTTTAGAACTGAGAACAGAGACTTCATTTAAACAATTTAAGGTTAGATTAAAAACCTATTTTGTCCAGAAAGCATTTTTGCAGAACTGATAAAGTGCTTCTGGAAATCTGCAGACTTAGACATTCTCAGTTGAGCTAGGATTTATTTTAGGAAGTGTGTGGGTATGTTTGTTCTTGATGATTTTGACTTTCCTATTATTGATGGCATTCCTTTCTTTATATATAATTATTGTAAACCACTTTGATTGTGTAAGAAAGGAGGTATATCAAGAATTTTTTAACTATTAAACTATCAGGTCTGTACATTTTTGGAACATTACTTGAATCCTGTTATTAGCAATTGTGATGTTAAGTCTGTCTGGTTGACCAACTGATTTTTGCAGCTGGAAAGGTTTTTTGAAGTGATATTAACTGCTTCAGTCAAAAACTGGTCACTCAGGGCCAGGGCTCTTCCATTTTGCTGTTCTTTTCAACCTGCTTTTCAACTCTTTTGTTGTTACTTCAGGCCATTCCAGCAGTTTCATGTCTGCCCTATCCAAATTCTCTCATATGAAGGGTATCTATTCTGCTTCTCAATTGTGCTCCGCAGGGTTCTTGTAAAAATTTCTCCAGAAGGCTTCTATTTCAGCTTTAGTTGGTGGTGTTGTCACCGTATTAATGCTTTTCCCCAGTGCCTTGTAGAACGGTTTTGGATTCTCTGTAAACAGTCTATTCTGATACCTTATTTTTCTTTATTTTTGTTCTTTAAAGAGAGCTTCTGTTACTTTTCTTTTGAAAGAGGAAAAAATAGATGCAACTTTGTCAAATAATTATCACCCAGTTTCATCAATTCTGTTTCTGGCTAAAGTACTAGAGAATGTTGTTTTGCAGCAACTCCAGGACTTTATAGACCAAAATAATCTTTTGGATAGAAATCAATTTGGCTTTAGGCCAAAGCATAACACTGAAACACTTAATTTCTGTTTTAGATACTGTAAAAGTTGCTTTTGACCGTGGTCTACAATATTTTATGGTAACTCTTGATATATCATCTGCTGCCTTTGATACTATTAACCACAAGATTTTAAATGTTCGATTTGAGGGTTCTGGGATTGTTAGTACTTTTTTAAATCTTTTTTGAATGATCACTCTTGTCAGATTAGAACTAGTGCTAGTGTTTCACCTTGGACTCCGGCTGACTCAGAAATCTCAAAGGGATCTGTGCTTTCTGCCATGCTTTTTAACCTATATATGATACCAACTTGCAAATTATTATCTTGCTTAGGATCAGCGTTTTATAGTAACTAAGTAAATGTAGCTAGTTACTGTACTTAAGTAAAAGATTTGCCACTTTTACTTGTAAAGAAGTGCAGGATAACATTTGATACTTTTACTGAAGTAATAATTTCACCAACTTTTACTCAGTTACATCTGATACTTGCAGTTAAAAAGTAAAAAGTAAAAGCAAAAGTGAGATGTAAATGACGATTCTACGAAACTGCACAACTGGGAACAGAATTTTGCTATTGCAAACCTTGTCACGTAAACAGTGGATCATTTCATCTTAAATTTTACTGTTCAGTGAATATAACCTATAAGAACAGTGGAGTTGCTTGTGTTGTTTAACTGGTTACTGGTCTCCAGCCAAACAGAATTGTGATGAGTTGGGTCACTTTGAAGTGGAGATGAAGCTGAAGTTGGTAGCAATTCTTGGTGAACAGACATATGTCTCTATCACAACAGACTGCTGGACATCCCATGGAAAATTTTACATTGGGCTGACTGTCCACTGGATTGATAAAGTCTTTAGAGAGGAAGTCTGCATGTCTGACCTTAAGACTGAAGGGTTCCCACATGTTTAACGTTCTTGCATCAGTTCTTGAAGATATTCAGAATTTGCCATCAGACAAAAAAATTGTTAGAACAACAGCAGACAATGATTCCAACTTTGTGAAAGCTTTCTTTGTAATTTGACAGCATGACAATGATAATGACGATAAAGATGAAGTGATAAATTAGATAGCATTACTCCTAATGCAGATGATAATGATGATAAAGTACTCTTTGCTATAAGGAAGTGTTTCAGAGATTCCCTAGATCAATACCTGCAGACCAAGTCGGAAGACATCAGTAATATTACAGTCTGGCCTGATTTGAAGGAACTTTTTTTTAACAATAATTGCATTCACTGTAGTTGCAGTACTTTTACGGTTTACTCAAAAAGTATTTTATTAGGCAATAACTTTTTTTACTTTCACTTAAGTACACTTTTTAGTGTGTTTTTCACTGTACTTTTAAGTATTAAAATATATATTTATTTTTACTTAAGTACTTTGACCTAGAACTTTGAACAACACTGTTTAAGATTATGTGATGATTTGCATTTCTTTTTCTCAGTTGACACCACAACCACTGAGCTTGCTTAAACACACATAGCCACACTCTAGTAGCCTGATTACACAACAGATGGCTGCTAATAGGTTTCAACCTCATGATGCTAAAGCTCAGTTTCTTTTCCTATCATGAACTAAATCTGACTGCTGTCCCCCTAGTTTTTTGCTAGATGGATGCTCAATACCAATTCTTTCTGAAATTCAGTACCTAGGTGTTCTGATTGATTCCTCTCTATCTTTCCGAGGTCATTTAAAAATATCATTTAAACTGTTTTTTAAAGCTGTGCCTACTTGCAGAATGCAGGATTTAATGTCTTTCGAGAATTTTCATACTGTTTTACAGAGCTTTGGTCTTCCACATTATGACTACTGCAATTCACTGCTTATTGGCCTTCCATCACATATTCTGAAATCTTTACAGATTATGTTGCGCACTTAATTTCTCATACTTCAAACTTTGACCACATATCCTCAATACTGATCCACTTTCCAAATTATTAGTCCAAAATTGTGGATTTACTACATTTAGATTTATACAAAATTGACTCTCTTATACAATTTAGGAAACATCTTAAGAGCTATTTGTTTCAGAAAGCATATTCATGGCTATTTTATTTAGCCTGGCAAGACCCTGGTTGTCGAGTCTGGATAAAGCTCTCATATTCTTTTCTGTAATGTTTTATGCAGTCATTTTTGTATTATTATTCTTAATTGTGTAGGTTTTATTGTAATCTGCCATGAACAGTGGAATATATATATTTTTCCAAAGAACTAACTAAATAAATATATCTATATATGTTGGCTTTGGCTTCTACTTTCAATTTATTATTGGAGCATATGAATTAAAGGTCTTCTGTTAATGCAGCATGTTTCAGTCTGATGTTTTGGATTTTTCACATTGTTTTTGATTATTATCTTAATCCATTTAAGCACCCATCTATCACAGGCATCTTTGTATGCAATGATTTATGGTTATCTTTCTTCTGGATGTGTCTTTTTTGTTGGTAAAATTCTGTCAGTAATAATTTTTGCTGCACAATATTGTATGTGATTATTCCATGTTGTCAATCGATGGTCTCCTTATACAATGTATAGCTTTTTTTCATCTTAATTATTATGCTCTTTACTTTAGGTAAATCATTCCTTCACCTGGAACCCAGCATATTCATCTCTGTCCATATGTGCTAGGAACTCAACTAAGTTACCCACTTATAGGTCTTTCTCCTGCCTTTCTTCTTCCTCCTCTTCAGTTGATCACCTGGTCTTTCCTTTGCATATCTTACTCTCTTGCATTTCCAGATCTCCATGTGTGCCTTAGCCATCCTTCTGGTACTCTGTTATGAGCCTCCTCTTTGTTATCATCAAGCTTTTTTCTGATGTTCCTTTCAAATTCCTTCTTTATCTCACTATACCATTTCTTCTTGTTCTCCTTTCCAAATTTCCTCCTTCTCCCTGTGCACCAGCCTTTCTTCTGTTACTCCTTTCCAGACTCTCTCTTTCTGCACTAGCTTTTCGTTTGTTGTTTTATTTATTTATTTATTTATTGCATTTGTTCCTTGCTAAGGCTCCTTTTTCATTTTCTGTTATACTTTTCTTCTTGTGCACCCACCTAGGTCTCCTCTTTCTGTATTTCATTTTCTATAGAATCCCTCAATTGTTTAAAAATGTTAGCATTCACCAACTTTATCGTTTGATCTTTAAAATTAGGGATCTTAAATTTGCATTGGTTACTTTCTTGTGCCAATATACCTCTTTCTTTCAGTTTATGGTGGATTCCTTTTGTATACTCTCTCAATTTAAATATAGTGTATTCAGGAGTCAAGGTGGCTGCATGTACCTGAGCTCGACCAACTGGAACTTTGGCTGCTGGTAACGGTTGATTTTCTCTTCTTACTTTTACGTAACATACTAAATGTAAAGAAGCAGTTAAGCCCACTGCCTCTGTGGGCCATACTTTGACCCCCAGTCCAGCAGACCATTGACTGGTACGCGCTCGGGAGCTTTCACAATGGCTCTGGAGTTGAAGTGCCCGTTGCTTTCTGAGAGGAAGGAGTCTTTGAGAGTTTGGGCTTGGACTACTCTTTTTCTCCACTGGTCTGCAAAGCACCCCCATGTCCAGCGACAATGTAGGATCCAGCGCCAGATGAACTGGTTGCAGAAGTTGCTCCGGTAACTTTGGAGGAGGTGGCTTATTCTGCTGAGAACTCTTCCATAAGCCTAACGCAATCTCTGGCCTGAAGCAGCATGACCCTGGACGGTGTTTGGAGAGTGCTCTCCAAGTTGGGAGCAAAGTTGACTAAAACATCAACAGATGCTTCATCTCTCATGAGTAAAGACTGATTTAATAACCATGAATATGGACAAAGTTAAATAGGAATTTTCAACACAAATCCAACAAGTTAAGAAAGATGTACAGAGGAATCAAGAACTTATTGCTGCTACGACAAGTTGAATATAAATAGGAAAATTGAACAACTGGAAAATTTTAATGGAGCTTAAACCTTCATTTCTTAAATTTTCCTAATGTTCATGGTATGGCTCTCTTGGATATACTGAAAAAGTATTTATTATTTGTAAAATTATAAATAAAGAATTAAATATAGGGTGTGCAGCCTAAAGGTAGTGGAATACACTTAACTACAGTTAATCCTCTTAATTTTTTCATTAACTTCGGTGGGTTATCTCCTGTTGCAGTGGCTCCATGAACAATTTTTTTATGGTCTTTATCTTTAGTAGGGCTGTTGTCTTCATCTGCAGTGTTTGCAATATTGCCACCTCCATTTCTAGTGCATAAGGTTTGAGTGGGCACCTTTTTATTCTGGGTGGTGTGCAACTAGAATATTATTCTTTTTCTTTCCTACCATACTTCAATTGTAACATTGCTTTACTGAGATTTGGTATAGATTTTATACAAGTGCTACCAGATGAAGGTACTCAGCAGGACCTAAGGTGAAAAATGTATTCACTCTCCTCAGCAGAGATACAAAGCAATTCACAAACTGCTAATCCTAAATTTTATGTTGTAAACCCTTAGACCTTTACTTAAGAGGACTAAGTGATCTATCACCTAGAGCACAGCAATTTGGAGGGGAGCATCAGGGATCTACATGTGGAGTTTTACAGCGACCTGGCCCCCCCCTAGGCTGTTCGACCAACTGTAGTCCTCCCTGGGCCTACCTTAAGAAGTCCTGGTGTTCCTCTTGGGGGGTAGGAACAAGTCTCACCTTTTGCTGCCCGGTGCAGCTGCTCAGTCAAAATGGCTGCCATGACTGCCACAGGAGGTCCCAGGAGCCATTTTAAGATTGGAATCATCATAAACAGGAGTGACTGGAGATTGCTCCTGCTTATGCCAGTTTCAATCTCAAAATGGCTGCTGGGACCTCCTGTGGCAGTCTTGTAAGGCTGCCGCGGAAAGTCTTGGTAGCCATTTTGACTGAGTAGTGGTTCTAGGCAGAAACAAGTGGACTTTGTTCCTGTCCCTGAAGAGGCCACTGGACCACTACAGCTAATTACGGTAGGCCCAGGGTAGATTGGGTGACAAGGGGGGAAGTGGGCACAGAATTATCACGGGGTGGTGGGGAGGGGGGATAGTTTTGGTTTCAGATGAAAATGTACTGGTAGCTTTGGTCAAAATGCAAATCCAGGTTTTGGGCCAGTTTTGGTGCTGAATCTGAAATAAAACCTTAGTCAGCCTCTAGCCGATGAGCTATGTCATTAACAAAGTCCACATGTCTCAAGGAAGGTATGTGCCCTTCTACATCAGCAGGAAGGTAGAAACTTAAAGACAGAGGGCTTACTATTAAAATGGAGCAGGGCTTTTGGAGTGACAGGCGTGGATGTCAGAACCAGCATCTCAAGTCCTTTCAATCCCTCTCGGCAAACCTCAGCTGCCACCTCCTGGTTGATCTCTGTAACATGGTCGAGTTCGAGGACCTGTAGCCGCATACAGTTCCGAGCTTGGGAAACAGAAAAATACATTGAAAGAACAGCTCTCATACACCACAGTAACATATAGAGGACTTCTTTAGAATTGAAAAGTTAATCTATTACAAGAAATAAAGGTGAGGAGTCATGCAGGCAATGTTGTGGTAGATTAAAGTGAGCTGGAGAGACAGATGTAGATGACCTTAGAGCATATCTGTCCCACCATTTCATAGATAAGAGCAGAACATGTGATAAATGTTTAGCATGAAGAGATGTTTCCGTCAATAAACTAATTGCATCCAGTGAGGGATTGCTAGGGGAACAGGTCACAGAGGGATAATTTTCAAGTGCTTATGGTTATTTTCACCTGTGGAAATTGCAACAGTTCTCAAAGGGAATGTATGTGTGCAATTCTCTCAGAGAACTGACTAGGAAAAGGTGCACACAAAGATTTGCCTCTTCATTTTCTCTGCAAAGCCATGCAGGCTATTTCCTCCTCTGACTTGAGCCTGCCTACTTTTCCCCACAAGTAAAAGTAGGGATAACATTGATCCCAATGCATACTTTTATCCGGGGGAAGGGTGGGCACATTCCAGATAATCCATTTACTCAGGTAAATGGCTTTTGAAAATACCGTGAAAAGAGTTTTGCTTGATTTCTATTTGCTTGGGTTTATATTTTAGCTTCATTCTGGTATACTGGAAGGTGGTTAAGGGTACCATGAATCATACTGACCCCTATTGGTCTGCATAGGACAAAGACATGTAAATAACTTGGTAGCACTCTGGAAACCTAAGTTCAATACCTTCCTGTTATAAACTACAAAGACTATACTGTATGTATCTAATAACAAAGAGTTTATTTACAAAGATGGAATATAATCAAAAATAGAAGCAGAATTAACTAGAATTTAAGGGGTTCTTTTACTAAGGTGCGTTGAAAAATGGCCAGCAGTAGTGTAGATGTGTGTTTTAGGCGCGTGCAGAATCATTTTTGAGGGCACCTGCAAAAAATGTCTTTTTTAAAATTTTTGCTGAAAATGGACATGCAGCAAAAGGAAAATTATTGTGCGACCATTTTGGGTCTGAGACCTTACTGCCAGCCATCGACCTAGTGGTAAAGTCTCATGCGGTAATTGGGCGGTAATGACCTATGCGCACCAGAAAAAAATAATATATTTTTCAGGTGCATGTAGCGGACACATGCCAAAAATGAAATTACCGCAAGGGCCACACAGTAGCTGTGTGGTAACTCCATTTTGGCACATGTTGGGCGCGCATAGATGCTTATGCAGCTAAGTAAAAGGGCCCCTAAAAGTTCTTTTTAAATTAGAATGGATAATAACCAGGTACCAACTGGAATAACAAACACTCCCTATGGCAAATTTCTTTTGTCTTCCATAGCTATATAGTGATTGCAAATCTTGAACTTATACAACCTGGGTAAGTTATGGAATTCTCCTCCTTCAAGAGGACAACTGGATCAACAGGTGGCTCTCTCACCAGAGGTAGTGCTCGCTCTTGACCTTCAGCTGTTGCTGGAATTATGACGCTCTTGAGTGTCAGAATAATGATGTGTTCTGATAAGTCTGAAAATGTGAAAGAAGTGCGTTCTCTTGCCATGGCAGGCGCCCTTTTATATCATTTGGATATCAGCAATGTCCTTGATGACTTGATATCATTGATAGAGGTGGTTGGCTTGTGCCCTTTTGTTATGGCTACACATATCATAGGAATGTCTTTTGATTCTACTCTGGCAGTTTTCCCCAAATTCTGGGGCTCCAGAGAGGCTGGGTCAGCCTAACCAAGGGTCCTTATCCAAGGTTGCCCACATTCCTTTTACTTGCATCAGTCGGGTTGCCATGTAGGGCGTTCTATCAGGATCACAGTCTCTGTTCTTCAGCAAGGCATGTCTGAACAACAGTTTTTCAGCATAGAACACTATACATTCTGTTAACAGCATAGGTTAAGCCACAAGTCTGGTATAATCAATACACTAGTCATATTGTGGCAGGGGGCTGGGCAGTGAATGCTACAGGTCTCCTGCAGTTAATGAGCTCACTTACAGCCCGATGATCAAAGGTAAATGTGGGTGCTTCAGGCCACTAGTGCCCGCATTTACCTTTGCACCCATGATTATCGGGCAAACAGTGCCGGAAAAAGGCAATAGCGCAGAGCTCATTTAAATTAGGTTTAAATGATCTCTGCTTGTATTCCAGAACTCTGATCATAGGGACAGAATAGCACCTTAACCCAATGCCAGCTCAAAGCTGGCGTTAGGGTTAAGGCTCTGCTCTCACCCCCCACCATCAGAGTCAGGCAGCCCGGGCTGTCACTGTCAGCCCAGGCTGCCACCATGTCCAGGGGGTCCACTTGACCCACTCCATTGCTTATCCCTTATGGCCTAGTGGGTCCCCCAGATAGCGACTGGGGCTGGAGGTCCAGCGGACCTCCGGTCCCACCAACACAAGAGCCCAGGGGGCTGGAGATCCGGTGGATCTCCAGCCCCCCTACACCCCCATAACCCCCTAAAAATCCCTGGTGGCCCAAGTAGGCTGCCAACATAACTCCCCCACCTGTCCTGGTGGTCTAGTGGCCAACCTGCCCCCCGTACCTCTGTAGTGCAGGAGGGAGTAGCACACTCCCTCCTCTTCAGCGCTGCCTTCAAAATGGCCGTGCATCTGCGCTGGGCAGGGCAGGGCAGGGTGCTGCAATTTTGAAGGCAGCGCTGAAGAGGAGGGAGTGTGCTACTCTCTCATCCACCACAGAAATGCATGAACTTGCTTCCTGAAGTGAGGAATAGGCACTTGGGTAATCGCCTCTACTTGCCAGGTACTGGACTTCCTGTCCTACCAGAAAACATTTATTTGGGTTTGCTGTCAACCCAGCTGCTCTCGGATTGGACAGGACTGCTTCTACCTGGATCAAGTGGGTCCGCCAAGTCTTTATTGTAGATGATAATGTCATCTACAATAATCACCATGGGGTCTCAATAGGTGATCGACCAGATGCTGAAATGTAGAGGCTGCCTCATGAAGTCCGAAGGGTAGCACCGTAAATTGGAATGACCCCTGAGCCATAGAAAAGGCAGTTTTTAACTTGATAGCTGGAGTAAAGGTAACCTATCAATATCCCTTGGTGAGGTCCAATGTTGAAATGATCTGGGCTTCTCCCAGCCTTTCAATTAATTTATCCACCCTAGTCATTGGATATCTAGGCTTGGAAACTGTGTTAACCTTCTGGAAGTCAATGCAGAAGCAAATACTCCCATCTGGTTTAGGAGCCAGTACTATGAGGGATGACCAATTACTTGTAATTTCTTCTATAATATCAAGTTTAAGCATCTCTTCCCCTTAGCCATGATAAGCTTAAGAATAAAAGTCTCTTGTAATGCAGTTACAATCTTGTTTATTTATTTCATTGCATTTGCTATACACCTTTCAATACAACATCAAGGTGGTTTACAATACTAGGTTTAAAAAACAACAACAGAGAAACATTCTAAATCTAGTCAATGACAGATCAAGTATGAAAACAGACAAGGAGGAATGTGAACAGAAGAACAACAAAATCCAAATAGACTAACAATTATCCAGAACACATAAGGATAAGATTTTAAAAAGGAGGGTGAAAATATACACGGCTTTAGTGTGGGGAAATCTTGCCTGACCAATTTACTTCGATTCTTTGCAGGAGTAAACAAACATGTGGACAAAGGGGAGCCAGTTGATATTGTGTATCTGGACTTTCAAAAGGCGTTTGATAAGGTACCTCATGAAAGGCTACAGAGGAAATTGGAGGGTCATGGGATAGGAGGAAATGTCCTATAGTGGATTAAAAACTGGTTGAAGGATAGGAAACAGAGAGTGGGGTTAAATGGGCAGTATTCACAATGGAGAAGGGTAGTTAGTGAGGTTCCTCAGGGGTCAGTGCTAGGACCGCTGCTTTTTAATATATTTATAAATGATTTAGAGATGGGAGTAACCAGCGAGGTAATTAAATTTGCTGATGACACAAAGTTATTCAAAGTCGTTAACTTGCGACAGGATTGTGAAAAATTACAGAAGGACCTTACAAGACAGGGCGGCTAAATGGCAGATGACGTTTAATGTGAACAAGTGCAAGGTGATGCATGTGGGAAAAAAGAACCCGAATTATAGCTACGTCATGCAAGGTTCCACGTTAGGAGTTACGGACCAAGAAAGGGATCTGGGTGTTGTTGTTGATAATACACTGAAACCTTCTGCTCAGTGTGCTGCTGCGGCTAGGAAAGCGAATAGAATGTTGGGTATTATTAGGAAAGGTATGGAGAACAGATGTGAGGATGTTATAATGCCATTGTATCGCTCCATGGTGCGACTTCACCTTGAGTATTGTGTTCAATTCTGGTCGCCGCATCTCAAGAAAGATATAGTAGAACTGGAAAAGGTGCAGTGAAGGGCGACAAAAATGATAGCGGGGATGGGATGAGTTTCCTATGAAGAAAGACTAAGGAGGTTAGGGCTTTTCAGCTTGGAGAAGAGACTGCTGAGGGGAGACATGATAGTGATATATAAAATAATGAGTGGAGTGGAACAGGTGGATGTGAAGCATCTGTTCACGCTTTCCAAAATACTAAGACTAGGGGGCATGCGATGAAACTACAGTGTAGTAAATTTAAAACAAATAGGAGAAAGTTTTCTTCACCCAACGCGTAATTAAACTCTGGAATTCGTTGCCGGAGAACGTAGTGAAGGCGGTTAGCTTGGCAGAGTTTAAAAAGGGGTTGGACGGTTTCCTAAAGGATAAGTCCATAGACCGCTACTAAATGGACATGGGAAAAATCCACAATTTCGGGAATAACTTGTATAAAATGTTTGTACGTTTGGGTAGCTTGCCAGGTGCCCTTGACCTGGATTGGCCGCTGTTGGGGACAGGATGCTGGGCTCGATGGACCTTTGGTCTTTTCCCAGTATGGCCTTACTTATGTACTTATGTACATATTAAAAATATTAAGAACACTGATCCAGATACTAAGTTCATTGTGCATTCTCAACTCTAACCTGCAGCACAAAAACATTGCTTGAATAACTATGTCTTGAGGCCTACTTTACATTTACTTTTTGAGGTCTTGAATCTAAGTTCTAAAGGGACAGAGTTCCACAACACAGGGGCAACACAGCTAGCAATGTGGAAGGAATTGTCTAACCATAACTTTGAAACTGAGGGAACCACCAACAAGTTAACCTACAAAGAGTGCAAAGTTCAAGATGGCTGATAGGGAATTAAAAGTGAATGGAGATAGAATGGGATTACAGTATAATAAACCTGATGAGCTATAATTAGAAACGTAAATTTTATACAAGACACAACTGGCAGCCACTGCTGTTCCTGTGGCAGGGAAGAAACATGAAAATTAGATTTAAGTTCCTAAAACAGATGAATCGCTGTATTCTGTATTAACTGTAACCTCTTCAATTGAAAACTCAGGCAACCTGCCATCAGAGAATTACAGTAATCCAGTCTATTTATCACCAGACTATGAAGCACAGTCTTTAATGTAGTGGAGTTTCCAAGAGATGCCTTAAAGAATGGATCTTTCTTCAGCCTTGTCCCTGACAGGGCCCCACAGTCTCAGTGTGCACTAGTCTGTTTTCAAGGCTAACCAAAACCAGGCCTGGCTCTGGCCTGGCTTTCAGATTAGGATTTCATAAGATTTCAAGGAAATCTTGGTCTACCTTCACTAAGCTGCTCTTCTCTTCCTGAGCCTTCCTGGTCTTGCTGTGCTCAGAGTTTTTATCTAGCTGCCTGAATCACACCCTCCGTATTCTGCACTGACCGAGCCATACCCTTTCTGCTCTGTACTGTAGGATTTAATGTAGCTCAGGGAGGGAGTGTTGTTAAGGGGAACGAGTTACATCCTATACACTCCATCAGAGTGTCTTTATACAATAGGCATCCAAAACCAGCCCTATAGTATGCAAATTCAAGTACAAATTTACACCTCCTCTGAACATGGTACAAATTTGTGTGTGTACTCATCTATTTTGTAAAATATGCATGTACTTTGCCCTTGCTCTGCCCAAACTATGCCCCTGGGAACACCTATGCACGTATCGCATACAAGTAGGTGCACTCTTTCTATAGAGACCAGAATAATCAGACAGAAGATAATCTTGGTTTGAAATTAGTAAGAAATTAACAAAATACAGGTCTACGGCTTGAAATGTGTTTGTATGTTGTTATTTTGCAATTATTTCAAGTGGAACAACATTAAAGGTAAGTAGAAAATTGAGTATTGCTGTCTGTTGTGAAAATCATTTTTATTTGATGATATGGTGACATGGGGCACATAAAAAGTTAAATAATGCATTCATGTTGAAATTTTTTTTAAATAAATTATAGATTTATTTTTGAATAAAAGAAGATACAAAAAGGGACTTATAATTCTAATTATAGAAGGCTGTAGACTGAGAAGCTTATGGATTATGTCAAGAAAGTGTCATAGCTCCTGATAGGATGGTCCCCCAGTTATATTAAATGCATATAAGAAAAATGTTTTGTACATGCAATATTAAAGGAATGTGGTTTGAAGATTGTATTGTTTGTTCACTTCTTTTTTGGACGTTGGTGTGGGCCTTTATAAAATAGGCTTAAAATAGACGCTTTTTTGATTTCTAAAAAATGTCTCTTAGGATCCCCACTTAAACCTTTCAAAGGTTTAACTGATGGATTGGAATACACAGAAGTTTTGCTAGTGGAGGAAAAAGCAACAGAACCCAAGATAGTATTTAATACATTATGGCTATCGGTTTCAATCACAGGCATAAAAAACCTTCACTCAAAAATTCAATGTGTACTGAAATGCAAAATTAAACAAAGTGATATAGTGCACTTACAAAGCAAAACATCAAGTGCAGTTCACTATATAAATTCTATAATCATATGTACATTCTCTATTATCATATGTATTTCTCAGTCAGGAGCACAGTAGATCATTTAGGGGCCCTTTTACTAAGCTGCAATATAAACTGACCTGCGCTAGTTTTAGCGTGCAAAATTGGCGCATGCTGGGCCATTTTTTTACCATGGCGGGAAAAAGGCCTTTTTTAAAATGGGGCAATAAATGACCATACGCTAACATTAAAATTATCTCATGGCTATTTACTGCCTGAGCCCTTACGATAACCTATTTATAAGGCGGTAAGGGCTCACATAATACTCATGCGGTGATCGGGCAGCGAGCGGCAATGTGGCCGTGCTGCCCATTACCGCCGGGAATGCTACCTGCAGTAGAAAATAGAAAATTATTTTCCACAGCAGGAAACTGCACACACCAACTTCGGAACTACTTCCGGGTACCCGCGCCACCCCGGCGTTAGGGTCGATTTGGCATGTGCTACCTGCTCGGTAGCCCTGCCACAGCTTAGTAAAAGGGCTCCTTAATGGTCCCACCGACAATGGCCATCATTTCACAATACTGAATCGCTGCTTCAAGGTTGCAGAGGACCATTGTGATTACACACTCCAAAGGCCCTACCGTTTCCTACTTTTTTTTGATTTCTCACCTAAGCATCCTGTTATATAATCAAGCCTGTGAGCATTCAAAATTCACTGCATGCTAATGTCCCTTAGCTAGGCCGCAATTATGTCATGGTTGACAAAGCAGAAAATTATGCACTAGCCAACAGTCCAAAAAAGTCAACGTTAGGTTCTCATAGTGATAAAAACAGATATCTATGTTGAAGATATCTGTATTAAAAGCATTTTAAAAATTTGTTTGGGGAAAAAATGTCAATTTTAAAGATAGGGCCAAACACCAACAGATAACAGCTTTTCAGTAAGGCGTTATTTCCACCATAGTTTGAATCCTTGTTTCTACTTTCCCATGTTGCTATTGAGTGGGGACCACATTCACAGGACATGCAGCTAAAACTTTCTTGCTGTGCACTAAGGTCTGGACTATGTAAAAAGATTTTTAAAAATATGACAAAAATATTTTTACTGAGGTATGTAATTCCATAGTATATTAGGCACTGGTGGCATATTCATATATCAAGATTGTTTACCTAGAGATGCCAGACCCTGCACCCCACATCCAGCGCCCCCTACTCCCAATGCCCTCAAGAGCGGCCAACATCTGCCGATCATTTGCAGGCAGCGGTTGCTGAAACGTGTAGGCTGTTGGCTAAAGAGAGAGAGAGAAAAGGTGAAAGGAGGTTAGATACCAAGAACCGTAAAACCATGCAAAGAACACAGAATAAGGCAGGAACTTAGGGACTCCTCTCCGTCAGTCTGATGGGAAAAACATCCTTCAGCAGATTACTGTTTACATTAGCATGGTCTATGGTTTCAAGAGTCAACATAGATCCCCTCCCCTACTTACAGCTCTCTTACCCCTGTCTTCCCAGCTCTCTCCCAACAATCACCCTCCATCGTTCACCATTTGTTCATCCTTTTCTAAATTTGATTTTTAGTAATTTGACATTTTTAGAGCTCTAGCATGCCACACTACTGCAGCTGCCATCCATTTTGATCTAGTGAAGTTTGCTGGGACAGGCCAATCCAGTCACTTCCATTTAAGTAAAATTCTGCTGTATCATACAAACTCTTGCAAAAGTGACACAATTGCAAATTAAATAGAATTAAATTGCTGAGCACATCAAATTTCAATTTAGGTGTCATGTTCTGAGAAATAATGAAAAGTATTATTTCATTGCTTCTGTATGACTCTTCTGGTTTGCTTTTCGAGTCCTCAGTGGTACAATAGCACAGATATTCCCACTTTGGGAACAGGACTGGTCCATCTTTCTGGGCCAGTTTCCTTTGTTGTCTGTGTGTGTTTGCATCCTGGCCATAAACCCCTAATCCAGGTTACACTAAGAAAGAAAGAAAGAAAGAAAGAAAGAAAGAAAGAGAGAGAGAGAGAGAGAGAGAGAGAGAGAGAGAGAGAGAGAGAGAGAGAGAGAGACAGACAGAGACAACCGGTCATTTAAGACCAGCCTTCCTATGACTAAGGGGTTATGTCTCTTATATTTAACAATCTAGGAGAAGGTGAAGTCATGCAGAAAATCACCTAATCAAAAAAATAACAGTTCAGTGACAGGTGAAAATATAAGACAGCTCTGAAGGGGCTTTGTTGAATATATTTCTATTAACCTTTCCCCCAGCATAGATTTAAAAGTATATTTTTCTAGCAACTGTTCCCCTAACCCCTAGTCCTAAACCTCCTCACCTCCTCCAGAAACAGTCATACAGCTGAGGATATAATTACACTGAATTGTTACATAATTCTCCAGATGCAAGCCAGTGCTGACAGACTGCAATGTTAACCCCTGCAGATGGGTAAGAAGGTTGCATCTGAAATCTGAGCGGACCACACACAAGATCAAAGCAAAATACCTACTACAGATGCACAGGGCCGGTCTTAGGCAGGGGTGACAGATGCGGTCGCACAGGGCCTCACGCTCCTAGGGGCCCCGCAACTCTGGCATGCCTGTCCTACTCTCTTGGAACACCTCTCTGCTCCGTATCTTAATGTGCGTCCACATTTCAGTAGACATGTCACTTCCTGCTTCCGCAAGAGTGGGATGCAGCAGTGAGGAGGCGCTGGGCTCGGCAGCTGACGGGATATGAAAATTGCTGCCGCTGTCTGCCGCTCTCCACTGGAACGTGGTGGATGCATATCAAGGTATGGGGTGAGGTGGGGTTCCGAGAGCTCTAAACCTCCTTTTAAACTGATAAATTATGGCTTATGGTGGTGGGCGGGCAGGTGAGGGTGGGGGGGGGGGGGGGCAATGAAATGGTATGCAAAGGGCCCCGCACTTGCTAAGACCGGCCCTGCAGATGTACCTTCCAGGTTTTTCCTTAGCACCCTTCAGATTAACACTGTTGCTGGGAAATAACTTGAGGCTGCTGGTAGACAAGAAAACTGCCAGACAGATCCAAAACCAAAGCAAGGCTGAACTTGGAGGATCTATAATCTTCTTAAGCAGTCATGCAAACTGCAGACTGATACAGCCAACCTCTCCCAGAGGCTGTAACAGTATTTTTTAAATGTCCCATTCGTTTTAACTGTCCCTAATTGTCATTCCCCGCAGTGCACAAACCTGCATGATACTGCTCTTACCAAGGATGCAGTGGTGCCACCTGTAGGGAGATAATATCTCTGCAGCCAGCACCCAGTGCCCAAATTACTTCATGGCCCACAGGGTCTGTAGAGCTCCTGGAACAATACAGAGGTGTCAGATTCAAATTCAAGTGCAGAACATGTTGCTATTATTTTTTTCATGGACTTGCACAGTTTTTTTTACTTCCTTTATAATTGTGCCAGTAAATTATAGGGTATTTTACCTACACCTTATACTTAGAGAGTTCAACACATCCAGATAAATATATTTACTTAACCTGAGAAGATGTCAATATTCTGTATATCAGAGTTCATAGGAGCTAACTTTTCAAAATTATTGGGGGTGATAAATCCAGTGGAAATAACCCTTATCCTTGGACACATAAAAGGAATTTTCTTAATATTGGGGGTGCTCAAGCACCTACACAGTCGGCTCCTATGCCAGAGTTATATTTTTAGGGCGGCAAGGCTACATATCTACTGTATATGCTAGCTGTCAGCACTTATCCCTAGATTCTATATAGTGCACCTAGAGATCTGCGTCGAAATCAGCGTGGATTCTATAACAATGCGCATAACTTAACAAGCTAATGAGTGCTGATAATAGCATTTAACAAGCAATAAGGAGCACTAATTGGCACTGGTTAGAATTTAGGTGCCCAACTCGCTAAGTGTATTCTGTAACAAAGTGCACCAAACTTCTAACACACTCAGGCAAAAAAGGCTGATATGCTGCAAACTGGAAACAGCGACTGTTGATACTCCGAGATCTTTTTAACCCCTTTAGTCAAGAAAATTTCAGGTTCAAGTAGTACCCTTGAGAAACTGAATTCACAGTTTGTACAAGTCAAAGAAGCGCTGATATTATTTAAGAAGTTTCATGCATGAGTCCCATGTGTGAAAAAAATTTGAATGTTTGTATATTGGCCTCACAGTGAGTAAAGGCAGGAGGCATTCATGAATTACCTCATTCCAAAAAGAACTAGGGGACCCTTTTACTAAGCTGTAGTAAAAAGTAGCCTTAGTGTGCCCTTATGTGGGTCTTTCCTATGTGCTAAGACCATTTTTATAGCAGTCATAAAAATGGCTTTTTTCCATTTTTTTTGCATAAATGGCCATTAGCGTGCAGCCATTTTGTACGTGTGAGCACTTACTGCTACTCATTTTGTAGGTGCTAAGGGCTCATATGTTAACTGCACACTAACCAGTTAGCAAGTGGTAATGTAGATGTGCTAATTTGTTAGCAGAGGAACACCCACTCTCTGCCCCTGACATGCCCCCTCAAAAAGTAAAAAAAATAAAAAAAAATTGTGTAGTTACTACGTGCACATGACAAAGCATCAGGTCATTTTTGCTGCATTAGATGTGCATTAGCACCCAACACTGCTTAGTAAAAGGACCCCTTAGGTAGGTAGATTCCAGATCCATAAATGTTTTGTGAATAATGCATAAAGCTTTTTTTTTTTTTTAAAGGACTGACATCAACTAGGAACCAAAGTAAATTTTCAAAAAAACCCACAGAAATATGATTGGAGATTTCTAACCCCGCTAGTTTCCAGACTGCAGTATTTTGTACGAATTAAAGCTTAGCCAACTGTTTCTTTTTCAATCTTGGAAACAAGGTATTATAGTAATCTAACTGGCCAATTGTAACCAAATGATTAAGTTACTAAATCACACAGACAGAAATGACCACACATTACAAGTCATCAAAACGTGCTAAGAAAGGTAGTATATCAAGTCCCATCCCCTTTCCCTTTCTAAAAACTGGCCTTTACAGCGCTGGCTATACACAATTCACAACGCCATGTCCAGAGTGACACCCAGAATTTTTCCTTTATCTTTCACATGTAAAATAAACTTTCATTTGTAAAATGCTCTTTTCACTCCAAACCCCACCAATTTTTGAGGGTTCAAAAAAAGTTGGTTAAGGGTTAACCCAGTGATTTCCAAACCTGTCCTGGTGGAGCCCCAGCTAATCAGGTTTTCAGGCTATCCACAATGAATAATCATGAGCAGGGGCGTATCTGAGGTTCGGCAGTAGGGGGGGCAGGGGCTAGAGTGAGGGGGCACATTATAGCCCCCCCGGCTGCCGCCCCCCCTACCGCCGTCAACCCTCCCCCCTACCGCCGTTAACCCTCCCTCCCTCCCCCACCTACCGCCGTCACCTACCCCCGAGGTCCGCTTCTTCCTGCCGGCTTTTTAAAATATTGCTTCAGCTGGTGGGGGACCCCAAACCCCCGCCAGCCCAGCCGCGGTCTTCTTTAACTTTGTTGTAACGTCAACGTACTGCGACGTCAGACTCCGTCCAACTGGAACTAAGGATGCATGCAGCTTTCACAGCATGACGAGGATGAAGAAGTTAAAGAAGACCGCGGCTGGGCTGGCGGGGGGTTGGGGTCCCCCGCCAGCTGAAGCAATATTTTAAAAAGTCGGCAGGAGGAAGCGGACCTCGGGGGTAGGTGACGGCGGTAGGCGGGGGGGGGGAGGGAGGGAGGGTTAATGGCGGTAGGGGGGTCTGGGGCAAAATCTGTGGGGGCCCAGGCCCCTGTGGCCCCACGCAGATACGCCCCTGATCATGAGAGTAATTTGTATACATTACTTCCTTGATACACAAATCTCACGCATACCAAGGAGGCAGTGTATACAATTCAGCAGAAAGGAGTGTGGCATGAATCCTCAGTGCTTCTACTATAAGCCACCAATAGAATGTTTATACTATGTTTATTAAAAAATTTAATATACCACCACTTCTTGAAAAAGATCACAGCGATTCACAATAAACTACAATAAAATTGAAACATAAAAGAACTGAGTAATACATAGGACAGTAACAGCCATGCTAGAGTAAACATGCAATTAGACAGCTCTGCTGAATAGGCCACTGTGATGACCAGCAACTCGTGCTAAGAAGAAGGAAGTAGGAAACCAAAAGCAATAGGAAAAAAGTGAGTTTTTAAATGGACCTTAAAACGAGAGAAAGACAGTTCAGACCGAAAAGTTGTAGGGAGATCATTCCAAAGTTTAGGAGCAAGAAAGAAAAACGCAGTGTGACGAGTAGCCTCATAGTGAGCTTGCTTCGGGGATGGGAGAACCAAACGGTGGGAATCAATGGAATGAAGAGAACGGGAAGGGAGAAAAGGGATAACAAGAGAGGAAAGGTAAAGCTGGAGAACCAGAGTGAAGTGTTTTATGAGTTAGACAAAAAATTTTAAACCAAGATCGATATTTAATTGGAAGCCAGTGGAACGAAGACAAAAGAGAGATGACAGAGTAAAACCTGTGCGCTTGACAAAGAAAACAAGCTGCGGCATTCTGCAGACCTCATATGTAAGCAGACAGACTGGTACCCTTTAGGTGAACTTTCCAACTTCCTGACTTTCCAGAAAGAGATAGAAGTTGCAGTAAAACAAAAGGAGTGTCCAGCATAATCAGTGGGAGGCTCTGGTACCAGCAGAATCCTTCTCTGACTATAAAACTGAGATTCCTCTTAGGCTCATATCTCCTTTAGCAACAACAGAGAACATTCAAGACAAGCCTTATCAAATGCAGGACTCAAATATGAAGTCTTTACTAGTCACTGAGACTGGTAAATTATTAGGCTAAAGGAGTGAAACAGAAGACTGCTGGTGTCAGACTGACTGTCATGGCTCAGGGTGGGTGAGTCCTTGGGCCATAGTCGGGTTTATGCTGCCTACCGAACCCGAAGGCTAGGTGGGCCCCGGCTGGTGGCAGGCAAGTCACGCCTCAACAAAGGGACCAGATCAGAGAGTAGCTCTTAAAAGAGCTCTTGGGGGTGCCTCAACAAGTCAGGGTGGAGGGAGGCTCTTAAGAGAGCCCTTTGGGGCTGGCCTGATGGAGTACAGGCCAGGGAGTAGCCAGAATAAAGCTGGAAAAAGGCTGAAAACACAGACAGAAACAGGACTACAACAAGGTTGGAATGAGGCTGAACCAGGACTGGAACACAGGCTAGACCAGGCTAGATGACCTATTGCAAAGGCACTGGTAGAGAGTCAGGAACGTCCTTATATACTACAAGGCAGGAAGTGATGACATTACTCAGTGCCCTCATGCAGGCAGGAAGTGCAAAAGTTCCAGGAAGATTCTGGCATGGAATGCTGCTGGGGACCATGGAAAACAGATGAGGGATGTGACAGTATCTCCTCCCTGAAGTCCCCTCCCCAGACCAATAGGTTCGGGTTTGAGGGGATAAAGGCGATGAAAATACCTTATAAGTGCTGGGGCATGAACATTGATAGCAGGTTTCCACGCATTATCTTCAGATCCAAAGACCTTCCAAGCAAGAGATAGTATAGTCACCCTCTTATCCTTCTGATGACTAGAATATCTGGCATACTGTAAGATATTTGGGGCCATCAGTATTGATGTACCCCCAATTGAAGGGTTTTCCTTTTTCCCGGGCATCCTGTAGACTTCAATTTGCATGTCCAGTGCAAGGCCCACTTCCTTGACCACTTGGGGACTGGAGTTTTCCCTGGAAGTACAATGATCTGGGAGATAGCAAGAATCGTTGCAGGGTCCAAGATGGGTCGGGATTCTGAGATGGAAGGTGAGGAAGCCTTGCCCCGGGGTGTCATCTTATCCGGCTGGAGGTCCCTAGGGCAGTCACACTCCCAGTGAGGTGGTAGTTTCATGGCTTGCTTCTTGCCAGAAATGTCTACACTGGAGGCAGGAGTGGCCAGCAGATCAAGAGGCAGAGATGAATCCATCTTTGGAGAGGGTGATAAAAGAAGTAAATGGAGGTCTGTGCTAGCAGCACACAATTGTTATTTATTGTTTACAAGGTACATGGTATACCGCTAGAAGAGGGAATGCTCAAAGTAATTGACAATCTAAACCAGAAAGGAAATGAACGCCTTAAAATAATAAAGGAAAGTAAACACAAATAAAATGTGTTTGCCCAGGGTCCAGTATAGGGTTGGGTTAATCCAGTTTTGCATGGAATAACTGCCATTTTGTGGATGTATGAAGTTGGCTAACCGAAGGATATAACATTTGGAAAAATATTAGAAGCACAGGCATCCGTTCATACTCTCTAGAGTTAACTTTTGGAACTTTCAGGAGATGACTAAAAGTAAATTTCTCAGAACGGAAATATTACTGGTGACCATGGGAACCTCTACCAGATGAGTGGATCAGTGCACTTTTGATATTTGATATCAGAGTTTTATTACAGAAAAAAAAAAATCTCCATTTTATCGCATTTATAAGTTTGCTCTGGTTGAAAGTACATCTAGTGCAGTGTGTTGGCAGAACTGAGTACACTGTGCTATCAGAACACAACCAGATTGGCTATTCATCCACTTGGGAAATTAAACAGGCTAAATGATCCGACACACTTTTGCAAGCATTCTCTCTAGTTCCAGGAGACAGGATTCCCGATGACTAATATCCAAAGCTGCAATAATCTTTAAATACTCACACACTTTGTCACACAGACAGTTACTAGTCTGTTCTCAGAACACCACCACAAACTTGATTTTCTGATTAAAATTCAGTGTGCAAATTCTGATTTCTCACTTGAAAAAAAAATTATTCTCTGGAGAGAAGCTTGTGCCTCTCCTATGGAAGCCCCTACCCTGCCAGAATTCCCCATTCTGCCAAGCTTTTACGTAATCAAGCAGTGGGAGTTGACAATGACAAGTTAACATGCAGCAGGAGCACAAGGTGGTGTTAAACATTCAGTGCTGTTGGCACCCTAAATAGAAAAATGACTAAGACAAGAAGGAAAGGAGGAAGTTCCAGATGGAAGCAGCACTTAGCAGAGCAGAACTCACAAAGGAAGATGATTTGAGAGTGGGCAAAGAGGCACGATTGAAGGGCAACAACACAGGTCTGGGAGCTGTCCAGCTCTGACCCAGAAGCTTTCGCAAAAATTGTGAAGCGCACTCTCAGGTCAGGAGAAACAAAAGCCAGGAACGCAGGCAGTTCAGATACTCTACTGTAAGTAGACACCAGTGGAGACGACTAATCAGAAAAAAAAAATAGATTGCTGCATTCTAGGGTGTGCTATAATAACCACATCCTAATGGAGGGTGTATTATAATGAATATATCCTACTGAAGGGTGGGTTAGAATGACCACATCCTACTTATATGAGAAAATGATTATGGCTAAGGAAAGGTAACAGGACCTCTGCTCCTTGGCCAGCAGAAGGTTGAGCGAGGAGGTTGCAGCAGGCTTTAAGCAAGAAGGCTGAGAGCTCTAAAGTAGGTTGAGACATTTTTTTATAAGTTGATCTGAAGGACAACAATGAAGTAGTGGCATATATGTCAGACCTTGTACCAGGCATATATGTGAGTTCTTGTACCAAGCAGAGTGCTACTGAGCCCGGTACTCGGACCAGGCTCTGCTTGGCGGCCAGACAACCCCGGGTTTCACCTGCGCTGACCGCCGGTACCCAGAGGTTGAGCCCCTAGGTGCAGGCGGCCTGCAGGGCTTACGAGATGGAGCAGGAAGCAGGGTGATGAACGTGATGGCCAGACAGGCAGCAGGCAAGAGAGTGATCCAGATACAGGTAGAGTCAGTAGGCAGGCAGCAGACATGAGAGTAATCCAGGTACAGACAGAGTCAGTAGGCAGGCAGCAGACACGAGAGTAATCCAGGTACAGGCAAGGTCAGGAGGCAGGCAGCAGACACAAGAGTAATCCAAGTACAGGCAGAGTCAGTAGGCAGGCAGCAGACACGAGAGTAATCCAGGTACAGGCAGAGTCAGTAGGCAGGCAGCAGACCAGGGGCATAGCCAGACAGCAGATTTTGGGTGGGCCTAATCAAGAAGTGGGTGGGCACCAAGTGTTCTCCTCCCCTCCCCAATGCAATGAGGCCAGTATCAGCAGCTTAGGAAGCTTAGACTGCTGAAGTGGAAAGCAGTGTTTTCAGCACCATCTGGGGGAGGTCTTTAGCCCTAAGTGGACAGGCCCTAGCCCACCCAGGCCCACCTGTGGCTACGCCACTGCAGCAGACACGAGAGTAATCCAGGTACAGGCAGATTCAGCAGGCAGGCAGCAGACACGAGAGTAATCCAGGTACAGGCAGAATCAGTAGGCAGGCAGCAGGTCAAGAGTAATCCAGGTACAGGCTAAGTCAGCAACGGAGAACAAAGTAGAGGAGAAGCACACTACTGAGAAAGGAACACTTACCAAAGTAGAAGCCGAAGCAAGGAGCCTAGGGAGAGCTCAGCTGATAAAGTGCTGGCGTCTGACATCAGCAGGGACCAGCAGGGAGAAGGAGCACAGCCATAGCACAAGAGCAGGGGAAGGAGGAACCTGAAGACCAATAGGAGAGAAGCAAGGGAAGCCAGGCAGAGAGAGAGCAGAGCCAGGTGTATGGAAGCAAAGCAATCAAGGAGCCTGCAGCCAGAGAAGAACCACACACACATGGCTCAGGGCTGAACCAGTCAAGTGTGTGTGTCGACGGGACCCTGCACAGCCCGAGGACGCTGCTTGAGTTGAGGTAGGGGACATGACAATATATTAAGAAATCGAATGATTCAGGTGGTGCCACTCACTGAGCTCTCTCTGTACTGCTCTTTTAGGATTCAGAAATGCGAACTTAGAATTGGATTGGATATATTAATTTTATATACCACTTGTGTTAAAGACGTTTACAGAGAAAAAAAGCCTCTATACTAATTGCAAATACAATATAACAGTCATAAAAAAGTACAAAGAGACAGAAGGATCAATAATATGTCTGGACATTTTTCTGAATTTAAAACTTCTGTCAGAAGTTCTCTAGTTTGCCTTCCTCGCTCCTCCCCTGTGTGTGAGTGAGCCTGCCCTACCTGTATACATTGTAACTAGCAGCAGAGACTGTAGGTAGGATCTAGCCAATAGGAAGGCAGTGGGAGTGGAGCACTGAAAGGAAGCTGTAGTCCAAGGAGGTTTAATAGGACAGGAGACGGCATAAGCCTATCTGCCCCATTATGTGGGCTAAAGCTTGCCGCCATATTGAGTCACCCAAAACATTCGCAGACACTATTGAAAAAAAAAATAGCAAACTTGTGAGGTTTATATTGTTTTCTTAAACCTTCATGGTTCTGCATTCTTTTTGTTAGGAGGGGATATTGGGAGGAGCGGTTTCTTTTCCTGCACTGTAGAACTGAAGCTCCTGCATGAGCCCTTTCTAAAAAGCACCCCCAATAATTTCTATTGAAGAAGCAGCTCCGACAGCTGCAGTATACATACACTGATTCACTGTAACAAAGGGCAATGTTATAATGGGATGCCCACATTTACACACCACCTGCGTGCATAAATGTATAGAATGTTAGCACCTTCACAGGTAAGTGTACACTTAAAGTGGCAGCAAAGCAACTAAACATTATTCTGTAAGGGCACCAGTAAGTGACATAGAGGTGAATTCTATATATGATGCCAAAAAAGTACAGAAGTACATAAGTGTTGCCATACTGGGACAGACCAAAGGTTCATCAAGTCCAGGATCCTGTTTCCAACAGTGGACAATCCAGGTCACAAGTACCTGGCAAGATCCCAAAACAGTAAAACAGATTTTATGTGGCTTATCCTAAAAATAAGCAGTGGATTTTCCCAAGTCCATTTTAATAATGGCTTATGGACTTTTCTTTTAGTTATTCTATAAAATGCACTTACAGTCAGACGCAGTTTATAGAATAGTGCTTATGCCCAGGAATCATGCCTAACTTTAACTGAAACGTGGTGCAAGTGAATGCGCCCAAATTAGGCACATAGAAAGATAGAAACATGATGGCAGATAAAGGCCATATGACCCATCCAGTCTGCCCATCCTCTGTAACCCCTAACTCTTCCTTTTCCTAAGTGATCCCACATGCTTATCTCATGCCACAACCTCCACCGGGAGGCCATTCCATGCCTCCACCACCCTTTCTATGAAATAGTACTTCCTTAGATTACTCCTAAGCCTATTCCCTCTTAACTTCGTCATATGCCCCCTCATTCCAGAGCTCTCCTTCAGTTGAAAAAGGCTCTCTTCCTGTACATAGATGCCCTTGAGATATATTAATGTCTCTATCATGTCTCCTCTCTTCCAGCATATACATGTTGAGGTTCATAAGCCTGTCCCTATAATTTTTGCGTTCAAGACAGCTTACTAATTTTGTAGCCACCCTCTAGACCAACTCCATCCTGTTTATATCTTTCTGTAGGTGCGGTCTCCAGAACTGCATTCAGTACTCCAAATGGGACCTCACTAGAGACTTATACAATGGCACTATCACTTCCTTTTTCCTGCTAGTCATGCCTCTCTTTATGCACCCAAGCATCCTTCTGGCTTTGACCGTCGCTTTTTCTATCTGTTTGGAAGCTTTAAGGTCATCAGACACAATCACCCCCAAGTCCCGCTCGTCCTTCGTACACTGAAGCACCTCACCCCCTAAACTGTACCATTCCCTCGGATGCTTGAAACCCAAGTGCATGACCCTGCATTTTTTGGGATTAAACCTTAGTTGCCAAATATCAGTCCATTCCTCCAGCTTCGCTAAGTCCTTCCTCATTTCATTCATGCTAAAAACATTAGAGACACCCATAGGAATGCATTGGCATCTCTAACGTTTAGTGCACCCACAATTTTAGCGTGCGCTAAAAACGTAAGCGCGCCTTAGTAAAAGGGGGCCTTAGATTGTGAGCCTTTCAGGCACAGGGAAAACCCAATGTACCTAAATGTAACTCACCTTGAGCTACTACTGAAAAGGTGCGACTGCATTGGTTCTACTAATTTATGAATGTGTCATACTGGGAATTAGGCATTCTCTTTGATCTCACCCTAACAATTTTAACTCACCGGTACGTGACAGCCTGTAGTGCCCGGCAATAGCAGCTCGCCAGCCAGAGAGAGCGGTCTGTCAGAATGTTGGGGCAGTGGGAGATGCGGAGAATCAGCAGATTGGCACCAGTAGCCTTCAGCAATGACTCCAGCCCGGATTCAAGGCAGCCCCTAGAGAGAAACCAGCAAGGGATGACATCCAAAAGAAATATCAGCACAATTCTTGCCAACCCCCAATCATCAGAGGGAGAATATATGTGAGATGTCACCACAGCTAACAACAAAAAGGCAGATTAGGATATTTCCTGACTTAACTAAAAGCACACAGGAACGCAGAAAATTATTTCAGATGAGGCAACAGGTGCTGGCACTTGGAGCCAAATGTATTTTGTGATTTCCTTCTAAATGTTGTGTGACTCTTGGTTCACAGAAATTCATTTTCCTTGACCTTGATCAGTTAAAAGTATTTCCATAAGCAGACTGGAAGCTCCTGTACTTGTACCTTCGACTGAAACTGGGTAGATATCAGTTGTTATGAGATTCTCTCTCAGTTAATTAATTAATTAATATTGCATGCTGACCCTTGTTTCAGGGGTATTTTTGTCTTTTCTTAGATTTCCCCTCTATATTCTGGATGATCATACACTTGTTTGTTTCCGTCTTATTTAACCATGTGATTGGCTTTTTCTGAATAGCGCTTTTCTTCATTCAAGTGGATACTTGTAATTTTGAAAGTTTAAATGCAAATAAATAAAAAATGTAAAAAAAAAAAAAGGTAGATCAGGTACCACGGAATTATACGTTTGCTGAGTTCTAAGTTAAGTTACATATGTCCATGGTAGTGGTTTGGGGTTAATGGCCCAGTGGCATATTGTATTAAACAAACAGTAGCCCATACATAGAATGAGCTCAGTGATGGAACTCTGGGAGTTTGGCTGTCTCCTGCAGGTTTGGGGGGGAAGTTATCAATGTAGTCGCACTATTTTACTGTTAACCCCAGTTATTAGTAACTGGGGGGTCCTTTCACTAAGCCGCGATAAAAAGTGGCCTGCTGTAGTGTAGGCGTGTGTATTGGGTGTGCGCTGGGCCAGTTTTTACTGCATCTACAAAAAAATGGCTTTTTTTTTAATGGGATGGAAAAAGGGCCTGTGGTAAAAATGAAACCAGTGCGTGCCCAAAACTGGCCTGAGCCCTTAACGCCACACATTAATCTAGCGGTAAAGGCTCACACGCTACACGTGCGGTGACCAGCCAGCGTGCCAAGTACCGATTACCGCTGGAACTGGTGCTTATTGGAGGAAATAAATAAATAATTCAGCCACACGTTATGGGCATCTGAAATTACCGCCAGGTGGGCGTACTGGCCTGGCGGTAGTCTCATTTGGACACACGCTGCACGCGCGTAGAGCCTACCGCAGCTTAGTAAAAGAGCCCCTAGGTCTCACTGCATAAAATGGGACCTATGCCGAAACAGCATGTATTAGTGGTAAAATAATACATCTTAATGGTAGCCTCTAAATATGAGGGGAGAAATAGGTATGCTGGAGGCAGACCCTCAATTTAGCGCTATGCATATAAAGTAATGCAGTTAAGTATGACTGCAGACATAGTAGGGTCTAGGATATCCAGATATCTTTAATCTGCTCTATTCACCTACACAGACTTCAGAGAAGAAGTCCCTGAATATCCAGTTAATATTAATCAGATATAGTGCCACTGAATATTACTCCCATTGTTTATTTCTGAATTAAACTATCACAGTTGTTATTTGGGACTGTTGTATGTAATGCTTACCGTGTGCTTTTCATGTACTCCTCTTTGCTCTCTTTCTTTCCCTTCTGCCGGGGCTTCAGGTTCTGAAGGGTCAGGGAGTGGGCCTGGGTGCACCACTGTGACAGGGTCACCAGGAACTAGAAGGAGGGAAGAGGCAGTGGTCAAATGCAAGATGGTGGGGGAAAAACTTCCACGCTCTGCCTTCATGGACTGAGACAATGAAAGTGCCTTCTTTCCATAAATTCTTTCAAAACAAAGTCCAGCACAATATTATGGAGGTACACCACATTTTGATTAAGGCTCTTCACAGGTAACTCAGGTAAAGTCTTCACCCTCTCATTCTCTCTGCTCTGTATTCATTGTCTGATCATCTCATGTTTTATCTTTCCTTGCTTCTCTAGTCTAAACCAGTTCCAATCCTAACTGGATGTGTGCACCATTAATAATCTTACACTTCTATCCCAAAGTCATTATCTCACGCGTGTGTTCCTCTGGCTACACCCACCCCCTTTTCTCTTTCTTCTCCACCCTGCAGCATGTCCCTTCACCTCGCACCTTCATTGAATGTTTCTTCTCTCAACAGTTTGCCTATCTCGCAGAGCAAGTCATTAACAGGCAATCAATAACCTAATTTTGGACAATACCATTCATATCCTCTAATAACATGTTGGCACGCAAGTTCTATTTTTCATTTTCTGATTGTTCCTGGACCTCAGTGCCATACGTGTTGTCCACCAAAGCTGGACTCCTCCTTCTCTGAGTACTTGAATCACCTTTTCTTGACTGGTTTCTTCCCATGTATCTTCACACTGTGATTTTTGATAACTTTCTACATCTCCTTGTTGGGCTTGTCCCCTTGAATCTAATCCAATGGTCCACAGACCGGTCAGTGGCACCCTCTCTCTCTCCCCCCCCCCCCCAGTCAGATTTTTAGAATATCCCTAATCAACAGATGCAGGAAATACATTTGCACACACACACAGTCTATAATATATGCAAATAACTCAAGCATATTAGTTAAGGATATTCTGGAAATCCAATTAACTGGGGGTTTGAGTTCACTGATCTAACACATCAGCAACCTCATCCCTTTCCTTCTGATGTAGGGTTTTGTACTGCTCCTCAATATTAATCATACTCTTCTTTGCTCGTCCTTACCATCTGATCTCTAAAGTACCCGGACAGATCTCACCTATGAAATGATAATGACCAGATGACTACAGGTTAAACACATGAGCATGTCTGGTTTTGCTCCGACTGCTGGAAAGGATCGGGAAGTCTGTGGATGCATAACCCAGAAATGAAGAACCCACCAGTCAGCCCCTCCCCCCAACAGACAAAGCACACTTGTCATGCCAAAGAACTTTTACAACTTTATTGATATATCAAACTCCAAACACAATCAAGCTACCTCACCACCCCCTTGACCTCTGCCAGATGCCTGCCCTTAGAGACTGTGGCCCTGCCTATAAAACCCACACACATAACACTGCGCTGGGCCTCCTTCAGTGTAAAGCATGTTTCTCTCTGAGAGCTTGCAGATTACCTGCAGCAGTCAGCACCCTTCCTGCCTCTCCTATTTTGCCTTTACTTGGGAGTTGTATCTGATTGAGGGCCCTTAATTCATTTTATTTTATTACATTTTTACCTGGAATTATAAAGCATTTTTCTGGAATGGAGAAATGAAAACTGTAATGCAATATACTCACCAAAGATTCACTAGCTGGGATACTGTGATAAGAAATACCTCTGCATTTTTTTTCTTCTTTTTTTTTTTTTTTATCAGCAAGAATTTAATAAATAAATAAATAAATAAAGCAAACGCCCCCAGTCAGCACCATGTCACCTATCAGCTTGCTAACCTCTCCTTTGTTCTGGTTCAAGGTCAATCTATTCTATTTTATTCTCTAGGATTTAGAAAACGCTAAATCCCAATAGGATGAGAGTGCTGTACAATCATCAACCATAGCTAAGCAGAAATTATACTAAGATTTCTACATAGTAACAAATAATACACTAAGAAGTAATCAGAAGCTGTAACAAATTCTAATTAGAAGCATAATATTTCTGAAATAAATACATTTTCAAACTTTTATAAAAAAAATGTGTTATTGTTTAACAGATATAGGACGTTTGCGCCATATCAAAGAAATCTGATACACAAAAGAGCTATCAAACCTTTTTTAAAACATACATCTTTGAAACTTGGGAAATCTAACAGATGATGCTTGATCACTTAAGATCTTTTCCTAGGATCTGGCAGTTTAATTAACTCTGTTAAACATAACGGTACCTGAACAAAATTTATTTTATATGCAAAACATGTCACTTTAGACATTACTCTTGCTTCAAAAGGAACCCAGGTTAGTTTCATCATTAATAGAGTAGCTCTCTCATATTTCCCAGAGCTATAAATCAGTTTAACAGCAGTATTGTCATAACTCAAGAATACTGAAGGGATTAAACACAGCTCTGTCGTTTCACGGTTCATCTTAGCAGGTATGCCCCAGGGGCGTAGCCAGACCTCACGGTGGGAGGGGGCCAGAGCCCGAGGTTGGGGGCACATTTTGAGTGCCGCCCCACCTCCTCGCCCCCACCCCCCCACTGTCTCACCTCCCCCCAACCGCCTCGCCTCCTTGCCGCTTCCCCTCACAAACAAATACCTTTGCTGGTGGGGGTCCCCAACCCCCACCAGCCGAGGCCTTCTTCAGCGCTGGTCTCCGGTGCAGCCGCATTCGCTGCCTGCCCCTTACTCTTCTTTCTTCTTGCTCCTCCTGTGCATGCTGAAAGAAGAGCAGGGGGCAGGCAGCGAACGCGGCTGCGCTGGAGTACGGCGCTGAAGAAGACTTCGGCTGGCAGGCGTTGTGGACCCCCGCTAGCCAAACCAAGGGCCCGGACGAATTTTGCGGGGGCCCAGGCCCCTGTGGACCCCCATAACTAAGCCCCTGGTATGCCCTGAAGTGCCAAAGCCATTATCTCAGATCTTCATTACCTTGGAGGACACCCTGGTATTCTCTAGCAGTACCCGGGTCCAGACAGCAGGATGCCGGGCCACAAACTTCCAGTCCTTGCAGACCTCTGCGGCTCGTAGCAGGGTCTTGGTGTCCAGGTAGGTGAAAATGCAGAAGAGTGCTGCTCTCATTTTCAGGATCTCTGGGCTGATGACCTCATTTGACCTGGAAGGGCTGCCCCTTTCCTGTTTGGCAATCTTTCCTCCAGCCCCATCAGACCGAGCTGTGTCAGACAAACAGACGGAGATTTATGATACATGGTTCTAAGCCTAAGCCACTTCAGTAGACACAGCTCCTGTAGTAGTTTCTCTGGCTCTCTTAGTATGCATCCTGTCTTTTGGAACATTACACTGGCTGCCTGAGTTCTTGGATATTAATAATATCACCCAGACTTCTGACTGTTTCGGTTCTAATTGAGAGCTGCAGAGCAGTGGATTTCCTCCAGTTAGCCTTGAAACCGTGGAACACAATTAGAATAAGTTCTACCGGGGCTTTGTGTTCCTAAAGACCACCAAAAGCTAAATATAATGAGCCACTGAATCTCAAAGAAGGACTGTCACAGCATTCTCCTCTCTTCTTTCACAAAACTTATTTCTGTAACAGCTTCCATCACGACTTAAATCCACGTGACAAATATTTCAAATTTACATAAAAAAGGGCTGAAGATACATCCTGCCAACATCCAGTTCAGCTACATCAGTATACAGTGAATTTGTTCTTTGACTGCCTGGTTCTTAGGAGTCCTTTTACTAAGCTGTAGCAAAAAGGGGGCCTGTGATGGTGTCAGCGTGTGCTTTTTACGTGCGCTGAGGCCTCCCATTGCCGCAGCGGGTAAAAGGTAGGGATTTTCTTTAAAGAAATGGCCATGCAGCAAGTGAAGCACTTGCTGTGCAGCCATTTTGGGAGGGGAGGCACTTACTACCACCTATTAAGATGGTGGTAAGAACTTCCAGGATAACCCAGGGTAAACACCGGTGCTAAAAAAAATAAAAATATTTTTGTAGCGCCAGAAATGGTGCATGCTGGGGGTGTGGTTTGAAATGAATGTGCATGCAGTACCTTGTAAAAGTCATCACACCTCTGTACGTTTTTCACATTCTGCTGTCTTAAAAAATAAAACTTAAATTGCACTTAGAGAGTATGTTGTGTAGGTCATCATCAAAAGATGAATAGAAATATTCAAAAAGTAATTAAGAATAAGAAGCCATAAATCTTGCTTTTACAAGTCTTTAAACCCCTTGTCTCAGTTCTTAGGGCCAAATGCACAAAGCTAACTGAGCTTTAAATGTTTGCTTTAGACAGGATGTAGCAGGTCTAAAGCAAATTTTATTTAGCGAGTACTACTACTACTACTACTATTTAGCATTTCTATAGCGCTACAAGGCATACGCAGCGCTGCACAAACATAGAAGAAAGACAGTCCCTGCTCAAAGAGCTTACAATCCATGGCTCTAATGTGTGCTGTTAGCAGCTACCGAAAACCCTATATAAATACATTGCAAGGAGTTCATTAGTATTACAATAAGCATTCCAAGCAATGCATAGACCTGAGCACTTACCTTTACCGTGAAAAAGTTTACAGCAGGTCTGGACCTGTCGCTATGGGGAGCAGCCTGCTTGCACTGTATAGTGCAAGCAGACTGCTCCCCATGGTAGCCGCTCAGGACACGCGACCCTCCCTGACCCTCCCCCAAGACCTTTAAAAAATTCCCCAGTGGTCCCTGACCCTCCCCCCCCAAACCAAAAGTTCCTAGTAGTCCAGGGGATCGCCTCCTGATCCCCCCTCCCGGACCAACAAAACTCGGTGGTGGTCCAGTGGACCATCTCCTTACCACCCCCTCACTCTAAACGACTCCCTGGTGGTCTAGTGATGCCCCATCCCACCACATACTGTGCTTAGTCTCTTCCAGGGCATCCCAGAATACACTGGATAGGGGCTGGGTGCCACCATTTTGAGAAGGCAGGCCCAGAGGAAGGAGGGAGAAGGCATTGAAGGTATGTGTGTGTGTGGGTGTGGGGGGGTCACTAGACCACCAGGGAGTAATTTACAGGGGTGGTGGTGGTAGGGAAGCGGTCCACTGGACCACCAGAATTTTTGTTGGTTTGGGGGAGGGGGTGCCGGGGGGGTGGGGTCAGAAGGTGGTCCACTGGACCACCAAGAATTTTCTGCATATGTAGGGGAGGGGAGGGGAGTCACTAGACCACCAGGGAGACTTTCCGAGTTGTGTGAGGGGGCCTTGAGGGGGGGGGTCTGCTGAACTCCAGCGGACCCCCCTCTTGATCCCCCCCCCCCCCCACGCAACTAAAAAAAAACTCCCTGGTATTCTAGTGTCAAATGCATTTGACAGCTTGAGTTGCAAACAGCGACTGATGCACAAAGGGGGATCAGTGCATTTCATTTGCATGTGATCCTTTCTGTGCATTGATCGCTATTTGCGACTCTGTAAATTTTTCCGTGACAACCATTTTTAACGGCTGCCTTTGTGCATCGGTCCCTGAGTGCAATTCCTTTCGTAGGAGTTAACAGCCATGAGTCATTTAGGATAAGTGCTAAAGTAGCTCAGGGTCTTTCAAGTTGGCTGGGGAATGTCTGTGGACTGCAGTATTCAGTTCTCACCACAGATTTTCTATTGGGTCACTCAAGAACATTCACAGTCTTCCATCTGAACATTGTTTTATGCTTAGGATCATTGTCCTGCAGAATGGTGCATCCTTCACTACACCAAGTGGCAGACTGGAATAGATTTCTTTCGTGATCTGCCTGTACTTTGCACCATCCAACTTTCCCTTGATCTTCATAGTTTCCCTGTCTCACTGTTGCAATACATCCCTGTAAGGGAGTGAGTGGTATAGTGGCAGGAGTCCCTAAGAAGACTCCCTCACTGATACTGAAGTTAAGCCACCTTACAGCAGGTGGCACTAACCTACCAAGTCAGAGGCTGAGTCAGAGGGCAGGGCTCAGGCCAGGGGGTGGTTAAATGTCCTGCAGTAGAGTAGATCAGAGGGTCCCTGAGTACAGAGGTCTCCAGGAGGACAACCGAAAGTGAAGGAATCCTCCCAAGTTGTTGACTGGGCTGCAGTACCTGTGGGAGAGAGACCCAGGGAAGCAAAGAGTGGCCCTATTTCCAAGGTTTGCACCGGGGAAAAGAGTGAATACCCAGGTGTTACAAGAGAAGGACTAGAAGACTTTAAAGGTAACATGTCTTTATTTGTGAAGGCCCAGACTTAACTATAGCCAGGCCTAGATTTATGTATAAGTGATTTGAACTATGCTGTAGAAGCTCGACAAGATAGGACTGCTGAAGAGAGGAGAAACTATTGTTAATGTGCTTGTTATCATGTTTAGCCCTAAGTCTGTGATAGAACCAGGCTGCTATTTTGTTTGCCTGTTCAGCAATAAAGTTTCCTTCTGATTTACACTGCACCCTGACTGTGTCTGTGGGGCTCCCACTCTTTCCACCAGCTACACTGCCAACACTGTGCTATACTGGAGGAAGGGTGCTTGCAGAGTAAACTGCTGTGTTTGTTCTATGTCACATTTATAGCTTACCATTGGAAACATTATTATAGTTTCATCGTAACTGATTACAACACCTTCCTCCTCATGCATGCAGTGTCCTAAATGTTTCTCTGCAAACGCTAAGTGGCTCATCATCTGTTTTTTTTCTTCATCAGTGGCTTCTTTCTTGTCATTCTCCCACACAGGCCAAGGTTGTGGAGTAATCTTGAAAATGTTCAACAGTTAGCATTTTCCGCAGTCTCATTCGGGGATCTCTGCAGTTCTTTTAAAGTAATATTAAGCCCCTCAGCGACCTTCCTCAGCAGTTTCCTTAACCCATGGCCAGAGGTTTGACCAAATCGAGGCAGTGTCTTGTTAGGACTACACTGTTTCCACTTTACAACCATGGGCCTGACTGAGCCCTCACAGATCTTCAAACATATAGATATTTTCTTACAATCTTTTCCCCAGTTTGCAGCTTTGAATAATTTTAACCTGGTGTTGTCTTGGCAGCTCCGTGTTTTGGCATGTTTAGAAACCCTTTGTTTCAAATTCACTTTATACTACAGAAATAGCTTGATTCATAGTAACGTGGAGGGGCATAATCGAATGTCGCCGGCCAAATAGATCGCCGGCGGCAGTGCTACAGCTAGCTGGAACCGTATTATCGAAAAAGATGACCGGCCATCTTTTTTTTCGATAATATGGTTTAGCAGGCCAAATGCCGTGGAGTTCGCCGGGTTTGAGATGGCCGGGTTTGTTTTTCAGCGATAATGGAAAGTTATGTCGGCCATCTCAAACCCCGGCCAAATTCAAAGCATTTGGCCGTGGGAGGAGCCAGCATTTTTAGTGCACTGGCCCCCCTGACATGCCAGGACACCAACCAGCCACCCTAGGGGTCACTGCGGTGGACTTCAGAAAAGCTCCCACCACGTGCATAACTCCCTTACTTTGGGAGCTGAGCCCCCCAAACCCACTACCCACAAATGTACTGCACCCACTAAAATTGCTCCAGGGACCTGCATACAGCCTCTAGGACTTATTGCTGCTGTATAACTTTGGCACACCAGTTCACACCTGAAGACTAATCTCTCTGAAAAAGTCCTTTCTTGAAATAACCACTGTAAGGAGGAGGTAGAAGGAAGGCAGAGAAGAGCTGATAGTGACAATAAGCGGGGAAAGGAGAAATACCCTCAGAGGGGAAAAGGGAGGAGGAGATTGATGAAAAGGGAAGAGAACTACAGAGCCCAGCAACACTTGCAAGGAAGGAGGGAACAAGAGAAACAGTACCACAACTCCCAGCAGGTAGTAGAATCAGGGGGTGATTGGAAGATGGAGGATAATCAGGGGGAGGAGCAGCACCTGGGAGAGAGGGTGGGGGAAGACTCCATGGAGTGGGAGGAGATTGAACTAGGAGAAGAAAGTGAAAGGAAGGAGGTGGGTGAGGAGAAAATGGAGTTCTTTTGCTCAGGACAAAGGGCGGTGGAAAAGGAAGAGACTGCAGAGAGAGAGAAGCCAGAGATTTGACGCCGCTAAGTGACAATGCCTAGATGCGGTCTGGCTTCATGGAACTGTGGGAATTAATTACCTGAAGGAGGTCAGTCTGAACATTTGTGGGAGGTTGTCAGAGTGTTGGTGTCTGGCAAATGAGGGTGGTGAAAATGCCTCTAACTCCTAGGCAGTAGCAGAAAGGAGCGGAGGAATAGACTGAACCACAGGTTTTCCCAAGTCTTTAGCTAATTCTAAGACTGAACTGTTGTTTGTTTGGTGTGTTTGAAAAGTGCAGCAAAGTGCACGGAGACCAGCAGCTGCGGTACAGTGAATATACTGTTTTTCCCACTGGTACCGTGGTGTAATAAAGTACTCTGCAGGATAAATTTGGTACTGTGAATAATTACTTTTTTGCAAGTGAGCAGAAGCAGTTCCTTTTAGGAGGTGGATTAGCCCCAATTGTGTGGGTGAAGACAGACAGCACGGAGAGGTGCAGGTCGAGAGCGGACAGCACAGAGAGGTGCTTGCTGACACCACGTTTACTCACAGTTAACTGCAGATCAGAGGTTGTGCCCCACTGGCAAAGAGTCCCCTGGTACTAAGATTTAGCAGTAGGTCAGAGCTGGCACAATGGTGTACAATGCCCTCTTTCAGCACCATTCAAGGTAAGAACTACGTTCTCTAACGTGGATAACACAGGAAAGGGAACTAAAACTGGCTTACAAAAATGGCCACTACCGCATGGACTACAACAGGAAACAAAACAGGGCACACTCTGACCCAGTTAGCAGGGGGGAAAAGCACCATGGGAGTAGAGCCCTGTACCCTACACCCACCACAATGCATTGCTGATGTGACTCTCTGCTGGGCACCTAACAGAAAAGGTGTCACACTCACCCGAGAGCCACATCGCAACCAGGGAAAGGCTGTCGGAGGATACAACACATTCTGCTGTCATGGAGGTGGGTACGGCATTTGAGGCTGGCATACAGGCTGAAAAAAAGGTTTTTAGTTTTATTTTTTTTAGTTTGGAAGGGGATTGGTGACCACTGGGGGAGTATGGGGAGGTCACCCCCCATTCCCTCCAGTGGTCATCTGGTCAGTTGGGGCACCTTTTTGAGGCTTGGTCGTGAAAATAAAAGGACCAAGTAAAGCCGGCGAAATACTGCTTAACGCCGCTTTTTTTTTTCCCATTATCGGCGAAAGCCGGCCATCTGGTAGCCACGCCCATGCCCGCCCATGTCCCGCCTTCGCTAATCTACCGACACGCCCCCTTGAACTTTCGCTGGCGAAGCGACAGTAAAGCGGCGATGCTGTCAAAAATGCCGCTTTCGATTATACCGATTTCGCCGCTTTTAAGAAATCACCGGCCATCTCCTGATTTATGTCGGAAGATGGCCGGCGATCACTTTCGATTATAAGCTGGATAGTAACATAGTAGATGGCAGCAGAAAAAGACAGTATCATTTCTATTATTTATATATTTATTAAATTTTTGCAAAGTATAACAAAGAAATATTTGTTTATATCAAAGGAAAAAATGCATTCCAAAGAAAAATAGGCAATTAAAATATTAAACTTGTATATAGTTCATAATATTTTTGAACATTTTTACTACTACTACCTTTTAACATTTCTATAGTGCATATGCAGCGTTTTACACATGGGCTAGATTCTATATATCACATCTAAAAAATTGGCGCCAAAATGAAAAATGCCTAAGCGTATTCTATAAAGTATGCCTTAACTTAGGCTTACTTTATAGAATAGAACTTTCGCCGGCGAAGCGACGGGAAAGCGGCGATGCTGTCAAAAATGCCGCTTTCGATTATACCGATTTCGCCGCTTTTAAGAAATCACCGGCCATCTCCCGATTTATGTCGGAAGATGGCCGGCGATCACTTTCGATTATAAGCTGGATAGTAACATAGTAGATGACGGCAGAAAAAGACCTGCATGGTCCATCTAGTCTGTCCAACAAGATAAACTCATATGTGCTACTTCTTGTGTATACCTTACCTTGATTTGTATCTGCCATTTTCAGGACACAGACCGTAGAAGTCTTGCCCAGAACTAGCCCCATTTTCAGGACACAGACCGTAGAAGTCTTGCCCAGAACTAGCCCCACCACCCAAACACCAGCCCCGCCTCCCAATCTCGGCTAAGCTTCTGAGGATCCATTCCTTCTGCACAGGATTCCTTTATGTTTATCCCACGCATGCTTGAATTCCGCTACTGTTTTCATCTCCACCACCTCCCGCGGGAGGGCATCCTCATCCAGGAGTATTTGAATCAGCTGAACCACTGAGATTGGACACAAGTTGGCTCTATTCAGTTTATTATGGGCTTTGTTAAGGAAATTTTTGGAAACAGCTAATCTGGGTGTTCCTTGATAGAGAGTGTGAAGAATTATGCAATCAGAACTAGTAGTGCTTTTTTTCCCTGTATTCTTAATCACTGAGCTGGGATTTCAGCTCAGTCTATTTATGTTTCACATACATTTGAGTAAATATGTCTGAAATGTGAATGGAAACCACTGAAGAGTAAACCCTTATTCTGGTTCATGTGGGTACATAAGTACATAATTATTGCCTTACTGGGACAGACCAAAGGTCCATCAAGCCAAGCATCCTGTTTCCAACTGTGGTCAATCCAGGTCACAAATACCTGGCAAGATCCCAAAAAAATGCAAAACATTTTATGCTGCATATCCCAGAAATAGTGGATTTTCCCCAAGTCCAATTTAATAATGGTCTATGGACTTTTCCATTAGGAAGCCGTCCAAACCTTTTTAAAACTCTGTTAAGCTAACCGCCTTTACCACATTCTCTGGCAACGAATTCCAGAGTTTAATTACACATTGAGTGAAGAAATATTTTCTCTGATTCATTTTAAATGTACTACTTTGAAGCTTCATTGCATGCCCCCTAGTCCTAGTATTTTTGGAAAGTGTAAGCAGACGCTTCACGTCTACCCCTTCCACTCTATTCATTATTTTATAGACCTCTATCATATCTTCCCTCAGCCGTCTTTTCTCCAGGCTGAAGAGCCCTAGCAGCTTTAGCCTTTCCTCATAGGGAAGTCGTCTAATCCCTTTTATCATTTTCATCGCCCTTCTCTGCACCTTTCCTAATTCCACTATATCTTTTTTGAGATGCGGCAACCAGAATTGAACACAATATTCGAGGTGCAGTCACACCATGGAGTGATACAAAGGCATTATAACATCCTCATTTTTGTTTTCCATTCCTTTCCTAATAATACCTAACATTCTATTTGCTTTCTTAGCCACCGCAGCACACTGAGCAGAAGGTTTCAACGTATCATCAATGATGACACCTAGATCCTTTTCTTGGTCGGTGACTCCTATTGTGGAATCTTGCATGACGTAGCTATAATTCGGATTCCTCTTTCCCACATCATCACTTTGCACTTGCTCACATTAAATGATATCTGCCATTTAGATGCCCAGTCTCCCAGTCTCGTAAGGTCCTCTTGTAATTTTTCACAATCCTCCCATGATTTAACAACTTTGAATAACTTTGTGTCGTCAGCAAATTTAATTACCTCACTAGTTACTCCCATCTTTAGGTCATTTATAAATATGTTAAAAAGCAGCGGTCCCAGCACAGACCCCTGGGGAACCCCACTAACTACCCTTCTCTATTGAGAATACTGACCATTTAATCCTACTCTGTTTTCTATCTTTTAACCAGTTTTTAATCCACAATAGGACATTACCTCCTATCCCATGACTCTCCAATTTCCTCTGGAGTCTTTCATGAGATACTTTGTCAAACGCCCTTTGAAAATCCAGATACGCAATATTGACTGGCTCACCTTTATCCACATGTTTGTTCACCCCTTCAAAGAAATGTAATAGATTGGTGAGGCAAGATTTTCCTTCACTTAATCCATGTAGGCTTTGTCTCATTAATCCATGCTTTTGAATATGCTCTGTAATTCTGTTCTTTACAATAGTCTCTACCATTTTGGGTAAATGTTTCTAAGAGTACATATGCATTTTCTACAGCTGTCCTGGTCATACTTAAATTGTATAGTACCTTCTGCAGATCACTGAAACAAAACCCCTAGCTTAGGGGCCCTTGTACTAAGCTGTGTTAGGTGCTAACACTCGCCTAATGCACCAAAAAATGGAGTACTATGGGATGTGCTCAGGCGTCCTTTGGTAACTGAAATCTGCGTGTGCTAACCAAGTGCTAAAACATTTAAAAAATGTTTTTGAGGGGGCATATCAGGGACTGAGAGTGAGCATTCCTGCATTAACCAGTTAGCATATCTACATTATCGCACACTAACTGGTTAGAGCACGGATAACGCAAGAACCCTTACCACCTACAAAATGGGTGGTGGTAAGTGTTCATGTGGTATTTAAAAAAAATGGCTGTGTGCTAATGGCATCATTAGCGCATGGCCATTAGCGCAAAAAAACTGAAAAAGGCATTTTTACAGTTGCAGTAAAAATGGCCTTAGTGTGCGAAAAACACCCTTACAAGACTGGGAGACTGTGCATCCAAATGGCAGATGACATTTAATGTAAGCAAGTGCAAAGTGATGCAGGTGGGAAAGAGGAACCCAAATTATAGCTACGTGATGCAAGGTTCCACATTAGGAGTCACCACCCAGGAAAAGGATCAAGGTGTCATTGTTGATGATACGTTGAAACCCTCCGTTCAGTGTGCAGTGGTGGCTAAGAAAGCAAATAGAATGTTAGGTATTATTAGGAAAGGAATGGAAAACAAAGATGAGAATGTTGCAATGCCTTTGTATTGCTCCATGGTGCGACTGCACCTCAAATACTGTGTGCAATTCTGGTCACCGCATCTCAAAAAAGATATAGCAGAATTATAAACATGCAGAGAAAGGTGACAAAAATGATAAAGTGGATGGGACTTCCCTTTGAGGAAAGGCTAAAGTGGCTAGGTCTCTTCAGCTTGGAGAAGAGATGGCTGACGGGAGATATGGAATGGGTAGACATGAATCGCTTGCTTACTCTTTCCAAAAATACTAGGACTAGGGGGGAACACAATGAAGCTATTAAGTAGTAAATTTAAAACAAATTGGAGAAAATATTTAGTCACTCAACGTATAATTAAACTCTGGAATTTGCTGCCAGAGAATGTGGTAAAAGCAGATAGATTAGCAGGGTTTTTAAAAACGTTTGGATCATTCCCTAAAGAAAAGTCCATAAGCCATTATTAAAATGGACTTGGGAAAATCCACTCCTTATTGTTAGGATAAGCAGCATAAAATCTGTTTTACTCTTTTGGGACCTTGCGAGGTACTTGTGACCTGGATTGGCCACTGTTGGAAACCAGATATTGGACTTGATGGACCTTCGGTCTGTCCCAGTATTGCAACGCTTACATTCTTGAGAGCACGATAAGGCTACTTATACCGCAACTTAGTAAAAGCACCCCTTAATGCACTTTGAATTATATATTTTAGGCAGAAAAATGAGGAATAAAATGTACATTACCGTGAAGACTTTTACAAGGCATTGTACATTGTCAATTAGGTGGATTATTGAAAATTACATAACCATGCCCTCACAGCTTTTGGAACACAGGCTCACCTGCCATCAGCCTGCAGCCTCCCACTGCCTGACTGGAGTTCAGCTGCTGGGCTTCTTCCGGGTCATATTGATCCTGCTCCCACATCTCGGCTTCCGACTCGGTCGTTCTGGAACCTACATCAGACACATCGCCTTCCTCCCCTTCTGTGCTGTTTCGATAGGGCCGGCGCTGCCAGTTTTGGATAGCTTGCCTGCGGAGGCCAGAGCTTCGCATGTTACCGAGTCTCTCAAGGCCACTGTCCATGGCTCGGCCTTGTGCATGGTAGTGCAACCCGTCGCCATCAGCTGGGTGCAGCTCACCGCTATCACTATCATAGCAGCCAGAGCTCTGGGAGACTGTTTTTACCCTGCTGGAAGCATTAAGAGGAGGGAAAACCAAGAGCAACAAGAAGGTTACCATATGGCTGTAGGCCATTGGGGAGAGGGCGAGCCAGGCCTGGTTCTGCTCCATTGCACATGTGGGCTGGAGTTTCTTAGGGAAATCAATAGGACCATCTGAACTACAAGACTCTACATGCAATGGAACAAAATCAGGATTAGATCAGTTTTTCCCGGATGACCTGGAGCCAACTAGCTACCTTAAGCAACAGAAGTAAGAATTTCAAATTTACAGATGTAGCGTGTTTTCAAAGGTATAACCAGCCTGGAATCTCAGCTCAAGATATGGAGAAATGCAAAGGAAATATCTTGGTTTCACCATGACACATCTGCCTACATTGCAAAAAACAACAGAAACTGGAGAAGGAAAGCAAGGCTTGCACTAGTACTGGTAAAACAATTCTTTGGTTTGACCCCCTTTAATTTTATGTAATTAATATTTTTAATTTATACAACATCTCTCATCCAAACATTGTCTCAGTTCTCTTACTAGTATACCAGACCAGCACCTGGGCAGAGGTGTAGCTTATCAAAGGACAATGCATGATAGCTTGTGAAGGAAAAATTAAACAATTTTTATGAGTTTTATTAGCTTACTATAATGGGGTGAATGTGGGCAAAGAAGGGCTGGTGACTGACTGATGAAGCTACTGCTTGTGGGTTCTTAGATCACACATCACTTAGATAAGATGTTAGATAGTGCTGGGGAGGAGCCGGCTGTCTTCGTACATGTGGGTACCAATGACATAGAAAAATGTGGGAAGGAGGTTCTGGAAGCCAAATTTAGGCTGTTAGGTAGAAAGCTGAAATCCAGATCCTCCAGGGTAGCATTTTCAGAAGTGATCCCTGTTTCACACACAGGACCCAACAGGCAGGCAGGCACAACTCCAAAGTCTCAATGCATGGTTGAGATTATGGTGCAGGGATGAGGGATTTAGATTTCTTAGAAACTGGGCAATATTCTGTGGAAGGGGGAGCCTGTTCTGAAAGAGAAGAGAGATCACCATAGCACTGTGTTACTCAGAGACCAGTAATGTCACTGAATACACAATAAAGGCTCCTATTGGTGAAGGCTGTGGGAATTTTCTAGCGCACAGCAGAACCAGTGTAAAAATCCCCCAGACTCTACAAATATGCATAAGATAAATTTGCATGCACTACAGATAGGATTTGAACCAAATACAGGGCCGGTCTTAGGCAAGGGTGACAGGGGTGGTCGCACAGGGCCTTGCGCTCCCAGGGGCCCCGCTACGGCCTTAGCATCTTCCTCCTGCTCCCTGCTTCAGCTGTCATGCCGTTTCCTGTTCTCAATCTAACCGCATTGGTCAGTTCTCTCCTACTCCCTTTTGGCTCCCTGCAGCGCTGCCTTCTTCAATCTGGGCCGCTGACAGCATCAGTGAGGTAAGCATACCAGGAACATAGCCAGACCTCGCGGTGGGAGTGGGCCAGAGCCCGAGGTGGGGGGCACATTTTGGTCTGCCACCCCACCACCGCCGCCCTTCCATAGCCACCGCCTCTCCCCCTCCCCACACTGTCCTGCCGCTTCCCACCCACTGCCGCAGCAAATACCTTGGCTGGCAGGGGTCCCCAACCCCCGCCAAGTGAAGTGTTGTCCAGTGCCGGTCTCCGGCGCTGTTGCATTGCCTGCCCTGCTCTGTATTCCCCTCACATCCGGCACGCTCCTTTTAGTGAAACTGAGCATGCTCAATTTCACTAAAGGAGCGTGCAGCATGCAGCATGAGGTTGGTCTCCCTTTCCCTCTTCTCTGGGCACCCCTCATCCTCATTATCCACGCTGTCGTTCTTTATTGTTGTAGCATTTTTATTGCACCTCACTTAAATTTTCAAAGATGTTGGCTTTCATCATATGGATGTACACAGAGGAAGCAATGATTTCATTGGTTAGAGTACTAATTTGTTCTACATTTAAGATCATTGTGCCATTTGGAGGGGATGGCTATAGGGATTCCCTGTATTCGTGCAGAGATGTTTTCACTTAGTAAAGGGCCACCAAAACAGACATCATGTTATCAGAATCAGACTTACTATTTATAAGTACAATTATAAAAAAACATTAATTAAGTTGAAACTGGGAGCATTTAACATTTATTTTTCTTGTGCCTACATCAAAAGAAAAAGATGGCATGTGGGAACTTGCTCCTTTTGATTTGTGGAATGCAGTGGTATATTATAAAAATGCACTTTCCTTTATATATATATATATATATATATATATATATATATATATATATATGTATATAATTTCACAGAGAAGGTATTGAATAATGAGGGCAGGGTTTACATTGTGCAGAACTGTCCAGAGTCAGTCTAAATGTGCCACATTGTCCAGTTCAGCACACTATTAGCAGCCAAGTTCATACAATGTTAATTATGTTCAGTGGAAAATAAATCTGTTGGCTTAGGCTGCTTGCTCTCTGAATATTCAATCACTGTTTCAATATTGCTACCAAGTATTACATATTAAGGGCATTTATTTTCATTCATTTATCTAGTCCTTACATGCACAACGTTTTGATTTTTAAACCCAAAGGCTTCCTATGATAGCATTGTGCTTATTTGAATTAGTTTTGCTGTACAAGTTTTGCTTGATTTGTCTTTATTTGAAATACAAAAATTTAAAACATATCTTGTCAACAAGAGGCGGGGCTAGGTCAGGGTGGGGCTAGGTAGGGGCAGGGCTAGGTGGGGGTAGGGCTAGGTGGGGGCAGGGGGCCCCATCAAACTGGTCTGCACAGGGCCCCGCAATTGCTAAGACCGGCCCTGTGCAGGGAGAGCCCATGGAGGGCAGCACACTCAAACAGGGTGAACAGGCTAGAGGGGTGGAGAGATGGTGACCCACACCCCTCAGGCAAGGCCCTGCAGGACCGAGCCAAAGCCTCACACAGTGACACTAAAAAGTGCAACTGGGGGCTTCAGAGCCAAACTCCGAGCTCAACCAGGTACTGTCCTGACTCTGTGACCTGGGACTGGCCATTAGGCTCAATCATTCTGTGCGGCCATGGCCAGAAGAGCAGGCAGCTAGGCCACAGACAGGAGCACTGTCAGCATTACCTACTGCCTGCTGAAGGTAGAGAAAAATACTGGATTGTTCCAGGGAGCACCTTAGCTTATGCTGATGAAGTCACTGGTACAATTCAGTTTTCTCTACCTCCACCAGATGGTAGAAAAGGATAACATCCATTGGTTCAGAACAATGGCGCTGATGCTAAGAAAATAGTGTGTCGGAATGACCCATGTAAGGGTGTGCTAAGGCCACTTTATACTGCTGTTTGGAAATTGAGTTATGATGGACTGCATTCATGTTGGTACAATTTCTCCACTGGGCTAACTTGTTATTGTAGGTTGGTAAGGGACATTATATAAGCAGTTATCTGTCTACTGCAATATGCACACCTAGGAATTCCTAGGAAAATCTTAGCTAGACTTAACACAACAACTAGGGTTTTAACTGGATGCTGAAGATGGGAGAAGGCACCTCTGTCCCGGATCTTACTCCACTGGCTGCTGATTAGACAATGCATCATTTTTATAGTCTTCATCTTAGCACTCAGATCCCTTAGAAGAATAAGGCCAGACTAGCTTTCCAATTGAATATGTTCCAGTAAGACCATCAAGGTCTAATCAGGAAGTCTGTCGTAAGGACTGCTCTTTTAAGGAAATGCATCTTACAGAGATGTGACCAGGGCATAATATTTTGGTCTGGTTTTTGGTTTGTTTGAACTTTTGTTTTCCCTGTTTTCAGCTTTTTTAAATATATGTTACAGCACTTTAATTCATAAAGGTTAAAACCATGCTAATAAATGTACTAGGAAATGCTCCTTCACAGGGGACAGTCCATATTTTTTAACTTAGTCTCTCTGGAATTGGGACTGGAATTGATTTACTAGCTTTTTTTTTTTTTTTTGTAGGGGTATGCAGCGACAGTAAGTTAGTTGGATCCTATACAGTCTTAAACTCTGGGACAGGGAAGCAATTGTGTGATATATTTCAAAGCTCTTACTGCTTTATAAATGCATCACAGTTTGAGATTATTTCCTCAGTAGAGTCATTGGGGTAATATTGAAATACTGTGGTTGGTGTTTCCTTTAAACACTGGTCATGCTGCTTACAATTATACCCATATATTCAGCACCAGAGACTCTCTGGATACCGGCACAGAATATCCGATATAAGGCAGAGTTTGGCAATACCTGGGGTATTAGTGATATTCTGCGCTGATACCTGGATAGCTATCCAGTTAACTCAGGAAAGCTCCACTAACAAGGTAAACCAAACAAACAAACTGAAGTACAGCATTAACAACAAAAAAGATGAAAGAGCATGCAGAGCCTTGACTTTGGAAATGCTTTCCAATCTAGAGCAAGCCTCAGTGATGAAAAGTTCTTGATGGAAGGAGAGGGATTGTACAATGTCCCCTTTGTAGGTTCTTCAGAAGTTTAGATTAGGAGACTTGGACTGAGCTGTACATTGCCTCTCTCCCTTCATGGTCTATGATGGGAAAGCAGGCTGTAGAGAAGTTGTGAAGAAGGGCTGGGTCTGGGACGATACATACTGACCAACATTCTGAGAACACTAACTGCTATCTTGGGCCTACAATTTATGTGGAGAAACTCAGAGTAACTTCTGTTCTGATCAAATTCTAATGTCCTAGTCATAAGGGCTAGGTAGTAAGCTTTCTTCATCCAGTAACACAATCCACTTGGACAATTGATATAAATTACATTTCTCATGGAAGAAAGAATCTTTTTCAAATGATCATGTAAATATACATGTCCATATTTTTGAAGTGACACTATGAGAAAAGAAACTGATGGTGCCACACTTTAGGTTCATAAGCTGATGTTTGTGTGGAATAACTTTGAATACACAGTGCAGAGCATGCTCCATGATACCTCTGGAAAATGAGACAGTTTCCCCCACATGATAAGAGCTTACCCTGTGCTGGAAGAGGACCTTTGATTGGAGACTGCGTATGAGTTGTGCACAGCTGAACCAGGCCCAGAGTGTCTCTCCCTCTAAAGCAAGAACAGAAGGAAGAACCTGACCAACCTTGTTCCACTATGTGCCAGGAGAAAAGTATTCAAATGCTTTCTATTTCAATACAGCTTCTCTAGAGAGTGAGTTGTCATCAGCACTGTTTATCTACAACAGAGATTTTCAACTTTTATCATCTCATGACACACTTACATGGCGCTCAAATTGCCAAGGCACACCTCCACAAATGGTCCAGCATTTTACCTTCTACCTCCCCCCCACACATATGGTGCAGCATTTTCCCCTCTCCCCCCCCCCCCCCCACATGGTCCAGCATTTTACCTTCTCACCCCACTATATAGTCCAGCATTGACCTTCTCTTCCACCCCCTTCCATCATCATAAATAGTCCAATATCTCTCCCTCCTGTTTCCTCTCCAGCCAGCGACCAGGCATCTTCCCTTATCTCTGACCCCCCCCCCCCCCCCGGCTCTACCATATAAAACTTCTCTTGTCTCCAGCAGTCGGCGGCAGCAAGCAGCAATTCATATAGGCTGTTTGTGCCAACCCTGGAGCCTCCTCTCTGACGTAACTTCATACTTATGTGGAAGCAGAAAGTTACATCAGAGAGAAGGCTCCGGGGTTGGCACAAGCATGCTATATGAATCATTGCTCGCTGGCACTGACCGCTAGAGAGAAGGAAACTTTTAAAAGGTATACTCCGTTCCGGCACAAATTAAGCTGGCCCTACTAATAAATGACCCTGAACTTCCACGGCACACCTGCAGACCAGCCACAGCATACTAGTTGAAAAACGCTCGTCTACAACATGCATTTTCTCAAAAATGGGAAAAGAAGTAGAGGTGTGCTTGTAGTGTGCTGAACAGAGCAATGACTTTTCTTAGATTTACAAGGATAGGTTCCCTGTGGGCGGGGCTTGATGGCCTGGTACTCAGCACAATAGACTTGTCAGGGAGATAAACGAGGGTCCAAGAAAACAGCAAGGCAGACGATCCACAAACTCCAAGATGGAAAACAACAGAGCAGATCAGTGGAAAATCACATGAATTTATTAATAAAACATTAAAAAGTTTTTAAATGTTTTATTAATAAATTCATGTTGATTTTCCAGGGAGATAAACGAGACTGGATCCCAACCCAGAGAGCAAAATGCTATAGGCCAATTGAGGTCTTGGAGCTCTACAGAAATGTAGTCCATTGATAAATCCTTGCAGAGACAGAAGTTAGTTGGGATGCTCAGGTTCTTGATGCTTGCTTTGCAACATCTAGCTCATCTTCCCTCAGGTTACTAAGTAAAAGTCACTTGTGCATCTGAACTCTTGGCTATATGGGGAAAATTGCAAGCAAATTCCTGAGCTAATGATATCAGAAGGTAGGACAAGGAGAACATTGTCTACTAATGTGAGGAAACTCTCTGGGCCCGATATTCAAAGCGTGGGAGTTAGCCTGGCCAACTCCTGTGGTCGATGCTGAGCCTGGATATTCAATGCCAGGCTGTTTCTGGTGACAGGCATTGAATATTCAGCATTGGCCAGTTAAGTCTGAACCAGTCAAAGATAGGCCTGGTATTCATGCGGCCAAATATGGCCTCCAAAGTCATGCTGAAAATTTATATCGTGCAAAATAACCAGCTATTCGCTAACTGCAAATTTTCATCAAGTCATGGCCAGCCATGTCCTGCTGAAAATTCACAGATAGCCATTTATGGGGCATTTAACCGGCCAGGTGCTGATCCTTGATTAAATGCTTTCGAATATCAGGGGGGGGGGGGGGGGGAGCAGATAATATCATTTCATGAAAGAACACATATGGGGGCAATTCTATAGGCACCACAATGAGGCGCACTTAGGGGCTCATTTTTGAAAGAGAAGGACTTCCATCTTTCGACATAAATCAGAAGATGGACGTCCTTCTCCCAGGGACGTCCAAATCGGTATAATCGAAACCCGATTTAGGACGTCTCCAACTGCACTCCGTCGCAAGGACGGCCAAAGTTCAAGGGGGTGTGTCAGAGGTGTAGTGAAGGTGGGACTTGGGTGTGCCTAACACTTGGACATCCTTGACCCATAATTGAAAAAAAACAAGGATGTCCCTGACAAACACATGGCCGTTTTCACCCGGACCTGTTTTTCTTACGACTAAGGCACAAAAAGGTGCTTGAAATGACCACATGACTACCACAGAGAATCAGGGATGACCTCTTGTTACTCCCCCAGTGGCCACTAACCCCCTCCCACCCTCAAAAAACATCTTTCAAAATATGTCGTGCCAGCCTCAGATGTCATACTTAAGTCCATGTTAGCGCATGCAGGTCCCTGGAGCAGTTTTAGTGGGTACTGCAGTGCACTTCAGACAGGCAGACCCAGGCCCATACCCCTCCCCCACCTGTCACATTTGTGGAGGAAACAGCGAGCTCTCCAAAATCCACCACAAACCCACTGTACCCATATATAGGTGCCCCCTTTCACCCATAAGGGCTATGATAGTGGTGTACAGTTGTGGGTAGTGGGTTGAGGGGGAGGGGGTTGGGGGGCTCAGCACACAAGGTAAGGGAGTTATGTTCCTGGGAGCAATTTATGAAGTCCACTGCAGTGCCCCCTAGGGTGCCCAGTTGGTGTCCTGGCATGTCAAGGGGACCAGTGCACTAGAAATGCTAGCTCCTCCCATGACCAAATGGCTTGCATTTGGCCATTTTTGACATGGACGTCTTTGGTTTCGAAAATCGCCGAAAGTCTGAAACGTCCATGTCTACGGACGACCAAATCTAGGAACGTCCAAATTTAAGGATTTGGACGTCCATGACGGTATTTTGGCTTGCTGAAGGTAAGGCACACCAACGTATGTCATGTCAATGGCTGATGTAAGTTGGCACACCACGGTTACAGAATAGCGACTAGCATTTACACACATAACTTTCAATTATTGGTGCCAATCACACATGCTGGAATTCTGGTACATAATTTTAGGTGCCACCTTACAGAATTGCATTTATAGCTTTCTGTTCTGTTTTTCTGCATTTGCTGCTTCATAACGTTTAAGCACTGAACTTTGTTTCCCAGACAATTGCAGCGCAGTCATGTAGCAGTTTTAGTTTGACATAAAGTTTCTAGGACAGAGGGTTAGAAGAGTGGGGTTTCTACAGCCCAAGGTGGTGGCACGATCCTACAGAGATAACCCGGTCCAGGGAGTAAGGTAAGAAAGCATGGGGAGTGAAGTCAGCTGTTGGAATCCAGGCTCAATCTGCTTTGCACTGTATCCTGCTAGAGAGAGCAGGGAGTGGTTTCACAGTTCGGCTGGCATAGTTAGTGAACTGGTTGGTAAGAATATGTGTGTGTGTGTGTGTGTGTGTGTGTGTGTGTCAGGGGTAGCCCAAGACAATCTGCTGCCTGAGGTGAGGAATGAGCTGCCGCTCTGTCTGCTCATCTATTGCCAGGATCTGACATCTCTCCCCTTTCTTTCCCAACCCCCTTCCCCGAATTTACCTTTTCTTTTCTTGTTTTTCAAAAGGTGGCGGTGGCGGCAGCAATTCCCATAGGCTGCCCTGCTGCCGGTCCAGACCCCTTCCCTTTACTGCAGCCTGCCTCAGAGGAAACAGGAAGTTATGTTAGAGAGGCAGACCACAGTAGAGAGACGGAGCCGGGACCGGAGGCAGGGAATCGCTGCTGGTGCTGTCACGGCGCCTTTTAAAAAACAAGAAAAGGAAAGGTAAGTTTGAGGAAGAGGGTTAGGGAAGGAAGGGCAGGATGTGATGCTGCCTCAGGTGGCCTAATAGTAGGGCTGCCACTGGTGTGTGTGTGTGTGTGTGTGTGGGGGGGGGGGAATCAGAATCTTCACAACTAGACTATGAAATCTGCTTAGTTTTGTTGAGCGTGATGTGCAGCCCTTCCTTAGCTATAGAAGAAAAATCTTCATTCTTTAAAAGCTCTGGCTCCACATGAAAGGGGGGGGGGGGGGGGGGGGAAAGAAAGTGGCAAACACAACCCTGTATAATAATCTGCATGGGCTGATTTTGCAAGTGCAACAAAAAGTTTCTGTGCCACCTGCTGGCTATGCCAATAGAAAGTCAATAACCAAAAGCATTTGTGAGCTCGGTAATGGTGTTGGCGCTGGCCACATAAGTGCTTTTTACATACAAAACATTCCAGTGGACTGAACAGCTAAACAGATAGCACCACTGAATATAAGAATAATTTGAAAGGGTTTAAGTTATACATCCTCCATGCGGCTGAATGTTGACCTTTAAATGTGTGAGGCAACTGAAAGGAGACCCCTCCCTGCCTGCATGGAGTGCATTAAAGCTATAATACCTGTCTGTGGGAGGCCTTGAAGCTGGGGATGCTGCACTGCCCTAGACTACCATTGGGGGTGCTGCCACAGCTGCTGATGATCTGGAGTTGCTTCTCGGCCCGATCTGCCCGATCCAGGAGCTCTTCAATAAACTGCTGCAGACGCATTTTGGCACCGGCTTCCCGGCTTGCGGTCTCCTTCAGAAAATGATCTATCTGGACGACCTCCCTGTGGATGCCCAACACAAGCAAGAATCAGACGGATAAAAGAGCAAACATGCAGCTAACACATCTCACCATATTCAAGAGCAATCAATTAAACAAGACATGCACATTCCCCACGCTTTTACTGTATAATGAAACGACAGAGGCAATGAATGATTTGAGTATTATGAGCCAGCCTGACTGTTTCTGGTTTTGTTCTTGATATATGATGCTTTTAGTAACAAATGATGTGCTGCAAGGAAAGATCTGACTAGCTCTGAGATGTGTATGAACATACTACAACCTAATACACAGTTTCACTCTGCTCATTTACATATTTGTTAGATATTGAAAAAAAAATCACATGGCACCTTTTACGTTTACCTAATAGCAAAAAAAATTTGCAGTTACGTAGGGGTCCTTTTACTAAGGTGCGTCGAAAAATGGCCTGCGCTGGTGTAAACATGTGTATTGTACGCGCATGTCCATTTTTCAGCGCACCTGCAAAAAAGGTCTTTTTTTTTTGGCCAAAAATAGACGTGCAACAAAATGAAAATTGGTGCCCATCCATTTGGGGCCTGAGATCTTACCGCCACCCATTGACTTAGTGGTAAGGTCTCGTGCGTTAACTGGGCAGTAATCATCAGCGCGCATACAATGCTGATTACTGCCCGGTTAGCGCCGCGCACTGGAAAATTTTCTGGTGCATGTAAAAAATGAAATTACCGTCCAGGCCACGCGGTAGCCGTGCAGTAGTTCAACATTGACGCACATAGGACGCGTGTACGCGCCTACGTGGCTTAGTAAAAGGGCCCCATAGACTGGAAAGAATAAAATTGGAAGAAATGCAGTAGGTTCAAATCTTGTTTAAGGGATTTTAAAATAAAGCATATTCATACTTTTACAGAAGTAAACAAGGAGAGACAGGTGCCCAGCAGGACATTAACAGGGCAATTTTATAAACTGGCACCTGAAGGCATGTGCCAATTTCGTGTGTCAAAGGGGCCATTAATTGATAATTAGATGCCTATGTGCATTAGGTACTATTCTATAAGGTAGCGCCTTAAAGGCATAGGGCTAGATTCTATAGCGCCTGAAAATTCAGTGCGGGAAAAAAAATGCCCAAATGTAAAGTACGCCTAAATTTTATAGAATAGACTTAAATTTCTGTGCGGTATATAGAATTATGCCAAGCGCCTCTCCACACGACCAAATGTAGTCACAGCCATTTATGCCATGTTTTACCTGGCATAAATGGAGTAAATCCCAATGTCTAAATTAGGCGCAGAACGGGTATATTCTATAACAATGCGCATAGAGTTTAGAAATGCCCACGCCTCACCCATGGCCACGCCCCCTTTTCAACTATGCAACCTAGAATTTACAAGCACCATGTTACAGAATACGCATAGCGAGTTGTGTGCATAAATCTTAGTTAATGCCAATTAATGTTGATAATTGCTTGTTAACATTAACAGTGCTGATTAGATAGTTAAACAATTAATTCACACGCATTGTTATAGATTTCGCTTTGATTTCCACATGGAAATTAAGGCGCCATATATAGAATCTCAAGGATAGTGCTTAACTGTAAGGGGGTGGAGCATGGGTAGGACATGGGTGAGTCTTCCAGTTACACATGTAGTTAGGTATGTCACTTGGCACACATCTATTATAGGCGTGCCAACTTATGCCTGCTATTGACATTACATATGAAGGTATACCTATACTCGGGCACGCAAGTGCCAACATTCTGCTGGTATTCTATAAAGGAATCTTGGTGCCACGATGCCACTTTCAGAATCGGTGCTAAGCAAACAGCATTAGGGCACCTAAAATAAAGCACCAATTTATTGAATTTTCTCCTTGGAAAATGTTAATAGGATATTTCATCACCTCCATGTTAAGATCAATAATAATCAAGAATAAATTTAGCACTGGCACAGACAGAACTGAATTTTTGAGCAGCCCAAAGTTGGCATGGGTAGCCACAAGGGGGCCGATATTCAGAGCGCAGCTGGGCTGCCTCCTGCGGTTGGCGCTGAGCTTGGATATTCAATGCCGGACCATTTCTGGTGACCGGCATTGAATATCTAGGTGTTTTATGGCCGGTTTAAATTTAACCGGCCAAGCCGATACTCAGCGCTGGCTTGTTAAGTTTAAACCAGCCAAAGATATTCCGGCTATTTTGGCATCCTAATTTGGCCACCAAACTTAGCTGGTGATGCGCTGAATATACTAGTGGTGACATCACCGAAAAGCTCAATCTTCTCTTCCTTTATCTGCCGGTTAGTGCGGCAGAACTACTTATTTCGATTGATCTATCAGGGTGTTTTCCTACTTCTAGTGTGTCTATTGGTCTGCCTTTATGTACTGTTCATAAAAGTATCTTTGCTAGCATGAAAGAAAGTTTGGTTTTAAGCAACATATTTCTATTGTTTTATTCGACCAGATTGAATGCATATTACATAGATTTGTTTAACTTACATTGCCCTTATAGGTAGATGTGACAGCATGACCAGATGTAGTTGGGGAAGTATGAGGGGCCTAACTGTAGCTTCCCTACCCACAAAGCTTACAGTGAACTTCATGTTGGACTCACATTTTCATTGTCCTGGAAGAATCAAGCCCTAAAACAGAGCTAGTGCTTGCTTGGCTGAAGGAAAAACAAACCCTTCAGGCATTTGCTTGCAGTTCCTGCTATAACCTTTCATAAGCTGATTTGCACTAGTGAGAAGAAAGCTGATGATTTAATCTACACAAAGTCAGGAGTGACAGGGTTAACTTCCATTGCTCCACAGAATCTTAGGAAGGCTGGAGAGAGGTGCTGTATCAGGAGGGGTAGGGCGGGACAGAGGTGCTACATCAGAGGTGGGGGCAAGGAAGGACAGAGGTGCTGCATCAGGAAGGGCAGGGAAGGAATGTGGTACTGCATTGGGGAGAGCAATGAGGAAGAGAGGTGCTGGACAGGAAGAAAGAGATTCATTGAGGGGAGTAAGGAAGGGAGAGGGCACGGAGAGGAAAGAGATGCTGGACTTGGGAGAGAAGATGGATGGTGGACATGAAGAGAAAAGAAGTGCCAAATGTACAAGGAGACTTTGACAAAACAGTTAAGAGAAGAAAGAGGAAAGCAGAAACCAGAGTCTGGGACCAACACAATAAGAAAAACAAAATGACCAGACAACAAAGGTAGAAAAAAGAAATTTATTTTCTATTTATTGATTAGAATATGTCAGTTTATGAATGTGTGTCTGCCAGAACTGGTTTTAGACATGGCTGGGGATCAAGAGAAAAACCTCACTCATTGGCCTTCAATCTCCAGCATAGTGATTGTAAATCTCCAGTTTTGAGACTGGCCACCCTTGGCATCTCTGAACTCCTTTACCATTGCTGGCAGGGATTCCAAGCCCCGCCAGCCAAATAAATGGACTGCCACTGCTCTCCACTGCTTGTTTCTGGCTCCAAGCAGCATGCTAGGACTCTCATGCAAGTATGTGCGAGAATTCCTGGCATGCTGCTCAGAGCCAGAAACAAGTAGAAGGGAGTGGCAGTAGTCCATTTATTTGGCTGATGGGGCTTGGAATCCCTACCAACAAAGGTATGCCTAGCATGCCTGCACGGGGGGAGGGGGCGGGGGGGGGGGAGGGAGGAGGAATGCATTGCCCCCCTAGTCCCCACGTCCCCCCTCCCAAATTGCAGGGCTGGCTACACCCAGAGAGAGGTAGTCATAAAGGACAAAGGACACTAGGCTTTTCCTCTACCAAGGGGCCCATGTAATAAGGATAAATTAGGTCTTACCTGATAATTTTCTTTCTATTAGTACTTCACACTATTCCAGGATTTGTGGGAATAGTTATGTCCATCAACCAACAGGTTGAGATAGAAAACTCAGAACTGAGCTGTAATATACACCCCCTGTGAACCAGCCTAGCTCTTCAGTATTTACATAGACAAGCAATGTAGAAACCAAACTCAAGCAGTAAATACAACAACTTTAAGGAAACAATTAATACAAACTCGAACTCAGAAGAACTTTGGCAGGATTGTTTCCCGGAAAACCTTCAAAGAGGATGCACCAGCAAGGACAGCCTCCTATGGGAGACTGAATATAATACTACTCTGCACAACACCCCCATGTCATAGATATGGGTGGGCTCATGGAATTATCATATAAGACCTAATTTTTCTTTCCATTCTGTAGCTTCCCACTATTCCAGGACTTGTAAGATGTTCAAAAGCAATCCCTAAAGAGGATGGGCTTCCGGCACCACTGCCTGTAGAACTGCAGCTCCAAACACGGCTTCAGAACAAACATCTACCTTGTAATGCCTGGCAAAGGTATGCGGTGTTGACCACACTGCTGCTCTGCAAATTTCTACTGGAGTGAGTGAAGTGGTCTCCACCCATGAGGTAGCCTGATGCTTCGTAGAATGAGCTTGCAAAGCAGTGAGGGGCTGCTTATCCATAAGAATATAAGCCGAGGTAATGGCTTCCTTCAACCACTTTGCAGTGGTGGCTTTGGACACCACCAGGCTCTATCTCTGCTTGCCAAAAAGAACGAAGAGCCTGTCAGATCTCTGATATTCATTTGTAACCTCCAGATACTAGAGAAGAATCCTACAGACATCCAGAAACTGCAAGGATGAATACTGAACCTCCCCATTTTCCCTTTAAGAGGATGGAAGATCCACTGACTGGTTAAGATGAAATGGGGACAACACCTTAGGGAGAAAGGACAGAACTACCCATCCAGTCCGCCTGATCCAGCTTCTCCCTGTTCCAATCCATCTGCCTGTTCCAATCCATCTGCTCCAGCTTGCTCCAGTCCGCCTGATCCAGCTTCTCCCTGCTTGGTCTGGTCCATCTGCACCAGCTTGTTCCAGTCCACCTGATCCAGCTTCTCCCGACTTGTTCCAGTCCATCTGCTCCAGCTTGTTCCAGCCCGCCTGATCCAGCTTCTTCCTGCCTGTTCCAGTCCGCCTGATCCAGCTTCTCCCTGCTGTTCCAGCCATCTGCTCCAGCTTGTCCCAGTCCGCCTGATCCAGCTTCTCCCTCCTCGTTCCAGTCCATCTGCTCCAGCTTGTTCCAGTCCGCCTGATCCAGCTCCTCCCTGCTTGTTCCAGTCCATTTGCACCAGCTTGTTCCAGCCTGCCCGATCCAGCTTCTCCCTGCTTGTTCCAGTCCATCTGCACCAGCTTGTTCCAGCCTGCCCGATCCAGCTTCTCCCTGCTTGCTCCAGTCCATCTGCTACAGCTTGTTCCAGTCCACCTGATCCAGCTTGCTCCAGTCCGCCTGATCCACGTCTGATCCAGCTTGTTCTAGCCCGCTTGATCCAGCTTGTTCCAGTCCGTCTGCTCCAGCTTGTTCCAGCCCGCCTGATCCAGCTCTGCTCTCTTCTGCTCCAAACCATTCCAACTTGTTCCAGTCCTGCTGCTGTGCTGTCCACCGCACTCACCTGTTCCTGCCTGCCGAACTGCTAGCCTATCGATTTGCCTGCCTGCTACCCAATCGCCTGTTCCTGCCTGCTAGCCAATCAACCTGCCTACTAGCCAATCACCTGTTCCTGCCAGCCTGCCTGCTAGCCAATCAATCAGCCTGCCGCTTATCACCCCTTCAACTTGCCTACTTGGCTGCCCATCAACAACCTGCCACTTTGCCAGCCCTTCACCCTCCTATCTGACTGTTCTTCCTGTAACCTGCCTGCCTCCCAGTCCATCTTCCTGCCAGCTCATCACTCTCCTGCCCGACTGCTCACCTCAACCTGCCTGTCTCCCAGCCCAGCTACCTGCCCCCGTAAACACCTCAGTTACTACTTATGGCCTCCATTCACATTCTATTCCTTGCCCTATCCCTCCCTAATCTTTTCCCCCTCCCACCGCTGTGTACCACACTAACTCACTGCCCGTCCATGTCCTCTCTCATCCTGCTCATTACTGCAATACCCTACCTACCCCTGTCCCCCACCACCTCACCATCCCTACTGTCCTCCTCCTCCTTCCTAGCTCTCAACCTTCAACACCTCCTTCCTGCCATGAACCCTTCCCCGTTCCTCCTAACCGCATCCCGTCTTCGTCGCCCTACCTCCCCCACCCTTCTCCGCTCTCTCTTGCTCCTTCTCCTGCTATCCGCGGGAGACATCAATCCCAACCCAGGTCCCCCACACCTGTCCTCGTCTCATCTATGCAAACATTTCTGCGATTTCTCCAATCTGATCTCCATTCCCCTCCTCCCCCCCTTCTCGTGTGCGCTGTGGAATCCCAGCTCAGTCTGCAACAAATTTTCCTTCACCCACGATCTCTTCATCTCCCACTCCCTTCAACTGCTTGCCCTAACCGAAACCTGGCTCACCCCTGACAAATCTGCCTCAGTTACGGCCCTATGCCACGGAGGTTATCTTTTCTCCCATTCGCCCCGCCCAGTTGGCCGCGGTGGCGGCGTTGGTCTACTACTTTTGCCCTCCTGCAGTTTTCAACCTCGTCTCCTACCACAGACTCACTGCTTCTCATCCTTTGAAATCCACTCCATCCGTCTATTCTACCCGCTGCCTCTCAAAGTTGCAGTCATTTACTGCCCCCCTGATAAGTCCCTCCCTTCCTTCCTTACCGACTTCGATGCCTGGCTCTCCGTTTTTCTTGAGCCCTCATCCCCATCCCTCATTCTTGGTGACTTCAACATACACACTGATAACCCATCCGACTCATTCGCTTCTCATTTCCTTACTTCCTCACTCTAACCTCCTCCTTCAACCTCCAACTGAGCTCTACCACCCCTACTCACCAATCTGGTCACTGTCTTGATCTCGTCCTCTCTTCTACCTGCTCACCCTCCAATTTCTGCGCATCAGCTCTTCCTCTCTCTGACCATCACCTGATCACATTCACGCTTCATCACCCTCCCCCTCAGTCCCGCCCAACACTAACCACTACTTCCAGGAATCTCCAGGCTGTTGACCCCCCCTCCCCACCTTATCCTCTAGTATCTCTGATCTCCTCCCTTCCATCATGTCCTCCATGACTGTCGACAAGGCTGTCTCCACTTACAATGCCACTCTCTCCTCTGCTCTAGACACCCTTGCACCGTCCGTCTCCCGCCCCACAAGGCGTACTAATCCCCAGCCCTGGCTGACCCCTTGCACCCGATACCTTCGCTCCTGCACCCAATCGGCTGAACGCCTATGGAGGAAATCTCACACCCATACTGATTTCATTCACTACAAATTCATGCTATCCTCCTTCCAGTCCTCCCTATTCCTCGCCAAACAGGACTATTACACCCAATTGACTAATTCCCTCAGCTCTAACCCTCGTCGTCTCTTCACCACCCTCAACTCCCTCCTCAAAGTGCCCTCCGCTCCCACCCCCCCTCACTCTCTCCTCAATCACTGGCTGACTACTTCCGCAACATGGTCCAGAAGATCAACCTCAAATTTACCACTAAACCTTCTCCTCCTCTTCATCCTATAACCCTCTCCCTCAACCAACCAACCCAGGCCTCCTTCTCTTCTTTTCCTGATATCACCGAAGAGGAAACTGCCCATCTTCTCTCCTCCTCGAAATGCACCACCTGTTCCTCAGACCCCATCCCCACCAACTTACTTAACACCATCTCTCCTACTATCACCCCCCCATCTGTCATGTCCTCAACCACTGCAACTGTCCCGAACACCTTCAAGCATGCTGTAGTCACACCACTCCTCAAAAAACCATCACTTGACCCTACCTGTCCCTCCAACTACCGCCCCATTTCCCTCCTACCCTTCCTCTCCAAGATACTTGAATGCGCCGTTCACAGCCGTTGCCTTGATTTTCTCTCCTCTCGTGCCATCCTCAATCCGCTTCAATCCGGCTTTCGCCCCCTACACTCGACAGAAATGGCACTATCTAAAGTCTGCAATGACCTGTTCCTCACCAAATCCAAAGGTCACTACTCCATCCTCATCCTCCTCGACCTATCCGCCGCTTTTGACACTATCAATCACAACTTACTTCTTGACACACTGTCCTCTTTTGGGTTCCAGGGCTCTGTCCTCTCCTGGTTCTCCTCTTATCTCTCCCATCGTACCTTCAGAGTACACTCTCATGGTTCGTCCTCCACCCCTATCCCGCTCTCTGTTGGAGTCCCTCAGGGATCTGTCCTCGGACCCCTTCTTTTTTCAATCTACACCTCTTCCCTGGGCTCCCTGATCTCATCTCATGGCTTCCACTATCATCTTTATGCTGATGACACCCAGCTTTATCTCTCCACACCAGACATCACTGCGGAAACCCAGGCCAAAGTATCGGCCTGCTTGTCCGACATTGCTGCCTGGATGTCCAGCCGCCACCTGAAACTGAACATGGCCAAGACCGAACTTTTTGTCTTCCCACCCAAACCCACCTCTCCTCTCCCTCCACTCTCTATCTCAGTTGATAACACCCTCATCATCCCAGTCTCATCTGCCCGCAACCTCGGTGTCATCTTCGACTCCTCCCTCTCCTTTTCTGTGCATATCCAGCAGATAGCCAAAACTTGTCGCTTCTTTCTCTATAACATCAGCAAAATTCGCCCTTTCCTCTCTGAGCACACCACCCGAACTCTCATCCACTCTCTCATTACCTCTCGCCTTGACTACTGCAACCTACTCCTCACTGGTCTCCCACTTAGCCATCTATCCCCCCTTCAGTCCGTTCAGAACTCTGCTGCACGTCTTATCTTCCGCCTGGACCGATATACTCATAACACACCTCTCCTCAAGTCACTTCACTGGCTTCTGATCAGGTACCACATACAGTTCAAGGTTCTCCTACTAACCTACAAATGCACTCGATCTGCAGTCCCTCCTTACCTCTCTACCCTCATCTCCCCTTACGCTCATACCCGTAACCTCCGCTCTCAAGACAAATCCCTCCTTTCAGTACCCTTCTCCACCACCGCCAACTCCAGGCTCCGCCCTTTCTGCCTCGCCTCACCCCATGCGTGGAACAAACTCCCTGAGCCCATATGCCAGACCCCCCTCCCTGCCCATCTTCAAATCATTGCTCAAAGCCCACCTCTTCAATGTCGCCTTCGGCACCTAACCACTACACCTCTACTCAGGCAATCTAGACTGCCCCAACTTGACATTTCGTCCTTTAGATTGTAAGCTCCTTTGAGCAGGGACCATCCTTCTTTGTCAATTTGTACAGCGCTGCGTAACCCTAGTAGCGCTCTAGAAATGTTAAGTAGTAGTAGAAATGTTAAGTAGTAGTAGTAGAAAACTCCCACTTCTGTAAAACAGAGAACTAGGTCCATAAATGAAAGGGCTTGGAGCTCTGAGAGTTGGTGCGCCGAGGCAATAGCCACCAAAAATACAGCCTTCAGAATAAGATCCTTCAAGGCGGCTTTCCTGAGAGTTTTGAATGGAGTTCTCTGAAGAACCAAATTGAGATTCCACTCCAGGCAAGGTGGACAAACGGCTGCAGCCAGCCTTCCCCTCTCAAGAATCTAATTATATCTGTGTGAGCTGCCAATGATGATCTCTATAGGTGGTCCTGGAAACATATAAGGGCTACCACCTGAACCTTCAAGACTCCAACACCAGGCCCGTCTGCAAGCCTGCCTGAAAGAACGCTAAGATGTGCACCACCGTAGAAGAGAATGGGGAGGTTCTTCACTCCAAACACCAAACGTCAAATGTCCTTCATACCCTGGCATAAGCCACGGAAGTAGAACGCTTCCTAGCCACTGACCAGGCAAGTAGATGCTGCTACACCCAGTGCAACAGCACGTCGGCTTCCAACACCAGCTGCTAGCTGTGCTTCTCCCCTTGCTTGTTGACATACGCCACCACTGTGGCATTGTCAGAAAACACTCTGACTGGGGCTCCTTTGAGTAATGCTCTCAAGGCCTTCCATATTGCCCTGTGCTCCAAGCGATTGATAGACCACCGATTCTCCTCCTTCGACTAGGTTCATTGTGCCAGATGAAACTGGTAATGTGCACCCCAGCCCAAAAAATTGGCACCTATAGTCACTACCTCCCAATGCACTATAGGAAACAGAACTCCTATGGTTAAGGCCTGTTCTGACAGCCACCTCTACATACTCCCCCTGGCCGCCTGAGTCCACGGAAGATAAAGACTGTAATTCTGGAAGACCGGGGACCAGCAGCTAAGAATAGAATTCTGCAGTGGGTACATATGCACCAATGCCCAGGGATGACCTAAGGACGACCATCTCTAAGGTCAACCTAAATGTTGAGATTTGGGTTTCTCCAACCGTATTATCAAAACGAAAGATGGACGCCCATCTTGTTTCGATAATACGGGTTTCCCCACCCCTTCACGGAGCCGTCCTGCGAGGACGGCCCCAGGAAAACTAGGGCGTTCCGTTCAATTATGCCCCTCCACGAGTCATAAAAGAGAGATATAAAGTGAATACTCAATATAATATAATAATAACCGCAGCAGTGGAAATTGTCCTGAGATAACAATCCAGTCAGCATGGAGAGAAATACATCACTAGAAAGTAACATGGAGTACCTTCCCTGTCTCCACTTGGACCGAGGAACTGGCACAATGGCCCACAGAGCCAGCAAGGAATCTATGGTGGCTTGAACTGCCACCACTTTGGAACCTGCTCAACAAGGAGATTTTAAGAAGAGAGGAGCAACTGAGCAGAAGTCCAACTTATAGCCATCTCGTAGAATATCTAGGACCCACTGATCTGATGCATTCTTGTCCCACTCTTCCCAGAACCCTTGAAGATGACTCCCATGGAAAGAGAGGAGGAATGAGTCAGCCTCCCATCATTGTGAGGCTCAAGCGGTGTTGGACACCTGAGCTGCTTGGGAACTGAACTTCCTACCCATCTGAAAGGATGACTGACGGACTGAAAGCGAAGTTTCTGCGTATATTGCTAACACCCTGGTCTATAACGCCTGTTGTGCTGAATATCCCTGAAGATGATCGGGAAGATGAGTTAGGCTTGTCCTCTGACAAACACTAAAGCTTGGCCTCACCCAGTTCTTTAACCAGGTTTCTGAAATCCTCACCAAACAGCCATTTGCCATGGAAGGGCAACTTCACCAGGTGCGATTTGGAAGCTATGTCAGCTGCCCAATGCCTTAACCATAGCTGTCTTTAAGCTGTGACTGCCAAAAACATGCCTCGGGCCACGGTACGGAGTATATCATAAATCAAATTCATTAAATAGACTAAGTCCACTTCCAATTGCATTGCACAGTGCCACCTCCATTGACCCAGACCTTTGATGCCACTTCAGGCATGCCCAAGCCACAAAAGAGCTAAATAAATGGTTGCCAGGAGCCGCAGGGAGGCTACCTCAAACACCTGCTTTAAGGCACCCTCCAGTTTCCTATCCTGAAAATCTTTCAGGGCAATGCCCCCCTCTACAGGCAGGGTGGTCTTCTTAGCAACTGCCTGCCACCAAAAGAGAACACCCTGGGGAGCTGGAATTTCTGTTTTTCCTCAGGCACCAGGGGATAGAAACATGATATGGCTCTGCCCATCTTAAGCCCCACATCTGGGGAGATACATTCTGCTGAAATAAGGTCCTGAATGTCCGGATGCATGGGAAATGCCTTAGAAGGTTCCCTAAGTCCCTTCATAATTAAAGAGGGCTGAAATCCTGATGTTGAAGCTGAGTGTTCCTCAACAGATAGCACAGCTAATCCCTCAGAAATTAAAGGACTCAATTCTTCCTTCTGAAAAAGTCTCAGCACCTTTGGGCCATTCCCCTCCTCTTGAAAAAGCTTGCCTTCCTCCAGCAGCTCCTGTAGAGAAGGCTCCTCAGAACAGACATATGCCACTTCAGATGACAGATAGTGGACGAGAATGAGAAAGATCCCCCTCAGCGAGCTCCTGGAAGTCCAAACAAGACATTTTGGGAGCAAGAGGGCCCACTGGAAGCGACACAGAAGAACGTGGTTGGGATTCAGGCTTGCTCTTGCTTTAACAATTCAGTTCCTGCCTATTTTAAGAAAGTGTTGCAGGGCTATAAGCCTACAAGGGCATTATGTTCTGAAAATACACAACGATTGATTGTTCCATCATTGAAGTGTTTGCACATCTCTTTTACTGCAAAGGCAGCATTATCTTATGTGGGCCTGTTGGATGGAATGAATTGCCTTTGAGGCTTCATTTGATGCAGAAACTTAATATTTTAAAGAAACAGTTAAAGGCATTCTTATTTGCAAAGGCATAGTTTGGGATTTAGATAGATATGTTTTCTTTTATGAAGTTGAAGAAATAGTGTTTAAATTATGGGCCCTGTTTACTAAGCCGTGCTATAGGCACGTTAACATTTTTAATGCGTGTTAACCATGTACGCGCGTTAACTGTGTACACACCTACAATATCCCTATAGGCGACTACACGGTTAGCGCGCACTAATGGTAGGTGCGTTAAAATGCTAACACGCCTTAGTAAACGGGGCCCTATATTTGCTGACTTTTTTGTGTTTGTATGTAATTTGGTTTAAATTATTGTGATTGTTTATTTTACAACCCGCCTAGTTAACAGGCGGGATATAAATGTTTAAATAAAGAAATAAGCAGATGTGTTTTTCTGTGATCACTGTATCTGATCATTACAGTGATCTCTCCATGAAAATCAGAATTGGTTTTAAATGATATTAAATAGCTAAAAAAAAAAAATCACAGCAACTTTGCAGGGCACATATGTTCTCTGGAAAAATATCTAACTTTAACATGGAATGTACAAATGCCTGAAGAAAAGGGAATAACCCTTGAGAGACAGAAGATCCATGCTACATTGTACAGCCATTGTTGCTGCCGTTAGGAACTTAGGCTCCGATATGCAGCCAGTGGCAGGCAATGCATTTGCTGTCCACCATCAGCATTAAATCTGGATAGTCAATGCTGGGCTGTTTCTGGTGGTCGGCACTGAATATCTGGGTAACTTTTTAGCAGTCAAAGATAGGTCTACTATTTAACTGGCCTATTTTTTTTTTTTTTTTGTTACATTTGTACCCCGCGCTTTCCCACTCATGGCAGGCTCAATGCGGCTTACATGGGGCAATGGAGGGTTAAGTGACTTGCCCAGAGTCACAAGGAGCTGCCTGTGTCTGAAGTGGGAATCGAACTCAGTTCCTCAGTTCCCC